>NW_027507791.1:115750660-116394410 GCF_037356315.1 Lithobates pipiens
CTGAGATAGAGAGCACTGACACCACACCAGCACCGAGATAGAGAGAACTGACACATCACCAGCACCGTGATAGAGAGCACTGACACTAGCACAATGATAGAGAGCACTGAGACCACACCAGCACCGAGATAGAGAGCAATGACACCACACCAGCACCGAGATAGAGAGCACTGACACCAGCGCAAGATAGAGAGAGACCACTGACACCAGCACCGAGATAGAGAAAGAGCACTGACGCCAGCACCGAGATTGAGAGCACTGACAGCAGCACTAATACCAGCAACTCGCTGCGGGACCCAAAAATATAACACCGCTCAACCTCTTCAAACAGGAGGGTATGGGCATATAGTACAGTGTGCTTTTTTTGTACAAGGAAGTGAGCCAAAGGTAGAAAAAAGGTCTGTGTGCTCGATTAAATAAATTGTTTATAGAGTTATGCATATACATGGTCTACTGGTCACATGTGTTGAATTCCTCTGAGATCCATGCCTCATTCATTTTTATAAATGTGAGGTAGTTAACACTGTCGTGAGCTAGGCGAGTGCGCTTATTGGTCACGATCCCCCCTGCTGCACTGAACGTCCTTTCGGACAGGACACTGAATGAGGGGCAAGCCTGCCAACCCAGTAGTCCAGGGGTTCATCACTTCTCAGAGCGTCCACATCGGCCGTTAACCCGATGTAGTCGGACACCTGTCAGTCTAGGCGTTCCCTGATGCTGGATCCGGATGACACCTGTCGATGAGATATCAGAAGTCACCAACACATCTTTAAACCGCCCTCTTCTTGCAGGTGCTGTTGGATTGGTACCCGCAACTCTTTCTCTGGGAGTGGGAATTGCTCCTCTGCCAGCGCACGCAAAAGCAGAATGCAGCATTTCTCGAAAAAAGGCCTGTAAGTGCTCCATTCTGACAGCCCTCTGTGATGGTAGTAACATTTCCACCATTTTGTGTTTGTACCGGGGGTCTAAGTACGTTGCCACCCAGTACTGGTCCTTGACCTTTATGCTTTTTATATGGGGGTCCCTGTTAAAACACTGGAGCATGAAGGCCCCCATTTGCACTAAACTGGAAGCAGTGTGGTGGCCTGGCTCCTGCTCATCATCCAGGAAAATGTTGTCCTCCTTGTTCTCCTCTCCCCATCCATGCACAACAACAGGAATCCCAGAAAGGTTTAAAGCATGCTCTTCTTGCTCCTCCTAACCTGCCCCAGCACCATCCTCCTCTGACACCTCTTCAGACTCCTTTTGTTGACTTTTCTCAGATAGAGTAGCCCCCCCTGGGAATTCCTCCAGTATTGCAACTTCCTCATCTTCCTGCTCCTCCACGGCTTGATAAATGACACAACGCAATGCACGCTCCATAAAGAAGGCATGAGGTACCATGTCACTGATGGCGCCATGGCTGCGACTGACCAGTTTGGTGATCTCATCAAATGGCCGCAGAAGTCTACATGTGTCGCGCATAAGCAGCCACTGGCGTGGTGAAAAAAACCAAGCTCCTCAGAACCTGTTCTGCCGCAGGGTTCGTACAGGTAGTTGTTAACTGCATGTTTCTGCTGGAGCAGGCTATCAAGCATATAGAAGGTTGAGTTCCATCACGTGGGGCAATCGCAAATAAGACGTCTGACCAGCAGATTGTGCTGCCGCTGAATTTCAGCAAGGCGAGCCATGACCCTGTAAGATCTTCTGAAATGGGCCGAGATTTTCCTTGCCTGCCGCAAGATGTCCTGGACCCCAGGGTATTTGACAATGAATCGCTGTACGACCAAGTTTAAGACGTGTGCCATGCATGACACGTGTGTAATTTTGCCCTGTTTCGCTAAGCAGATTGGCACCGTTGTTACACACGACTTTACCAACTGTCAAATTGAGCGGTGTTAGCCCCTGATCTCCCTGTGAACGTAAAGCTGAAAGGAGCCAGTGTGGCTCTTGGCTTCCAGGCACAACAGATGCAGCACAGCATGGCAACGTCTCACCTGGCATGTTGAATAGGTTCTGGAGAGCTTGGGTGGCACAGTGGAAGAGACGCTAGCAGCAGAAAAGGATGAGTCAGCCGAGGAGGAGAGGGAGGAGGATGGAGTAGGAGGAGGAGAAGAAGAGGCAGGCCTGCATGCAATCCATGGCGGTAAAACCAAATCTACATGGGTGCCACGGGTTACATGCTTGACGGCCGTCAGAAGGTTCACCCAGTGGGCAGTAAAAGTTATATACCTTCCCTGCCCGTGTGTGCTAGACCACGTGTCTGTGGTCAGATGTATCTTGGCACCGACACTGTGTGCCAGAGATACATTCACTTGCCGCTGAACATGGCCATATAGCTCTGGAATGCCATTTCTGTGAGAAATACTTCCTTCCTGGGACCTTCCATTGTGATGTTCCAATGGCCACACATTTTCGAAAGGCCTCCGAGTCCACCAGTTTATATGGCAGTGGTTGGCGGGCTATCAGTTCTGACAAGCCAGCTGTCAACCGTTGGGCAAGAGGGTTATATGGCGTCATAATTTTTTTACGCTCGAACATTTGGCCAATGGAAGCCTGCCTTTTTCCAGAAAAACGTGATGATGGCATGATGGAAGGTGGAGTGGAGGATAATTGTGAGGAGAGAGAAGGAGAAGTAGAAGACAAGTGTCAGGAAGACCCTCCTCACGGACGTCCGAGCGGCGAAAGTCGCAGAAGATCTTTTGCCCAGTTTCAGGAGCGTTACCGCGAACAGCGGTGCGCACGTGCACGTGCGCGCGCGGCCGTTTGACGCAAATTGGCGCCAATAGCGCTATTTAAACTGGAGCCATGCTTCACTGCCTTGCTGCCTGATCAACAGCGTTCCTGTGCTTCCTGGTAATCCGTATCTGAACCTGAACCTGAACCTGTACCTGTATCCCGATCCGTATCGAACCCGGCTTGTTCCCGACTCTGCTGTTTGCTGCCTGCCCCCCCGACTTTGGCTTTGTACCCGACTACTCTTCTGGACTCCGTTTCTGTACCTGATCTGCCCGCCTGTGCCTGACCTGGACTGTTACACCATCCGTCAACTGTAAGTTGCTTGCTGTTGTACTACAGGACACCTCCCAGTCCTCCGCAATATTTGGCTGTACTCCCTCTGCGTTTGTAGCCTTCTACCTCTGGCTGCAGACTACTGGACTCTTCCACTTCCGCTTATTCCATTGCATCTGCATCCGTTGTTGGACTACAATACCCCTCCGTTGTTTGTCATTTCCTGCAAACACTTATATGCCGTTGCTGGACTACAGGAATCCTTCTGCTGTCTGCTGTACCTTACCTCACCTTTGCCTGCATTCTGACACCGGACTACAATACACCTCCTCCTTCAACGGTCTGCTGCCTCTACCACCTACTATCCAGTCAGGCACTTGTGCCCCTCTGTGCTCCTGAGCCCCTGTCATCACTACCAGGGTCTCTCGAGTCAGAGGTCTACGAGAGGCCACTCCCTGCACTCCGGGCTCTGCTTAAAGGTACGTGACAACAAGGCTGAACGGGGAGAGCCTGGAGTGTGGCTTTGTGGGTTCCATTGCTCCCACTGGGCTCGGTGATGGCAGCTCATGTGCCTTCTTAAGGCGGTCATCCCTAGGTGAGTGTTGGGCTTACCGCGACTTGTGTGTTGACTGCAAAGGCTGCAGATGGCAACACTATTGTCAGCAGCAAACACCTTAAAAAAAGCCCACTCTGCGGAGCCATGTGCCGCTGTCCTGGGAGCGCCAGATGTGACCGTACATAGTTGATGCCTCACTCCTCATACATTAGCAGTCTGCTTTGTCCCTCCTGTGAAATCTAAGTTCTGCCTGCTTCTACTCCCTATCTGCTGATCCATATCTCCCTCTGAACTCCCCTCCTCTTCCTCTTTTGTGGGCACCCACGTGACATCACTAGACACTTCATCATCGACGTCACCTTCCCCACCGCTATAATTAGAGATCTCGGAGTAGGCAGCAACACCGGGGACCAACCTCCTCCTTGGGCTGATCTGGGTACTGTCGCCAGACTGCTGAGTGGCGGTTGTTGCTACCTCCTCTTCCTGATCCAATGCCAAGAGTGGCTGCGTATCAACAATGTCTTGTGATGGATCAGAAAATAATTCCTGTAACTCAAGCAGAGGGTATATGGTGGTGGTGGTGTTGGTGGTAGTGTCTTTGGGGGTGCACACAGCAGAGAGAGAAGAAGAGGGTGCAGATTGAGAGGATGAGGAGGGTGCAGAAGAGTAAGGCTGAGTGAGCCACTAAACCAAGTCTGGTGCGTCCTTTGACGTAATCGCACGCACCTTCTGCAATTTGCCACTTTGGCTCAAGTCTGTTGCTCCTGCCCTACCCCTACCACCCCTGTGGAAGGGCCTGCCTCTTCCTCTGCCTGTCATTTTTTAAATGACCATGTGACAAAAGTCTCTAGAGAAGTGCAGTATGTATGTGGAAGAAGGTATATAACACCCCACTTCAATCTGTCGTTTTTGTGGGCCACTGGTCTATCACACCAGTTATAATACTTTTTTTTAATTGCGTTTGCCACTCTTTGTAGTATCGCTGCAGAACCACTCAGCAGTCACAATACTGCACAGTGGAAATGCACTATACTATGCTTTCTATATGTGCAAGTATTTTATATGTGTATTACACCCCTATATACTGCACACCAAATAGTACACCTATACCAGTTCTTAAAAGGACCTTTGTGGACCTAATAGTAGCTAGCTAGTAGCTAGTGATTTGCAGACTGTCCCTGCTTCAAAAACCAAACTGTCCCTCCCTACAATGAGAAACGACAGCTGCAGAATCGGTCAGCACTCAGCTCAGCAGTCAAGTGTAATATGCTTTCAATATTTGAAAGAAAGTATATTATACGTGTACAACCATATATACTGTACACCTATACTAGTCCTTAAAAGGACCTTTGTGGACCTAGTAGCTAGTGATTTGCAGACTGTCCCTGCTCCAAACACCAAACTGCCCCTCAGTCCCTACACTGATAAAAGACAGCTGCAGAATCGGGCAGCAATCAGCTCAGCAGTCAAGTATAATATGCTTTCTATATTTGAAAGAAAGTATATTATACGTGTACAACCCTATATACTGTACACCTATACCAGTCCTTAAAAGGACCTTTGTGGACCTAGTAGCTATTGATTTGCAGACTGTCCCTGCTCCAAACACCAAACTGTCCCTCAGTTCCTACACAGCTGCAGAATAAGTCAGCAAGCACTCAGCAGCACAGCAGTCAGCAGTGCAACATAATATACTTGAAAGAAAGTATATTCTAAGTGTATTACAACCCTATATACTGTACACCTATACCAGTCCTTAAAAGGACCTTTGTGGACCTAATAGTAATAGCTAATGATTAAACTGACTGTCCCTGCTCCACACATCGTCCTTTCCCTATACTGACAAAAGACAGAATGTAAAATGGCCACCAGATCAGGTCTATTTATAAGGTAGGGGGTTTGTCCAATTGTCCATGTGCTAAAATGTCTCAATTGGCTGTCCTGTACCCCATGATGGATGTGTCATGGGTCAAAGTTATTCACAATGTAAACAAATATGGCCGCCGCGAACAGCGTCAGAAGTCCGCCAGTTTGGCGAATCGCGAACTAGCAAAATTCGCCACGATCCGACCGCCGGTTGAACCGCAAGGCCATCTCTAAGGGGGAGTCACATAGTCTGAAGAGAGTTGTTTCTGGTGATGAGAGTGTGGTAAAGGTTAAGAAATGACTACCCCAATCATCCTGATGGCGTTCCCACTCCGATAAAGGTGGTGACCATTAATGTCGCCAGCATTAAATCTGCAAGAGCTTGTGATATTGCCTTATTTTTGCTCAGTGAGTTTAATGCCGAGATTTTATGTCCGATGTCCATCTAGCAAAAAGGGAGTGGAGATGTGGTCCCTCATTTTGGTCTCTTGTGGCTGAGTCCTGCAGCGGAGTTGCAGTCCTTTTTAAAACCGATTTGGTAACGTGCCGGCGGGTAACTGAGGTAGAGATTGGGAGATGCATGGTCTTGGATGTCTCTGTTAGGGGGCAGGACATGCGCCTGATCAATATCTATGGGCCGCAGTCAAAATGGAGCAGGTTTGTTTCTTGACCTCACAAGTTTGATGTCTGGTGTAGTGGTGTGAATCGTAGTAAGATTATCCCCAATTATGACATGTTCATGATGATTTATTTTTTTGCTGTAAAATCTTTTTTTTTTGTTTGAGAGCAGATTTGCTATATTTATTTTCATTTATGTAAATATGTATATATTTATGTATATTACATATAGTGATTTATGCTTATTGATTGCAAGAGTTTTAATAAAGAAAAATTGGGATTGGTGGTCAGTGGGATTGGTGGTCAGTGGGATTGGTGGTCAGTGGGATTTATGCCCTTACATTGATGGTCAGTGGGATTGGTGGCCAGTGGGATTGGTGATCAGTGGGATGCATGCCCTTACATTGGTGGTCAGTGGGATTGGTGGTCAGTGGGATACATGCCTTTACATTGGTGGTCAGTGGGATTGGTGGTTAGTGGGATGCATGCCCTTACATTGGTGGTCAGTGGGATGCATGCCCTTACATTGGTGTTCAGTGGGATTGGTGGTCAGTGGGATACATGCCTTTACATTGGTGGTCAGTGGGATTGGTGGTCAGTGGGATACATGCCCTTACATTGGTGGTCAGTGGGATTGGTGGTTAGTGGTATGCATGCCCTTACATTTGTGGTCAGTGGGATGCATGCCCTTACATTGGTGTTCAGTGGGATTGGTGGTCATTGGGATATATGCCTTTACATTGGTGGTCAGTGGGATGCATGCCCTTACATTGGTGGTCAGTGGGATTGGTGGTCAGTGGGATACATGCCTTTACATTGGTGGTCAGTGGGATTGGTGGTTAGTGGGATGCATGCCCTTACATTGGTGGTCAGTGGGATGCATGCCCTTACATTGGTGTTCAGTGGGATTGGTGGTCAGTGGGATACATGCCTTTACATTGGTGGTCAGTGGGATTGGTGGTCAGTGGGATACATGCCCTTACATTGGTGGTCAGTGGGATTGGTGGTTAGTGGTATGCATGCCCTTACATTTGTGGTCAGTGGGATGCATGCCCTTACATTGGTGTTCAGTGGGATTGGTGGTCATTGGGATATATGCCTTTACATTGGTGGTCAGTGGGATGCATGCCCTTACATTGGTGTTCAGTGGGATTGGTGGTCAGTGGGATACATGCCTTTACATTGGTGGTCTGTGGGATTGGTGGTCAGTGGGATGCATGCCCTTACATTGGTGGTCAGTGGAATTAGTGGTCATTGGGATACATGCCCTTACATTGGTGGTCAGTGGGATGAATAAATAGAAATATACTTACATTTATGTTTGCTAATCTGAGGTGTGAAGTCATCCCAGTCTGCATACAGCATACAAATTTCATTCCAGCCTCTGCTCTTCCAGGCAATATTTTTGTATTCCTCAATCCGGCTGTCCCATATATATGGCCTGTCATGGACAAGTCTGATGAGCTACTCATTATCAATGCTGTTTTCCGATGCCTGGGGGCCATCTTGACTGCTTACAGATGGACATGAGACAGGAAACAGGAAGTGAGGGGCAGAACTGGGAGGAGGAGCTGGAGGTGAAGAATTTGCACATATCTGAACCAACAATGCGCTTCCAGAACAATTTACATTAATATCTATGGAGACTAAATTTGCAACGCAACACTGTCACCTCCCACAAGATCCTTTCTTGTAATTGCATCTCATTCGGAGAGGAATCACAACGCATATATGTGAACGACCGTCATTGACAACAATTACTTTTTGGATGACATGTGAATTTAGTTTTTTGTTTACAAATGTTTTTGTTGAAATTAAACATGAAAATTCCAGAGTGTACAAGCATTGAAAGAACATTCAGTATAGTTACAAATGGAGAAGGATCGACAGACATGTACATCTCATATGTTTATGCACCAGATGATTGAGTGAACAGACCATCTGATGAGTGTGGGGGAAGCAAAGGTCCATAGACAGACCACAGTGAAATAATTTTGAGAGTAACTGAGAAAAAAATAATAAGAGAACCAAAACTCTTGATGTGCAAACATAATACAGTACCAGTACAGGCTACATTAGTACAAGTTATCGTATCTAATTGCAGTGTCATAAGACAATCTGGGTTGACCTCCTCTTTCTTGTTTATGGGTAACAATTTATCCGATACTCTGTACCACCAGGGTGGTGACCATGAGGAGCTAGGGGTCCTTAAGCCCTGAGCTAAGTAGGTGGGCAGTTCAAGCATTCCATTTACGGTCAAATATATGCATGGAGTCCAGGAGAGTATGGTGGATTCTTTCCGTTAGTCTAATCGACTCCATAGGGAGGAGCACCTGTGACCACGGTACCAAGGGGCCCTTCCAGTTCACTGCAATTGCCCATTGAATGGCAATGAAGAGAGTATGGATCAATTTCTGTTGTGGAGGGATGATTTCTGGGAGTTCAGCATATAGAATGCACATTTGATACTAGGGATGAGCCGAACACCCCCCTGGTTCGGTTCGCACCAGAACCTGCGAACAGACCTAAACTTCGTGTGAACTTTAGAACCCTATTAAAGTCTATGGGACTCGAACGTTCACAATCGAAAGTGCTCATTTTAAAGGGTAATATGCAGGTTACTGTCCTAAAAAGTGTTTGGGGACCCGGGTCCTGCCCCAGGGGACATGGATCAATGCAAAAAAAAGTTTTAAAAACGGCCGTTTTTTCAGGAGCAGTGATTTTAATAATGATTAAAGTGAAACAATAAAAGTGTAATATTCCTTTAAATTTCGTAGCTGGGGGGTATCTATAGTATGCCTGTGAAGGGGCGCATGTTTCTGGTGCTTAGAACTGTCCCTGCACAAAGTGTCATTTGTGCAGGAAAAAAAGTCTTTTAAAATCACTTGCGGCTATTGTCGGGTCCCGTAATACAGAGAACACTCAATGAGTGTTCTCTGCATTAGCCGACAATTCATTCATTCATTGATAAAAAAATAAATAAAAAAAAAGCGTGGTGGTTCCCCTAAATTCAATTACCAGGCCCTTCAGGTCTGACATGGATATTAAGGGGAACCCCGTGTCAAATTTAAAAAAATAAATTGACGTGGGGGTCCATGATGTGTCGGGAACCAGAGGAAACTTCCTGTGTAGGCGGTCCGGGGTGTAATACCACCCAGTGTGTAGTTTGAGGACCGTTTCCTTAATGGATATGAAGCGTGTACATTTGTGTATGTTGTCAACCATATCTTGCCAGTCTTCCACAGGGAACTCCTGAGCTATCTCCGCCTCCCAGCCCAACATTGCAGCAGATTTGGGGGTTGTGTTGTGGTCATTAAGATATCTGTATAGGGTTGAGATACGTCCCCTTTCTCTGGATGCCTCCCGGCACATATATTGAAGCAGTGTTTTTATGTCTTCTATCGTTTCAGAGAATTTATTAGAATAGAAGTGCCTTATCTGAAGAAATTGATAGAAAGCGGATCTAGCCAAGTCATACGTTTGTTGTAGGTGTGTGAATTAGCAGAAGGAGGCATTTTGTAGCAAGGATTCTAGATTCTTCAGGCCGCGTTCTGTCCAGTCATGGAAGGACGTGTCTGAGTGAAAGGTCAGGAGGAAAAGGAGTGCACCTATAAAGGAGGACAGGAGAGGGACATTGAACCTCAATTGGAATTTCTTCCAATGAAGAGACCAAAGGTAAAGGGACTGTCCCACAACACCATTTAATGGGGTAATCTCTTTGACCAGAGGAGACCTGGGAGGTGATAAGGGGCAATCGAGGCTCGCTCAAATCGCAGCCATGGCATGGATATCGGGTCGGCGTGCCACTGTGCCGTCTGAACTAGGTGGGATGCCAGGAAATAGTTCTATAGATCAGGGCACCCCAACCCACCTCGTATGCGGGCCCTGTATAGCACTGGTCGACTCAATCAAGGCTTTTTCCCTTGCCATATGAATGAAAGCAAATCTGATTGGATTTTTTGTAATGTAGAGCGGGGTACATATATAGGCAGTATCTAAAGAAGAAGAGATAGACATCTTTACTGCTTGGATGCGGGCCTAAGAAGGATATATGGTAGGAGGACCATTGGTTAAGAAGGTTTTTGACAGAGGAGAAGGCTTGCAGGTAATTTAGTGAGTACATCTGTTTGAGGGTAGGGGCCAGTTTTATACCTAAATATTGTAGTGAGGTGCGGTTCCAGGAAAATGTATATGAGTCTTTTAGGGAGGTCAGAAGCGACAGGGGAAGATGAATAGGCATTTCTGTGCATTTAGATGGGTTCACTCCTAACCCTGAAAGTTGGTGAAAAGAGTTTAGGGAGACAAATAGGTTAGGGAGGACAGGGAGGGAGATGAGAGGGTCGGAAATTAATAGAAGGACATCGCCCATGTATAAGCTGATTTTGAATTCTTGGTCCCCTTTTAAATAGCCCTTTATGTTAGGATTGTCAGAGATGGATCTAGTCAAAGGTTCCATGGCGAGGGCGAATAGGAGAGGGGAGAGGGGGCACCCTTGTCTCGTACCCCAGTTCAGGGGAAAGTATGTGGAATTACAACCTGGGATTTTGATATCTGTACGGGGATGGTGGTACAGGGCCTTAAATCCGTGAACAAATTCTCAGCTGAAACCAAATTTAGAATTGTCTCTCAGTAGGGCCAAAGGACACTGTCGAAGTCCTTGTTAATATCCAAGCTCAACACCAAGACCTTCTTGGAGTTGGTATCGGCATCCTGAATAATGTTGGAGTCCAAGCGAATGTTGTCGGTAATTTGCCTAGAGGGCATGAAGCCTGTTTGTTCAGGGGATATCAATGTGATAATGACTGAGGCCAGACGATCTGCTAAGATACGTCTAAAGATTTTTAGGTCGTTGCTGATAATGGAGATGGGCCAAAAGTTTTGTAGTGGGGTATGGTCTTTTCCCGGTTTAGGTATAAGGGATACGTTTGCCATAAGCATCTCATCTGGGAAATGTTTCCCCTGTAGGATAAAGTTATAGAGTTTGGTCATGTTGGGGAGTAGGGAATCAGCAAATTTCTTGTAATAGGTAGTGGAGAATCCGTCTGGGCCAGGGGTCTTAGAGGGTTTAAGAGAGGATATAATGGTGGTTATTTCTTCTGTAGTGCATGGGGCGTTAAGGATCTATAACTGTTCCTCCGAGAGTTGGGGAAGCGTCTAGAGGTCTAACCATGTCTGGGGAGAAGCAGGAGAAAGTGAGTGTGGAGCAGAATATAGTTTTTGGTAGAAAGAGGAGAAGATATGTAGAACGTCTTTAGGATGGGAAGTAAGGTTGTCATTCCTGTCTTTTAATTTGAGTAGGTGTGTTGCTTGAGTTTGCTGCTTTAGTTTGCTAGCAAACATAGTGGAAGCTGAGTTGCTGTGAAGGAGAAAGCGCGCTTTGGCCCACCTGAGGGATTTTTCAGTGTGTTCCAAAAGTATCCAAGGCTCTTTTTTTGTTGTTGATTTGGGTTAACAAGTCTTGGGATGGGGCTTTGCTATGTCTATGATAAAGTTTACCTAGGTCTGCGGTGAGTTTTTGAGCTTCCTGTGTCTTTTGTCGTTTTCTGGTGGTGGAAATTTCAATCAAATGACCCCTCATAACAGCCTTATGGGCTGCCCAGAGGGTCGTGGGGGGGATATCATCTATGTCATTGAGTCTGAAACATTCAGTGAGGCATTCAGCCAGTTGTGTGCGCACTAAGGGATCTGTAAGGAGTGAGTCATTAATGTGCTGAGTTCTGTTGGTGTGGGGGAGACCTATACAGGAGAGATGGCTGGATACCATATGGTGATCCGACCAGGGGCAAATGTGTATGTTCGAAGAAGTAGAGTTTGTAAGTAGGGCAGGTATGCAAAACAAGTAATCTAGACGGGAGTAGCTATCGTGAGGGTAGGAGTAGAAAGTGTATTCTCGGGAGCCAGTATTGTGAGCCCTCCAACCATCTGTCAGTTGCTGGGTTTTAAGGGAATGATGGAGGGATTTGGGAAATGCATTGGAGTCTGGCCTACTCGTGACCTGTCCAGCACTGAGTGAGCCACTAAATTAAAATCCCCCCTACCACCATGTGAGGTGAGTGAAACCTTTCCAGAACTTGGAAGAAGCTCTTTAAGAATGAAGCCTGAGAGGCATTAGGGGCGTGTACTGAAACTAGAGTCAGAGTTTTGTTTTCTATGGAGCCCTGCACTATAACAAACCTACTATGTGGATTGCAAATCTAGTTTTTGTTTAACACATTCATTATCAGCTGGCACAAGTGTGAACCGCACTTAATCAGGCTGGTTTCTGAGAGCATAGATATGTAAGCAGTGCTGTATGTTGTGACTGACAAAATGAATGAAGAACATGAATTGGCAAGGTTTGAAGGATATACAAAAAAAAAGAGAGGTTTACAGCTTGTATAACAGTGTAAATTTGCCGTCCCCTCAAAATAACTCAACACACAGCCATTAATGTCTAAACTGCTGGCAACCAAAGTGAGTACCCAAATTGGGCCCAATTAGCCATTTTCCCTTCCCAGTGTCATGTGACTCATTATTGTTACAAAGGTGTCATGTTTGAATGGGAAGCAGGTGTGTTAAATTTGGTGTTATCACTCTCACACTGGTTACTGAAAGTTCAACATGGCACGTCATGCAAAGAACTCTCTGTGGATCAAAAAAGAATTGTTGCTCTACATAAAGATGGCCTAGGCTATAAGAAGATTGCCAAGACCCTGAAACTGAGCTGCAGCACGGTGGCCAAGACCAGAGAACGGTTTAACAGGACAGGTTCTACTCAGAACGGGCCTTTTCATAGTCGACTAAAAAAGTTGAGTGCACATGCTCAGCGTCATATCCAAAGGCTGTCTTTGGGAAATAGACATATGAGTGCTGCCAGCATTGCTGCAGAAGTTGAAGGGGTTGGGGGTCAGCCTGTCAGTGCTCAGACCATACGCCACACACTGCATCACAGTGGTCTGCATGGCTGTCATCCCAGAAGATGATTCACATGAAAGCCCCAAAACAGTTTGCTGAAGACAAACAGACTAAGGACATGATTACTGTAACTATGTTCTGTGGTCTGACGAGACCAAGATAAACTTATTTGGTTCAGATAGTGTCATGGTGTTGATGGTGTGTGATGGTGGTGGGAGTCTCATCATCTGGGACTGCATGAGTGCTGCCAGCACTGGGGAGCTACAGTTCATTAATGGAAACATGAATGCCAACATGTAATGTGACATACTGAAGCAGAGCATGATCCCCTCTCTGTGGAGACTGGGCCACAGGGCAGTATTCCAACATGATAACGAGCCCAAGCACACCTCCAAGATGACCACTGACTTGCTAAAGAAGCTGTGGGTAAAGGTGATGGACTGGTAAAGAATGTCTCCAGAGCTAAACCCTATTGAGCATCTGTGGGGCATCCTCAAACGGAAGGTGGAGGAGCTCAAGGTCTCTAACATCCACCAGCTCCATGATGTCATCATAGAGGAGAGGAAGAGGACTCCAGTAGCAACCTGTGAAGCTCTGGTGAACTCCATGCCCAAAAGGGTTAAGGCAGTGCTGGAAAATAATGGTGTCCATACAAAATATTGACACTTTGGGCACAATTTGGATATTTTCACTTAGGGGTGCATTCACTTTTGTTGCCAGTGGTTTAGACCTTAATAGCTGTGTGTTGAGTTATTTTAAGGGGACAACACATTTTCACTGTTATACAAGCTGTACACTCACTACTTTACATTGTAGTAATGTGTAATTTCTTCAGTGTTGTCACATGAAAAGATGGAGTAAAATATTTTCAAAAATGTGAGGGTTGTACTCACTTTTGTGAGATACTGCATCTGACTCGTGGCCCCTGGTAGAGCAGACAGAAGGTTTGGGAGTGCAGAGTGGTATGAGTACTTGGCAGCTGCTGTCAGAAGAGCCGCCGCGGGGTTCCTGATAAGACTGTGATGAGTAGCAGCGGGATAAGGGATCTGGGCAGTGGGCAGGCTGGAACTGGATCAGCTGATATCCAGACAACACACACCGGGATGCAAGAATGTGGAGCAGAGACAGGTACAGGCAGGCAGGTGATACTGGAACAGACACAGAAGGTTAGGAGGGGTCAGAGTACAGGCCGGGTCAGTAACAGGCGGGCAGCATAGTATTTAGAGGCGCAGTCAGGATCAATGTCAAAGACAAGCTGGGGTCAGGTGCAGGCAGAGGGCAGAAAGAGTCAGAGGCGAGCCGGGTCAAACACAGGGATGAATCACAGAAGCATATTAGCAGGGGTCATGGAAAAGCTGCAGATCAGACAGCACTGGTCTTGTCTACAAGCCCTGTTTAAATAGCCTGTTTGGAATTGCACCTGCATGCACACTGACACTCACAAACATGCACCAGCCTGGCCAGTTGTAGAATTCCTTCAGAGATGCACTTCCTGACAAGAGGGCATCGATCATATCGACGGACATTCTCTTAGCCAGGAATGATGCAGAGACAGCCACTGTTGGAGCTTACATTGAGTTGTAGTTAATTAAGTTCATACATGTCTAATTGGGTAGGAATCTGCACCTCCAAGTATTTATTTGAGTGTTGGCCCAACAAATAGGAAATGCGCTTTTCAAAAAATCCTGTTCATGTGAGGACAATGAGACATTGAGTCACTGTGATTTAGTAGCATTCATTTTGAGTTTTTGTTGAAACAAACTGATCCATTTCCATCAAAATTGAAAGGAATGTGATTTTAGAGTTGGACACAAACAGAAGTAAGTAGGAAACTTAATTTATGGTGTCTGGCTTTAATCATAATGCCTTAGATTGCATCATTGGCTCTCAGGGCACTTGCCAGATATTCCATAGCAATGATGTAAAGATCACAAGTAACATATAAACACAGAAAAAAATGTGTGCTTACTGCAAAAGATGTAATGCAGCAACCCATATTCCAGACACAAGGTAATGCAAAAATAATGAATCTAAAAGTTGTGCAAAACCATGACCCATGCATTAGGGACATACCTCTCCGTACTTTTACCCCTTGTAATTACCCCTTCTTTCCCTTCTAATAATTCCTATTACCATTATTCACTAAATTTTACCCTCTACCCAATAATCAGGCCACACAGGAGTTGGAGTATAAATGGCCATAGCAGCCTTTTATTAACACTCTTCAAACCAATAACTTAAATAACTTTATTAAATATATATATCAACTGTTTGGTAACGGTAATTTTAAAAGAACTCCCAGTCAGTTGGTCTTTGACGGTACCACGTTCCACCTTTTAAACATAACCTTTTTCCACCATTCCACTGCGGGACCACCTTTACCATACCAGGCCTCCGGCCGTTTATAAGCCTGGAGACAACCACCTTCCCGCAATGCCACCAAATCCCGTATTCCAGCCTACCCTTTCGCTGGGATACACCAAAAGGGAGGGCCCATATCCCTATGAGCTCCCCCCCACATTTCCATCATCTGTTTCCTTTTGCCCCATCAAAGACCAAAAGACACCGCCGCTACAGCTGCTATGACGACCCTCATCACCGAACCTGCAAGAGAAACAAAAACACCGACAACCAGCACGACCACAAACACAAAATACCATTTTATTTTATTTTTTACGTAAGCACATCTCCATTTATGTATTCCTTTATTTCCTTCTTTCCTTCTTTCGTTATTTTTGTAGTTATGTATTTCTTGCTATTTTTTTTTTTTTTTTTATATATATTTATTTAATTATTCTTTTTTTTTTTTTATTTTTTTTTTTATAAAAAATATATAATTACAGGGCGGGTGGGTGGGCAACTCTCTTGTGAACTGAAACCACGCTGCCTCCTACGCTCCTCCCCTTCCTTTTATAATGCTCCGCCCCCCTTCTTCCTTCTTTCTCTCCACCCTCACTTCTTTAGTTATCCTCATTTTATTAACCCCCTACGCTCTTCCCTCAGCATTAGTCATGTCCGGCCCTCCACCCAGCCTCTGGCTTAATTCCGTGCCTCTCTTGACCCATGCATTAGGGACATACCTCTCCGTACTTTTACCCCTTGTAATTACCCCTTCTTTCCCTTCTAATAATTCCTATTACCATTATTCACTAAATTTTACCCTCTACCCAATAATCAGGCCACACAGGAGTTGGAGTATAAATGGCCCTAGCAGCCTTTTATTAACACTCTTCAAACCAATAACTTAAATAACTTTATTAAATATATATATCAACTGTTTGGTAACGGTAATTTTAAAAGAACTCCCAGTCAGTTGGTCTTTGACGGTACCACGTTCCACCTTTTAAACATAACCTTTTTCCACCATTCCACTGCGGGACCACCTTTACCATACCAGGCCTCCGGCCGTTTATAAGCCTGGAGACAACCACCTTCCCGCAATGCCACCAAATCCCGTATTCCAGCCTACCCTTTCGCTGGGATACACCAAAAGGGAGGGCCCATATCCCTATGAGCTCCCCCCCACATTTCCATCATCTGTTTCCTTTTGCCCCATCAAAGACCAAAAGACACCGCCGCTACAGCTGCTATGACGACCCTCATCACCGAACCTGCAAGAGAAACAAAAACACCGACAACCAGCACGACCACAAACACAAAATACCATTTTATTTTATTTTTTACGTAAGCACATCTCCATTTATGTATTCCTTTATTTCCGTCTTTCCTTCTTTCGTTATTTTTGTAGTTATGTATTTCTTGCTATTTTTTTTTTTTTTTTTATATATATATTTATTTAATTATTCTTTTTTTTTTTTTATTTATTTTTTTATAAAAAATATATAATTACAGGGCGGGTGGGTGGGCAACTCTCTTGTGAACTGAAACCACGCTGCCTCCTACGCTCCTCCCCTTCCTTTTATAATGCTCCGCCCCCCTTCTTCCTTCTTTCTCTCCACCCTCACTTCTTTAGTTATCCTCATTTTATTAACCCCCTACGCTCTTCCCTCAGCATTAGTCATGTCCGGCCCTCCACCCAGCCTCTGGCTTAATTCCGTGCCTCTCTTGACCCATGCATTAGGGACATACCTCTCCGTACTTTTACCCCTTGTAATTACCCCTTCTTTCCCTTCTAATAATTCCTATTACCATTATTCACTAAATTTTACCCTCTACCCAATAATCAGGCCACACAGGAGTTGGAGTATAAATGGCCATAGCAGCCTTTTATTAACACTCTTCAAACCAATAACTTAAATAACTTTATTAAATATATATATCAACTGTTTGGTAACGGTAATTTTAAAAGAACTCCCAGTCAGTTGGTCTTTGACGGTACCACGTTCCACCTTTTAAACATAACCTTTTTCCACCATTCCACTGCGGGACCACCTTTACCATACCAGGCCTCCGGCCGTTTATAAGCCTGGAGACAACCACCTTCCCGCAATGCCACCAAATCCCGTATTCCAGCCTACCCTTTCGCTGGGATACACCAAAAGGGAGGGCCCATATCCCTATGAGCTCCCCCCCACATTTCCATCATCTGTTTCCTTTTGCCCCATCAAAGACCAAAAGACACCGCCGCTACAGCTGCTATGACGACCCTCATCACCGAACCTGCAAGAGAAACAAAAACACCGACAACCAGCACGACCACAAACACAAAATACCATTTTATTTTATTTTTTACGTAAGCACATCTCCATTTATGTATTCCTTTATTTCCGTCTTTCCTTCTTTCGTTATTTTTGTAGTTATGTATTTCTTGCTATTTTTTTTTTTTTTTTTTATATATATTTATTTAATTATTCTTTTTTTTTTTTTATTTTTTTTTTATAAAAAATATATAATTACAGGGCGGGTGGGTGGGCAACTCTCTTGTGAACTGAAACCACGCTGCCTCCTACGCTCCTCCCCTTCCTTTTATAATGCTCCGCCCCCCTTCTTCCTTCTTTCTCTCCACCCTCACTTCTTTAGTTATCCTCATTTTATTAACCCCCTACGCTCTTCCCTCAGCATTAGTCATGTCCGGCCCTCCACCCAGCCTCTGGCTTAATTCCGTGCCTCTCTTGACCCATGCATTAGGGACATACCTCTCCGTACTTTTACCCCTTGTAATTACCCCTTCTTTCCCTTCTAATAATTCCTATTACCATTATTCACTAAATTTTACCCTCTACCCAATAATCAGGCCACACAGGAGTTGGAGTATAAATGGCCCTAGCAGCCTTTTATTAACACTCTTCAAACCAATAACTTAAATAACTTTATTAAATATATATATCAACTGTTTGGTAACGGTAATTTTAAAAGAACTCCCAGTCAGTTGGTCTTTGACGGTACCACGTTCCACCTTTTAAACATAACCTTTTTCCACCATTCCACTGCGGGACCACCTTTACCATACCAGGCCTCCGGCCGTTTATAAGCCTGGAGACAACCACCTTCCCGCAATGCCACCAAATCCCGTATTCCAGCCTACCCTTTCGCTGGGATACACCAAAAGGGAGGGCCCATATCCCTATGAGCTCCCCCCCACATTTCCATCATCTGTTTCCTTTTGCCCCATCAAAGACCAAAAGACACCGCCGCTACAGCTGCTATGACGACCCTCATCACCGAACCTGCAAGAGAAACAAAAACACCGACAACCAGCACGACCACAAACACAAAATACCATTTTATTTTATTTTTTACGTAAGCACATCTCCATTTATGTATTCCTTTATTTCCGTCTTTCCTTCTTTCGTTATTTTTGTAGTTATGTATTTCTTGCTATTTTTTTTTTTTTTTGTTATATATATTTATTTAATTATTCTTTTTTTTTTTTTATTTTTTTTTTTATAAAAAATATATAATTACAGGGCGGGTGGGTGGGCAACTCTCTTGTGAACTGAAACCACGCTGCCTCCTACGCTCCTCCCCTTCCTTTTATAATGCTCCGCCCCCCTTCTTCCTTCTTTCTCTCCACCCTCACTTCTTTAGTTATCCTCATTTTATTAACCCCCTACGCTCTTCCCTCAGCATTAGTCATGTCCGGCCCTCCACCCAGCCTCTGGCTTAATTCCGTGCCTCTCTTGACCCATGCATTAGGGACATACCTCTCCGTACTTTTACCCCTTGTAATTACCCCTTCTTTCCCTTCTAATAATTCCTATTACCATTATTCACTAAATTTTACCCTCTACCCAATAATCAGGCCACACAGGAGTTGGAGTATAAATGGCCCTAGCAGCCTTTTATTAACACTCTTCAAACCAATAACTTAAATAACTTTATTAAATATATATATCAACTGTTTGGTAACGGTAATTTTAAAAGAACTCCCAGTCAGTTGGTCTTTGACGGTACCACGTTCCACCTTTTAAACATAACCTTTTTCCACCATTCCACTGCGGGACCACCTTTACCATACCAGGCCTCCGGCCGTTTATAAGCCTGGAGACAACCACCTTCCCGCAATGCCACCAAATCCCGTATTCCAGCCTACCCTTTCGCTGGGATACACCAAAAGGGAGGGCCCATATCCCTATGAGCTCCCCCCCACATTTCCATCATCTGTTTCCTTTTGCCCCATCAAAGACCAAAAGACACCGCCGCTACAGCTGCTATGACGACCCTCATCACCGAACCTGCAAGAGAAACAAAAACACCGACAACCAGCACGACCACAAACACAAAATACCATTTTATTTTATTTTTTACGTAAGCACATCTCCATTTATGTATTCCTTTATTTCCGTCTTTCCTTCTTTCGTTATTTTTGTAGTTATGTATTTCTTGCTATTTTTTTTTTTTTTTTTAATATATATTTATTTAATTATTCTTTTTTTTTTTTTATTTCTTTTTTTATAAAAAATATATAATTACAGGGCGGGTGGGTGGGCAACTCTCTTGTGAACTGAAACCACGCTGCCTCCTACGCTCCTCCCCTTCCTTTTATAATGCTCCGCCCCCCTTCTTCCTTCTTTCTCTCCACCCTCACTTCTTTAGTTATCCTCATTTTATTAACCCCCTACGCTCTTCCCTCAGCATTAGTCATGTCCGGCCCTCCACCCAGCCTCTGGCTTAATTCCGTGCCTCTCTTGACCCATGCATTAGGGACATACCTCTCCGTACTTTTACCCCTTGTAATTACCCCTTCTTTCCCTTCTAATAATTCCTATTACCATTATTCACTAAATTTTACCCTCTACCCAATAATCAGGCCACACAGGAGTTGGAGTATAAATGGCCCTAGCAGCCTTTTATTAACACTCTTCAAACCAATAACTTAAATAACTTTATTAAATATATATATCAACTGTTTGGTAACGGTAATTTTAAAAGAACTCCCAGTCAGTTGGTCTTTGACGGTACCACGTTCCACCTTTTAAACATAACCTTTTTCCACCATTCCACTGCGGGACCACCTTTACCATACCAGGCCTCCGGCCGTTTATAAGCCTGGAGACAACCACCTTCCCGCAATGCCACCAAATCCCGTATTCCAGCCTACCCTTTCGCTGGGATACACCAAAAGGGAGGGCCCATATCCCTATGAGCTCCCCCCCACATTTCCATCATCTGTTTCCTTTTGCCCCATCAAAGACCAAAAGACACCGCCACAGCCCGCAAGGATGACCCCCTTATCCTTAAGGGCCCCTCCACCCCTGCAGGGACCGTTCAATCCCATCTTGCAACTCCAACACCCAAAGGTCAATGCCCACTGCCGACAGATGTACCCCCACCCCCCGAAGGTACATGCCCCACTTTAACCTCCAACTCCAAGTGGCCCGCCACTAAACCTCCACTACGGTTTATAAACCACCCCAAAAAATTTTTGTGAACTTTAATTCGGGCTTTGTTAAGTCTGACTACAGACCGTGCCATCCGCCAGGCCGTGCGTGCTACGATGTCCGACCAGACTATGACCGAAACCGGGAAATCCCTTCGAAGCATCAGAAAATCGCACTTCACGTCTGCAATTATATCCCGAGTAGACCTAATCCCAAGGTCATTCCCCCCAACATGGAGAACCAGCACATCAGGGGGCCTATCCAGTCTAGCGTACCGGTGTATTCCCGGTATGACCCTACCCCACTTCATCCCCGGGATACCCAACCACCTGACGCAAGCCTCTCTACGTGGGATCCCTAGCTGTCGTCCTTCCGGCCTGACATCAGCTCTCCTGGCACCCCAAAACATATGAGTGTCCAAGAATCCAGACAAGGCGTGGTAAACCTCCATCTGAAATGACACAGACAAAATCAACAACCCCCTTACACAAGCCCCAAGCACCCCCGACACAGAAAACAGCCCACACCAAGTGCAGCCGAACATAGGACCTGAAACGCCTGGACTCCCACCGCCCAATCCGTTTTACCGCAGCCTCGTCCAACCCGCATCTGGCAGCCTCTGTGGCCGCCTCGATGCGGAAGGAGTGCGAAGCAAACTGCGCCCCGATGAACCCCCCCAACGTCAAACAATTGCTAAACACTGCTATAAATCGGAATTCGGACAGGAAACTCCGACCCCGATGCACCAGCAGTGGACCCTCCCCTAGTGGTCGAAGCCTCATGAACTCCGTCACCGCCATCACCGGACAGATCTCTGAACCCGTCAATGCATACAACCAAACATCCACACCCTTCCCCTTCTGGTCCGTTTTAGACCTACGCCGTTTCAAACACACACAACCCTCCCCCAATGCCACATCCTGACCCAACAAACCCCCCCCCCCCAACGTTCTTCGCCGGACTGACCAGCTCACCCACCCGGAAGGCCCCGAAAAAGCCAAGGAAAAGGCTGTTCGAAACAGCTGCGCTTCATACCTGACGCACACAAGCCCCCCAACTGCCGGCAAATCACCTGCAAAATAGCAAAAGTCACCGGCCTCCTCCCGTCCTTCCTCTGATTACCCTTTCCGGTACCCCTGCAACGCCTGCCGCACCCAGAAACCCTTCTTCGCCTCCATTCCGCCCCGCCACTCAAACCAAAATGCCAGTGCCGCCAGCTTCCACTCGATCCCTGAAACTGACCCTAGCCCTTCCATCTGTCTCACCACAATATCCGAAACCAACAAACTACTGTCCGCCCCCTTACCCCCCAGCTCGGCGTCCGCCAGCCGTGAAAACTCCAGCCACTCCTTCCCAACTCTACTGTACCCGACCAAGTTGACTCCCTCACCGACCTCCTGATCCATCCCGCGGCAATCCCAAAGCAATTGTCCAAAGCCCCTCCGGGCAGGGGATCCCCCCTCTCGCTGCTCCTGGAGCCAAGTCCCGAAACCTCCGCCACTGAAATCGAGACAAGGCATCGGCCAGGTTATTCTCCACCCCTGGAATGTGTACGACATACAAAATTATGATCATCTGCAGGCACCTCAGCACCAGGTGGCGCAGCAGCCTGATCACCGAAGGGGGAAGAACCCGAAATCCGGGTACCCACCTGCACGACTCCCATAATATCGCAATTCAACCGAATCTTAAGGTCCCGACAGGACGCACCCCACAATTCCAAAGCCCCCACCACCAGAAATAGCTACAGCAGCACCAGGGTCTTAGACCACACCTCCTCTACCCAAGTCCGTGGCCAGGCCTCCGCACTCCACTGACCCTGAAAATACGCCCCGCATCCTGTCGACCCCGCCGCATCCGTCACCAGCTCCAGTTCGAAGATACTCACCGGCCCATCCATCCACCGGACGTCCGTTGTAATCCTCCCAAAAACGTGTGCGAAACCCGCAAAATCCTCCCTATGTTTTTTTGTCAAGCGAACAAACTGAGTCGAAACGGAGACTCCCGCCGTGGCCGCCTGCAGCCGTCTGCAAAACACCCTCCCCATGGGGATGCTGCGGCAAGCGAAGTTGAGCTTACCCCAAAACGACAGCGGCTTCCTGAGCTGCACCTTCCGCAGCCCCACCATCTCTCTCATCTCCGTCCGGAGTCCCTCCACCTTGTTCCTCCACCTGCTCAGAAAACTCAGCGCCTCCACCGGACCTTCCGTTTTTTTGTCCGGCGCTAGAGGGATCCCGAACTTCTCAGCAATGTGCAGCAACGTGGCCAAAAGTATCGCACACACATCGGAAGCTGGGGGGCCCACTACGAGGAAGTCATCCAGATAGTGGATGACCGAACCCCATCCGGACAATTCGCGCACCACCCACTCCAAGAAAGAGCTAAAGAGCTCAAACAGGGCGCCGGAGACGGAGCAGCCCATGGGCCAGCATCTGTCCACATAAAAGCGGTCCTGCCCAACAGCACCCCAGAAGACGAAAAACTTTCCGGGTGTACCGGCAGCAACCGAAAACGCTGACTACATGTCCGATTTCGCCATGAGTGCACCCTGCCCAAAATGACGCACCCAATCCCACTGCCGCGTCAAAGAAGTGTAAGGCACCTTGCAGGCTGCCGGGTCAATTGCGTCAGTCACGGAACCCCCTTTCGGAAAAGAAAGGTGGTGAACAAGCCGAAACTTGTTAGGTTCCTTCTTAGGCACCACCCCCCAATGGGGACACCACCAGATCCGTCAACGGCAGATCCAAGAAAGAGCCACTCATCCTCCCCAACGCAACTTCTGTGGCCAAGTTTTCGAAACCACCCCCGTATGTAACAGCCCGGATTGCAAGTTCCGAGCCATCGGCGGAACCACAGCCATGGAACACGGAATGTGGAAACCCACCGCAAAACCCACCCCCAACACTCTCGCCGCCTCCCTATTCGGGTACCTATTTAGGAAAGGTCGCATCCTTTTCACCCTCCCCGGCGTTGTCCCTCCTAAACGCAGCATCCGCACCGCGCTTACCCCGCTTGAAGCAACGGGACAGTGCGTGGCTCCCCCCACCATCCGGAACACTCCAATGGCGTCCCTATAGCAAAAGGGAGCCGAGCAGTGTTCTGGAGTTTTTGCGCCGATCACGCTGGCCATGATGGCGAACGCCTACAGCCAGTTCGCGAAAGTCCGCGGGATAAGCCTACACCGCCTCTGCTCCTCGTTGTCCTTCTTGGAGTCAGCAGGCTTGACCCTATCCATATGAAATTGTGTTTCGGGGCAGCAAGGAAAATATCTCCACATACGCACCCTTGGTGATCTTATCCCGCACTTCCTGCTTCAGATGTGCGCCCAACGGCCCCTTCATAGCACCCATATACCTCGCACTGCGCGGCGTCCGCCATCCTCGCCACATCCACCCTGGGTGCCGCTGCCCCTCCCCCTTCTTTTCCACCCCCGGAGTACTTACCCCAGCGTCCCCCGTCGTCGAAACCGCCAGGGGCAGGACCACCGGCGGAGCCGCCGCCAAAGGTGCAGAGCCCTCCTCTCGCGGAGTCCCCGCCGTCTGTATGCGCTTCCTGATGCGCACCCGCCCCCACCGGGGCCTCCGAAACCTGCTGGGCCCCCAGCACCCCCCTCGACATGGGACACCCCAAGCTGCCCACCTGCGCCTGCGACCCCAGCCCCAGTTGTCCCCCCGGACCCCCCAACCCGAGGAGCCGCCCCCGGGTGGACCCCCGTGGCCCCGGCCGCAAACCGGTGAATCAGAACCCGGAGTCCCCCCAACAAGGATTGGAAATGATCCAGCGACCCGCCGGCGGCGGGCTGACCGCCCGCCCCCCACGGGCCCCCCGTGTCAGGCCCAACACCCCAGCAGCCCCGCACATCCCCCCCAACAATCCCACACAAAGCTGCATCAAAGTCACTAGGTGAGAGATGGAAAATCTTACCTGGCTGCCTGGGTCTGCTCCCGTCAGCCGCCGCACTGGATGCTCCAGCCGCCATCCCGGATCTCCTCCTCTGAACCCGATGGCTCACCGACCGACCGCTCTCCTGCCGTAGGTAGCAGAGGCGTGCTCAGCCTACCGGGCGACTCCACCCCAGCGGCCGTGGATCGACAACTGCTTGTAGAAGCCCGCACCCTGTCGTCTCGCCGCCAATCTTCTCCCATCCGACCGTCCGGACCTGCCCGCAGCGTCTGGATGCTGGCGCACAGGCGTGACCCTGCTCCCCCTACGCCGGGTCCCCCCCCTGCGGCAAAGACGCCGCGCTTCCTCGTGACCGCCGCCCCCTCCTGCACTGTCCTCGCCGTTGGGGAGCTGGCTCCTGCTGCACCTCCAGCCCCCGCTCCCCGAGCCCCGCCAAGGAAGAGGATTCAGCCCGGACCCCCCAGGCACTGTGGCGCCCGAACGTTGTGAGGGGGGGGGGGCGGCGGGTCCGTCACCGTGCTCCTAGGGTGGCGCTGCTCCGGCGGAGGGGCCTGTGTAAAAACGTTCCGGCGGCCGGGACCGCCGAGCGCGTGTAGTGGTCTCCCCCCCGTTACTGGCCCCCCCCCGCCGCCGTGTGAATGGCCGCCACCTGGCTCCGCAGCCAGTCCGTCCCACGTGACGCCGCCGCGTCCCGCAGCCATGCAAACAGCGCGGCCAGGTCAGAAATGCTATGTTCCGCGCTGCGCCGCTCACAAAAACCCACCCGCCGCTCAGGTCACCCCCCACCGAATACGCACAGCCCCGCTGAGTGGCCCCCGCCATCCGCGCCGCGCCTACCGCACAAATGTGGCACAAGCCATGGAGCAGGTCCTCACTCTGGCAACTCTCTTGTGAACTGAAACCACGCTGCCTCCTACGCTCCTCCCCTTCCTTTTATAATGCTCCGCCCCCCTTCTTCCTTCTTTCTCTCCACCCTCACTTCTTTAGTTATCCTCATTTTATTAACCCCCTACGCTCTTCCCTCAGCATTAGTCATGTCCGGCCCTCCACCCAGCCTCTGGCTTAATTCCGTGCCTCTCTATATCATTGTAGTGATCAATACACCGTTATATGTGTGAAAAAATAAAATAAATTCATATTAAACCTTAATAAACAATGTGCATCACATAAATGGTAAAAAAACTATTACATCATAGATTTGTGCATAACAAAAGGGGTAAACTTCAAAGAAAAATATATAAAAGTCCAAATGTAAAATCTTGTAAATGATGAGAATCCACGTGTAAGAATCCCAAACCACCTCACTGTCACGTACCTTTTAGTAGCGAGCTCGGATTGCGGAAAGAGGCCTCCCTTTACAACTCCCACTACCGGTTTCCTGGTAATGTAACAGGGAACAAAGGAGTAAGGAGGGGTACAGGTGCCTGGCAGGATCAACAGATAAGAAGGATGGATAGGTGAAGTTCAGTGGAACAGTTAATCACAGTGGATGGATCAGCAGGTAATTGATAGCAAATGTCACAGTTCAGCAAAGCAGGAAACTTATAGCAGGTAACACGGTTCAATGAAGCAGGTAACTTGCAGCAGATGAAAGCAGTGCAGAGAAGCAGGCAACTTGTAGCAGATGAATAGTAAGGAACTGGCAGCAGATGAAACAGTTCTATATAAACAGGTAACTTGTAGCAGATGAACAGTGCAATATAAGCAGGTACTTGCAGCAGGTGAACAGTTCAATATAAGCAGGTTACTTGCAGCAGATGACAGTTCAATATAAGCAGGTACTTGCAGCAGGTGAACAGTTCAATAAGACAGGTAACTTGTAGCAGATGAACAGTGCAATATAAGCAGGTACTTGCAGCAGGTGAACAGTTCAATATAAGCAGGTTACTTGCAGCAGATGACACAGTTCAATATAAGCAGGTTCACCTTAGCAGATGGATGGTCAAAGCAAGTCGGGTCAGATATCAGACTGGAAGCGAAGTACAAGGGAACATGCAGGAGAATCGTCATAACAATCCGGGATCGGGTGCAGCCAGATAGCAGATGGGTCACAGGCAGGCCGGGTCAATCAGGAACGAATACTACGGATCAGGTCTCACAGGTATAACGCTGTAGAGCAGACAGCAGAGACCATTAGCAAGAGGCGAGTTTAAATAGGCTAATTGGCACCAACACGGATGCGCGCATGCGACCGCGCACGTGCCCGCGCACCCGCGCACGAACGCACGCGCGCGCGCACGATCGTACGCACCCACGGTGACGCCCGTGATCGTAAACCAGAAGACCTGGGGGTCAGTCTCTTCATGCGATTTTCATGACATTGCCCCCTCCCAAGGGGCAGCCTCCGGATGCCCTTTCGGGCAAATTTTTCAGGATGGGCCCTTTTAAAGGATTGAATCAGATTTTTTGCATGAATGTTGTCCTCGGGCTCCCAGGAGTTCTCTTCGGGACCATATCCTTTCCATTTGATTAAGAACTGGTTCTGGTTTCCTCTTCTTCTGCAATTTATGATGGCTTCTATTTCAAATTCTTCTTCACCATCAACCAAGATCGGATCAGGAGGAGTGGTATTTCGGTTAGGAAATGGATTGGGAGTGAAAGGTTTCAATAAGGACACATGGAATACCGGATGTACCTTTAGTGAGTCTGGAAGTTCTAGTTCGAAAGCAACTTCGTTAATCTTCCTTTTGACTGAAAAAGGTTCTAAAAATTTGGGACCTAGTTTCCTTGAAGGGCACGTCATTTTCAAGTTTACCGTGGATAGCCACACCAAATCACTGTGTACCAGTAGTAACTCTCCTCGTCTCTTCTTGTCAAAGGTTGTCTTGTTGTGCTCTTGAGTTCTAGTCATTGTTTCTTACAGAAGTTTGTTGTTGGTTGAGAAAAAGTTCATCTTTTCCTGGACTGCTGGCACTGAGCATTCAGGAAGGGAGTTGGGTAGGAATGAAGGGTGGAAGCCGTAATTGGCGAAAAAGGGCGTCTGTTTGGTTGGCGGAATGGAGAGAATTATTATACGCGAACTCAGCTACTGGAAGCAGGGAGATCCAATCGTTTTGTGCAAAAGAGGAAAAACTGCGTAAATATTGTTCGAGAGTTTGGTTCGTCCTCTCAGTCTGCCCATTGGACTGAGGATGATAGGTGGATGAGAAAGACAGTTCAATATTCAAAGCCTTGCAGAGGAACTTCCAGAATCGCGAGGTGAACTGTACCCCTCGATCCGAAACTATATTGGCTGGTACCCCATGGAGCCTAATGATTTCCTTGATGAACACTTGTGCAGTTTCAGAGGCTGAGGGGGTACCTTTCATGGGAATAAAATGTGCCATCTTTGACAGACGATCAACCACCACAAAGATGGTATGATCGTCTGCTGGAGGCAATTCAACAATGAAGTCTAGAGACAGCATTTTCCATGGCCTGTCCGGAACAGACAACGGTTTAAGGAGGCCCCAGGCCTTATTCTTACAGTTCTTACTTCTAATGCACGTAGTGCAGGTGTTCACGTATTTCTTGCAATCCTCCCGTATCTGAGGCCACCAAAAACTACGCTGTACCAAATCAATGCTTCTAGTGATACCAAAATGTCCGGTGAGTGCATGGTCATGACACAGCTCTAGTATAGATACCCGCAGAGTTTCGGGGATGTAGATCTTGTCTTTATACCACAGTAACCGACCTCTGGTTTGTAGTTCTGGTTCTGAAAAAGGTCTTTGTTCCATGGAGGCTTGTCTAAGTCGGGAGAGAGAGAGCGGGAATGGTATCTGGAGGAGAAATTTCCTGGGACTTGTGGAACATCCGTGACAAGGCATCTGGTTTTATGTTCTTAGACCCTGGGCGATAAGTTACATGAAAAGTGAACCGGGAGAAGAAGAGTGCCCATCTGGCTTGTCTTGGTTTTAGTCTTTTTGCAGATCTTAAGTACTCCAGGTTCTTGTGATCGGTAAATATAAAAATTGGATGAGAAGCTCCTTTTAACAAATAGCTTCTAATGCAGATTTAATCGCTAACAGCTCCCGGTCTCCAACATCGTAATTTTTCTCGGCTGCTGATAGTTTGCATGAAAAGAAAGCCACAGGATGGAGCAGGGCCCTAGTTCCTTGTCTTTGGGATAATATAGCCCCTATGGCAATTTCGGATGCATCCACTTCTAAAACGAATGGCAGAGCAGAATCTGGATGTCTTAAGATAGGAGCGGAGGTAAAAAGTCCCTTGAGAGTCTCGAATGCTTCTTGAGCTTCAGAGGTCCAATAAAAACGGGTTCCTTGTCTAGTTAGTTGTGTGATGGGTGCGGCAATAGCCGAGAAACCCTTAATAAATTTGCGATAGAAGTTGGCGAATCCAATAAAACTTTGGATTTCTTTCCTGTCTACAGGAGTTGGCCAGTCCAAAATCACAGCGATCTTCTGGGGGTCCATTTTTATACCCTTACTAGAAATAACCAGCCCCAAGAATGGTATACTTTCCTGTTTGAACAAACACTTATCTGCTTTTGCATATAGTCCGTGTTGCGGAGCCGACCCAACACGCTTTTGACGTGCTTGCGATGGGCTTCAAAGGAGGAAGAAAAAATTAAAATATCATCTAAGTAAATGACAGCGAATAAGTCCAGAAAGTCCCAGAGCACATAATTGATAAAGTATTGGAAGGTGGCCGGGGCATTACACAAACCGAAGGGCATCACCAAATACTCAAAGTGTCCGAATCGGGTACGGAAAGCGGTCTTCCACTCATCTCGGGCCTTGATACGGATCAAGTTGTAAGCCCCGCGGTGATCGAGTTTAGTGAAAACAATAGCAGTTCCCAGTCTTTGGAATAACTCTGGGAATAGAGGAAGAGGGTACCGGTTCTTTATAGTGATGTTGTTTAATTTGCGGTAGTCTACACAGGGTCGGAGAGTGTGGTCCTTCTTCTCAACAAAAAAAATACCCGCACCTGCTGGGGACGTAGACGGGCGAATGAACCCCTTCTTTAAATTTTCTTCGAGGTATTCTTTGAGTTTCTCCTGCTCTACCTCTGTTAAGGGAAAAACCCTTCCAAACGGAATTTTGGCTCCAGGAAGTAACTCAATGGGGCAGTCATAAGCTCGGTGGGGCGGGAGCACCTCTGCCTTTTGTTTACTGAACACATCTAGGAATTCATGGTAAACTTCGGGAATGGCCTGACGTAATTCGGTCTCTGAGTCGATAGATAATTAGGTTGCTGGTCTCAGGAAACCGGAGGAACCACAGAACTTCTGGCAATAAGGTAGAGAAAAAGTAATTTCTCCTGTGGCCCAATTTATGGTTGGATTGTGGGCCTGTAGCCAGGGCATCCCAAGTATTACAGGAAAAAGTGGAGAGGTGATAATGTCCATACGGAGAAGTTCTCGATGCGAACCAGAGATAACAGTAGATAGAGGTGCAGTTTCTTGAATTACAGGACCAGATTTAATAGCGGAGCCATCGGCCAAATGTATAGAGAGTCCACGGGTCTTATGTAGGAGAGGAATCTGATGTTGGGCAGCAAAGGATGAATCCATAAAACAGCTGCATGCCCTGGAATCAATAATGGCGGGCATCTGTAAAGTCTTTCCTGGGAACTGAAAGGAGACAGAAATGATAAGGTGAGATGAAAACTTTATTGAAGAGTCTGGGAGATCAGGAGGCATAGATGGACATTTACGGAGCTTAATAGGACAGTTCCTGACGTAATGTCCAGATTCCCCGCAATAGAGACATAGATTGTTATTCCGCCGATGGTGACGTTCTTCAGGGGTAAGAGATGGTTGCAAGACCCCAAGTTGCACAGGCTCAGGTGTGTCAGACGTGGCCCCGGGTCGGGCGGCAGGTGCTGGATGTAAATGGCTTGGGGCCTTTGGAAGCATCCAGGTTGGGCGAGAGAAACCTGTGGCCCTCTCGGCTCTTTTCTCGCTCAGACGACGATCGATCTGTATCGCCAAGTCAATTCGTGCGTTTAAGGTCTGTGGAACACCGACTCTAGCAAGCTCATCCTTCAAGGAATCAGAGAGTCCCATGCGGAACTGATGACGAAGGGCAGCATCATTCCAGTTCTTATCCACGCCCCATCGCCTGAACTCGGCCATATAATCTTCTACCACCCTTCGTCCCTGCTGGAGGGTCTGCAAGGCGGTTTCTGCAGTCGCTGAAAGTTGGGGATCTTCGTATAATTGAGCCATTGCATCAAAAAAGGTAGTAAGATTAGCCAACACTGCTTCCTTCTGTTCTAACAGGCGGTGGGCCCAGGTCTGGGGGTCTCCAGAGAGTAAAGATACCACAAAACCCACCTTGGTAGCCTCCAGAGAAAAGGTCCGTGGTTGGAGGGCGAAATACAATTCACAGGAGTTGCGGAAGGCCCTGAAGCCACTGCGATTCCCAGAAAATCGCTCGGGTGTTGGAACTTTAGGTTCTGGTGGTAACATCACAACTGTAGGTGCTGGTCCAGCTCCAGCTGAAGAAACTGATGGTTGAAGGGCCCCCAAGGATCCAGAGGGGTTGGAAAGGGCGATCACCCATTCTTCCAGCCGGGTGTAGCCTTGCTGGAGGCCCTTAACTGCCTCAGAAAGTCCTGCCAGGTGTTGACAAAGTTCTTCCATGGCGGAGGCTCCCGGCTCGGGCTCAGACATTGGCTGTCTTCTACTGTCATGTACCTTTTAGTAGTGAGCCAGGATTGCGGAAAGAGGCCTCCCTTTACAACTCCCACTACCGGTTTCCTGGTAATGTAACAGGGAACACAGGAGTAAGGAGGGGTACAGGTGCCTGGCAGGATCAACAGATAAGAAGGATGGATAGGTGAAGTTCAGTGGAACAGTTAATCACAGTGGATGGATCAGCAGGTAATTGATAGCAAATGTCACAGTTCAGCAAAGCAGGAAACTTATAGCAGGTAACACAGTTCAATGAAGCAGGTAACTTTCAGCAGATGAAAGCAGTGCAGAGAAGCAGGCAACTTGTAGCAGATGAATAGTAAGGAACTGGCAGCAGATGAAACAGTTCCATATAAACAGATAACTTGTAGCAGATGAACAGTGCAATATAAGCAGGTACTTGCAGCAGGTGAACAGTTCAATATAAGCAGGTTACTTGCAGCAGATGACAGTTCAATATAAGCAGGTACTTGCAGCAGGTGAACAGTTCAATAAGACAGGTAACTTGTAGCAGATGGACAGTGCAATATAAGCAGGTTCACCTTAGCAGATGGATGGTCAAAGCAAGTCGGGTCAGATATCAGACTGGAAGCGAAGTACAAGGGAACAGGCAGGAGAATCAGGAGGATCAGGTCTCACAGGTATAATGCTGTAGAGCAGACAGCAGAGACTATTAGCAAGAGGTGAGTTTAAATAGGCCGTTTGGTGCCAACACGGACGTGCGCATGCGACCGGGCACGTGCCCGCGCACCCGCGCACGGATGCACGTAAATGTGTGTTCCCTCAGTGTGTTCTAACTGTATGGGGGGATAGGACTGAGTAGCAGAGGAGACATTTCACTGTTCCTAATTACTAGGAACAAACGACATGTCTCCTCTTCTCTGATAACACAGGGCAGGGATTTGTGTGTTTACACACAAATCCCCGTGCTGGTGCCCCTGCACGCGACCTCACTTGGCTGGCAGCGATCGCGTCCGCTGACCACGCGCATCGGGTCCCCCACCGTGCAGCAGGTGCACGCACGCCCCTCTGGCGGTGCATGCGTGTAACTGTATGGGGTTTCATGCAGCGGTGCCGTTGTGCGAGCCATCCGGAACCAGGTAGGGTCACTTCCGGTTTAACGTTCAAGACTGGAATTTGGGTTAAAACCGCTTGTTTTCTAAATTGATGTTAGAGTCTGTCTGGCTCGATATTATAAAGTGAGTGTTATGCCCTGTACTCACGGTTGGAAATTCAGACGGAAAAGGTCCAATCGGATTATATTGTCGGAAAATCCAATCGTGTGTGGGCTCTATTGTACCATTTTTTCAGAGAGCCCTGCTCGTTAGAGCTTACAATCTAGGAGGGAGGGTCAAGTTATGCAAAAGGTTAATAGCTGTGGGGGATGAGCTAATGGAGAAAATAATGCAGTTGTTAGATGGAGGCAGCATAGGCTTCTCTGAGGAGGAATGTTTTCAAGGATCGCCTAAAAGTGGATACATTTGGAGACAGTGTGACAGATTGGGGTAGGGAATTCCAGAGGATAAGCGAGGCTCAGGAAAAATACTGGGGCAGATATGGGAGGAGGTAATGAGGGAGCTAGAGAGCAGAAGGTCTTGGGAGGAACAAAGAGGGTTACTAGGTTGGTATTTTGAGACTAGGCTAGTGATGTAGCTGGGACAGCATTGTGGATGGCTTTGTAACTTATTGTTAGTATTTTGAATTTAATTTGTTGGGCGAGTGGCAACCAATGGAGAGATTGGCAGAGCAGACACTGAGCAGTTGGTAAAGTGGATAAGTCTGGCAGCAGCATTCATGATGGACTGAAGGGGGGGTAGTCTATCTAAAGGTAAGCCAATGAGGAGGGAGTTGCAGTAGTCAAGGCAAGAGATAACCAGGGAGTGAATCAGGAGCTTTGTGGTTTCATTGGTTAGAAAGGCACGTAGTTTAGAGATGTTGCGGAGGTTGAGGCAACAAGCTTTGGAAAGGGATTGGATGTGGGGCCGAAAGGAGAGTTCAGAGTCCAGGTTAACACCTAGCACACTGACATGTGGGTAAATGGTTGTGCCATTGCTCTTGACAGATAAGTCAGAGGAAGAAGCACGTGGGGGAGGAAATATTATAAGCTCGGTTTTAGACAAGTTGAATTTTAGGAAGTGGTGTGACATCCTTACAGATATGTCTGTTAGTAAGTTAGTGATGTGTGAGGAGACTGATGGAGTGAGTTGAGGGGTGGAGAGATAGATTTGTATGTCATCAGCGAAGAAATTATATTCAAAGCCATGAGAGGCTGACCCAGGGAAGAGGTATAGATTGAAAATAAAAGAGGTCCAAGAACAGAAGTGGAGGAAGTAGAATTGTAAGTGAAGTTGCGTTGGGATAGGTAGGATGAGAGCCACTGAAGAGCACAGGTATGGAGACCGAGTGAGTAAAGTTTGTTGAGGAGGAAGGGGGTGGTCAGCTGCCGTGTCAAAGGCAGATGAAAGGTCCAGAAGTAGGAGTACAAAATAGTGTCCATTTGTTTCTGTGTAGTGTTGAGGGCAAAATCCAGACTGAAGGTGATCAAGAAGGTTATTCTTAATGAGGTGGTCACTCAGGTGGTTATAAACCAGAGTTCAAGGAGTTTAGAGGAAAAGGGGAGCAAGGAGATAGGGCATAGGTTGTTAAAAAGCCATCCTTGGACCCTACCAGTCTTAAGTATGGGGGTGACCAGTGCATGTTTTGGAGCATTGGGGAAGATGCCAGAGGTGAGAGAGAGATTGACTCTATACTACACTCTCTAACCCACATCTTCAGAGGACGAAGGTAGTATTTGAGAGGGAATAGGGTCCAGGGGACAGGTGATTAGGTGGGCATTATAAAGGAGTTTAGCAACTTCATCTGTAGTAGCAGATTTGAATAAGGGGAGTGTCAATTGTACCTGTTGACATGGGGTCTTAACTGGGGGAGATACCTGTAGAGTGGAGATTTCATCACCAATTTGTATTAATCTTGTTTTTGAAGTGATTAGCAATCTCCTGGGCAGTGAGTGAGTCAATGGGTGGAGGCGGTGGAGGACGAAGTAGAGAGTTGAAGGTAGAGAAGAGTTTACAGGGACTGGATGAGAAGGTGTTAATAAGAGTTGTAAAATAGGTCTGCTTGGCAGTGTGGAGGAAAGAATAGTATTTTTGGAGGGCAGATTTGTATTGGTTGAAGTCTTTGAGAGACTTAGTCTTATGCCACAGACACTCAAGAGCATGACTAATTATTTTGAGAATTTTTGTGTCATCTGTTTGCCAGGGTTGTAGGTGTCGAAGGCCTGATTATGCTTGTAGTGAGGGAAGTAAACTTGTCCAGGGTGGAGGAGAGGGATTTATTGTAGGTGGAAATGGCTTGGTTGGTTTTGTCATAGAAGTGGTGAGTAGCAGAATAGAGGATAGAAGAGTTGAAGTTGGGAAAGTTTCTACTGGTGATGATTAGGCGATTGGAGGGAAAGGTGGTGGAAGACAGGGGGAGAAAGAACTAATAAGGTGGTGGTCGGAGAGAGGAAAAAGATTGTTTGAGAAGTTGCATGGAGTGCATAGGTAGTTTCCATCAGAGTGAGTAGAAGCCTGTACCCATTGCTTCAGGTCAAATGAAGATATTAGACTACGAATTTTAGAAGTAGCAGCGGTGTTTGCATTAGCAGGGATGTTGAAAGCACCAAGAAGGATTGTGGGAATTTTCAAAGAGAGAAAGTAGGGTAGCCAGACAGAAAAATCAAGGAAAGTCGATAATGGTCCAGGGGGCCAGTATATCACAGAAATTCTTAGGGAAGTTGGAGAGAATAGACATATACTGTGAGCTTCAAAGGATGAGTGGGAAAGACAGGGAGGAGAGTGAATAACCTGGAAGGTGCTCTGGGGGGATAGGAGGAATCCCACTCCACCTCCCCTGCGTCCATTAGGCATAGGGGAGTGAGTCCAGTGAAGGCCACCCTGGGAGAGGGAAGCAGGAGAAAGGGTGTCAGATTCGTGGAGCCAGATTTTCAGTGACAATAAGTCAGATTAAAGGAATTAGTGACAAAGAGGTCATGAACAGCGGTGAGTGTGTTGCAGACAGAGCGGGCGTTCCAGAGGGCACAGGAGAAGGGGAGGCTGGTGTTGGGAAGAAGAGGAATAGAGACTAAATTGTATAGATTGTGACTACTGCCAGAGGGTGTAGGGTGATGGTGATGGGTGTGTTGGGTACAGTTAAGTAAGGGAGGACCAGGGTTTAGGGAAATATCTCCAGTGGTTTGGAGAAGCAGAAGAGTAAAGCCGCGTACACACGGGCGGACTGTATGGCCAACTTAGTCCGTCAGACAATCCGACGGACAGTCCGTCCTACTTTCGAATGAACGGACTTGACCACACACGGATGCACAAACAGTCCGTCGAAAGCTTGCGCGATGACGTGTACAGCACGTACGACGGGACTAGAAATAGGAAGTCAAATACACAGCAATGCAACCTTTTGCCGTGTAAATCCTTTCTGAGCATGCGCCATACTTAATCCGTCGAACTAGCCTACTCACGAGCGGATTGTCCGCTGAAACCAAAGTATGACGGACAATATTACGGAAATTCCAAAATACTTAGTCCGCCAGACTGCACGCTGAAAAAGTCCGCTGAAGCCCACACACGAGCGGACTGTCCGCTGAAATGTGTTTCGACGGACTAAGTTGGCCAGACAGTCCGCCCGTGTGTACGCGGCTTAAGGGAGGTAATATGAGAATATGATTTGTATGAGGGGACATGCTTCAGTATCCTGGGGGATTTGTTAGCAAGTGGGCTTAGAGTTAGAAAGAGCTGATGAGTGCAGTAATAGGGGGAGGGGAGAAGTGAGGGTGATATGTACAGATTGTGGGGTGGAGAAGAGGGGTGAAGAAAAGAGATTTTGAGGAGAGAGACTGCAATTGTGAAAAGGAGGAGAGTGCATGTTTCGGAGTGGAAGGTGAGATAATTTGGAAATGAGGTCACCTGCAGTCTGCTGTGGTTTGCTTTGTGCAAATCGCTGAAGTGTAAGAGCGGAAGTGCCACTTATTTAAAGAACCCCACTTCTTTGGAACAACTTCCTACAAGTGTTCCCCCGTAAAGAAGGCCTTGTTTTTATACTGTGTTGGGTGTGGATTGAATCTGACAATTAGGCCCCTTTCACACTGGGGCGGTGCGGGCGTCGGCGGTAAAGCGGCGGTATATTTAGCGCCGCTTTAACGCCGTTTTAGTGGCGCTATTCGGCTGGTAGCGGGATGGTTTTAACCCCCGCTAGCAGCTGAAAAAGGGTTAAAACCGCCCGCAAAGCGCCGCTGCAGCATTCCCTTTGCCGGCGGTATAGCTGTGCTGCCCCATTGATTTCAATGGGTAGGAGCAGTTTAGGAGCGGTGAATACACCGCTCCTTCACTGCTCCAAAGATGCTGCTAGCAGGACTTTTTTTACCGTCCTGCTAGCGCACCACTCAAGTGTGAAAGCCCTCCAGCTTTCACACTGGAGTGAAAGGAGACACTTTTTTTAGGCGCTATACAGGCGCTATTTTTAGCGCTGTAGCACCTGAAAAACACCCGAGTGTGAAAAGTGTGAAAAGGGCCTAAATCAATCAGGAGGTAATATTAGGCACGCAGCTAGCAGAGCAAAACTTTTCACACCACAATCAAACTGCAAGAGGACCAAAAGACCAAAATTGTAAAGATAAGGGAACCCATAATTTAGGTAAGACTTAATAGCTAAATAAACATTGAAATAATGTGAGCATGGTTACAGATGGTGAAAACAGCGATGACAAACGCAGCTTTATCAAATATGCATTTGAGCAGTCAGTCAATGTTCAGTTTAAGGTAGATGGAAGTATAAATGCGGATTTACCAAATATGAAGTAGTTCTAGTTCATGAGAGGAGCAAGAAGTTCAAGATTCACCAGAAATAAGGTACAAGGCAAGATTGTCCAAGGGGCCAGATAGGACGCTGCCCAGCATCTCAGGTGGCTCAGCAAGAAGAGCCACTGTGAGACACAATAGAGGTTGTGGTTTTAGATCCAGGTCCTGACAGTAGGAGAGAATCACAGCTTTTGCAACTGGGCAAAATTTAGATCCACACAACCCAGAGGTTTTCTAACTATTATCCTTTCTGCAGGCAGGTGTGGGTTTGGACTTGATCCTTAAAAGGTCTCTCCAGCACTTTATCCCCAAGGTGGCCTCAGTCTTAAAACATGAAAGGGTACCTCCTTACTTTTTGGCAGATGCATAATCTGCAGCGCAGTAGTGTGGCATTTGGAGGGTTAAAAAGGCAGTAGGTTGACAACTTATTGCCACCTCACTACCAGTCAAATGCCTCTGAAAAGAGATTAATCTGAGATTATTTTTTAGAGGGGCAGCAAGCATCGCTACATGTGTAAATCTAGCCTTAGTCAGCTGTTGTAGAAAGAGGTGTTCTAATTAAAAGATTTACCCTGACCTGCTCTGATGACAACTCTGAAATTCTGGATTTCCCAACACTTTCTATTCCAGAGATAATGGTAATCAGGACAAATAGAGATGGTGAATGTCCACAGTGGGGATACTGGCAATAAAAAAGACTGTAACCCTTCCCCATTATATTTAAAGATAAAAAATGCGCACACTTGTTGACTTGTTTCTCCTTCCTTAACAGGACAATGTTTAGATTTTCTGATGAGATTTCAGCTGAGGGTTTGGTCCGAATTTAAGTTTGGATGAAAGTTTGGCCGTTCAGATTAAAACTGAACTTTAGGGACACTTGGCGGAAATTGCTCCATTCATAGTGCATTAAAAACAATTGTCAACAGGCAGGTGCAAGACTTTGATCACTGAGGGTCTTTATCCAGGTTTTAGCCCAGTTTAGTATAAAAGACAGCTGACAGTATTACAGGGAAAAAACTGACTTTGCAGTACCATGACCTGCGTAGCCCAACAGTCCCCCTCTCAATAATGTCCCATACCAGCCCTTATATATCTATAATAATGAGACCACACCTTTTCTTTGGAGTAAAATGGCCACAACAGCCTTTTATTAAACATAACCAAAATATTTTACTCCCTCGAAAATATGTATATAAATATATAAATATATAAATAGAAAGGCCAGTATGGTGGCCTGAAATTATGGGAGGAGCCCGGTGGTGTATATAACCTGCCGTCCGCCCATCTTCCTTGTCGGTTCCGGTGCGCGATATCTGACACGTCAGATATCAAGGGCCGACTATCCAGATCAGACGCAGCGAGCCTGTTCGGCGGTTCCCGCGTTTTCGTCTTCAATTCGACAATCCCGTCTCGTCCATCAGCGTCCGTAGGTTCGTCGTCGCTGTACCCATCGGATTTGTCGCTCGGGCCGGCTGTCGCAGGTAGGGCTTCGGCACCCTCTTTTATTACGTTTTCGATGTACCATTATTTTGCTTGTACGCACAAGCCGCTCTGTTCTGTCATATCGAATGTTTCGGTGGCCTCGTACACTTGTCACTGTATGCTACTTTCGACGTAGGCGTTGTCATCATTCGACACGTTCGATTACGCCACGACAGGCGATTCATTCGCAGCTACGGCATTCGAAACCGTTCGACTGCCGTGCATTTCTATTGTAGCGGTCGAATCGTTCGACCCACAACCGACTGCTTGTTACGACAAGGCAATCAGTCCGCACGTGTCGCTGCTCTGCTCCAGTTCGAATGTGTCTCTTCATTTCTTGCAATTATGTTATGTGTCTCATTTCACCTCGTTCAAACATTTCAGTCCCAGTCATTTCTGCTGCTCCAATATCATTTCTGTCACTAGTCGCGCTCCGTCGCGAATCCTGTCGCACCGCTGGTGCACCGATTCGCTTTGAAGTGCCCCAGGGTTCGGGGACATCATTTGCTCGGCCTCCCCTGGCAGGAGGGAGGAGCTGGATCGGTACCTCCATGTGGTAGTTGACCTGGGCTACAAATACGGCGGATCTTCTTTTTATGACTACCACCGATCCTTCTCCGCTAAAGCAGCCGCCAGGCTTTCCCAGTTCCAGACCCCTACGGATTGGAGCACAATGGACACAGAACTGTTCTGCCGCCACTTCGCGGGGCTTCGGTCCCCTCTGTGTACAATCTGCCAGTCAGCAACACATACTGCGGCCTGGTGCGCTACCTCAGTGGCAGCCCCGCCCTTCGTCGGCCCATCTACCTCGGGGGCCGCTCAGGGCCTGCAAGTGCCAGCTCGCCCGCCACAGACCGATAAGCTAGGGCGCCCAGTTAAAACCATGGGCGGTGCTTCGATCTGCAATAATTATAACAGTGGGTCGTGTAATTTCAGCCAGTGTAGGCTGCTCCATGTGTGCACCCAATGTCATAGAGCTCACCCCCGGCTCATGTGTGAGATCAAGCAGCTCAAAAGGTCCTGACTAAGCCGGCTCAATGTGTCGTGGCTTAGCGTCTACCTATCCAGCCACCCTACCCCCTCACTGTCCACCTTCCTCGTCCAGGGCTTCACGGAAGGCTTTCACACTGGACTCATCTCTCTCCCTCACGTCACACACGAGTGCCAGAACCTCCGCTCAGCAGCCACGGATGAGCTTGCCATCGACCAACTGCTGCAATCTGAACTAGATCAGGACTTTGTCATCGGCCCTTTCATACAGCCCCCATTCGTCACCTGGCGAGTCAGCCCTATTGGGCTTGTCAAGGGCAAGTTCTCTAATAAACTCAGATTGGTTTATGATTTGTCAGCGCCTCATTCCTCTACGGTCCCCAGTCTCAATTCCCTTATTCCCTCTGAGGAGTTCTCCCTTAAATATGCATCAGTAGACATGGCCATCCAGGCCATTCTTAAGACAGGTACAGGTACCTGGCTCTCCAAGGCCGACATCTCAAATGCTTTTAAACTTCTTCCTATCCATCCTTCCCTCTGGTGCTGGCATGGAATCAAGTGGAGGCAGCAGTACTACTTTGCCACTAAGCTCACGTTCGGGTCCAAGAGTAGTCCTTGGCTCTTCGACACCTTCGCACAGGCTCTTGCTTGGATCTTGTTACATGTAGCCCAGTGTCGGGAAGTCATTCATTATCTGGATGACTTCCTGCTGATAGAGCCGCCCGGCTCTCCCCCACAAGATCTGGCTAAGTTGAGGGGAGTCTTCGGTAACCTTAATGTCCCCATTGCGGAGCACAAGGTGGAGGGTCCGTCGCAGGCTATCACCTTTCTCGGGGTCGGCCTAGACACTAACACCATGCAGGCCAGCCTTCCCCCGGATAAACTGACCCGCATCAGGACGGTCCTGAGGGACTTTACTCATGCCAGGACTTGTACCAAGAGACAGCTCCAGTCCCTCCTTGGTATGCTCAATTTTGCTATGCGCATCATCCCCCAGGGGCGCTCGTTCGTGTCACGCCTGCTGGCCTTATTATCCCACTCTCAGGACCCGGAGCAAGTACTCAACCTGGATTCCGCGGCTATTGCAGACCTAGCCATGTGGGAGGAATTCCTGTCCTCCTGGAACGGAGTCTCCCTGTTCGTCCCCTCCGTGTCCGCCCTGTCACCTCGGGTGGTGACCGACGCAGCGGCCTCCACGGGCTTTGCGGCTATTTTTGGCAACCTCTGGCTCGCAGCCCCCTGGCCTCCACAGATACTGGCTATTCCTGGCTTCACTGAGACGTCCTCCCTGTTTGAGCTATATCCCATTGTAGCCGCTGCACACACCTGGGGCCGCAGCTGGTCAGGCCAGACGGTGGTCTTTTCTACAGATAACCTGGCCACTGCGGAGATTGTCAATAAAGGCAGGTCCAGATCTCTACAGATTATGTCCTTCCTGCGGCGACTGACCCAGCTCTCATTATTGTTTCAGTTCAACCTTCATTGTTCTTTTGTCCCCGGCAAATTTAATCAGGCGGCGGATGCCCTCTCCCGCTTTAACTTTGTTTCGTTTTTTGATCAGGTACCCGGAGCCGGACCAACTTCTGCAGCTATCCCGGACTGGTCTCAACTGACATTGGATTAGCCCCGCACTTGTCAGCAGCGACTCAACTTATTGATCACTCCCTCTCAGACAATACCCGCAAGGCCTATCAGTCGGCCTGGAGGGCCTTTACTCGCTTCATATCGTCCCACAATACAGAGACCTCCCGGGTCAAGCAAGTCCTTGCCTTCCTTTCCTACTGCCATTCGGACTTGGCATTATCGTTCAACACAATCCGATTATACTTGGCCGGGGTACAACACTTCACGTCCCTCCAGGACCCTACTAAGCCCTCCTTATTCACCTGTCACGCCGTCCGGGCACTCATGCGCGGCATTCAGAAACGTCGGCCGGTTTCCAGCATCAAACGGCTGCCTATCACGGGCGAAGTATTCAGGGACATGTCAGACATTCTGGCCTCCTCACCTTTCGGTCTCCATGTCAGTGTCGTCCTGCAAGCAGCCATACACCTGGCCTTCTACGGCTTCTTGCGGCCAGGCGAATTTACCTGCAGTAGCCCCTCGGCACGTATGCTGTGCAAACACCATCTAGTAAGGTTTGAGGACCATTTCATCCTACATTTAGCGGTCTCAAAGACACAGCAGCTTGGCCCAGGTACGGACATACATCTCTATAAGACCCACAACCGCTGGTGTCCGGTCGCTGTCCTCACCCGCTTGCTGACCCTTTTGGCCGATCAACCAGGGACTGGCCCACTTCTCCCCTTTCACTCCAAACCTCTCAACGCAGCCCAGTTCATGGAGCATGTCAGGATACTCCTGAGCATCCTTCACCTCAATCCTGCGCACTACTCGGGACATTCGTTTCGCATCGGGGCAGCTTCAACAGCCTCCCGCCAAGGGGTCCCGGTCCACGTCATCAAAAAGTTGGGTAGATGGAAGTCCTCCTGTTTTGCCCGTTATGTACCCAATCCGCAAGTTGAGATGGCTCAGGCCTTTGTCAAACTTACCCAGTAACAATCTTGGTTCAATAAAATGCATCCCCTACCTGAGTGTTTTGCCCCCTTATTTTGGTATACCGTACGTTAGACCAGGGCACACTTTCAGGTCCATTTCAGGTAGCGAGTTTATGTTGTCCTTGTCTATCATCCTTGTCCGTATCGGTCAGAGGGCTCTTCACCATAAATAGAAAGGCCAGTATGGTGGCCTGAAATTATGGGAGGAGCCCGGTGGTGTATATAACCTGCCGTCCGCCCATCTTCCTTGTCGGTTCCGGTGCGCGATACCCGCCCACCCGTCCCCTTTTATCAGGCCTTCACTCTAGCATACTCCTCATATGAGTACTCATTTCACCCATTTCATATTCATTTCATTTTAGGGTATGCCCCCTTATTTTGGTATACCGTACGTTAGACCAGGGCACACTTTCAGGTCCATTTCAGGTAGCGAGTTTATGTTGTCCTTGTCTATCATCCTTGTCCGTATCGGTCAGAGGGCTCTTCACCATAAATATATATCTACAACTGTAAACCGAAACCTTGAACAACTTTTATCAACTCCAGTCTGGTGATCTCTGACGGTGACCCACTTTAATTCCAAAAACACCAACCTCACTGCTTTACCTTTTTACCATACCAGGCCTCACGCTGTGACCGCTCAGAGACAAACAATTCCTGCAGTGAAAAACCTCCCAGTATTCCGTCCACCGTTCGGGAATACAACTGAGGGGCCCATAATACCAATGAGCCCCCCCCACCCTTTTATATCACCTCTGTTTTACCGCCACCGTCAAAGACCACCAGAAATCTCACGCAGCAGCCCCCCAAAGGGCCGACTTCACTGTTGTGACGAACAGCCCACTGCACCTGAAAGACAGAAAACAAACACAACGAAAACACCAGCAATCAAACCAACAACTCATACCCAAACATGCTATCCAGTAGGGAGGGAGGGTGGGAAAACTGCCTCCTCTGATGTCTTCCCCTCGAGACTGGTCCCGTTCCGGCTCCGCCCCCCTTTTATATGGCTCCTCCCCCTTGCGTGTTTCTCTTCCTCCACCTATCCTCTGTCTTGGTGTCTCTAGGCACCCGGTCATGCCCGCCCCTCCATTACCCCTCCCCTTCAGTACGTGTCATTCCGGGGCTCCCTGTAATACCCCAAACCCATTTTTTCTGCAACTATTTTACAATTACAAAGAAATGTTTTGGGCAAGTAACATGTTGTACTCTGCATGATTATTTGTGTTGCTTTACGGTGTGCTCGCTCTAATAAAACTGAAAGCCTAATTTTTAGACAGCTGCTTTCTAAAGATAAAAATTTTACATATTTTTTGGCTGGGTAATTACTGTGTTGGCCATTAATGTTTGCATTTCATTACAGTGTATTGTCATAAAAAAATAAATAAATCAACACCATTTTTCCACATCATTCTCTTTAGTTTGCAATGTTTTTTGGCTTTTAGGCAGGCTATATCATGCTGTTTGTATCACGCTTTTGAACATACTTGAGTACACTGCCATGATTCTGAATTATTTTGGATACATGGGCCTAACAGTCATTTTTTAAATAAAAACCAATTGATCTCATTCCCTAACTACATTTTGTGGGTAAAAAAAATATGATTTACATTCTGTGCATATCTTTACAATTTTTAACTTGTCTCTAAAAATATATTACTATGTATTTTTTATTATGGCTATTTTAGGAATATTCTCTCCTATTAAAAAAGAAAAAAAAAGAGTACCATCTATACCATTATATTATCTTAATTATAAATGAGGAAATTATAAGAAATAACAGTCTAATTGCATATTTTTGGCTGAAATGTGGCTTCCCGGAATTACTTTGAATTAAAAAAGATGAGATTATGTGCATCAAATCTGTTCCATTTTATATCAGATTTGAGGAACTCCATTTTCTTTAGTGCTACCCCTGATGGAGCAGCTTGGTAATTTGGGTTCTCTGTTCTGCACCTAAACTTCAGGCACAACCTCACACCTGGTTGAGTGAAAGTCAATGCAAGCACTTAGAAGAATATGAGTATAGATACATTTCACTTAGCTGTAATTTATTACCAGGAAATAGACACAAGACCATTTAGTGGTAAATTAACTCAATGGGGTTGATTTACTAAAACTATAGCGTGAAAAATCCTGGTGCAGCTCTTCATAGAAACCAATCAACTTCCAGGTTTTATTTGTCAAAGCCTAATTGAACAAGCTGAGGTTAGACCCTGATTGGTTACCATGCACAGCTGCACCATATTTTGCACTCTCCAGTTTTAGTAAATCAACACCAATGCATTGTATGGATTAGAGTAAATGATGGTATGAACATAATTGAACATACAATTATGTTAATTATCTACAGTAGGTAGATATAGACACAGTCTGCTAGACAATGTATTCACTATTTCAGAGTACCCCAGAATAGAGTTCTATACCACTAGACTGGAATCAACGCATACATCAGCAAAGTCAGCAATAACCAGTGCATATAAGCATTAACGGCATTGTGAATAGTAATACTATAACTAGTCTAGAGTGCACTCTAGGAGAATGGCTAATATATACCACAATTTACCCTGAGGGGTACCTCTTAGCATAATAGAAATGTAAAGGTCTCTGTGTAGCAGCTGTAAAAGGGGCAGTCTTTAGTCCTAACTATGGATGAGCTTCGTGTTTGAGTCGAACATACGTTCGACTCGAACTTCGGCAGTTCGCCCGTTCGGCGAATTCCGAACGTTATGGACCGTTCGCGCCAAATTCGTGTGGCGCTCACGGCCCACAATGCACTGCGTCATCGCAGTGCATTGCTGGCTCACTGTGACCCCGCATGCTTGGCCAATCACAGCGCCAGCAGCGAGGAGAGTCATGATTGGCCACAGGCTCAGGCCTAGTGTAGTGTGTTGGCGTCTGAAGCAGTTAGTGGGTGTTCTGTGTACCTTCAACACAGTACACACCGATCGTTATCGGACGATTTTCGATCTTGCTCTTCTGTAGTGGTTGTTGTCTGTGTGCCCTGATCGCAGTATACACCGCTATAGTCACCTCACCTATATAGCTAGTGATCTATCTTTTATAATAGAGCTTGCAGTCAGTAGTGTTAGGAGCTTGTGCGTGCTGTTTGCGTGCTCTGTACCCAGTACACACCGATATATACACCTACATAGCTCTTCTCTATTTGAGCCCACTTGCCATCTGCAGGAGTTATTGGAAGTTGTGTGTGCCTCCAGCACAGCACAGTATAAATCTGTATATACCCCTTTATCTCTGGTGTTCTATAATAAAGGCATCTGCAGGAGTTAGTGGGTTTTTTGTGCCTCCAGCACAATATACACCTGTATCTACCCTTTATTGCTGTTCTCTAATAGAGCCATCTGCAGGGCTTAGTGGGTGTTGTGTGACTCAATTACAGTATACCCCTTTATCTCTGGTGTTCTATAATAAAGGCATCTGCAGGAGTTAGTGGGTGTTGTGTGACCACAGCACAATATACACCTGTATCTACCGTTAATTGCTGTTCTCTAATAGAGCCATCTGCAGGGCTTAGTGGGTGTTGTGTGACTCCATTAAAGTATACCCCTTTATATCTGGTGTTCTATAATAAAGGTATCTGCAGGAGTTAGTGGGTGTTGTGTGCCTCCAGCACATTATACACTACCCAACTGCTGTTTTACCCAACTCCCTTCAGGCCATTACCATGTCTGGAAGGCCAGCAAGGAGAGGCAGACAGGCACGAGCCGATAAAAGAGGGCAAGCAGACTCTGTGTCTAGAGACAACAGTGCTGGTCGTGGACACGGTGCATTGTCATCAGCACGTGGCCATGGGACACACTTGTCCTTCTTTTCGGCAGATGGACATGTTGAACCGCAACATGCCAACGGTAGAGTGGATGACCAAGCCCTCTTCATCCTCCTCATCCTCTCTCACCCAGTCTCAGGGTACTAGCAAAGCAGCTGCCAACGCATCGTCTTCCCTCCTCTCAATGTCATCATCAGTGACTCCTTCCCTAGACCCACCACGTCCTCCTGAGGAGTCTCCTGAACTCTTTGAGCACAGTGTTGGGTACATGCTCCAGGAGGATGCCCAGTGTTTTGTAGGCTCTGATGATGACACTCAGCTAGAGGAAGGCAGTATCGTGAGCGCAGAGAGAGGGGATGCTCAAGAAGGACAGCAATCTGGCAGTCATGTTCCACAAGCTGCAGCATACTGCCAGGTTTGCTACAGCGATGAAGAGGGAGGGGATGATGAGGGCACTGACTCCATGTGGGTGCCTGGTAGGAGAGAGGAGGAGGAGGAGGCACATGTCCAATGAGGCAGGATGCCCTCCGGGGGCCAGCTTAGGGGCAGCACAACGACTGAATCACACCGCAGAGCTCCGCCTGTGCAGGGCTCTGCCTCTGCGCGTTATTCTAAAAGTTCTTTGGTGTGGGCCTTTTTTGAGACGAGTGCATCAGATCGCACCGCTGCTATTTGCAACAAATGTCTCAAGCGTATCTCGCGTGGCCAAAATATCAGCCGCTTGGGCACCACATGCTTTACCAGACATATGTTGACCTGCCATGCAGCTCGTTGGCAAGCGTACCTCAAAGACCCACACCAAAGAACAAAGCGGACCTCTCCTTGCTCCTCAACAGCTGGCATCTCCAACCCCACTAGACCTTCAGTCCTCTCTGAAACCTGCTCTGAGAGGAATGAAGGTGTAGAATTAGGTGTGTCACAGCCAAGTGCTTCCAGGCACTCTGCTAGCAGTACACCCACGTCCGATTATAGCAGGCAAATGTCCCTGCCCCAGCTGCTGGACCGGCAAAAGAAGTTCACTCCCAGCCAACCACATGCCCAGCGGTTGAATGCTAGCTTGGCTAAATTGCTAGCACTTCAACTGCTGCCTTTTCAGTTGGTAGACTCGGCCCCCTTCCGTGAGTTTGTACAATGTGCGGTTCCTCAGTGGCAGGTCCCCAAACGCCACTTTTTCTCACGGAAGGCGATTCCGGCTCTCTACCGGCATGTGGAAGGCAATGTCCTTGCCTCGCTGGACAGGGCGGTCAGCGGTAAGGTGCATATTACCACTGACTCATGGTCCAGCAGGCATGGACAGGGACGTTACCTGTCTTTCACGGCCCATTGGGTCACTCTTCTGGGAGCTGGGAAGGATGCAGGACAAGGTGCAGTAGTGTTGGAGGTTGTTCCGCCACCACGCCTCCAAAATGCTACTATTGGTTGTGACACACCTCTCTCCTCCACCCCCTCCTCTTCTTCTTCCTCCATGGCCTCTTCCAGTGCTCTGTCCTCAGAACCAGCGGTGCTCCGTAGGCGTTCCAGGGGCTACACAAGTACGCAGGCAAAACGATGCCATGCCGTGCTTGCGCTGGTTTGTTTGGGGGACAGGAGCCACACTGTGGCGGATGTTTTGTCAGCTCTGCAGGGGCAGGCCGAGAGGTGGTTGACGCCACGCCAGCTTAAGCCAGGAATGGTGGTTTGTGACAATGGCACCAACCTCCTCTCCGCCCTCCGACAAGGACAACTGACCCATGTGCCCTGTGTAGCTCACGTCCTTAACCTGGTGGTGCAGCGGTTCTTGGGCAGGTACCCCGGCTTACAGGATGTCCTGAAGCAGGCCAGGAAAGTCTGTGTGCATTTCCGCCGATCATTTAATGCCTGTGCTCGGCTGGCTGAGCTCCAAAAGGAGTTGAACCTGCCCAAGAACCGCCTTATATGTGACATGCCCACCAGGTGGAACTCAACGTTGGCCATGCTGCAGCGGCTGCACACGCAGCAGAGGGCCATCAATGAGTACCTGTGCGACTACGGCACCAGGACAGGGTCAGGGGAGCTTGGTTTTTTCTCATCACGCCAGTGGGGCATGATCAGGGATGCATGCACTGTCCTGTCACCGTTTGAGGAGGCCACAAGGATGGTGAGCAGTGACAGTGCATGCATCAGTGACACTGTACCTCTTGTCCACCTCTTGGAGCATACGCTGCGTGGAATAATGGACAGGGCACTTGAGGCAGAACAGAGGCAGGAAGAGGAGGACTTCCTTGCCTCTCAAGGCCCCCCTTTATCCAGACAGTGTTCCTGCTGTGCCACCCATCACACAGGAAGAGGATGAGGAGGAGGAAGAGGAGGAGGAGGATGATTGTGTCAGCATGGAGGTGGAGGCTGGCACTCAGCATCAGCAGCAGCAGCAGTCTTGTAGGGATGATTTACAGTCCCAAGAAACACGTGGACTTGTACGTGGCTGGGAGGAGGTAGCTGCGGATCATGTTGCCCTTAGTGACCCAGAGGACTCCGGACCGAATACCTCAGCTAACCTACGCTGCATGGCCTCCCTGATCCTGCAAAGCCTGCGGAAGGATCCTCGTATTCTTCGGATCAAGGAGAGGGACCATTACTGGCTGGCCACTCTCCTTGATCCACGGTACAAGGGTAAGGTTGCCGACCTTATCTTGCCATCGCAGAGGGAGCAGAGGATGAGACATCTCCAGGAGGCCTTGCAGAAAGGTCTGTGCAACGCGTTCCCAGAGACTAGGAGGTTACAAACTCCTGGTCCTGGACAACGTGTTGCTGAGGCATCGGTCAGAAGGAGCGGTGGAGAAGGTGGCCGTCTGACTGATGCTTTCAGACAATTTTTTAGTCCGCAGCCCCAAGGTATGATCGGTTCCAGCAACCATCGCCAGCGTCTGATTTACATGGTGCAGGAATACCTAGGGGCAAGGTCAGACTTGGACACCTTTCCCACGAACATCCTCTGGCTTACTGGGTCTTGAGGATGGATCACTGGCCAGAGCTTGCACAGTATGCAATTGAGCTACTGGCCTGTCCTGCATCCAGCGTTCTTTCGGAACGCACCTTCAGTGCTGCTGGTGGCTTTGTTACCGATCACAGGGTGCGCCTGTCCACCGAATCAGTTGATCCACTGACCTTCATCACGATGAATCAGTCTTGGATCACCCACAGCTACCAAGCACCTGAAGCTGATGTAACCGAATAATTTTTTTTGAAATATCACATCCCTTCAAGACTGCCTATGCTGAGTGACTGTCCTGTTATGTTGATTGTCTATCCTCTTCCTCCTCCGCTGATATGTTGGAAGAACATTTCTGGCTCTGGGTGATGCCAGGGGCGTTTAATTACAATTTTTGATGCAATGCTTTGCAGCAGGGCTAATTCCTGCAATAAAACTAGAGTATATGGAAGAGGATGCAGTGTGGTGGCACCAGCACCAGTGCCTAAGTCCCAATTTTTCTGCCCCTGTTGAACAGGGGAGTTAAATTACAATTTTTGATGCAATGCTTTGCAGCAGGGCTAATTCCTGCAATAAAACTAGAGTATATGGAAGAGGTTGCAGTGTTGTGGCACCAGCACCAGTGCCTAAGGCCCAATTTTTCTGCCCCTGTTTAACAGGGGCGTTTAATTACAATTTTTGATGCAATGCTTTGCAGCAGGGCTAATTCCTGCAATAAAACTAGAGTATATGGAAGAGGTTGCAGTGTGGTGGCACCAGCACCAGTGCCTAAGGCCCAATTTTTCTGCCCCTGTTTAACAGGGGCGTTTAATTACAATTTTTGATGCAATGCTTTGCAGCAGGGCTAATTCCTGCAATAAAACTAGAGTATATGGAAGAGGTTGCAGTGTGGTGGCACCAGCACCAGTGCCTAAGGCCCAATTTTTCTGCCCCTGTTTAACAGGGGCGTTTAATTACAATTTTTGATGCAATGCTTTGCAGCAGGGCTAATTCCTGCAATAAAACTAGAGTATATGGGAGAGGTTGCAGTGTGGTGGCACCAACACCAGTGCCTAAGGCCCAATTTTTCTGCCCCTATTTAACAGGGACTAGTAATTACAATTCTTGATATAATATTTCACAGGAGGGCCCGTTCCTGTGCCCACCCAGAGTAACTGTGAGGACTTATAGTGTTGTGGCACCAGCAGCACAACCACCAAAGGTCAATTTTTCTACCACTGTTCAACAATGGCATGTAATTACAATTCTTGATATAGTCGTTCACAGCAGGGCGCTCCAGCACCCACCAAGATTCACTTTGAGGGCTTACAATGTTGTGGCAAAACCAACACCTTGTTCCGCCATTTCTGCAGAGCATATAGGGCAGGCCCCTACTTTCAAACATCCAACTTACAAACATCTCCTACTTGCAAACGGAAGGAGACAACAGCAAGTGAGATGAAAAAAGATGGACGACAAAACAAATTATACAGGGGTGATAACCCTTCCCTATGTTTTCCAAAAAGCTTAAAAATAGTTTTTTTGACTGGAGCTACACTTTAAAAATGTACCAGTTGAAAATTACAAACAGATTCAACTTAACACAACAAACCTACACAGTCCCTGTCTTGTATACTGCTGTTCTGAGTATATAGGGCCTGGGGGCCACACGCATTTCCTTTTTTTAATATGGGTACAGGGTTCCCCTTAATATGCGTACAAGATCCAAATAGGCTGGTAATGGGCAGGGAGGGCTACCCATGCCATTTTTCTCAATGATTTTCAACCATATTGCAGGAACCAGATATAACATGATTGGCCTGATGAAAGAGCGCGGTCGTCTCTCCACCTCGACCCGAACGCTCAGGAAACGCGTCGCCCGCCGTGACGTCACAACCCCGCGACCCGCGTGTCACCGCTAACCAAGCCTCGCTTTGGAAACACATCCTCTGCGTCCACCAAGCCGGCATTTTTTAACAACAAACTCGTGGTAACGCCAGGAGAGGACAACATGACACCTGCGGACCGGATCCCATGTGATGGACGAATCAGATGAAAAAACCGCCCCCCTTGTATTCTACATGCCTTTTTATGCCTTGGAAAATGTGAGTGCATCATCTGTTTGTTTTACCTGTGAATAAATTGCCTTTTTAAAAATCTACACCCAGAGGCGCCCCCTTCTTCTTCTCTTTTTCTGCAACAGTCTAGGAGCCTGGTTTCAGCTCCCTGTGGTGGCAGCCCTGCATTCCAAAGACCCACTCAAAGAACGAAAGACACTTTCACTGGACTTGAGAACTAAAAGTTCTCATTCATATCATCGTCCAATATAACTTTATACAGACAGCCCTCTGGAGTATATTATTTTCTGATCTTTTGCGCCTCTACTTGTCGTATAACATTAAAACCGCAAGCAGTTTTAAATGGTGTTATTTCTGTTTAATGTCATTTTGTGCAGGGACTGTTCTAAACACGGGTAACACGTGGCACTTCATAGGCATACTACAGACACCCCCCAGGCACCATATTTAAAGGAATATTTCACCTTTTTTTCGCTTTAATCGTCATTAAAATCAGTGCTCCCGCCAAAACGGCCATTTTTAAAAACATTTTAGGCATTGACCCATGTCCCCTGGGGCAGGAGCCAGGTCCCCAAACCCTTTTTAGGACAGTATCTTGCATATTAGCCGTTAAAATTAGCACTTTTAATTTTGAACGTTCGAGTCCCATAGACTTCAATGGGGTTCTAACGTTCGTACGAATTTGGGGTCCGTTCGAAAGTTCTGGTGCGAACCGAACCGGGGGGTGTTCGGCTCATCCCTAGTGAGGAGAGAGGAGAAGGAGAAGTAGAAGACGAGGCTGGACGGTGAGAGCCTGGAGTGTGGCTTTGTGTGTTCCATTGCTCCCACTGGGCTCGGTGATGGCAGCACATGTGCCTTCTTAAGGCGGTCGTCCTTAGATGAGTGTTGGGCTTACCGCGACTTATGCGTTGACTGCAAAGATTGCAGATGGCAACACTATTGTCATTAGCGGACACATTAAAAAAAGCCCACACTGCGGAGCCATGTGCCGGTGTCCTGGGAGCGCCAGATGTGACCGTACATGGTTGATGCCTTGCTCCTGATACATTTGCATTCTGCTTTGTCCCTCCTGTGCAATCTAAGGCACGGGCGGACTGTTCGCCCAACTTTGTCCGCTGAACAGTGTTTCAGCGGACAGTCCGCTCGTGTGTGGGCTTCAGCGGACAGTTTCAGCGGACAGTCTGACGAACAAAGTTTTTCGGAATTTCCGTAAGACTGTCCGCTGAAACTTGGTTTGACAGTCCGCTCGTGTGTAGGCTTGTTCGACAAACTAAGTCTCGCGCATGCTCAGAAAGAATTTACACGGCGAAGGTTGCATTGCAGTGTATTGGACTTCGAATCTCTCGTCCCGTCGTACGTGCCGTTCACGTCATCGCGCAAGTTTTCAGCCGACTGTTCGTTCGTCGTGTGTGGTCAAGTCCGTTCATGCTAATTTTGAACGGACTGTTTGTCAAACTGTTTGACGAACCTAGTTGGGCGGACAGTCCGCCCGTGTGTACGCGGCCTAAGTTCTTCCTGCTTCTCCTCCCTATCTGCTGGTCCATATCTCCCTCTGAACTCCCCTCCTCTTCCTCTCTTGTGGGCACCCACGTGGCATCACTAGACATGTCATCATCAACGTCACCTTCTTCACCGCTATAAGTAGAGATCTCGGAGTAGGCAGCAACACTGGTGACCAACCTCCTCCTTGGACTGATCTGGGTACTGTCGTCAGACTGCTGAGCAGCGGTTGTTGCTACCTCCTCTCCCTGATCCAATGCCAAGAGTGGCTGTGCATCGGAAATGTCTTGATATGGATCAGAAAATAATTCCTGTGTCTCAAGCGGAAGGTATATGGTGGTGGTGGTGTTAGTGGTAGTGTCTGTGGGGGTGCACATATCAGAGAGTGAAGAAGAGAGTGCAGATCGAGAGGATGAGGAGGGTGCAGAAGAGTAAGGCTGAGTGAGCCACTCAACCAAGTCTGGTGCGTCCTTTGACGTAATCACACGCACCTTCTGCAATGTGCCACTTTGGCTCAAGTCTGTTGCTCCTGCCCTACCCCTACCACCCCTGCGGAAGGGCCTGCCTCTTCCTCTGCCTGTCATTTTTTAAATGACCCTGTGACAAAAGTCTATAGAGAAGTGCAGTATGTATGTGGAAGAAGGTATATAACACCCCGCTTCAATCTGTTGTTTTTGGGTGCCACTGGTCTATCACACCAGTTATAATACTTTCTTTTTATTGCGTTTGTCACTCTTTGTAGTATCGCTGCAGAACCGCTCAGCAGTCACAATGCTGCACAGTGGAAATGCACTATACTATGCTTTCTATATGTGCAAGTTTTTTTTACATGTATTACACACCTATATACTGCACACCAAATAGTACACCTATACCAGTCCTTACAAGGACCTTTGTGGACCTAGTAGCTAGTTATTTGCAGACTGTACCTCAGTCCCTACACTGATAAAGGACTGCTGCAGAATGGGGCAGTAATCTGCAGCAGTGCACCAGCACCCTATATATTGTACACCTATACCAGTCCTTTCAAGGACCTTTGTGGACCTAGCAGCTAGTGATTTGCAGACTGTACCTCAGTCTCTACACTGATAAAGGACTGCTGCAGAATAGGGCAGCAGGCAAGTATAATATTCTTTCTATATTTGGAAGAAAGTATATTATACGTGTACAACCCTATATACTGTATACCTATACCAGGCCTTAAAAGGACCTTTGTGGACCTAATAGTAATAGCTAGTGATTAAACTGACTGTCCTTGCTGCACACAGCGTCCTGTCCCTCCCTGCACTGACAAAAGACAGGCTGCTGCAATCACAGGAACAGCAGTGCACCAGCACTCTATATATTGTACACCTATACCAGTCCTTACAAGGACCTTTATGGACCTAGTAGCTAGTTATTTGCAGACTGTACCTCAGTCCCTACACTGATAAAGGACTGCTGCAGAATGGGGCAGTAATCTGCAGCAGTGCACCAGCACCCTATATATTGTACACCTATACCAGTCCTTTCAAGGACCTTTGTGGACCTAGCAGCTAGTGATTTGCAGACTGTACCTCAGTCTCTACACTGATAAAGGACTGCTGCAGAATAGGGCAGCAGGCAAGTATAATATTCTTTCTATATTTGGAAGAAAGTATATTATACGTGTACAACCCTATATACTGTACACCTATACCAGGCCTTAAAAGGACCTTTGTGGACCTAATAGTAATAGCTAGTGATTAAACTGACTGTCCTTGCTGCACACAGCGTCCTGTCCCTCCCTGCACTGACAAAAGACAGGCTGCTGCAATCACAGGAACAGCAGTGCACCAGCACTCTATATATTGTACACCTATACCAGTCCTTACAAGGACCTTTGTGGACCTAGTAGCTAGGGATTTGCAGACTGTACCTCAGTCCCTACACTGATAAAGGACTGCTGCAGAATAGGGCAGTAATCTGCAGCAGTGCACCAGCACCCTATATATTGTACACCTATACCAGTCCTTACAAGGACCTTTGTGGACCTAGTAGCTAGGGATTTGCAGACTGTACCTCAGTCCATACACTGATAAAGGACTGCTGCAGAATAGGGCAGTAATCTACAGCAGTGCACCAGCACCCTATATATTGTACACCTATACCAGTCCTTACAAGGACCTTTGTGGACCTAGTAGCTAGTGATTTGCAGACTGTACCTCAGTCCCTACACTGATAAAGGACTGCTGCAGAATGGGGCAGTAATCTGCAGCAGTGCACCAGCACCCTATATATTGTACACCTATACCAGTCCTTTCAAGGACCTTTGTGGACCTAGCAGCTAGTGATTTGCAGACTGTACCTCAGTCTCTACACTGATAAAGGACTGCTGCAGAATAGGGCAGCAGGCAAGTATAATATTCTTTCTATATTTGGAAGAAAGTATATTATACGTGTACAACCCTATATACTGTACACCTATACCAGGCCTTAAAAGGACCTTTGTGGACCTAATAGTAATAGCTAGTGATTAAACTGACTGTCCTTGCTGCACACAGCGTCCTGTCCCTCCCTGCACTGACAAAAGACAGGCTGCTGCAATCACAGGAACAGCAGTGCACCAGCACTCTATATATTGTACACCTATACCAGTCCTTACAAGGACCTTTGTGGACCTAGTAGCTAGGGATTTGCAGACTGTACCTCAGTCCCTACACTGATAAAGGACTGCTGCAGAATAGGGCAGTAATCTGCAGCAGTGCACCAGCACCCTATATATTGTACACCTATACCAGTCCTTACAAGGACCTTTGTGGACCTAGTAGCTAGGGATTTGCAGACTGTACCTCAGTCCATACACTGATAAAGGACTGCTGCAGAATAGGGCAGTAATCTACAGCAGTGCACCAGCACCCTATATATTGTACACCTATACCAGTCCTTACAAGGACCTTTGTGGACCTAGTAGCTAGTGATTTGCAGACTGTACCTCAGTCCCTACACTGATAAAGGACTGCTGCAGAATAGGGCAGTAATCTGCAGCAGTGCACCAGCACCCTATATATTGTACACCTATACCAGTCTTTACAAGGACCTTTGTGGACCTAGCAGCTAGTGATTTGCAGACTGTACCTCAGTCCCTACACTGATAAAGGACTGCTGCAGAATAGGGCAGCAGGCAAGTATAATATTCTTTCTATATTTGGAAGAAAGTATATTATGCGTGTACAACCCTGTATACTGTACACCTATACCAGTCCTTAAAAGGACCTTTGTGGACCTAATAGTAATAGCTAGTGATTAAACTGACTGTCCCTGCTGCACACAGCGTCCTGTCCCTCCCAGCACTGACAAAAGACAGGCTGCTGCAATCACCAGCACAGCAGTGCACTGAACCCTATATACTGTACTACACCTATACCATACCAGTCCTTAAAAGGACTTTTGTGGACCTAATAGCTAGCGATTTGTGTCACTACAGTCTCTCCCTGCTCCACACAGCAACCTCTCCCTATAATGACATAAGACAGAATGTAAAATGGCCGCCAGATCAGGTCTATTTATAGGGTAGGGGGAATGTCCAAATGTCCATGTGCTGAAATATCTCAATTGGCTGTCCTGTACCCCATGATGGATGTGTCATCATGGGTCAAAGTTCTTTCACACTGTAAACACGTATGTACGCTGGGTGAACAGTGGCAATAGTCCGCCGATCGGGCGAATCGCGAACACGCAAAATTTGCCATGAAACGACCACCGGGCGACCAGTTCGGCCATCCCTAATCCTACAAAATCCCTGAATTTGTGCAAGTGTAAGAATTGAAGCCAAATGGTAGTCACATAAAATATTGATTTGATTTAGATTTTTTCTTCTGTTCGCTCAATGACCAGGCACTATGTCACTTTAACGGACAATTGCGCAGTCGTGCAATGTTATACCCAAACAAAATTGACGTCCTTTTTTCCCCATAAATAGAGCTTTCTTTTGATGGTATTTTATCATCTCTGTGTTTTTAATTTTTTGCACTATAAACAAAAAAAGAGCAACAATTTTGAAAAAAAAACCACAATATTTTGTACTTTTTGCTATAATAATCATCCCAATTTTTTTTTAAAAAAAGCTATGTTTTTCCTCAGTTTAGGCCGATATGTATTCTACATATTTTTTATATAAAAATCGCAATAAGCATATATTGATTGGTTTGCGCAAAATGCACTGATTACTGTGTAAAAGTCACTGGCAGGGAAGGGATTAACAGTAAGGGGTCATCAAGGGGTTAATTGTGTGTCCTAGAGAGTGATTCTAACTGTGGGGGGTGGGGCTGCCTTAGTGAGGAGAGCGATCATTGTTCATACTTAGTATGAACAAAAGATCGCTCTCCTCACCCCTGACAGCAGAGATCTGTCTGGTTACATTGAGAGATCTTTGTTCTGCCTCTGTGTGGAGTGATAACGGGTGCCCGGCAGTCATCATGACCGCTGAGCGAGGTCATCGGCTCCGGCGTCGCCGCTAATCGGGAAGGGGTTAATAAAGAACTTGACAAAGGCTGTATTTGCATTTGTATTTTTTACTTGACTTTTTTTTGTGAATGAGTAGGCTTACAATGTACCCCTTACTGCTTACTCTTAATGTGGGGGGTGGTGTCTGGGTGCCCCTTTATTGTTAAAGTCCCATGTTGAGGGCATGTGGTCTGGGTACACGCTCATCCCTCCCTTTACCTAGCTTGCCAGGCTGCATACTCTGACTTGTGTCTGGTATGGATTTGGGGGATCTTATGCCATATTTTGTGGCATTGGGTCCCCTTTTAAATTCATACCAAACCCAAAGGACCTAAAGAAATACCATTGTAATTGGGAATTGAGCGATCACCTTTCCCTACAAAAAAAAAAAAGCAGCAGCTTGCAAAACATGTCAAAAACTTATCTAAAACATGTGATGTTGCACTACAAAATCACAGTGAAAATTGGATCAAGATGCAGGTGCACTAGTGTAAACCTGGCCTGAAAGTGTGCTGCAAATCTGTGCCTTTTTTTTTCTTTTGAATTTGAAACAGACACAATTTTTTCCAGATGCACTATGCATGCTCAATCCCTAAGAAGTTACCATATAAATTGTACCCTCAAGGGTATTTCGTATGGTATGGAAACGACATTACACACAAGGTTCTGGTCAGATGATGCTAGAGGCTTATTGTATGTTTAAAAATCTGAAGGATTGAGGTACGGTAAGGCTCCCAAGTGAAAAGAACATGACATGACTTTATTTCAGGAGGAAAGTACATTTCAGGATGTTTATGGTGCCATGTATGTTGTAACCTATATAACTATGTATCTTTAGAAAGAGATAACTATGTATCTTTAGAAAGAGATAGTTGTGATTTGAGAATTTGAGTGAGACCATTACATTTTACAGGGGTAGTGGGGAGAATTGAGCATTTAAGGGGAAGTGGTTCATTTAGGGGTAGTGAGGTGATGGGTATGAGAGGCAGGACACCTGAGAGTGGATGGGGAGGGGGAGATAGGCCCACACAAGTGATCTGTTTGGTTGGACTCGAAGGAAGGAGGTCAGGTTAAGTTTCCATGTAGCAAGGTTTTCCCTTGCTTGAGTAAGTGAAATTAATCCAATAGTACCGGGTAGCTACATAAGCTTCTTGTTTAATGTGCACAGTAGATATTAAATCTTCAGTTTATCTGATGTCTTTGACTTTTTTTGCTCATAATTGAATGGAAGGGGGATAGGGTTTTTTCCTCAATATTGGAACACAAGATTTGGCTGCATTTAGTAAGTGTTGGCAACTCAATTTCATGTATGTTTTATGTATGTATGTTGGGCATGGGGGAGTGGTATAGAAGGAAACATGCTGGGGATCACATGATCAGCGAATTGTTGGGAAATTTCCCTGACTGTAGACCAGAAGGAGGTTAAGCCTGGACAAGACCAGAAAATATGCAGTAGTGAGTCTACATTGTACATCTTTTTGACATCTCCAACATGTGCAAAGACGCTGTTTTTTATTTCCACATGCAATTTGCAAACATATCATACTTACCTCCACTGTGCAGTTCGTTTTGCACAGTGTGGCCCCTAACCTCATCTTCCGGGGTCCCCCAGCCATGCTCGCAGTTCTCCCTCGGGGGCACACTCCTGAGTCCGGTATTTGCATGCATAGACACAGAATGCCGGACTCAGCCCTGCCCCCGGTGCCCGCATCGTTGGATTTGATTGACAGCAGCGGGAGCCAATGGCTGTGCTGCTGTCAATCTATCCAATCAAGAGCCAAGAATCCCAGGCAGAGAGGTACAGTGTGTCTCCGCTGAGGGTACGAATGGGCTCAGGTGAGTAAAACGGGGGGGCTAGGGGGACGGTCAGTTTCAGACATATGCATTAAGGTGAAAAAATATGGAGGGTTTACAACCCCTTTAAGATCGGTGGTGCAAGTCTGTAACATTTTTCCATATTTAGTTCTCAAAACATTCATCAATTTATTTCCTGGTGCAATGTACTTGGTATCTCCCTCAGAAATTGTGGCCCATTCAAGAAAGTCCTAAAAGATGTGATACAAATCTGCCTGCTCTCTCCTTCAGATATAGCAGACTATCAAAAATATCTGCTGAAAGTATGTACTTTTTTTGTCTTTAGTCTCAAAAAAGATACACTGTTATTTGTTTAATCATGATGAATTCTTTATGCTTTCTGACATAGCCTCTTAGCTAAAAAGGAGTACATACTGGCCAAACAAATTTCAGTTTTTTTTATTGCTTGTGGCTCTGGAAAGTGGCACTCTAATTTAGTAACAAATAGCATTTGCTAAGTCTCTGTTTTCCATTGCGGCTTGGTAAAAACCCCTGCATGGTGTGCAGCAGTTCTGTAAAATATTTCTGACTCATGACTGTGACATTGTAAACAGATTTTTTTTCAGACTAACATGGGCTTCATCTCTTCCTCTAACATAGTGGTCAAGTACAAATGCTTGCATGATGTGCACTCTGGGTTAGATGACCTGTGCGTCTGTGCTTTACAGCTTGACTACCACAACACAGCAGGGGCAGAAGAAATGGAAACCTGCCACCCCAGAGGAGACCAAGAAGTTCCCATGAGGAGGCTGGACAAATCAGAGATACCCACAGGAGCGGACTGACAACTCATGGGGCCCCTGGACAATAGGAGATTATGGGGCCCCCAGGCAATCAGAGATTATGGGACCACACAGTATACACACACTATACAATCACACAGTATACACATACATGTACACTCAGTATACACAGACATGTTTCTGTTGGCTGAGAAGGTACTGGAGAGGTGGGGCAGCTATAATCTCAGGATTTTTAGACCAAAAAGATGTCCGTAAGGGACATTTCAGAGACAGATGTAAACAAAACACAGATGTTTACATATTGTCCCTGGTTTTACTGAGGCTGGCAATCCTGATGGGGCTCCCGAGTGGCCAAATGGTCAGTCCGCCCCTGGATACCCATTATATGACAGAAACAAAGAAAACTATATGGTTAGAATCCCGTTAAGTGGGAATGTGTGCTTCTCATTAGGAGGATTACCTGTCAAATGCAAATATGCTTTGATATATAACTGTTAGAGAGGAGTTGACTATGCAGAGAGCATGTTATGCTTTATTCATGTTTAATGTTGTATTGTCTCTATTGTAATATTTTGTGTGAATAAACTGTGAGGGGAATATAGTCCCTCAAAACACTGCTGTCTGGAATTTTGGTTTTGGTCTGGGACTGATAGGATGTGGAGCCCTTATTCTATGCCCTTGGTAACCCATATCTGTATGTTCTGATAGATTAAAATACAAACATATAATCATACAGTATCAGCTGTGTGGGAAAAATAAATCTGGGTGAGGAAAAGCCCTGCTAAACTAACAGGCTAAGCTCACTGTACAGTCCAGTGTTAAAAATCTTTCACAATAGCAAGATTGAGCACAGCAACAAGATGCAGGGTGGTTTTACTGCATCAACTCACTCTCACAGGCAGATATTTTATGACAGACAACTATTTCCAAACGTGCTTACCAAACTCATCTTCAGAAGCAGAAAGAAACAGGCAAATAGGCCAAATACTAAAAATGCAGTGGTATTGACATCTCTACGTATTTGAAAACTGTTCAGCCCAGACTTGGCAGAAACCGTTGGAACATTGGTACCATCATCTATAGTCCGGCATAGTCTTGACCAAAGTGTTCTTCATGGAAGACTTATGGCTAAAAGCCATACCATTGACATGGCAACAAAGTCAAGCAACTCACTTATGCATGAAAACACAAGAACTAGTGTGCAGAAAAGCGACAGCAGCTGCTCTGTACTGATGAATAGTGATGGCCGAACGGTTCGCCCGGCGGTCGTTTCGCGGCGAATTTCCGACATTCGCGGTCCGCACGTTCGAACGCCTTTTTCCGTCGTTCGCCGCGGCGGACTTACGTGTTTAATGTATACAAGAACTTTAACCTTTGGTGACACGTTTATCATGTGATACAGGACAGCCAATTGAGACATGACAGCACATGGACACTTGTACATTCCCCCTAACCTATAAATACACCCGATCCGGTGGCCATTTTACATTCTTTCTTCTGTTAAGATAGGGACAGGTTCCTGTGTGGAGTAGGGAGAGATAAACCACTAGCTATTTGGTACACAAAAGTTCTTTTCAGGACTGGTATAGGTGTTAGGTGTTGATAGGTTTGCTGTGCTGCTGATTCTTGCAGCAGCCTGAGTGTCTTTTGTTAGTTTAGAGAAAGGGAAAGGACGGTGTATGCTACAGGGACAGCCAGATTAGTCTTTCATCATCATCATCATCATCATCATCATTAGCTGTTACTATCAAGGTCCACAAAAGAGCTGTTCCAGTAACCACTAATCGTTCTCTTTTTTTGCCAATTTGTATAGGGACAGGAAGGAAGCAGTGTTGTCAGGCAGTGAGGGTAATTTTAAAGACTTGCTGTTATTATTAGTTCCACAAAGGTTCTTTTCAGGACTGGTATCAGTGGTACAGTAATAGGCTTGTACATGTATAATATTCTTTCTTCCAAATATAGAAAGGATATTATACTTGACTGCTGCCCTTCTGCTGCAGTCTGCTAAACATTCACAACTCACTTGTTCCACAAAAGTTCTTATAAGGACTGGTAACTTGGTATAGGGTGCTACGGTACATAGGCTTGAGTGCGGTACAGTCTGCTGTTCTGTAAGGACCGCTATCGGTCCACAATAGATAGGGTTGACGTGCACCACTGCTGACCGCTGCCCTATACTGCAGCAGTCCTTCAGCGGTATAGGGACTGACGTACAGTCTGCTAATCACTAACACACAACCTGCTTGTTCCACAAAAGTTCTTATAAGGACTGGTAACTTGGTATAGGGTGCTACGGTACATAGGCTTGAGTGCGGTACAGTCTGCTGTTCTGTAAGGACCGCTATCGGTCCACAATAGATAGGGTTGACGTGCACCACTGCTGACCGCTGCCCTATACTGCAGCAGTCCTTCAGCGGTATAGGGACTGACGTACAGTCTGCTAAAAACTAATACACAACCTGCTTGGTCCACAAAAGTTCTTATAAGGACTGGTAACTTGGTATAGGGTGCTACGGTACATAGGCTTGAGTGCGGTACAGTCTGCTGTTCTGTAAGGACCGCTATCGGTCCACAATAGATAGGGTTGACGTGCACCACTGCTGACCGCTCACCTATACTGCAGCAGTCCTTCAGCGGTATAGGGACTGACGTACAGTCTGCTAAACACTAATACACAACCTGCTTGTTCCACAAAAGTTCTTATAAGGACTGGTAACTTGGTATAGGGTGCTACGGTACATAGGCTTGAGTGCGGTACAGTCTGCTGTTCTGTAAGGACCGCTATCGGTCCACAATAGATAGGGTTGACGTGCACCACTGCTGACCGCTCACCTATACTGCAGCAGTCCTTCAGCGGTATAGGGACTGACGTACAGTCTGCTAATCACTAACACACAACCTGCTTGTTCCACAAAAGTTCTTATAAGGACTGGTAACTTGGTATAGGGTGCTACGGTACATAGGCTTGAGTGCGGTACAGTCTGCTGTTCTGTAAGGACCGCTATCGGTCCACAATAGATAGGGTTGACGTGCACCACTGCTGACCGCTCACCTATACTGCAGCAGTCCTTCAGCGGTATAGGGACTGACGTACAGTCTGCTAAACACTAATACACAACCTGCTTGTTCCACAAAAGTTCTTATAAGGACTGGTAACTTGGTATAGGGTGCTACGGTACATAGGCTTGAGTGCGGTACAGTCTGCTGTTCTGTAAGGACCGCTATCGGTCCACAATAGATAGGGTTGACGTGCACCACTGCTGACCGCTGCCCTATACTGCAGCAGTCCTTCAGCGGTATAGGGACTGACGTACAGTCTGCTAAACACTAATACACAACCTGCTTGGTCCACAAAAGTTCTTATAAGGACTGGTAACTTGGTATAGGGTGCTACGGTACATAGGCTTGAGTGCGGTACAGTCTGCTGTTCTGTAAGGACCGCTATCGGTCCACAATAGATAGGGTTGACGTGCACCACTGCTGACCGCTCACCTATACTGCAGCAGTCCTTCAGCGGTATAGGGACTGACGTACAGTCTGCTAATCACTAACACACAACCTGCTTGTTCCACAAAAGTTCTTATAAGGACTGGTAACTTGGTATAGGGTGCTACGGTACATAGGCTTGAGTGCGGTACAGTCTGCTGTTCTGTAAGGACCGCTATCGGTCCACAATAGATAGGGTTGACGTGCACCACTGCTGACCGCTGCCCTATACTGCAGCAGTCCTTCAGCGGTATAGGGACTGACGTACAGTCTGCTAAACACTAATACACAACCTGCTTGGTCCACAAAAGTTCTTATAAGGACTGGTAACTTGGTATAGGGTGCTACGGTACATAGGCTTGAGTGCGGTACAGTCTGCTGTTCTGTAAGGACCGCTATCGGTCCACAATAGATAGGGTTGACGTGCACCACTGCTGACCGCTGCCCTATACTGCAGCAGTCCTTCAGCGGTATAGGGACTGACGTACAGTCTGCTAAACACTAATACACAACCTGCTTGGTCCACAAAAGTTCTTATAAGGACTGGTAACTTGGTATAGGGTGCTACGGTACATAGGCTTGAGTGCGGTACAGTCTGCTGTTCTGTAAGGACCGCTATCGGTCCACAATAGATAGGGTTGACGTGCACCACTGCTGACCGCTGCCCTATACTGCAGCAGTCCTTCAGCGGTATAGGGACTGACGTACAGTCTGCTAAACACTAATACACAACCTGCTTGGTCCACAAAAGTTCTTATAAGGACTGGTAACTTGGTATAGGGTGCTACGGTACATAGGCTTGAGTGCGGTACAGTCTGCTGTTCTGTAAGGACCGCTATAGGTCCACAATAGATAGGGTTGACGTGCACCACTGCTGACCGCTCACCTATACTGCAGCAGTCCTTCAGCGGTATAGGGACTAAGAGTTTTGTCACAGGGTCATTTAAAAAATGACATGCAGAGGAAGAGGCAGGCCCTTCCGCAGGGGTGGTAGGGGTAGGGCAGGAGCAACAGGCTTGAGCCAAAGTGGGAAGTTGCAGAAGGTGCGTTCAATTACTTTAAAGGATGCACCAGACTTGGTTGAGTGGCTCGCTCAGCCTTACTCTTCTGCACCCTCCTCATCCTCTCGATCTGCACCCTCTTCTTCACTCTCTGCTATGTGCACCCCCAAAGACACTACCACCAACAACACGACCACCACCACCACCACCACATACCTTCCGCTTGAGTCACTGGAATTATTTTCCGATCCATATCAAGAGGACATTTCTGATGCGCAGCCACTCTTGGTATTGGATCAGGAAGAGGAGGTAGCAACAAGCGCTACTCAGCAGTCTGACGCCAGTACCCAGATCAGCCCAAGGAGGAGGTTGGTCCCCGGTGTTGCTGCCTACTCCGAGATCTCTACTTATAGCGGTGGGGAAGGTGACGTTGATGATGACGTGTCTAGTGATGTCACGTGGGTGCCCACAAGAGAGGAAGAGGAGGGGAGTTCAGAGGGAGATATGGACCAGCAGATAGGGAGGAGAAGCAGCAATGACTTACATTGCACAGCAGGGACAAAGCAGACTGCAAATGTATCAGGAGCGAGTCATCGACCATGTACGGTCACATCTGGCGCTCCCAGGACACCGGCACATGGCTCCGCAGTGTGGGCTTTTTTTAACGTGTCCGCTGCTGACAATAGCGTTGCCATCTGCAATCTTTGCAGTCAACGCGTTAGTCGCGGTAAGCCCAATACTCACCTAGGGACGACCGCCTTAAGAAGGCACATGAGCAGCCATCACCGAGCCCAGTGGGAGCAACGGAACACACAAAGCCACACTGCAGGCTCTCACCGTCCAGCCTCGTCTTCTACTTCTCCTTCTCCTCTCTCCTCACAATTGTCCTCCACTCCACCTTCCATCACGCCAAGCTCACATTTTTCTGCAAAAAGGCAGGCTTCCGTGGGCCTAATGTTTGAGCGTAAAAAAATGATGATGCCGGATAACCCTCTTGCCCAACGGTTGGCGGCTGGCTTGTCAGAACTCATAGCCCGCCAACTACTGCCATATAAACTGGTGGACTCGGAGGCCTTTCGCAAATTTGTGGCCATTGGAACACCACAATGGAAGGTCCCAGGAAGGAAGTATTTCTCAGAGAAGGGCATCCCAGAGCTATATGGCCATGTTCAGCGGCAAGTGAATGTATCTCTGGCACACAGTGTCGGTGCCAAGATACATCTGACCACAGACACGTGGTCTAGCAAACACGGGCAGGGAAGGTATATCAGTTTTACTGCCCACTGGGTGAACCTTCTGACGGCCGTCAAGCATGTAACCCGTGGCACCCGTGTAGATTTGGTTTTACCGCCACGGATTGCATGCAGGCCTGACTCTTCTTCTCCTCCTCCTACTCCATCCTCCTCCCTCTCCTCCTCAGCTGCCTCCTCCTTTTCCGCTGCTAGCGTCTCTTCCACTGCACCGCCCAAGCTCCCCAGAACCTATTCCACATGCCAGGTGAGACGTTGCCATGCCGTGCTGCGTCTGTTGTGCCTGGAAGCAAAGAGCCACACTGGCCCGGCACTCCTTTCAGCTTTGCGTTCACAGGCAGATGAGTGGCTAACACCGCTCAATTTGACAGTTGGTAAAGTGGTGTGTGACAACGGTGCCAATCTGCTTAGCGCATTGAAACAGGGCAAAATCACGCACGTGCCGTGCATGGCACACGTCTTAAACTTGGTCGTGCAGCGATTCCTTGTCAAATACCCTGGGGTCCAGGACATCTTGCGGCAGGCAAGGAAAATCTCGGCCCATTTCAGAAGATCTTACACGGCCATGGCTCGCCTTGCTGACATTCAGCGGCGACACCATCTGCCGGTCAGACGTCTTATTTGCGATTGCCCGACGCGATGGAACTCAACCTTCTATATGCTTGATAGGCTGCTCCAGCAGAAACGTGCAGTTAACGTCTACCTGTATGAACTCTGCGAAAGAAACGGTTCTGGGGAGCTGGGTTTTTTTTCACCGCGCCAGTGGCTGCTCATGCGCGACACATGCAGACTTCTGCGGCCATTTGAGGAGATCACCAAACTGGTCAGTCGCAGCCATGGCGCCATCAGTGACATGGTACCTTATGCCTTCTTTCTGGAGCGTGCATTGCGTCGTGTCATTGATCAGGCTGTGGAGGAGCAGGAGCGGGAAGATGAGGAAGTCGCAATGCTGGATGAATTCCCAGGGGGGGCTACTCTATCTGAGACAAGTCAACAACAGGAGTCTGATGAGGAGTCAGAGGAGGATGGTGCCGGGGCGGATGAGCAGGAGCAAGAAGAGCATGCTTTAAACCTTTCTGGGATCCCTGTTGTGCGAGGATGGGGAGAGGAGAATGAAGAGGACGACATTATCCTGGATGATGAGCAGGAGCCAGGCCACCACACCGCTTCCACTTTAGTGCAAATGGGGGCCTTCATGCTCCAGTGTTTTAATAGGGACCCCCGTATAAAAAGCATGAGGGTCAAGGACCAGTACTGGGTGGCAACGTACTTAGACCCCCGGTACAAACACAAAATGGCGGAAATGTTACCGCCGTCGCAGAGGGCTGTCAGAATGCAGCACTTCCAGGCCTTGCTTCGAGAAATGCTGCATTCTGCTTTTGCGTGCGCTGGCAGAGGAGCAATTCCCACTCCCAGAGAAGGATTTGCGGGTACCAATCCAACAGCGCCTGCAAGAAGAGGCCGGTTTGAAGATGTGTTGGTGACTTCGGATATGAGGTCATTCTTTCAGCCGACCCATCGACAGGTGTCATCCGGATCCAGCATCAGGGAACGCCTAGACCGTCAGGTGTCCGACTACATTGGGTTAACGGCCGATGTGGACGCTCTGAGGAGTGATGAACCCCTAGACTACTGGGTGGGCAGGCTTGACCTCTGGCCAGAGCTTGCCCAATTTGCAATCGAACTGTTGGCTTGCCCCTCATCCAGTGTCCTGTCCGAAAGGACGTTCAGCGCAGCAGGGGGGATTGTGACCGATAAGCGTACTCGCCTAGCTCACCACAGTGTTAACTACCTCACATTTCTAAAAATGAATGAGGCATGGATCTCGGAGGAATTCAACACATGTGACCAGTAGACCATGTATATGTCTATAAACTATTTTTTTAATCAAGCACACAGACCTTCTTAATTCATTTGGCTCACTTCCTTGACCCAAAAAAGCACACCGTACTATATGCCCCTACCCTCCTCTTTGAAGAGGTTGAGCGGTGTCATATTTCTACTGGGGCTGCTTATGATATCCCTGTGCTGTGCTGACTTCCTCCTGGGGGTTCTTATTATGAAGGGATCACACTATCCCTGTGCTGTGCTGACTTCCTCCTGGGGGTTCTTATTATGAGGGGATCACACCATCCCTGTGCTGTGCTGACTTCCTCCTGGGGCTGCTTACGGTGCTGCTGTCAGTGCTGTATGTCACGGTGCTGCTGTCAGCGCTGTATGTCACGGTGCTGCTGTCAGCGCTGTATGTCACGGTGCTGCTGTCAGCGCTGTATGTCACGGTGCTGCTGTCAGCGCTGTATGTCACGGTGCTGCTGTCAGCGCTGTATGTCACGGTGCTGCTGTCAGCGCTGTATGTCACGGTGCTGCTGTCAGCGCTGTATGTCACGGTGCTGCTGTCAGCGCTGTATGTCACGGTGCTGCTGTCAGCGCTGTATGTCACGGTGCTGCTGTCAGCGCTGTATGTCACGGTGCTGCTGTCAGTGCTCTGTATTACGGTGCTGCTGTCAGATGCCTCTATCACGGTGCATGTGTCATTCCGGTATGTCACGCTGCTGGTGATCATCTCCTGCACCCTCTTCTTTGCCTACCCTGGTCCCTGACCTTCCCTCTCCTCCATTGCCTTCATTAGCTCCATAGTCCTGAATTGTTAGAACAATTTCCCAAATAAAATAAAAATGCTTGTAGTTATCGATCCCAAATTCACCTCATACATGTATTATGTCATTGTCCAGATGGTGGGACTACGTTTTACCCCCTAATAATTACCACGTGGCCGCAAATTCGACATGAAGGTTTGCAAAGTTCGCCTCCCATTGAAGTCAATGGGGCCCGCGGCGAACGGTCGGTTTCGCGAACGTTTGGGTCCGTTCGCATTTCGCGTTCGCGAAACGTCCCGTCGGAAGTTCGTCCATCACTACTGATGAATCCAAATTTAAAATATCTAACTGTAACAGAACACAATTTGTTCACCAGAGGCCTGGAAAGCAGTGCAAGGATAAGTGTCTACAAGCAACAGTAAAGCATGGTGGAGGTTGCTCAATGCCAAAAAGTACAGGCAAATACTTATCTAGAATGCAATATCATAAGGTGGCATCGAATTGGTCCCAAATTTGTTCTGTGAAAGTACAGCGACACAAATTATGCCATATTATCCATTACAAAAAAGGGTTTCTATAAGATTATATAGTATGTGCATTTAATAATATTTTGTGTAATACGTCATTGTAAAAGCCTCCCTTGTGTAGAAGGCTAAAAGCCCAGAGACTATTGTTAGATGCACCATCTTGGATGTGATATCAGCAACCCCAGCCGACTCAGTGCTGTCACTCAAATTAGATTCTATAGTATTTTCCTTCTTTCCTTCCCTGACAGCTACATATGAAAATATGTAGGAAGGTGAAGGGAGGAGCTGGGTCAGCACAGAGCTGAATTAGACACTCCTAGAAAAGCTGAGAGCTATGACATGCAAGAAAGGAGGGGCTGTGCTACAGAATTTACTCTTTCTTGAGTAATTGAATTCTCCAGCAAGTTCAAAGGCAAATTGCAAGCGAATAAAAAATAATATATAGAAAAGAAACACTATATGTAAGCATTTAGACTTTTCTGTGCATTTACCCGCAATTTCAAGTTGATACTAGGGTCGCGTTTGGAAAAAGAAACACTGTCAGGTAATTTATCTCCCATGCATTTAATTTATCTCCCCCACATTTAATAAAAACGAAAAAAAAAAATTTGAGGTGGTCTGGTTGCCACTTTACATTATTGAATTCACGTTACACCCCTTTTTCATTGTGCCACATTGCCACATTGAATGTAAAAGTGGAACTAAGACCAACTTCTTTTGGTGTACAGAGAGAAAACCTGGCTCAGACAGGAAGTAAGAAGCCTCACACCAACTTCAATGTATAATCAAAACACACCACCGTGCTCACATATTCTTCTTGCCACAGGACCAAGTAAAATAGGCATATGGGTATATGGCACGTCCAATATCTCTTACAGGCAGCGTAACCAACTCTCTCATCAGTGTCAACACTGGAGCTCTAATGCCACGTACACACGACCAGACTTTTCGACGGACTAGGTCAGACGGAACAAATCCACCGGACAATTCGATCACGTGTGGGCTTCATCTGACCAGGGGCTGACTGACTATTCAGCTACTCGGGCACTACCTGAGGGCCCTGGGCAACTAGGGACCCCATCAGGGTTGCCAGCCTCAGTAAAACCAGGAACAGTATGTCAAAATCTGTGTTTTTTTTACATCTGTCTCTGAAATGTCCCTTACTGACATCCTTTTGGTCTAAAAATCCTGAGATTATAGCTGCCCCACATCGCCAGTAACTTCTCAGCCAATAGAAACATGTCTGTGTATACTGTTTGTACAAGTATGTGTATACTGTGTGATTGCATACTGTGTGTGTGTGTTTTTGTATTCTGTGTGGCCCCATAATCTCTGATTGCCTGAGGCCCCATAATCTCCTATTGCCCGGGGTCCCATGAGTTGTCAGTCCGCCCCTGCATCGGACCTTTGCTGTCTAAAAATCAGATGGACTTTAGATTTAAAACATGTTTCAAATCTTTCCGACGGACTCGAGTCTGGTCGAAAAATCTTTTCGTCTGTATGCTAGTGCAAAGGACAAAAACCAACGCTAGGGCAGCTATTGGCTATGAACTTCCTTATTCTAGTCAGGTCGTATGTCATCACGTTCAAAGCCCAACAAGTGGCCAAGTCCGTTTGTTTGGAAAGTCTGTCGGAACTCCACCAAAAAGTCAGTCGGGAAGACCGTCGGACCTAGTCCATCAAAATCCAGTCGTGTGTACGTGGCATAAGACACAAGATCCTCTGCAGTCTCCAATGTCCAGTGAAAAACACCATCAACTCCAATGGCATTCAACAGAAGGATGCATCCCATAAAAATAAATGAGGAGGCACATAGTGAAGCACATAAAAGCAATACCTCAATTTATAAACAAAAGGGGTACTCACAAACAGATTATAAAAATGAGCATAGTATCAGAAAATCAAAAGAACCATGGTATGGTAGCGTGCTGGCATCCTCACAGTGTCACCTGATGCATTTCAGCCTATTGGCCATCATCAGAGGTGTCCTGATGATGACCAAAAGGTTGAAATTCTCAGATGACGATGTGAGGACGCCAGCACACTACCATACCACGGTTCTTTTCATCTTCTGATACTATGCTCGTTTTTATCATCTGTTTGTGAGTACCCCTTTTTTTTAAATAACATGCGGTATTGCTTTTTAGGGATGGGCAAACGTTCGATTGTATGTTCAGCCCCCCGAACTGACCACAATGCATTGTGGCACTGAACAGTGTATTTCAAGCCCTGATTGTCTGAAGCAGTGAAAGCTTCAGTCAATCAGGACACAGAGCACTGTCAGATTCATGATTGCAGACATCATCATCATGATTTTATCCAATCATGGCTCATTCCTGCCCCACAGTATAAAAGTATTCTTTCAATGGCAGCCTTTTTCAGTGTGCTTTCAGTGTGGAGAGAGATAGTACAGGGCTCTGTTCAGTGCTATTAGTGTGTTGTACTGTGCTGTTTTTCTTCAATTGACAGTGTAGAATATTAGTTTAGTGTCAGTCTAGGGATAGTGTGAGTGTAGTGAGGAGGACCATCATTCAGATTTGCATAGTGTGCAGTTAGAATAGGGACAGCTCAGATAGTTTCACTGTAGTGTAGTGAGACAATATACAGACCATTAGCAATCAACCAGATCTAAGATTTATCTAAGATTTGTGGATAATGGTACTTGGTATTTGTATACTTACCAGAGGCGATACTCGTAACTCTTTGAAGTTTCAGTGTAGTGTAGTGAGACTGTAGGGGTTATTAACGAAAGGCAAATCCACTTTTCACTACAAGTGCACTGCAGCATCCTCTGGGACTGTGACATCATAATGGGCGGGGACATCATCCGGCGATGTCCCTATATAAGTCGCTGCATGCCGCGTGCCTGTCATTGTGGCCAGAGACAGCCGTGAGGCAACAGCTCAAGAAGAGAAGAACAGAAGAGAAGAACAGAAGGCGGAGACAGAAGACCGGGCCACCGCTTGTAAAAGAACTAGAAGAAGACAAGGTGGCCCGGCAAGAAGAACCGAAGAGGGGGACAAGACTCCCGAAGAGGGGGACAAGACCCCCGAAGTCAGAAGAAGAGGGCGGCAGCGAAGAAGAAAGCCGGGCTCCTCCGCTTGTAAAAGAGCTAGCAGAAAATAGCAGAGGAGTGTGGCGAGAAGACCCCCGAAGACGAAAGAAGACCCCCAGAGCTGTGCAATAAACTAATTTAACCCTTGTGTGTTGTGTTTTTTTTACATTTATTTCCCAGGTGAATGGGTAGGGGTACATTGTACCCCATACTCATTCACATAGGGTGGGGCTCACGGATTCCGATAATGATTTGGGTAAAATAAGTCTGCCGGAGCCCACACATGGGCGGATTGTCCGGCGGACTTGAGTCCGCTGGACTTTTCCACCGGATTGTTTGATCGTGTGTACGCGGCTTTAGAATCACTGACCATGAAATCCGATATAAAAGAGGTGCCTCCGCGGAACCCAATGGCCACCCCCTTAGCCTTATGAATATCCGATAAGCTGTAAAACCAAGTGGGGTAGCGTGGGGAGAATAGTTTGACAGATGTGGTATGGGTGAGGTGGGTCTCCTGCAGGAAGACAACGTCCCCCCGCTGTTGACCCAGTTCTCTGTAGTGTGCATGTCTCTTACCAGGGGCATGAAGGCCTCTGACATTAAGGGAAAGTAGGTTCACCATAGCCATGGAGTTCTGCGGAAGAGGCACACACTCGGTGCATTTCTAACAGTAGGGATCCGAGGTAGACAGGGGAGGGAACAAGGGTAGGGTAGGAAGGAGGGAGGTGAAAAGCGAGAGAAAAAGAAAAGAAAAAGGTAGAAAATATACATTCAGTAACCTGTAATTCGTAGGTCACAGACCTTAAGGAAACACGGTCTGCATGTGCATGCAGTAGTCTGCGGTGCGCTGCGGGGGTGGTCGCGTGGGCCCTTGCCCCCAAAACCCCGCCCGAAGGAGCGGGGGCCCCCCGCAAGGTAGCAGAGAGGACATGGCCATCAGACGTCGCTCACCAAAATGGTGCACGCGGCGTCCCGATGCCCCAGCGCCCGCCGGTCTAAAGACGAGCGAAAGAAAATCACAATCATGCAACAGCACTCAGCACGAGCTTCGTGCAACCAACTATAATTAAAACCATCCTAACCTATGGGTAGACAACCCATACAACCTTCAATATCAGACTAGGAACATACTGGAAACATAACACAACTCTGGGTGCTTGGATAACCATATTCAGGCCGCACAACCTGGCCTAAAGGACATCCCACCTGCCCATAGTCCGTCAGAGAGACCCCCCATGATTGACACCCAAGCAAGTAAGTGAGTCTCTAACAAGAATGGGTAGGGGATACTCGTGGTTCAAGGTTCATGGTAACCACAGTCCAGAGCGTTTGAGCAGAGATTGGGCTGTAGTCTCCCATCCAGCCACCTCAGCCAGGCCGGGGTGATGTCTCTGGGGAGACTGTGCGGCGTTTGCGTTCCACTTTCTGCCATCTAGGCTCTGCTGTGCTGGGAAGAGGCGGAATAGTATCCTGCCATCCAAGAAGTTCCGGTGGGGAGATGTTGACGTCTAAGCAGAATTACTCCAAATCTTCAGGGAAGCGGAGAACAGCCATTTTCCTGTCCCGTCTCTGTGTGCCAGTAATGTCGCCTCCGGATATTGTTCCGTCTGTTGCGGTTCTCTTGGTCCTCGATTTTATAGAGGGCCGTCCTATGCGCAATGCTGAGGGAATGCGTGGAGGACTGCAGGCTTCTAATGGCCGCCGCGTGTCTGTCCAAGAGCTGTTCTGACTCCTCCACGCGGTCCAGAACCTGTGAGAGGTCCGCACAGACCGCAGAGATCTACTTTTTAATCACTCGCTCCAGACTCATTAACATTGACGCCAGGTCCGTTTTAATAGGCAGGTTGTCAGGTCAAATGAGACCAGGTGACAGATGCACTCCGTAGGAGTCAGAAGTGCACCACTAGGTAGTGGACCCTAGGACTGACTGCTGCGGATTGTACCCAGGGAGATTCAGGACACAGGTCTACAGGATCACTAACACAGATCCCAATGGGAGCTGGAGCATAGATTCCCCAGGGCGCGGAGTCTAAGGCCGCGTACACACGGGCGGATTGTCTGGCCAACTAAGTTCGTCAGACAATCCGACAGACAGTCCGTTCAAAATTTGCATGAACGGACTTGACCACACACGATGAGCAGACAGTCCGCTGAAAGCTTGCGCGATGACGTGTACGGCACGTACGACGGGACGAAAAATTTGGCGTCCAATACACTGCAATGCAACCTTCGCTGTGTAAATCCTTTCTGAGCATGCGCCAAACTTAGTCTGTCGAACTAGCCTACTCACGAGCGGACTGTCCGCTGAAACCAAGTTTGACTGTCTTACGGAAATTCCGTAAGACTTTGTTCGTCAGACAATCCGCTGAAAAAGTCCGCTGAAGCCCACACACGAGCGGATTGTCCGCTGAAACACTGTTCAGCGGACTAAGTTGGGCAGACAATCCGCCCGTGTGTACGCGGCCTAAGAGCCAGCGGGTGTTCGTCAGAGCCTCCAGTGGTGAGGATGGACTTCACTGCAGTCTGACTCCAGGTCGCGGCCCCTAGGGTCTCACAGCTCACGCTCACAGTAGACTACAGGAGAAGGAAGCAGCAGGCTGGAACGACAAGGATAGTAAGGGGATATGGTAGAGGTCAGGGCAGCCAGCAGACAGGAACAACAGAGTACACGCCAAAGGTTCAGGGTCATAGGCAGACAGGGATGGTCAGGGACATGCAAAGGTCAAGGTCACAAGCAGACAGGAATCCTTAAGAACACTCCAAGCTCGGTAACAGAGTCAAACATAGAGCACACGGCAAGCAGGAACCAGGAAGCCAAACACACAATGAATACACAATGGTTGATCAGCACTGTTGGCTTGCAGTGCACAGGTTAATATAAGGTTCCCTGATGGGGCCTGGGGTGGAGCCATGCTTAGAGGAGAAGTTATAAAAACCACCAGGTGGAAGTGGCTGGCCTCTTAGTCAGAAGACATGAGGGGAGGTAAGCAACCAGAGGAAGATCACTGCATAACCATGACAGTACCCTCCCTCTTACGAGGCCTCCCCCTCCCCCTCCCCCGCCTGGGTCCAGGCTTAAAGGGAAACTCCAGATGGAACCTTCTCAACAGACGAGGAGAAAAGACCTCAGATGCAGCGATCCAAGACCTCTCCTCAGGGCCAAACCCTTTCCAATGTATGAGGTACTGAAGAATGCCTTTACGGAGCCGGGAATCCAAAACTTGACTAACCTCGTATTTTAGATTATCCTCAGAGACCAGAACAGAGGTAGGGAGAGGACAAGAGGACTTGAGAACTAAAGGCTTTTTAGGAATGGGTAAGGGCATGAGAAGATCAGGAGTCTGAGCAGGGTCCCCCACACCCTTAAAGATGAGCTCGAGATCCAGCACAGGACCACCAGTCTGGGCAGGGGTCATTGGATCCCTGAGGTCAGGTTGGTTAGAAGGTGACATGTCACAAGAGTCAAGCTGGATAGCTGAAACACAAACAGAATGCAGAGAGCCCTGAGAAAAAGATTGAAAACTCCACCTGGCCGAATGAGGCAGTCTATCCAAAGGATGGATTGAGCCTCTTAAACGGGTTTGAACGGACATAGTAGCAGTAGGGTGAGGCCAGGTTCCAGAAGGTCCTGAACAAGAAGCAGGAAGCTCATTGGGCATGGGCTGGACTGGCATAACTGGTGCAGAGGCCGACTGAATAGTATTGTCAGGTGTAGCGGCCATCTCAATCACATCACAGGGCATAGCGACTCTGGAACTTGCAGACAAGTTAGCCTGGCTGTGCGTCCAAGGGTGATTAGGGCCAGGCAAAGGTAAATGGCCATGCAAACTGGAGTGAAAGATCGACTCAGGTTCACAGGTGGGCCCCTCATCCAGAGTACCACATGACCCAGAGAGTGCACCAGTCCGACTATTGCAGGACACATCCCAGAGATCGCTATATACAGCGGGAAGAGCAGAAGATACTTGGATGGTGGCAACAGGAAGTTTCTATTTTGGGGTACCCTTGAGTAGGCAGGAAGAGGAACAGGAGGAACCCCAAGCCAGGATCTGTCCAGAAGACCAGTCAACGTGTGGAGAATGGAGCCGTATCCAAAGAAGACCTAATATGATAGGAGATGAAGCCTTAGGTAAGACAAGGAAGGATATCCACTCCTGGGGGAGTGTCCCTACTGACATCTTAACAGGAAAGGTCTGGAAGCGGATAGGGCCCCCTGGGAGAACAGTGCCATCAATCGCCAAGACCACCAATGGCATTGTAAGGGGCAAAAGGGTAAGTCTCATGGAGGATGCAGTTTCCCAATCCATGAAATTGGCAGCGGCTCTGGAATCTAGATGTGCTGAGACCAAACAAGAGGAAGCACCGACATGAAGCAACACAGAAAGGAGAAGATGAGAAGGCGAAGGTGATATTTCAGGGTCTAATACTCCACCTTCCAGATGTATTAGCCCTAAACATTTTTCCAGAAGAAGAGAACAAGTGTCACGGAAATGACCTTTGGCCCCACAATAGAGGCATAGGCCCAGAGTTCTGCGCCTAGCATGTTCTTTGGGAGATAACTTTGTCCGGCCCAACTGCATAGGTTCCTCAGCAGGCAGGGGGTGCTCCTCGGATCAAAGAGAAGGGACTGGGAGCTCAGGCTGCCTAAAGAACGGGGAGTGTTGGTGTCTTTTTTTCCAAGGCCCTCTCCTGAAAGCGAATATCGATCTGGTTACACAAGGTGATGACACTGTCCAGATCAGCAGGAAGGGATCTTCCTGCTAATTCATCCTTCACTCTATCAGAGAGGCCATGCAAAAAGGTTGCAACTAGGGCCTCATTCTTCCAGCTCAATTCAGCTGTGAGGATACGGAACTGAAGAGCATACTGTCCCACAGAAGCGGACTCTTGACGAAGACGTAAAAGAGCGCTAGCCGCTGAGGAGACACGACCCGGTTCCTCAAAGATATTCCGAAAAAGTTTAAAGAAATCAGACAGGCTAGAAACCACTGGATCATTCAGTTCCCACAGAGGGGCAGCCCAAGCTAGCGCCTCGCCGGACAGGAGGGATATAATGTATGCTACTTTCGCCCGATAGGACAGGAAGTTTTGGGGCTGAAGTTTAAAATGAATTGTGCACTGGCTAAGGAACCCACTGCAAGCCTTGGAGTCCCCAGAGAAACGGGCCGGAGCTGGTAGTTGTAATGAATGTGTGACTGCGACTGATGCGATAGATGCAGCGGCAGATAGCGGTTGAGATTGTTGAACCGAGGGTCCTAATGAGGCCTGAACCTGTTCAACACGGGATGCCAAATCCTGAAGGAATCGCATCACCAGGGTCTGATGCGATTCTTGGGTCCTCAAGTCTGCGAACTAAGCCCTGCAATGGATCATCTACCCCTACATCTTCAATCTTTACCTCTCTAGTGGCACCTTCCCCTCCCCTCTAAAACATGCGCAGATCTCTCCCATACTTAAAAAGCCCTCACTGGACCCCACTAACCTGAACAATTTAAGACTCATCTCATTGCTCCCATTCACCTCTAAACTTCTAGAATGCTTGGTCTACAACCGTCTTAGCTCCTACCTCAGTCTGGCTTTCGCTCGCAGCACTCCACGGAATCTCTTGCCAAAACTCACCAAGGATTTACTAACTGCTAAAACCAATGACCACTACTCCATACTCCTACTATTTGACCTCTTGACCTCTCTGCGGCCTTTGATACTGTTGACCTCCTTCTCAATAAACCTTATTCCCTTGGCCTCCAAGATTCTGCTCTATCCTGTTTCTCTGCCTACCTATCACAGCGCTCCTTCAGTGTTACCTACAACTCTGACTCCTCCTCTCCATTGCCCCTTTCTGAAGAGGTCCCCCAAGGCTTTACTCTTGGACCCCTTCTCTTCTCTAGCTACACCTCCTCCCTTGGTCACTTAATAACTGCCCATGGCTTCCAATACCACTTATACTCCGATAACACCCAAATCTATCTATTTGCTCGTCACCTCACTCCTTCAGTTTCCTCTCGCATTACTAACTTATTGACATATCAGCATGGATGTCGCGCCACTTCCTTAAACTAAATCTCTCTAAAAGCGAGCTATTAATATTCCCCCTACCCGTGCCCCCCTCCATCAAAATCAACAATACAACCATCAGTCCCTCCCCTCACGCCAGAGTACTAGGTGTAATCCTCGACTCTGACTTGTCCTTTCAGCCCCAAATTCAATCGTTGTCAAAAGTTTGTAGAATTCACCTCCATAACATCTCTAAAATTCGCCCCTTTTTAACTAATGAAGCCACCAAGCTCCTCATTCACTCCCTTGTTATCTCTCGCCTTGACTATAGCAACTCCCTTTTCATTGGCCTGCCATAGGCTATCCACTCTTCAGTCTATCATGAATGCTGCTGCCAGTCTTATCCACCTTACACACTGTTCAGCGTCCGCCAATCCTCTCCTCCAATCCCTACACTGGCTCCCAATCACCCAGCAAATTAAATTCAAAATACTAACCACAACATACAAAGCCATTCACAACTCTGCCCCAAGCCTGCGAAAGGACCCTCCACTGTGAGTATATCATCCCCACCCAACATACCTTGCCTAACAGCACATTCAATACTCTGCTCTTTTGAACTGGCTACTACTGAAGAGGTTACAAAACTTTTCTCAGATGCCCACTTAACCAATTGTCCCCTGGATCCTGTTCCCTCACACCTACTACGGTTACCCTCTTCTTCTATCCTATGCTCCCTCACTCACATCTTCAATCTTTCCCTCTCTAGTGGCACCTTCCCCTCACCTCTAAAACATGCGCAGATCTCTCCCATACTTAAAAAGCCCTCACTGGACCCCACTAACCTGAACAATTTAAGACTCATCTAATTGCTCCCATTCACCTCTAAATTTCTAGAACGCTTGGTCTCCAACCGTCTTAGCTCCTACCTCAGTCTGACTTTCGCTCGCAGCACTCCACGGAATCTCTTGCCAAAACTCACCAAGGATTTGTGGCACATCAGCTGGGTCCATGGCTGATCAAACTGTCAGGTCACCTGAGACCAGGTGACAGATGCACTCCGTAGGAGTCAGAAGTGCACCGCTAGGTAGTGGACCTTAGGACTGACTGCTGTGGATTGTACCCAGGGAGATTCAGGACACAGGTCTACAGGATCACTAGCACAGATTCCAATGGGAGCTGGAGCATAGATTCCCCAGATCGCAGAGTCTAAGAGCCAGCGGGTGTTCGTCAGAGCCTCCAGTGGTGAGGATGGACTTCGCTGCAGTCTGGCTCCAGGTCGCGGCCTCTAGGGTCTCACAGCTCACGCTCACAGTAGACTACAGGAGAAGGAAGCAGCAGGCTGGAACAACAAGGATAGTAAGGGGATATGGTAGAGGTCAGGGCAGCCAGCAGACAGGAACAACAGAGTACACGCCAAAGGTTCAGGGTCATAGGCAGACAGGGATGGTCAGGGACATGCAAAGGTCAAGGTCACAAGCAGACAGGAATCCTTAAGAACACTCCAAGGTCGGTAACAGAGTCAAACATAGAGCACACGGCAAGCAGGAACCAGGAAGCCAAACACACAATGAATACACAATGGTTGATCAGCACTGTTGGCTTGCAGTGCACAGGTTAATATAAGGTTCCCTGATAGGGCCCGGGGTGGAGCCATGCTTAGAGGAGAGGTTATAAAAACCACCAGGTGGAAGTGGCTGGCTTCTTAGTCAGAAGACATGAGGGGAGGTAAGCAACCAGAAGAAGATCACTGCATAACCATGACACAGGTCACTCACCAGAATAGCTACATCGGAGGTCCTGGATACACTGCCCTCACCCTCAGAGCCGATCAATGATGCTGGCGAGCTGTGTCTGACCTCAGGCCTGTGATGTGGGGTGAGGCCCGTTCCCAGGCCCGTGCCTCGTGGAGAGCGGCCCAGGACTGCGTCCGTCAGCTCCTCTGGGTCCATCAGGAACCTTTTAATGGAGCTGGCCGACGTCCCCTTTTTTGGCAGGGACTTCCCGAATCTCTTACTCACTGTTCCCGGAGCTGTGTACGAAGTGTGAAGGCTGGTGAGTGCTGTTATTATTATGGAGCTCAGAAGAAAAGCGCCCTCACCGCTGCATGTCTAGGCCACGCCCCGCGTTATTGCCAGTTTAACGCCATATTGTTTTTTGTGTGTTACTGCAAGTTTAACGCCATTTAATTCTGCATGCAGTTTTTTGTGCGTTACTGCCAGTTTAACACCTTATCATTTTTTGTGCGTTACTGCCAGTTTAACGCCATATTGTTTTTTGTGTGTTACTGCCAGTTTAACGCTATATAGTTTTGTGCATTACTGCAAATTTAAAGCCATATAGTGCTGTGTGCATTACTGCCAGTTTAATGCCATATCGTTTTTTGTACATTACTGCCAGTTTAACATCACATTTTTGCATTACTGCAAGTTTAACACCATTTACTTCTGTGTGTGTTACTGCCAGTTTAAACCATTTACTTCTGTGTGGGTTACTGCCAGTTTAAAGCCATATAGTTTTTTGTGTGCTACTGCCATTTTAAGGCCATATAGTTCAGTGTGCATTACGGCCAGTTTAACACCATATAGTTTTGTGTGTGTTACTGCCAGTTTAAAGCCATATAGTTTTTTGTGTGCTACTGCCATTTTAAGGCCATATAGTTCAGTGTGCATTACGGCCAGTTTAACACCATATAGTTTTGTGTGTGTTACTGCCAGTTTAAAGCCATATAGTTTTATACGTTAGTGCCAGTTTAATGCCATATAGTTTTGTGCTTTAATGCCAGTTTAACACCATATTGTTTTCTGTGCATTACTGAAAGTTTAACACCCATTACTTCTGTGTGTGTTACTGACAGTTTAATGCCATATAGTTTTTTATGCGTTACTGCCTGTTTAACGCCATATAGTTCTGTGTGCGTTACTGCCAGTTTAATGCCTTATAGTTTTGTGCGTTACTGCAAGTTTAACGCCATTTTCCTCTGTGTGCATTATTACCAGTTTAACGCCATATAGTTTTGTGTGCGTTACTGCCAGTTTAATGCCATATAGTTCTGTGTGCGTTACTGCCAGTTTAACGCCATATAGTTATTTGTGCATTACTGCCAGTTTAACGCCATATAGTTTTGCACATTACTGCAAGTTTAACACCATTTACTTCTGTGTGCGTTACTGCCAGTTTAACACCATTTACTTCTGTGTGCGTTACTGCCAGTTTAACCCATATTGTTTTTTGTGTGTTATTGCAAGTTTTTAACGCCATATAGTTCTGTGTGCATTACTGCCAGTTTAACGCCATATATTTTTTTGTGTGTTACTGTAAGTTCAACGCCATATAGTTTTGTGTGTTACTGCCAGTTTAATGCCATGTAGTTTTTTGTGTGTTACTGCATTAAAGTGCATCTATGTACAGATTTCCACTTCTTATTTACATTTGCTTATAAGCATTTTCCCTCCCTCCCAATAATGTCTGAGTGGACAACAAGGAGAGGCAAATGTTCCCTGGCATTGTAAGGGGGCCAACAACAAATGTGTCCACAGGCAAAGGTGGACGTGGTGGTCAATCACCAGGCAGGACATCAATTCCTCTGTTTAGTGAGTTTGCCCATGCTTTCCAGCCACAGCATGCAGAGGAGGTGCTGGACTGGCTTACTAAACACTTCTCCTCCTCATCCTCTGTCACGCAAGCAGAGACAAGTGTGCAGTCCCTTGCAGTTGTCAGAGTGGATAAACCTGCCTACTTGTCCACATCTATTCCTGCCATAGCTCCAACATCAGCCATGGAGGAGTCAGCTGAGTTATTTGACCACAGCATCAGCCATTTGCTCCTTGATGATGACCAGCCATTACTGGATTCAGATGTTGGTTCTGAGGTTGAGGATGACAGGAACATGAGCCTACAGAGAAGGGAGAACACTGGTAGACAAATTGGCATTCATGTTCCCCCAGCTGCAGCGTATTGCCAAGTTTTCTCCAGTGGTAATGATGATGATGGAGGAAATGGAGATGATGATGATGATGTGGTCACTTATGCGACTTGGGTGCCAGATAGAGCAGAGGAGGAAACGGAAAGTGAGGCGGCACAACCCCAAGGAGGCCAACATCAAAAAAGAGTAGAGAGCAGCCATCCTATTCCATCACATTCTGCAGCTGTTATCTCTCGGCCCATTCCCCAAAGCTAAGCTGTCTGGGTCTTTTTCAGCACATCCGCAGCAGATTGCACTGCTGCTATCTGCAAACTGTCTCAGGCACATCAAATGTGGCAAAAACCCCAGCCATGCTTAGCAAGGTATTTAACGTCCAACCACTCAGCCTGTTGGCAAAAGCAACTAAAAGCCACACAAAAGGGGCACAAATCTGTCCCTCCCCCTCCTTACCCACTTCAGTCTGCCCCTGCTATACCGAGTCATTACCTCTCAGCAGCTTCCACTGACAGGGATGATGGTATAGCACAGGGTGTCCCAGGTCCTAGCAGCACATTTGCCAGCAGCACACTACCAGCTGTAGACTGTAGACGTCAAATTTATCTGCCCCATCTGCTGCAGTGGAAAAAAATACAGTCCCTGCCACCCACATGCCCAGCATCTAAATGCAAGCTTGTCAAAGTAGTTGGCTCTCCAACTTCTGCTTTTCAGCCTGGTGGATTCTATCCCCTTCCGTGAATTTGCACAACGTGCTGTACCACAATGGCAGGTTCCCAGTCACGTAAGGTCGTTCCATCTCTTTACCATCATATGGAAGGGAATGTTCTGGCATAGTTGGGCAAGGCAGTAAGCCATAAAATTCACCTTACTGCTGACATATGGTCCAGCAAGCATGGGCAGGGACAATATATTTTGTTCACAGCACACTGGGTAACGCTGCTTGCAACTCAAAAGGATGAAGGACAGGTCTCGGTGCTGCAGGTTGTTGTGCCCACATGTCTCCATACAGCTGGTGGTGAGGATGCCAGACCTGTGAGCTCTACCCCCTCCTCCTCCTCCGCCACCTCCATGCCCTTCTCTGCAGAATTGCCCTATGAACATCAGGTACTCCCTAAGAATTCAAAGGGCTATTGCATGAGTTAGGATAAAAGGTGCCATGCAGTGTTTCAGCTGGTGTGTTTAGGGGACAGGAACCACACCGGAGCAGAGATTCTTGCAGCTCTGCAGGGACAGGCCCAGAGGTGGTTCACACCACTCCAGCTGGAGCCAGGAATGGTGGTATGTGATAATGGCTTAAAACCTCCTGTCCACCCTTGTCTCCTGTCCTGAATTTGGTGGTGCAGCATTTCCTAAATACATACCCAGGGTTGCAAAATGTGCTAAAGCTGGCCAGAAGAGTCTGTAGCCATTTCAGGCATACACAGGGAATTCCACCTGACGGTAAACCGCCTGATTTATGACATGCCCACCATGTGGAACTTGACTGTCAATGGTGCAGAGGCTATACATACGTCAATGAGTACCTTTGCGAGTACGGCACGACAACAGGTGAGCCATGATAGTGCATACATCAGTGAAACAATCCCTGTTGTGTTCTTGCTGGAGCAAACTCTGCGTGGCATTATGGACAGGGCACTGGAGGCAGAGCAGCAGGAGGATGAGGAGGACTTCCTTTCCTCGCAAGGCCATCTTTATCCAGACACCATCATTCCTATGGCACAGAACACAGAAGGATCTAAATTATTATTGTTCAGTTCATTTACTTGTTATATATTGCTATTGTTTGTTACTTTTCCACAGAGGCTTCACAGTAAAGACAATTCTGTGTTTTATCATAACATGTGTGTTTTCATTGGTCCTTCACTTACACTATTGCTAGGTATGCCAGAGGGGCTGAGATTGTTTTTATAGTTGGGAGGCAGTGTACAGAACCAAACATACTTAAGTGGCTCCTGCAGGGATAGCACTACAGGTGGAACCACAGTACCCAACAGAAATGTTGGATAGTAGCAGTGCTCTTAGCCTTTGTGCCCCCTTTTTTTTAATACTTTGCTTATTTAATTTTTCAATTCATTATTTTGCCCATCTTACCCCCTGGCCTACATACTTGCCTAGGCAAAAATGATGACACCAGCACTTTGAAGCCTCCAGGGATATGTACATCAGTAAAATCACATATCCCAGGAGGCTTCAGATCCCATTCACAGAAGCCAAAGGAGGGCAGACCAAGTGCCTGTTATCAGTGGACCAGGCTGTTTGAAACAGGAGACACCGACATCCAATGATATCAGGAGCAAAGATAACGGCATGGGACCCAGGCTCTGGAAGCAGCAAAGCAGATCACTGCAGAGCAATGCTGGGCAGGTGAGTATGTGAATTGAGGACAACACTGCATAATAGGTAAGGGGAGCTGAATCTCCTCTTGAACACCACCCACTCTAAAGGTATAAAGTATTGAGCTTTTTCTTTAACAGGGTGCCTTTGTTTTATTTTTCATATAACAGATTCACTTTAACCGCTTGCCATCCGTATACTGTAGATATACAGCGGCAAGGCAGCTCTCCTGCGCAGCATCATGTACCTAGTACCTAATCCTGTACTCCTGGCTTTGGGGCGCATGCCTGATTAGACACAGGGGGAGCTGATTGGCAGGTACGGCAGACTCGATTTCTGCTGGCACCTGCTGATGCTTCAGTACACAGGCTGAATGTCATGGTTATGCAATAGAGTTGGTCTGCTTACCTGTTTCCATGTGTTCATCTCTAGAGACCAGCCGACCCTCACCTGACTGCTTTTGTAATCCATCCTCTGGCATGACTCCACCCTAGCTCCTATCAGAGAACTCTATATTAACCTGTGCACTGCAGGCCATCCCTGCTGATCAACCATTGTCTATTCCTTTGTGTGTTAGCTTCCTGTTACCTGCCGTGTGCGCTTCTGTTGTTCCGTTACCAACTTTGGCGTGTCTTTGACTATCCCTGTTTGCCTGTGATCCTGACCTTTTGGCGTGTCCCTGACTATTCCTGTCTGCTTGTGGCCCTGACCTTGGCTTTGTCCCTCACCATCCCTATCCTCCTGTTGCCTACTGTGGGTGTGAGCTGGGGGACCCTGGGGGTCGCGACCTGGAGCCAGTTGCAGCCAAGTCCATCCTCACCACTCGAGGCTCTGGTGAACACCTGCTGGCTCTTAGACTCCGCGCCCCAGGGAATCTTACGCTCTAACACCGGTGGGACCTGTCTCCCGTCCGCAGCAGTCAGCTGTAGGGTCCACAACCTTGCGGTGCACTCCTGATCCCTACGGTGTGCATCTGTCACCTTGCCTCAAGGTGACCTGACAGTTTGATCAGCCATGGACCCGGCTGATGTGCCACTTCCTGCAGATGATCCATTGCAGAGCTTAGTTCGCAGACTTGAGACCCAAGAATCGCATCAGACCCAGGTGATGCGATTCCTTTAGGATTTGGCATCCCGTGTTGAACAGGTTCAAGCCTCATTAGGACCCCCGGTTCAACAACCTCAACCGCTATCTGCCGCTGCACCTATCGCATCAGTCGCAGCCACACATTCATTACAACTACCAGCTCCGGCCCGTTGCTCTGGGGACTCCAAGGCTTGCAGGGGGTTCCTTAGCCAGTGCACAATTCATTTTGAACTTCAGCCCCAAAACTTCCTTTCTGATCGGGCGAAAGTAGCATATATTATATCCCTCCTGTCCGGTGAGGCACTAGCTTGGGCTGCCCCTCTGTGGGAACTGAATGATCCAGTGGTTTCTAGCCTGTCTGATTTCTTGAAACTTTTTCGGAAATATCTTCGAGGAACCAGGTCGCGTCTCCTCAGTGGCTAGTGCTCTTTTACGTCTTCGTCAAGAGTCCACTTCTGTGGGACAGTATGCTCTTCAGTTCCGTATCCTCACAGCTGAATTGAGCTGGAATAATGAGGCCCTAGTTGCAACTTTTTTACATGGCCTCTCTGATAGAGTGAAGGATGAATTAGCAGGAAGATCCCTTCCTGCTGATCTGGACAGTGTCATCACCTTGTGTAACCACTAACCAGATCAATATTCGCTTTCAGGAGAGGGCCTTGGAAAAAAGATGCCAGCAGTCTCCGTTCTTTGGGCAGCCCGAGCTCCCAGTCCCTTCTCTTCGATCCGAGGAGCGCCCCCTGCCTGCTGAGGAGCCTGTGCAGTTGGGCCGGACAAGGTTGTCTCCCGAGGAACGCGCTAGGCGCAGAACTCTGGGCCTATGCCTCTATTGTGGGGCCAAGGGTCATTTCCATGACACTTGTTCTCTTTGTCTGGAAAAAAGCTCAGGGCTAATACATCTGGAAGGTGGAGTATTAGACCCTTAAATATCACCTTCACCTTCTCGTCTTCTCCTTTCTGTGTTGCTTCATGTCGGTGCTTCCTCTCGTTCGGTCTCAGCACATCTGGATTCTGGAGCCTCTGCCAATTTCATGGATTGGGAAACTGCATCCTCCATGAGACTTACCCTTTTGCCCCTTACAACGCCATTGGTGGTCTTGGCGATTGATGGCACTTTTCTCCCAGGGGGCCCTATCCACTTCCAGACCCTTCCTGTTAAGATGTCAGTAGGGACACTCCCCCAGGAGTGGATATCCTTCCTTGTCTTACCTAAGGCTTCATCTCCTATCATATTAGGTCTTCCTTGGTTACGGCTCCATTCTCCACACGTTGACTGGTCTGCTGGACAGATCCTGGCTTGGGGTCCCTCCTGTTCCTCTTCCTGCCTACTCAAGGGTTCCTCAAAAGAGAAACTTCCTGTTATCACCATCCCAGTATCTTCTGCTCTTCCCGCTGTATATAGCGATCTCTGGGATGCGTCCTGCAATAGTCGGACTGATGCACTCTCTAGGTCATGTGGGTACTCTGGATGAGGGGCCCACGTTTGAACCTGACTCGATCATTCACTCCAGTTTGCATAACCATTTACCTTTGCCTGTCCCTAATCTCCCTTGGATGCACAGCCAGGCTAACTTGTCTGCAAGTTCCACAGTTGCTATGCCATGTGATGCGATTGAGATGGTCGCTGCACCTGACAATATTAGTCAGTCAGCCTCTGCACCAGTTATGCCAGTCCAGCCCATGCCCAATGATCTTCCTGCTTCTTGTTCAGGAGCTTCGGTGACCCGGCCTCACCCTACTGCTACTATGTCCGTTCAAACCCGTTTAAGAGGCTCAATCCATCCTTTGGATAGACTGCCACATTCGGCCAGGTGGGGTTTTCAATCTTTTTCTCATGGTTCTCTGCATTCTGTTTGTGTTTCAGCTATCCAGGTTGACTCTTGTGACATTTCACCTTCTAACCAACCTGACCTTTGGGTTCCACTGACCTCTGCCCAGTCTGGTGGTCCTGTTCTGGATGTCCAGCTTATATTTAAGGGTCTGGGGGACCCTGCTCAGGCTCCTGATCTTCTCATGCCCTTACCCATTCGTAAAAAGCCTTTAGTCCTCAAGTCCTCTCGTCCACTTCCTACCTTGGTTCCAGTCTCTGAGGATAATCTAAAATACGAGTGTTAGGTATCTTCTCTTGTGATCAGTCAAAACTCCAGATGTATTGAGAAGCAGACAATTTATTTCTGATGTGGCCCACAACAGAGAGACATGCTTACAGGACAAAAGCTGAAGAAAAATGTCTCCCAAAAGAAAGTGTCCCGCCTCCTCATACCCCACAAGAATAACACCTCTATGCTTCTATTGGCTGAGGAAACATAAATAACGTTGTCATTTTTTTTGGCTATTCATGTTTCCTGTACATTCTTAGGCTATCATATTTAGTTAAATCTAATGATTCTACAACTTACTATGGAGTTAATTAAGACAAAACAAAACAATGAGTTAATACAATAATGTGCTCAGAAGTAAGCTTTTTAAAAAATCAGTCTCAGGGTTATTGTTTTTCTAATAGTCACACAATAAACATTTAAAACTTTTCTAACATTCCCTCCTCTTTGTGTGACTATTTTATCTCAACACATTTCGATGATAATCCCTGTGTTATACACTTTCGGACTGTATGTCATTAAGTTGAGCTTCAATGTCCACATAGGTCTCCTCAGAGGTAGAGAGGGTTTGATACATTGTTCTTGAGACTGCAGTTTCAATGAGTTTTTGTGAAAGTCCTCGAATACAGGGAATGCAGCAGCATCCACAAGTGACCAAAACGGCCAAAGCCACAGCGATTGAGATCAAACATGATGTGATAAATCCAGTCCATTTACCGAACCATCCTTCAGGCCAAGTTGTGAATGGATCATTAATACCTGAGTTTTCCGCCAATTCATTCGATAGCGCAGTCAGTCCTTCCAAGGCTCTGGTCACTGTCCCTCCAGGAGCTGTATTGTTAGGGATAAAGGTACAACACATGCTACCAAACATTTTGCATACTCCTCCTCTTTCAGCTAAGACCATATCTAAAGCCATTCGGTTCTGCCAGGCCATTAGAGATGTGGGGGCTAACTGTTCTGCTAGGCCTTTCACAGCATCCCTAGTATAGTTTACAAATCGTTGTTGGTTATAATATATATAATTAATCCAGTCAACATTTTTATTTATAGTCACCCACCAGAGAAGAGACTCAAACCCAGCTGTCACCTGATTCCTGGCTTTAAACTCACCCGGCACCCCACGAGGAACCCCAATCTCATCTATGTAGATCTGAGAGTCAAATGACCCCAAGGGAGAGGTGTCCCTATGATACTGTCGGTGACTCTTAGTCCACGGGTATTCTGACAGGATTCTCAGGGGCATAGCCAGCTGGACCATAGCGCAATCCCCTTGGGCATTGGCCGGTAGTCTAGCTCGCAGTTTCTTATCCCCACACATCCACCAGACATCAGCTCTCTGAATGTCATGTTCAACCCAGTCACCGTTGTCCGTGTTAATCCTCTCCACACAGTAGTCATCGGGTAGTGACCCAAGATCCACCGCGCTATGGTTCCCTGGGAGTGCAAAACAAGTAAAGTTGCCCGGATAAGTGGTAACCGCTGGAGGTATCTGAGGTCTCTGTACTGGGGGAAACAACAAACTCAATGTGTGACAAGTAGAATTTGCTTCAGGTTTATAGCTCTTACTATACAATTGCAACATACATTTTAAACCTTCTGGATCTGTATTGTGATCTAGAGGAAAAGGAACTGTTGCCCAATGTGGTCTGGCTCCTGCACAAACCAAACAGTTTTCCTTTTTCAGAGTTCTAACCGTGTACCTCAACCATTCTAACCACTCATTTTTTTCTTGGTAGCCCGTCTCCAAAGCTATGGCATCTTTTATTGTTAGGTTAGTGAATCTTATAGTTTTACTCAGAACTTCTATTTTAGTATGGCCTTCTTCTTTCCCTTCTGAGTCTACCTTTTCCTGTTGTTTAGTTTTATTAGGTGGTAATACCTCAAGGAAAAATGTTCCCGAGGGATCAGTTCCTGACACCCATGCTCCCATGGAATACAACCGCTGATCTTCCTTCCTCGGCTCCTTTAATGTTATTAATAGTTGGTTACAGTTCTTACTATTTGTGCAGGGGGAGTTGGCCGCTTTTGTGATTATGAGTCTCTCCTTTATTCCACTCTTTTTAGCCCCTGGTTGATTATACCCCCAATCTTGATGCGCTGTAGTCCACAGGGCCTGATCCCATGCTTGACACCCTGCCTTATTCCAGAGCCAGCAGATATATTTATCTGCCCATAAAAGTCGTCTAGCCCCAGTAGTATCCCCACAATCTGCAATCTGACAGAAGTCTACCAGTATAGTGCTAGTTATTCCCTATAAAGGTTAGATTTAATGCTTTTCCTGTTCTTTCCCAATCCAAAGGTTCCTCTACTCTTCCGTAGCGCCTACCCCCTCTTATGGATGTCTCTCCTAGAGTCACCAGTAACCCAAGGATAATTACTGTCCCTTTCATCCTAACCAGCTACAGAGTTCCAGCGGATAGGATAGGGGAGTTGGAAGGGGAGGGAGACTTCACCGGTTTGAGACAAGTCCCACCTTGTGTGAGACCTCCCTTTGTAGCTGGATTTTCTGGACCTCTTGTAGCCAACTGGCCCTACTCTGCCTGTAAAACCTTTTTACAATGGGACTGGTGAATCCAGGTAGACCTCTCTGCTATCCTTATAGCCGTGGGAGTGATGAGAAGAACTTGATACGGTCCCTCCCACTTAGGTGAGTGCCAATGCTTTCTCTTTATTATTTTTACCAGGACCCAGTCTCCAATATGGATTTTCTCTTCTCCTTGGATTGGACCTTCTGGAATAGAACAGACTTCATTAATTTGCTTCTGTTTCAACAGATTAGACATATATTCTGATAGAGTACGTTCAGATTCTTCAGCTGGTGTTTCATTTGGCAATAGGGGTATTCTATATGGCCTTCCATATATTATTTCAAATGGGCTCAAACCTTCTTTTGTGGGTGTAATATGCATACTAGTCACCGCCAATGGTAAGCAGTACATCCAATTTTTACCAGTTTCTTCCATAGCTTTTCTCAGCTTATTTTTTTAAATTCCATTGTGTCTCTCCACCAATCCAGCTGATTGGGGGTGGTAGGCGCAATGGTTTTTTATTTGGATACCCATCACTTCTGTCAAATGTTGTATAGTTTTATTTACAAAATGGGGTCCATTATCACTGTAAATCCTTTCAGGGATTCCAAATCTAGGAATAATATCTCTTAGTAATGCTTTGGCTACAGTCTGTGCATCTGCACTTCCTGTCGGGAATATCTCCACCCATTTAGTCAGGGCGTCTATAATTACCAAACAATATTTCTTCCCTTCACATTTGTCTAATTCAATAAAATCCATGCAAATGTGTTGGAATGGATATTGCGGTGTAGGGAACTTCCCTTTCTGTGGTCTTATACCTCCCTGAGCATTGTGTCTTGCACATATAAGACATTGAGAGCAAAAAGTTTTTGAGTAATTTGTGAATCCATAGGCTGTACATACTTTATTTAACATCTCAGTCATCCCCCTGTTTGACACATGCGTTACTCCATGTGTCAATACTGCTGCATACCTAAATAAAGATTTTGGTAATACCGGTTTCCCTTCAGGTGATGTGTAAATGTCATCAATTATTGTGCAACCCTTTGTTTTCCAATATTGTTTTTCCCCAGGGGGGCATTTTGCTGCATATCAGTAAGGACTGTATGATCTATCACTATGATTTCCTGTTCTGTCATTATTTTATGTGTTTTTGTGCCGCTATTTTGGCAGCTTCATCTGCCCTTTTATTTCCCTTTGAGATGGGGTCCGTATATTTTGTGTGTGCTTGACATTTACAGATTGCAAGCTTTTTTGGTAACTGTATTGCATCTAGGAGTTCTAAAATGAAGTCCGTATGTGAAATTGGTTTACCACTGGAGGTGACCATCCCCCTGTTTTTTCATTGTTGTGCAAAAACATGTACTGTTGAAAAGGCATATTGACTGTCAGTGTATATGGTTACAGATTTTCCTTCTGACAGTATACATGCTCTTGTCAGTGCTACAAGTTCTGCAACTTGTTCTGAAAAATGTTTTGGTAGTGGCTCCGCTTCCAAAATCTCATCCTGTGTCACTACTGCATATCCTGTTGCATTTGTGCCATCTGGATTTTTCTTACTAGAACCATCAACAAAAAGTATCATGTCAGGGTTAGATAATGGTACATCTTTCAGATCACTTTGTGGCAGTACCTTTTCAGCGATGGCAGCAGTGCAGTCATGTTTATACCCGTCAGTAGGAAGTGGTAGTAGTGTGGATGGGTTTAATGTAGTACACCTCTGTATTGTTAAGTGAGGTTGTGTCAAGAGTATTGTCATACAGGAAAGGTGTCGTGCTGGGCTCAAATGTGATATCTTTTGTTGTAACAGGATAACAGACACTGCATGTGGTACCTTGAGAGTCAGTGTGTGATACAGCACTATAGATGCTGAGGCCTTGACTGCTTCAGCTGCAGCGACCACTGCCTGTACACAGGGTGGAAGTGCTCTAGTTACACTGTCTAATTTTGTAGAGTAGTAGGCAATCGGCCTCTGGTGGCCGCCATGTGACTGTGTAAGTACTGATGTCATGTGACCTTCCCTTGAGTCCACTGTTTGTTCAAAAGGTTTCTCATAATTTGGTAAGGCTAACACTGATGAACTAGAAAGGACTTGTTTTAGGTCAGTAAAAGCAGTCTCTGTTTCCTCACTCCATTTTATAGCATCCTGGGGGGCCATCGGGCTCCCATATATTGCCTGTAGCAATGGGGCCGTCAGTATTGAATGCCCAGAAATCCAGGCTCTACAGAAATTTGTCATACCCAGAAAGGACATCATTTGTTTCTTTGTCTTTGGTTTTGGCAGCTGGAGGAGTGCTCGTATTCTCTCCTCATCCAGGTGCCGACCTTCTTTTGAGATGTTGTACCCCAAGTATTTGACCTGCTGTTGCCCCAACTGGAGTTTAGCTCTATTTACCTTATGCCCTTGACCATGGAGAAAATATAACAGAGCCATTGTATCAGCCCTACAAACCTCCTCTGTGGAAGACGCCACTAAGATATCGTCTACATAGAGGAGGAGCTGGCTTCCCCCTGGGGGTACAAACTGAGCCAAGTTTGAGGACATTGCTTGTGAAAAGATGGTAGGGGGCTCACAATAGCCCTGGGGCAGTCTGGTGAAGGTGTACCTTTTTCCCCTGTAGGTGAAAGCAAACCAAAATTGATGGTCGGGGTGCACCAGAATACTAAAGAAGGCATTACTTATATCAATCACAGAAAATAATTCATTCCCTGGATCTAAATCATTCAGTAATGTGTGTGGATCTGGTACCACAGGAGCTCTTGTTATAACTGCCTGGTTAACAGCTTGGAGATCTTGTATCATTCTCCAGCCTGTAGAAGGCGGAGCCTTCTTAACAGGGAAAAGAGGAGTATTGCAAGGGCTGTCAGGGCTATTCATGGAATAATCACCCCAGTTTTTAAAAGTTCATCTACTGCAGGGGCTATACCCTCCTCTGCTTCCTTCTTAAGGGGGTATTGTCTTAGGTGGGGTCTGTAGTGTGATTTTGGAGTGATGGTTACTGGTTGGACTCCTTTCATGAGTCCTACATCTGCTGGACCTCTAGTCCACAGTGTCTCTGGAAGCCCATCTAACAGGTGATCCTCTTGTGCCAAGTATCATTCAGTTCCTGCAGCCCACATGTGTGCTGAGGGTGTTGTAATGATTTTGTGTCCCAAGGGTTTGTGACAGAAATAACCTGTCAACTTACTTTTGTATAAATCAGGTAGGCCCACAGGAGCCCAATCTCTTAGGTCTTGACATTCCTTCACACACTCTCCTACATCTTTCCAATCTCGGCTTTTAGGTTTAGCTAAGGATAGATGTGGGGCAATTTCTCTAAACAGAACCTGTTCCTCAGGGGGTATACAACATGCTGATACACAGAATCCCTCAACACTCCAGTAAACATTGGTTAATTGCAGGGTAACTTCCTTCTTTAAGAAAAATCTGGAGGCATAATACCTATCAGGCCCTGGTGTTCTCTTAAAATACATTGTGCAGTGAGCTCTATTTGGTGTCTGTAAATCCACTGTCCTACCTTCCATCACAGTTTCAGTATAATTAATCATTTTGTCAACAGTATCAACTGTCTCCTTGTCTTTCATATACACATCTAAGGAGTAATAGTAGTGTGTATCTTCTATTGGGTTAATGAGTCCCTGTCCTACCTGGACTGCAAACCCATTATTTTGTGCACTGACTGACATGCACATGGCTGACATTAGGTCTCTACCCAAGAGATTCACAGGGCAGACAGTAGATAAGATCACTCTGGTTGTGATCTTGACCCCTGCCTCTGGTTCCTCAATGGTGACATACTCAGAAAGTAATTCCCTCACCAATTTTCCACTTACTCCTTGTACCAAAATAGATTTAGTAGATTTATCAATATGGGGCGTATCTGCAGGGTGAATTAAGGTCCTCGAGGCGCCAGAATCCACTAAAAACTGTACACATTTTCTCTCTACCATTAACTCGACCTGTGGTAAGCTTTCAACATACCCTATCTTTTCCAGGTGGCTCACACATACTGTTTCTAGTCAATCCAATTTGTGAGGGCCTGGCCCCTCAGGGCAGTCCCTAGCCAAATATCCCTTTTTTCCACAATCCCAACATTCCCTTCTTTCCACCCATTCTTTATTCCTCCATTGTCCTCTACCCCTTCCTCTTCCTCTAAAACTGTTCCTTCCTCTAAAACCACCTGTGCCTCTCCCTCTATGAGACCCTCTTGTTCTGCCTCAGCAGTGTACTCTTCTGCATCCTCCTCTCCTTCATCACCCTGCACAAAAACCTTGACTTTCACATTCTTTTTTGCTTTTGCTTTCAAATACTTCTCAGAATGCTTAGCATATTGTAAAACATCTAAAACTGATGCAGTTCGGTAAGTAACCATGTTTTTAACAATGTAATCCTTATGATCCTGTTTCAATCCATTTAAAAAAGCAATCTTTAGCTGTTGCTGATATGCACTATTCACATCCTCAGCCCGGGGGGAGCCCGGAGAACACTCTAAAAATCTCTCGTAATTTATTTAGGTAGTCACTGACACTTTCTTTGTCTTCTTGTACTGTCATATTTATTTTTTGCCAATCAGTCCGTTGTACCCATCTAAGCTGGCATCTGTTCAGTAAGGCAGTCAACCTGTTTCCTAAGTCTGGGCTTTCTGGAGGCAATGGATCCCCCCGTCCCTGTGCATTTGCTGGGGCGCAGGGGTCCCAATCCCCCTTTACCGAGGCCCAATCTGATCCTAATACTCTCCTCAGGGCTCTCTCTACTTCCACCCCATTCAATTTATAACTGTTCCATAATCCCTCTATGTTTTCAATGAATTCAGCTGGACCTAATTTTGGATGTTTTATGTGTTCTGTAGCCTTTTGTATATCACTGTCAGTTTATGGTCGAAAAACAGTCATAGTCAAGGGATATGGCTGGCCCAGTGCATCATTCTGTCCTCCCCTTGGGTTTGGGACCTCTATCAAGGGGTATTCCTCACCGTCCTCCACACCATACCTAATAGGAGGTTTACTTAGTCTCTTGGCTCCTGCTGGGGCACCTAGTGCATGAGTTATGGCGTCAGTTAATGTTTCAAGGATCGATCTGTTCATCTCCAGGACTGAACTACTGTCTGGAGAGATTGAGGAAGTGGAGTTGGGGTTTTGTTCAGAGGCGGTTCCTTTGACAGGGGTGGATGTCACAGGGAAGGTGTTACTCTGGGCAGTTACTTGCACCTGAGGGGGAGGACCATTATAAGGAGGTGGTCTATGGGTATAGCAGATGAGAGCATCCTCTTTGTCCACTAGGGACAATTGGGCTTGGCATTTTTGCTTTGTTCTTCTTCCTTCTACCCTAATTTTAGCATGCTGAAGCCAATACTCGGCCATTTCCAACCCATACCTTTTTTGATCTTTAGGTCCTAACAACTTAAAGCCGGATTCCACCCTAAAGTGGAACCTCCGCTGATCGGAACCCTCCCCCCCTCTGGTGTCACAATTGACACCTTTCAGGGGGGAGGGGGGTGGAGATACCTGTCAAAGACAGGTATTTACACCCACTTCCGGGCATAGACTCCCATGGGAGTCTACGCCATTTCCTGCCCTGCCGCGCTGTCTGCTGGGACACACACGGGTCCCAGTGACAGCGCGGAGATTTCCTATTGCGCGGCGCAACTCGCGCATGCGCAGTAGGGAACCGGGAAGTGAAGCCGATTCGCTTCACTTCCTGATTCCCTCACCTAGAATGATGGCGGCAGCAGCCGAGGGCCGAGCGATCAATCGGCCTCGGCTGCCGGCATCGCTGGAACCCGGGACAGGTGAGTGTCCATTTATTAACCACTTTCAGACCGGACCAATTTGCTGGTCAAAGACCAGACCACTTTTTGCGATTCGGCACTGCGTCGCTTTAACTGACAATTGCGCGGTCGTGCGACGTGGCTCTCAAACAAAATTGACGTCCTTTTTTTCCCACAAATATAGCTTTCTTTTGGTGGTATTTGATCACCCCTGCGGTTTTTATTTTTTGCGCTATAAACAAAAATAGAGCGACAATTTTGAAAAAAACGCATTATTTTTTACTTTTTGTTATAATAAATATCCCCCAAAAATATATAAAAAAACATTTTTTTCCCTCAATTTAGGCTGATACGTATTCTTCTAAGCGATTATTGATTGGTTTGCGCAAAAGTTATAGCGTTTACAAAATAGGGATAGTTTTATAGCATTTTTATTAATAATTTTTTATTATTTTTTTTTTACTAGTAATGGCGGCGATCTGCGATTTTTATTGTGACTGCGACATTGTCGGGGACCCATCGGACATTTTTGACACATTTTTGGGACCATTGTCATTTATACAGTAATCACTGCTATATAAATGCAGTGATTCCTGTGTAAATGACACTGGCAGTGAAAGGGTTAACCAGTGGGTGGCAGTGTAGGGGTTAAGTGTTCCTAGGGGTGTGTTACTAACTGTGGGGGGGTTGGGCTTTCATTTAGTGTACACTGATCTCTGCTCCAATCACATGGAGCAGAGATCAGCGTCACTAGTTGCTAGGCAGAATGGAAAAATTTTGTTTACACAGCATTTCCTCCATTCGGCCGCTCCGTGAGACGATCGCGGGGATGCCCGCGGCGATCGAGTCCGCGGGTCCCGCGACCGGACTCACGGGGGTACCGACCAGCGCGGGAGCGCGCCGCCGGCGGCGCGCTCCCGATGGCAGGGCGGCATCGAATATTGGACGTACCTGTACGCCAATATGCCTGCCCGTGCCATTCTGTCGACGTACATCGTCGTGCGCTGGTCGGGAAGTGGTTAAAAGTCAGCAGCTGTAGTATTTATAGCTGCTGGCTTTTAATATATTTTTTTTCGGTGGAATCCCTCTTTAAGCTTATCCACCAACTTCTGACACCCTTTCACAGTTAATTTACCATTAAATCCAAACTTCCTCTCCCACTTAGCACAATATTGAACAGACTTTGGGTCATTGCTATGCATACATTTCTTATCTCCTTCTAAGGGCACCTCAGGGACACAACAACAGCATAAACAAGCACAAGATATTCTCTTACAAAGGTTACTTCCCATTGTCAGTGTCTGTCTGGTCTCTCATTAACCTATAAAACACTGGAATAGTGACTCTCGGTTCACGGTAACAAAAGGAATATAAGAAGAATATAAACATCAACACTCCCCACACTATAGGGAGAATTAGAAAATAATTAAAACGTATCTCAGCAGCAGTACCGTTATTCAATGAGCTTGCAACATCAACAGAAAAGTTAAACATGAGAAAAGAGAAAGTGAACACACTGAGAAAGGAAAAAAAAGTTAGCCTTGCGATCTTTTTAGATCACTTAACTAAATAGCGCTTAAATAGTCAGGCATTCAACCTCTGACATTCGGTATACCTCAAATCTTTTTGTTATCTGTCCGGACAGCGGGCGACGTAATTTTTTTACCTTAGACAACGTCCCCAAGTGTCTCTACGAGCACTGGAATAATCTAGATATTATATGATCAATACCAATGTCGGCAATTACAACACATTAAACCAGAATCAAAGAGAAAGAGAAGAAAAGACTCTTAGAAAGAATTAAGAATAATTTAAATTATCTTACCTCTCAAACACCTGGACTGGATCACACAAGGTTCGGAAACAGACAGTGGAATCCAGATCTTAGGCCCCCGCCCCTTTTTCACCAAATAACTTTGAATGGGGGGTCTATTATTTTCAGTGAGCTCCAAAGTCCAATACTCACCAAAGTTTTGTCGGGGCCGTCTGATCTTAAAACCAGCGTGTTGTTTCAGGCTGCGAAGGACCAAAAATGTTAGGTATCTTCTCTTGTGATCAGTCAAAACTCCAGATGTATTGAGAAGCAGACAATTTATTTCTGATGTGGCCCACAACAGAGAGACATGCTTACAGGACAAAAGCTGAAGAAAAATGTCTCCCAAAAGAAAGTGTCCCGCCTCCTCATACCCCACAAGAATAACACCTTTATGCTTCTATTGGCTGAGGAAACATAAATAACGTTGTCATGGTACGAACTGGTACCTTTATTTTTTTTGGCTATTCATGTTTCCTGTACATTCTTAGGCTATCATATTTAGTTAAATCCAATGATTCTACAACTTACTATGGAGTTAATTAAGACAAAACAATACAATGAGTTAATACAATAATGTGCTCAGAAGTAAGCTTTTTAAAAAATCAGTCTCAGGGTTATTGTTTTTCTAATAGTCACACAATAAACATTTAAAACGTTTCTAACAACGAGGTTAGTCAAGTTTTGGATTCCTGGCTCCGTAAAGGCATTCTTCAGTACCTCGTACACTGGAAAGGGTTTGGTCCTGAGGAGAGGTCTTGGATCACTGCATCTGAGGTCTTTGCTCCTAGTCTGTTGAGGAGGTTCCATCTGGAGTTTCTTTTTAAGCCTGGACCCAGGCGGGGGAGGGGGAGGCCTCGTAAGAGGGAGGGTACTGTCATGGTTATGCAATAGAGTTGGTCTGCTTACCTGTTTCCATGTGTTCATCTCTAGAGACCAGCCGACCCTCACCTGACTGCTTTTGTAATCCATCCTCTGGCATGACTCCACCCTAGCTCCTATCAGAGAACTCTATATTAACCTGTGCACAGCAGGCCATCCCTGCTGATCAACCATTGTGTATTCCTTTGTGTGTTAGCTTCCTGTTATCTGCCGTGTGCTCTTCTGTTGTTCCGTTACCGACTTTGGCGTGTCTTTGACTATCCCTGTTTGCCTGTGATCCTGACCTTTTGGCGTGTCCCTGACTATTCCTGTCTGCTTGTGGCCCTGACCTTGGCTTTGTCCCTCACCATCCCTATTCTCCTGTTGCATGGTGTGCATCTGTCACCTCGCCTCAAGGTGACCTGACACTGAATGCCTGTCTGCCTATGTAAACAAGGCAGATCACCATTCTGTCAGTACAAAAGACATGGATCTTGTGTCTCTGTTAAGCAGAGGCACTGATCCATGCCTTCTTCTAGTACAAACACCACCCTGACAGTAGTAAAGAACATGTTAGGCACACATTCAACACTTTGATTGCCCCTGATGTTAACACATTTCCTGCCAGTGTTATTGTTATTAGTACAGCGACAGTGCATATTTTTAGCACCGATCACTGTATAAGGCCGCGTACACACGGGCGGACTGTTCGCCCAACTTTGTCCGCTGAACAGTGTTTGGGCGGACAGTCCGCTCGTGTGTGGGCTTTCAGCGGACAGTTTGACGGACAAGGTTTTTCGGAAATTCCGTAAAACTGTCCGCTGAAACCTTGTTTCAGCGAACAGTCCGCTCGTGTGTAGGCTTGTTCGTCAAACAAAGTTGCACGCATGCTCAGAAAGGATTTTCACGCCGAAAGCTATAATGCAGTGTATAGGACGTCGTATTTTTCGTCCCGTCGTACGTGCCGTTCACGTCATCGCGCACGGTTTCAGCAAACTGTTCGTCCGTCGTGTGTGGCCATGTCCGTCCATGCTAAGTTTGAGCGGACTGTTTGCCGAAACTGTTGGACGGACAAAGTTGGGCGAACAGTCCGCGCGTGTGTACGCGGCCTTAGTCTCACTGATCCTCAGAAAGTTTCAGTTAGCGTCCCCACTGTCCATCGCAATATCACAGTCCTGCCATAAGTCAGTGATCGCTGCCATTACTAGTAAAAAAAAAAATATCCCATAGTTTGTAGATGCAATAACTTTTTGTGCAAACCAATCAATATATGCTTATTGGGATTTTTTTAAAACAAAAATATGTAGCAGCCGCACAACCAATTGTCAGTTAAAATAACGCAGTTACTGCAAAAAATGGACTGGACGTGAGGGGGGGGGGGGGGGGGGGCGGATAAAACCTTCCGCAGCTGAAGCTGTTAAATGAACATGCCTTACCTAACTAGATCTGTGTTAAAAACATTCTGTGTCATATTCCTATATATTTTATTTCATATGCGCAGGTTCAGACAGTGCTGCTTGTCACCTCCCTCCTCCACAGCTAACAATACAACATAAAGATCTGCAGTTCAGCATTCATTACTATAATCAAGGCTAGGACAATTTCTGACCCTCATCACTCTATGAAATAGAAGGCTGTAAAGACATCTTGATATTACTGCTGACATTGTGCTGCACACTTTTTTATACAATTCCGAGATCACACAGAGGAGCAGTGATTTATTTCCGCTATTTGCCTTCTTTGTGTCTGTTGCAGCCTTCCATGCAACCTAAATATTAAAAAGAATTCTCATCCAGTCCTAACGCACCAGCAGCTTTACCGTTCCTTGCTGTCCTCCCTGGCCCTAATTTAAAGCTGATTTTTCCTGGTAATGAAATATGCAAGACTCAATAAGCAAGGGACAGCGGTGTGAAGAAACACAATGTAACATTCAATTACCAGTGAGCATATGTTCATGTTTCCCTTCGTATTATGGTGTTAGCTAGGAATAAACAAGCTGTATCTTGTGTATCCTCTAAGCATAAATGGGTGTCAGTAAACACTATTCACGAGGACAGTCCATTAAATAATGTATGGAATATAGGGCCTTCCAGCTTCATGCTCTCTTCCTAGGCTCTCAAGTGAGATGGTGTGCAGCATGCTTTCATGTGAGAATTATTCTGCAGAATTACTGATTCTCTCTTATATCTGCTTCTGGCGCCTCTTCTCTATGTCTGTACCGCTCCACTTGCATCCCAATCCCTTATGTAATCCCTGTCTTTTTCCCTGTGCTTATTGAGCTCTTTTCTCAGCTGCCGTTTTAATTATCCTCTATCAATATTTGGTTTTAATGTAATTTCATTCTTAACACCTTCCTGGTGCCACAAGTATTCATCTCTTTTGATGTGAGCAGAACATGAGCTACCCATGATATTGTTTCCAGCATAATACACTGCAAGTCCCTTCAGATGTAAAGTAGTTAATTTACTGGAAGAAAGCAACAAGCCAGGCAAAATATAAGACAGAAAAGACAAGTAGTGCAGTTGTGTGAAGCTAATAGAATAGCTTTAACTTTTTAGAGGAATTTAGGGGTAAAAAAGCTGCCAAATCATTGGTTGGTGTGCAGAGCAGTAAAGCCTTGTACACACGATCTGATTATTGGCAGGGGATTGTGTGATGACAGACTGTTGTGCTAAAATCCGACCGTTAGTACGCTCCTTCAGACAATTGTTGTCCAACTTTCAGCCAACAAATGTTGGATGGCAGGCTGGTAAATTTTCGGTGGACAATGGTCTGTTGTCTGATTTTCGTATCGTCTGTACACAAGTCCATCGCACAAAAGTCCAAAGTGCAAACACGCATGCTCAGAAGCAAGGATGAGCCAGAAGCAGTCGGTCTTGTAAACTAGAGTTCATAATGGAGAATTAACATTTGTGACATGGCAAATTATGAAATGTCGAAATGCAGCGCACATTCTCTTCTTCTTTAATGAGATAATAATGAAGCTGCTTTGCTGGTGCTTCTGGAGTTATGGTAAACGTATTTGAAAAAGCTTTTTTTTTTCTAGTGATATCAAGAATAATATTGCTATGCTTGTTTTTTTATTTTTTGGACAAATTACCACACCACCATTATATCGTTTTTTAAGATCAAAGATACAACTATGTTGGTGTCCCTTGTTAATTTTACATTGTATATTTTAAAACGTAACTGCCTACTTCATTAACCACCTCGCGCCCGCCCTATAGCCGAATGACGGCCGTAGAGCAGGCGCGTTCGTCCGGGTGGTCGTTCCTGGACGTCCTGATGTTTACTTCCGCAATGCACGCCGCCGCGGGCGCGCATCGCGGAAGTTCTGTGTTCGCCGTGTCCCCCGGGGACAGGCAAACACAGATCGCTGTAAACGGCCAATCACAGCGGCCGTTTACAGCGTGATCGGCGTGTCCAATGGGAGATGATCTCATATGTAAACATATGAGATCATCTCTCAGCGCCGCTCTCCCTCCTCGCACAGACAGTGTGAGAGGGGAGAGATGAACGGCTGCAGCGGCAGCCGTTCTGCCTCTAGTAAAAAAAAAAAAAAAGTAAAAAAATAAAATAAAAAGTGCCATCCTCCCCCAGCAGTGCCATCCTCCCCCAGCAGTGCCATCCGCCCCCAGCAGTGCCATCCGCCCCAGTGCCATCTGCCCCAGTGCCATCCACCCCAGTGCTACCTGCCCCCAGTGCCATCCACCCCAGTGCTACCTGCCTCCAGTGCCATCCACCCCAGTGCTACCTGCCCCCAGTGCTACCTGCCCCCAGTGCCACCTGTTGTCAGTGCCACCTGTCGTCAGTTCCATCTGTCATCAGTGCCACGTATAAGTGCCATCTGTCATCAGTGCCACGTGTCATCAGTGCCACATAGTGCCATCTGTCATCAGTGCCACGTATTAGTGCCACCTGTCATCAGTGCCATGTATCAGTGCCATTTGTCATCAGTGCCACCTGTCAGTGTCACGTGCCATCTGTTGTCAGTGTCACGTGTCATCAATGCCACTTATCAGTGCCATCTGTCATCAGTGTCACGCGTCATCGGTGCCATGTATTAGTGCCATCTGTCATCGGTGGCACGTATTAGTGCCATGTATTAGTGCCATCTGTCATCAGTGCCACGTATTAGTGCCACGTGTCTTCAGTGCCACGTATTAGTGCCACGTGTCATCAGTGCCACGTATAAGTGCCACGTGTCATCAGTGCCACATATTAGTGCCATCTGTCATCAGTGCCACCTGTCATCAGTGCCACGTATAAGTGTCATCATTGCCACGTATCAGTGCCATCTGTCATCAGCGTCACGTGTCATTGTCCTGGTGCTTCAAAAGTGTAATAAGTAGTCAACAAGTTAGATGTGTAATTTATGTTCCTAGAACACATGACAGCGCTACCTGCATGTTGGGCCTCTCTATGTGGCCAGGCTGTGAAAAAGTCCCACACATGTGGTATTGTAATACTCAGGAGGAGTAGCAGAATTTTTTGGGGGGTGTCATTTGTGGTATACACATGCCACGTGAGAGAAATAACCTATTACAATGACAATTTTGTGGAGAAAAAAAAATGAAAAATCTTAATTTTGCAAAGAATTGTGGGAAAAAAATTACAACATCAAAAAGCTCACTATGCCTCTTACTAAATACCTTGGAATGTCTACTTTCCAAAAAGGGGACATTTGGGAGGTATTTGTACTTTCCTGACTTGTTCGGGTCACAAGAAGCGAGATAGGCCACCAGTACATCAGATGTGATCAATTTTGTGCGATTCGCACCACAGCTTGTAGACTCTCTAACTTTCACAAAGACCAAATAATATCCACTAATTTGGGTTATTTTTACCAAAGATATATAGCAGTATAAATTGTGGGCAAAATTTATGAAGAAAAATTAATAATTTGCATAATTCTGTCACAGAAACAAAGAAATATGCGTTTTTTTTCAAAATTTTCGGTCTTTTTTCATTTATAGCGCAAAAAATAAAAACCCCAGAGGTGATCAAATACCACCAAAAGAAATCTCTATTTGTGGGAAAAAAAGGACAAAAAATTCATTTGGGTACAGTGTTGCATGACTGAGTAATTGTCATTCAAATTGTGAGAGCACCGAAAGCTGAAAATTGGTCTGGGCAGGAAGGGTGTTTAAGTGCCCAGTAAGCAAGTGGTTAAAGAGGGATTCCACCTAAAAAAAAAATATTAAAAGCCAGCTGCTATAAATACTACAGCTGCTGACTTTTAATAAATGGACACTCACCTGTCCCGGGTTCCAGCGATGCCGGCAGCCGAGGCCGATCGATCGCTCGGCTCTCGGCTGCTGCCGTCACCATTCTAGGTGAGGGAATCAGGAAGTGAAGCGAATCGGCTTCACTTCCCGGCTCCCTACTGCGCATGCGCGAGTCGCGCAGCGCAATAGGAATTGTCCGCACTGTCACTCGGACCCGTGTGTGTCCCAGCAGACAGCGCGGCAGGACAGGAAATGACATAGACTCCCACGGGAGTCTATGCCCGGAAGTGGGTGTAAATACCTGTCTTTGACAGGTATCTCCACCCCCTCCCCCCTGTAAGGTGCCAATTGTGACACCGGAGGGGGGGAGGGTTCCGATCAGTGGAAGTTCCACTTTAGGGTGGAACCCCGCTTTAACTGTCATTTGAAGTAAAACACATAACCTTGTTCTTTCATTTTTTTTCTTGCATTTTATTTTGCATTAAAAAAATAAAACAAATACAATTAGAGATGCTATCTGCCATCCAAAGATAAAGAACTTAACCAAAAAGTGCATTCTATGTGTATCACCCACCACCTTTAGGTGGGTGCTAATAGAAAAGAGTTAGGTAAAATTGCCTTACCCTTTTTTTTGTTTAGGCCTGGTTGTTTAACCACTTGACCACTGGGCACTTAAACACCCTTAATAACCAGACCAATTTTCAGCTTTCGGTGCTCTCGCATTTTGAATGACAATTACTCAGTCATGCAACACTGGACCTATATGAAATTTTTGTCCTTTTTTTCACACAAATAGAGCTTTCTTTTGGTGGTATTTAATCACCGCTGGGTTTTTTTTTTTTTGTGCTATAAAAGAAAAAATACCGAAAATTCTGTAAAAAAACGAATTTTTCTTTGTTTCTGTTAGAAAATTTAGCAGATTAGTAATTTTTTCTTCATAAATTTTGGCCAAAATTTATACTATTACATATCTTTGGTAAAAATAAGTACAAATTGGTGGATATTATTTGGTCTTTGTGAAAGTTATTGAGTCCACAAGCTATGGTGCCAATATCTGAAAATTGATCACACCTGAAGGACTGACGGCCTATTTCAATTCTTGAGACCCTAACATGCCAGAAAAGTACAAATACCCCCCAAATGACCCCTTTTTGGAAAGAAGACATTCCAAGGTATTTAGTAAGAGGCATGATGAGTTTTTTGAAGTTGTCATTTTTTCCCACAATTCTTTGCAAAATCAAGATTATTTTTACTTTTTTTTTTTTTTTCACAAAATTGTCATATTATCAGGTTATTTCTCACACACAGCATATGCATACCACAAATTACACCCCAAAACACATTCTGCTATTACTCCCGAGTATGGTGATACCACATGTGTGAGACTTTTACACAGCGTGGCCACATACAGAGGCCCAACATGCATGGAGCGCCATCAGGTGTTCTGGAGCACCCAGGACAATTCTGACATTTCTCTCCTACATGTAAAAATCATCATTTATTTGCTAGAAAATTACATAGAACTCCAAAACATTATATATGTTTTTTTAGTAAACACCCTGGAGAATACAATGGTGGTCTTTGCAACTTTTTATCTCGCACGGTATTTGCGCAGTAATTTTTCGAATGCTTTTTTTTGGAAAAAAAACTGTTTTGTGCTTAAAAAAAAAAAAAACACAGTAAAGTTAGCCCAATTTTTGCATAATGTGAAAGATGAAGTTACGCTGAGTAAATAGATACCTAATATGTCACTCTTCAAAATTGCACACGCTCGTGGAATGGCGGCAAACGTCGCTACTTAAAAATCCCCATAGGCGACGATTTACATTTTTTTTACTGGTTATATGTTTTGAGTTACAGAGGAGGTCTAGGGCTAGAATTATTTCTCTCGCTCTAACGTTCGCAGCGATACCTCACATGTGTGGTTTGAACACCGTTTTCATATGTGGGTGGGACTTACGCATGCGTTCGCTTCTGCATGCGAGCACATGGGGACAGGGGCGCTTTAAAAAAAACATTTTTTTTTATTGTTCATTTTACTTTATTTATTTTAGTTTGACATTTTTTTCCCCAAAAATAATTTTTTTGATCACTTTTATTCCTATTACAAGGAATGTAAACATCCCTTGTAATAGGAATATGGCATGACAGGTCCTCTTTACAGTGAGATGTGGGGTCAATAAGACCCCACATCTCACCTCTAAGCTGGGAAGCCTGAAAAAAAAAAAGATTCTGGCTTTGATCGTATTAGCGATTCGGTAGAAGCACCGGAGGGCGGCGGGAGATGTCTATGGCTGGGTATTGCAGGGTATCACCGACTATGGCTGGGTATCTCAGAGCATGGTGTTGCAGAGTACTGCGTTGCAGAGCATTGCAGGGTATTGGCGGGTGTTGCAGAGCATTGCAGAGTGTTGCAGGGTATTGGCGGGTGTTGCAGAGCATTGCAGAGTGTTGCAGGGTATCGGCGGGGGTTGCAGAGCATTGCAGAGTGTTGCAGGGTATCGGCGGGGGTTGCAGAGCATTGCAGAGTGTTGCAGGGTATCGGCGGGGGTTGCAGAGCATTGCAGAGTGTTGCAGGGTATCGGCGGGGGTTGCAGAGCATTGCAGGGTATCGGCGGGGGTTGCAGAGCATTGCAGAGTGTTGCAGGGTATTGGCGGGTGTTGCAGAGTGTTGCAGGGTATTGCAGAGCGTTGCGGAGTGTTGCAGGGCATTGCGGAGTGTTGCAGGGCATTGCAGAGTGTTGCAGGGCATTGCGGAGTGTTGCAGGGCATTGCGGAGTGTTGCAGGGCATTGCGGAGTGTTGCAGGGCATTGCGGAGTGTTGCAGGGCATTGCAGAGTATTTGCAGGGAATTGCAGAGTAATGCAGAGTATTTGCAGGGAATTGCAGAGTAATGCAGAGTATTTGCAGGGAATTGCAGAGTAATGCAGAGTATTTGCAGGGAATTGCAGAGTAATGCAGAGTATTTGCAGGGAATTGCAGAGTAATGCAGAGTATTTGCAGGGATTTGAGGGGTTAATTTTCGGTGAGCAGCGATGTGGGCACTGCAGATGCAGCCCACATCGCTGCTGACACCGATCTCCTCCCCCTCCGCTGTACCGATCGGTACAGAGAGGGGGAGGGAGGAACCGGCGTCATAACATGACGCCGGCTTGTTTACAAGTGATCACTCCGTCATTTGACGGAGCGATCACGTGGTAAACGGCCGCGATGAGCGGCCGTTTACCGTGATTCGTGATGCGCCGGGTCCACTGGACCCAGCGGTCACGGATGCTCTCGTGTGCGCGCCCCAGGGGGCGCGCGAGAGCAGAATTCTAGGAGGCCGTTAATTAACGGCCTCTTAGAGTTAAACAACCGCCCTGATGCCGTTAATCGGCAATGGGCGGTTGTTAAGTGGTTAATTTGGTTTGGGGAGGAGTAGTAATAGGAGTTGCTTTCCTTAAGAAATGTTCTGGAAAGGAGGCGGGTCAGGAACTGGAGTACAGGCAGTGTATATGGCCCTGGCCCAATCATTAATTTGTATGGGCAGGGCAGGACTGATATATAAACTGAGGTCACATGCTTCCTAGGGAGGATGGGAAGAAACTGAGTCCAGAGAAGCAGCCAAAATGTGACTCTAAGGAGCAGCCTTGAAGGCCTGGGGTTTCAGAGGCCCCAGTGCTGGAGAGCAGGAACCAAAACCTGAAGGACTGAGGGTTCAAGCACACCAAGTCATCCTACAAACCCTGGGGAAGTGAACCAGGCATCCCGGCTGGGATGGTTCTATCTACAAGAAGCAGGAAGTAGCTGCAAAGAGGCTGGAGTAGGCCGGGATGTTATCCGGACTTTCCTGAACTGGCCTGGGGAGGATCGCAGGAGGCAAGATAGGCAGGTGAGGCCTGGGACTTCCAGCATCCATTTACCAAGGTGCTTTTCAGAGGGGCATCGGCCAGTTCATTAAGGGAAAGGGACTTAGCTAATCAAAAAGGAACTAGAAGGAGGAGACAGCTCATATTTCCCACTATTACCATTACACCTGGACTGCAACAAGAAGAATAAAAGTTATTTGTTCAACCGTTAATGACTGTGTCTGTTGTGAATCATGTGGGGTGGAAGAACGGAGGTATTTTAGCAGTACTGTATGAACTACCCAGCAGCTCCCAAGGGAGTAGTGCGCTGCATATGCATACAAAAATATAGAAAATATAACAAAAAAAAATATTATTCAACAAAAAAAATAATTAGTAAGTGGTGAAGGGGTGAAAATCCCCAGATCAGCAGCATTTTTGGGGGTCTTGTGGCTGGTTTTGCCACTGACCACCATGCTGCTGTGGTGGGTGGGGCGGCTGTGGTGTGTGGGTTGTCTAGTGGTGGTGGATGTGGTGCCATAAGATCACACAGGCATGTGTTTTCTGCAATTTAGCCTCTCACCCCATTGTTAAGGAGCTGCAGGATAAGTTCCTCACACCTGCTCCTTTGCTCACCGTCCATCTGCCTTAATTTATTGGCAGTCAGCAAGGCAAATTCCTCAGCCTCATCTGGGTCTGTCCGGATGGCAGTAATGGCCTGCCTGAGGAAGGCAGCTGTGGCCTCCTCCAGATTCCTGCTCTTCTTCCTCTTCCTGCCCTTTTAGCAGGAGAGCATAGGGGAGGGATCTGTGACTCCATGTCTGGCTGCTGACTGCTGAATCCTCCAGACTGACACTTTCCCGTCTATGAAAATGGAACATAATTAGAATCTTTTTTAGGGTTTGGTCATCAATCACACACAGTTTTCTCCTCACTGTTGCAAATTGAATGTGGAGAAATAGAAAAGCCTATCATTCTGACCCCATCATTTTTAATTCTTGTTCAAATCACTTTTGGTCACTACTGTCTATTTATATGGAAACCACCGTGTTAAGGCAGAAATATTTCAACAATAACGTGTCGTTATCATCATTGTATTTTTGGATACAAATATGTTCAACAATGCTATACCTGGGTCAAGCTGCGCTCCTCCACATCTTCATCCTGTGCAGCAGGACCTGTGTGGACCTCAGGAGCTGTGGCCTCAGCAAATGTAGAAGGGACCATAGACAGTGATGTCTATGATGCAGCAATGCAGTGCATACACACTGCAACTACTCTGTAATCTTGGCCCTGGTGCCAGAGTCTCCAAAACTCAGGTACCTAGCAACACTGCCAGTTCCTTCCACTTCTTCCTTCTCCATGCTAATGTTAAGGCACTACATATTATGCTAATTTGTGGAGTGGGTGTTTTGTTTGGACATCTAAACACTCAACATGTATACACATTTGAAGCCAGATTCCAATAGTACTTACTTGCGCAAAAACAAAAGGCTCCCAAATACTTTCTTCCTCTTTTGGGTCGCTTTGGCCCTCAGTGTGACTCGCTGGGGGGATTTGACATCCAAGGTCTGTGCTGGGTCCAGGAGTCAGATCCCATGGCTCCAACAAAACATCCTGAGTGAGCTCACCACACTCACTTTCCTCTAAAAAGAAACAATACACCATTCATTAAGCCGCCCCAAGTCAAATCTGTTTCTAGCATCCATTTTGCTACATTAGTTGACCAACCTTGCAGTTGGTCTGATGTCAGTGTTTGCTCCTGACTAGTGGACTTCACCATGCTGCACTCTGGTTGTTTTTCTGTGAAAAATGCATAGAAAAGGGAAGGTGGTGTCATTTTACAGAGGGCAAACACTGGACAAGTGCCAACATTGAAAAAGTACAGCAGGTTCTCCCCACCCCTCTTATTTTCTATGAGATAGGGGATAAATGACGATCATCCAAGGCTGCATTAATGGGCACTGATGAGCCAGGCAGCAACCAGAAAGTGTTCTTTACTCCTTAAAGTGGTTGTAAACCCTTACAAACCACTTTGACCTACAGGTAAGCCTAGATTAAGGCTTTCCTGTAGGTCAAAGAAATATCTCCTAACACTACACGGTTTAGGAGATATTTACAAAAAGACAGGCACCGCTGTCTACGGCGCATGCATACTAGCTCATTATGCCTTTGCAGGTTGCATTTGAAAAAAAAAATGCCTTTACTTCCTCTTTAAGTTCTGCCCTAAGCCCATATCCTCTGGCCCACCTAGAAACACCCCTGTCAGTAGCTAAATGAGTGTGTTTGAAGTTGTCACTTACATTTTTGGGGGTAAGATGGCCTTGTTGTCTCCTCTATTGGGGTCCAAGTGAGGGTAGCCTCCCTTTGCCCCTTGTGGTGGCTTGGCTGGAGCCTCCTTTTTTGGTGCCTTCCTGTTAGAAGGAGAAAAAAAAATTAGTTCCAAAAATAAAGAAATGTCCAAAAACAGGACCAAATAAGAATGTTCATATCTGCTTGATATTTACCTTCATCTTTAGAATACCAAGTCATACAAAGATTTTAGAAAACATTATATATAATTCTCTAGAGCTACTTGGAGAAAGAACATATACAGATAGCTAATTTACACATGTGCATATTGGTTAGATACAAATATTGCTTACTTCTTTTTATGATCTGATGTATGTACTCCATCTGGTCTTGTTCACGGATTTTGAGATCAGACCATCATTTTCTGATTTGGTCCTTTGATCATTCCACCAAAAATTTGCAATGACCTTCTCCAAAATTAGGTCTTTTCCACTGTTGGGCCTTTTGTAATTGCACAGCTTGCAGTCTTAATCGTGCTTCTATAGGGTGCGTACCATCTCCTCCATCTCACCCTTGCTCATGGGGGTTGCTTTGTGCCTCCTGTGAGCTCCAGCACCGCTGGGCTGCCTGAAATCTGTCAAATCCACCAGGTTGTCCCTCCTGAATGTTCTGCCATGTGTGTCGAATGCAAAAGAGAGATGGTCACGCCCCAGCATCATGATGCACTGAGATCGGAGTTTCACGCAGTGTATATAAAGCCAGAATGCATGGTCGATGGAATGGCCATAGGAGCAATCTTGGATTGTATGACGAACGATCGCCATTGCCAACACACAAAAGGAGCCTTAAAATGAAGGTGCAATTGGAATTTGAGGCATATGTGGTTAGTGACCTACACTGCTTAGATTGAGGCCTATATAAGTTAAGCCAGACATTATGGTTTGTCTTGTGTTCTGTCTTGCAGGCATCAAGTCATTTATCATGACGGATACATTTACAGCGCCTGATTTTTTACCACAATTCATTGACCTGTATCGGGAGCTGCCCTGTCTCTGGAAGGTCAGGAGTCGTGCTCTCCACATCTATGACAGATGTTTGCATAAATAATATGTGAAACTTTGGCCAGCCCCTCCTTACGTACACTATTGGCAGCCCAGTGGACAGGTAAGAAGTGTCATAATCTAAAAATCGGGATACACACTGTCCAAATTGCAGCACATTTTGACATTCTGAAATAACCTATCAATATAATAGGAGACAAAAACTTTCTACATTACAATCTGAAGGTAATCAGGCAGGCCCTTGCACTACACGGTTTGGTGAATTTATCCAAAAATATGAACATAAAAGAGGGCTAGTGTGTATGTCGTTTTCAAAGTCAGCAGATAGAGTATTTGTATCTGTTGACTTGGTATGGGGGGGGGGGGGGGGGGGTTCCAAATGAGTTTGGGAACCAAAAAAATGGCCTCTTGCACTCTGACTGAATTTGAGAAAAACAATAACATTTGAGCACATTTTAGGGGTTGTTTAGGGTAAGCCCAAAAATGTAGCTGACAAAAAACATTGTTAACCACTTGCTTACTGGGCACTTAAACACCCTTCCTGCCCAGACCAATTTTCAGCTTTCGGTGCTCTCACACTTTGAATGACAATTACTCAGTCATGCAACACTGTACCCAAATGAATTTTGTGTCCTTTTTTTCCCACAAATAGAGCTTTCTTTTGGTGGTATTTGATCACCTCTGGGGTTTTTATTTTTTGCGCTATAAATGAAAAAAGACCGAAAATTTTGAAAAAAAATGCATATTTCTTTGTTTCTGTGACAGAATTATGCAAATTATTAATTTTTCTTCATAAATTTTGGCCACAATTTATACTGCTACATGTCTTTGGTAAAAATAACCCAAATTAGTGGATATTATTTGGTCTTTGTGAAAGTTAGAGAGTCTACAAGCTGTGGTGCGAATCGCACAAAATTGATCACATCTGATGTACTGGTGGCCTATCTCGCTTCTTGTGACCCAAACAAGTCAGGAAAGTACAAATACCCCCCAAATGACCCCTTTTTGGAAAGTAGACATTCCAAGGTATTTAGTAAGAGGCATGGTGAGCTTTTTGATGTTGTCATTTTTTTCCCACAATTCTTTGCAAAATGAAGATTTTTCATTTTCTTTATTTTTCTCCACAAAATTGTCATTGTAATAGGTTATTTCTCTCACGTGTCATGTGTATACCACAAATGACACCCCCCAAAAAATTCTGCTACTCCTCCTGAGTATTACGATACCACATGTGTGGGACTTTTTCGCAGCCTGGCCACATAGAGAGGCCCAACATGCAGGGAGCGCCATCACGTGTTCTAGAAGCATAAATTACACATCTAACTTGTTGACTACTTATTACACTTTTGAAATACCAGGACAATGACACGTGACACTGATGACAGATGGCACTGATACGTGGCAATGATGACACTTATACGTGGCACTGATGACACGTGGCACTGATGACAGATGACACTAATATGTGGCACTGATGACACGTGGCACTAATACGTGGCACTGATGACACGTGGCACTAATACGTGGCACTGATGACACGTGGCACTAATATGTGGCACTGATGACACGTGGCACTAATACGTGGCACTGATGACATGTGGCACTAATACGTGGCACTAATACGTGCCACCGGTGACAGATGGCACTAATACGTGGCACCAATGACACGTGACACTGATGACAGATGGCACTGATAAGTGGCATTGATGACACGTGACACTGACAACAGATGGCACGTGACACTGACAGGTGGCACTGATGACAAATGGCACTGATACGTGGCACTGATGACAGATGGTACTAATACGTGGCACTGATGACAGATGGCACTATGTGGCACTAATAACACGTGGCACTGATGACAGATGCCACTTATACGTGGCACTGATGACAGATGGCACTGGGGACAAATGGCACTGACAACAGGTGGCACTGGGGACAGATAGCACTGCGGGCAGGTGGCACTGGGGTGGGGTGGATTGCACTGGGGTGGATGGCACTGGGGCGGATGGCACTGGGGCGGATGGCACTGGGGCAGGATGGCACTGGGGCGGATGGCACTGGGGCAGATGGCACTGGGGCGGATGGCACTGGGGCAGGATGGCACTGGGGGGGGGGGCATGGCACTGGGGGGGGTGGCACTGGGGGAGGATGGCTCTGGGGGAGGATGGCACTTTTTATTAAACTTTTTTTTTACTTTTTTTTTTTTTTTTTCTTTTTTACACTGACGGCTGCTGCAGCCGTTCTTCTCTCCCCTCTCACACGCTGTCTGTGTGAGGAGGGAGAGCGGCGCTGAGAGATGATCTCATATGTTTACATATGAGATCATCTCCCATTGGACACGCCGATCACGCTGTAAACGGCCGCTGTGATTGGCCGTTTACAGCGATCTGTGTTTGCCTGTCCCCGGGGGACACGGCAAACACAGAACTTCCGCGATGCGCGCCCGCGGCGGCGCGCATTGCGGAAGTAAACACCAGGCCGTCCAGGGACGGCCAGGCACGGGAAGCCGCCCACCCTAAGGCCGTCATTCGGCTATAGGGCGGGCAGGAAGCGGTTAAGTTACCAGGCTAGGTGTGTATGGGCCCAGGATAGCATGCTGGGTAGGTTAGTGAAGGAAAATATGCATGTAGGCCAAAAAAGGAGCAGGAAAAGCATACAGCATGCATGAGGACAAAGAGGACATTCATAGCATATTACAATATTGATAATTATGGAATCAACAAATGAATACAATACATTAGCAAACATTAATATATAGAATGTGATCTCAAAGGTAAAAACTTACCCAAATATAGTCCTTCTGCAGGACTTGAATAATGGCTGAGCAGGTGTCTGGAATAATGAGTCCCAGAGCCCGGGGGGAGATCCCGATGGTAAACTTGAGGTCCTGGAGACTTCTCCCTGTCACAAGGTGGCTATGAGCTTTTGTTTGGGAGTAATGGAAAGCTCCATGCATGTGTCCTGCTTCTTAATATAGGAGGTCACCAATGCCAAGAGTTGGTGTAAGCAGGGGTCCGTCATCCGGAGATAATTCCAAAAATCATCCGAATCATTCTCCTGGAGCTCCCGCAGCAAAGGCATATGACATAATTGGTCACAATTAAGCAACCAATTTTTGGTCCAAGAACTCCTCCTCCTGTTCCTGGACTGGACTTGGGTCAAAGCAATAACTCCAAGCCCAATAATAGCATGTTCTCTCCTCCGATTCCACAGCATGGCTGGTTGACGAATGGTATTCAGAAATTAACTGAAAATCACAAACTGAAAAGCGCGGATCAACGCTCACAAAACTTCTACTAACATGAAATTAGCAGAAGGAGCCCAAAGGGTGGGGCCTGACAATGAAACTTCCTCTTTATCGTCTTGTAGTACGACAGACTCAATTCCAACGGACTAAAATCGGGAAAACCGATTGTCTGTGTGCTAGTCCGATGGACCAAATACCACGCAAGGGCAGCTATTGGCTACTGGCTATTGAACTTCCTTGTTTAGTCCCATTTACGTCATCACGTTAAAAGCAAACGGACTTTCGAACAGATTTAGTCCATTCGTGTGTGGCCAAGCCTGTTCGTTTGGAAAGTCCATCAGAACTCTGCAGAAAATCCGTCGGGAAGACCGTCAGACCTAGTTTGCCTGAAGGTCCGGTCACGTGTACACGGCATAATATGTCACTACGTTTGTGTTTGTTGGCCAACAATTGTGTACCATTAGTATGCAAGACAAGTTCCTGGCACACGCCCTTTGGACAAAAGTCTGACGCTCTGTTGGCCAAAAATCCAATCGTGTGTACGAGGCTTAAGTCTGTAAGTTTGCTTCATTGGTCTAGAATTTAATATCAAATTTAAAAAAAACAAATACATATATATGTAGCACCCTGAAGTTTAAGCAGGGCTGCTATTAAATTTATTTGCCTTGGCCAATTAAATGATAGTTGCCTTGGCCAATTGTTAGGAGATCAATTAATTCTGGAATTGCTGCACTTGTCTCTTCTGTCACTAGGTGATCTGGTATGTATTGACATTGGATAAGACAAGAGCATAGCAAGGACAGGTTATGAATGAATGGGGTGTCTCAGCCAATGGGCAGGGATTTTCTTGGGTCCCTTGGCCTGCTGGGAGACCCTATTTATTTGTCAGGTGATCAGGGTTCTATGCCACATGGACGGCTGTCTGGGTGGACATGGGATTTGCTGCCCTGGGCTGCTAGGCTGTAAGCCTTAGGCCTATCATGGGGACATCTGGCTGCTAGGCTGTGTGAGGGCCTATCCAGAAACAGAAGAGCAGCGTAGGGTTGGGATTGTAGTCCAACTAGAAGTAACGGTCATGGTTGGAGGTAGAAGGGAAGCTGTCACCACTAAAGGACCATCCCCCTGCTGAGACCACTGTGAGTAAGCTGAGGCCAGTACCAGAGCAGAATTCTCACCAGCCAGGGACAGTGAAGAAGTGGGAAAACTTCAGCAAGTGCCAAATCAAGGACCCAGTGAGACAGAAGAGGTGATGCTTGTGGAGCATCAGTGAGTGCCAAGCCAGGGACCTAGCGTGTCAGCAGGGGTGACGCATGAAGAGTATCTGTGAGTGCCAAGCCAGGGACCCAGCAGGGAAGTAGGGGTGACGCTTGAGGAAGATGCTAAGTGCTAACAGTGGAAAAGCTCATGGGATCCAATAGCTATCTGAAGTCTAGTGAGAGAAACTGGGAGCTCATTGAGTGAAGACCCATAGTGAGTGATTGTGGAGTAAGTTGAGAACTGTTCGTGTTGCAAATAGTTGGATACAGTTAGTAACTTCTACAAGACTATTGCCATAGGAGACAGTGTTCTACCTATACAGAAGTGGTGTGTGGGTGGAGGCCTTCTGCCTATAGAAGTCTCAGAGTCTGCCAATTAAAATTACATCTACCTAAAGGTGTCCTTGCCCTAACCCTCTCCCCCACAGTTCAAGAGACAATAAATCTCTTTTTTGCATTCTTATGCCCCATACACACAACCGGAAATTCTGCCAGCAAAAGTCCGAGAGCTTTTCGTCAGAAAATGCGATCGTGTGTATGCTCCATCAGACTTTTGCTGGCGGAATTTCGGCCAACAAAAGATTGAGTGTGGGTTCTCAATTTTTTGGTCGGAAAAAGTTCCTATCCGAAAATCCATTAGTGTGTATGCAATTTCGACATGCAAAAATCTACGCATGCTCAGATTCAACTACGAGATGAAAGCGATCGGTCTGGTAAAACTACCATTCGTAATGGACATAGCACATTCATCACGCTGAATTTGTTTTAATAGTTTAATGCAGTGCATTCTCTTCTTCTTTACAACAGCTTAAGTTGTTTTGCTGCTCATATTCACACAGAGTTCTCACAAACTTTTTTCTTTATTATTTCTCCTGATCTCATTAATAATCTTTTTTGTTTGTAAAGCCAGATCTCCATAATAATGTTTGGATTTTTTTTTGTATTTATTTTTATTTTTTTAATCAAGTACTCCTTTTTTTTTTTATATTTTGAAATTATTTTCTAGTCATCTCCATCATTTTTTTTTGTGTCAAGTTTACACAAAAACATTATTATCTTGTCTTTTTAAAGCTCAAGGAGGTTGGTTGGTGTCCCTTGTTAATCTGACAACTGTCCTATTTGAAGAAAAACACATAGGCAAGTATTTTTCAAAAAAAAAAATCTCCATTTATTCTGGTTGATAACAAAATAAAGAAGGCAACACTGGAGAAACTGCTGGAATTTGCCTTTTTACCCCAGGGCACACATCAACTATTTTGAAAATAAAATTGGTAGCTTGAGAAGTCCATATAATAGGGAGCACAATCTGGTCTAGGACTCCCAGAGATCATGAACAGCAGCAGATGACAGATATGTCCCCAGGCTGTGGTACTACAAAAGCCTGCATCTTCTGTCAGACCAGACTGAACCCAGGTCATCACTTTTTTGTCTACCTTGCAGCCTTCCTTAAAGGCTGCGGCTCTGGAGGTGGACTTCCTCCATTTGTTGCAATTTAGCAGCTACAAAGCAGCCATAGGCCATTCCAGTGTCGGGGGGGGGGGGGGGGCTTTTCAGGGCCGCATTAGCGTCCTTAATGAGGCCCAGTGCCATCTCCTCCATGTTATTCCCCTTCCTGGCCCTTTTTGTTGGAAGGCACCTGGGATTGGGTGAGGCTACAGGGCCCTGCCACCTCCTGGCTGATACTTACCACCGCCTCCCCCTGGCTGCCACTTACTCCCGCCTCCTCCTGTCTGCCACATTCCAGAGCCTTGGTATGGCTGAGGTCTTCCTTTATATGAAAAAGGGACATACTTTTAGTTTTTTGTTCATCAATCACACCCAAATTTCAGCTCATGACTGTTGCAAATTGAGTGTTAAGAAATAGAAAAGAATCATTCGGACCCCAGCATTTTTCATTCTTGTCACATTAATTTTTGGCCCCTACTGTCAATTGATATGTCAAACACTTTTTGTTAAATCATTCATTTATTAGCAAGATTTATCAAGTTCCCGACCGGCGCACTCCGATGTACGGCGGCAGAATGGCGCAGGCAGGCATATTGGCTTACAGGTACGTCCATTCTTATATGCGGCCCTACTATCATGTGCGCGCCGCCGGCAGCATGCTCGTGTGCCGGTCTGGACCCCCGTGAGTCCGGTCGCGGGTCCCGCGGACTCGATCGCTGCGGGATACCCGCGATCGTCTCACGGGGCGGCTGAACGGGAAGATGCCATTGTAAACAGCATCTCCCCGTTCTGCCTAGCAACAAGTGACGCTGATCTCTGCTCCATGTGATTGGAGCAGAGATCAGTGTTCACTAACACAAAGCCCAGCCCCCACAGTTAGTAACACGCCCCTAGGACCACTTAACCCCTACACTGCCACCCCCTGGTTAACCCCTACACTGCCAGTGCCATTTACACAGGAATCACTGCATTTGTATAGCACTGATTGCTGTATAAATGGCAATGGTCCCAAAAATGTGTCAAAAATGTCCGATGTGTCCAACATAATGTCGCAGTCACAATAAAAATCACCATTACTAGTAAAAAAAATCTTAATAAAAATGCCATAAAACTATCCCCTATTTTGTAAATGCTATAACTTTTGAGCAAACCAATCAATAATCGCTTATTATGTAGAAGAATACGTATCGGACCAAACTGAGGGAAAAATATTTTTTTATATATTTTTGGGGGATATTTATTGTAACAAAAAGTAAAAAATAATGTGTTTTTTCAAAATTGTCGCTTTATTTTTGTTTATAGCACAAAAAATAAAAACCGCAGGGGTGATCAAATACCACCAAAAGAAAGCTCTATTTGTGGGAAAAAAGAACGTCAATTTTGTTTGGGAGCCACGTCGCACGACCGCGCAATTGTCAGTTAAAGCGACGCAGTGCCGAATCGCAAAAAATGGTCTGGTCTTCACATGTGCGTCTTCACATATTCCAGTAGTTTCTCCATTGATGTCTTCCTAGCTGGTTTATTTCGATATAAGGGGTTTTTAACCTCCCACAAATTTTGCATATCCCTGTATTTGTCTATGAAGTGGCCCTGTCATGATCGTCCCGGTAATCCAGTCGCAGAATCCCCATGTTAAGAGCTAGCCGGTACCCATGGGTGTGCATTGGCGTGAACGGGCGCACGCGGGTGCGCGATGACATGAACGTGCGCACGCGGGTGCGCGATGATACGAACGGGCGCACGCGGGTGCGCGGGGTCACGACGGGTGCACGGTTACACGCGGGTGCGCGCAGACACGCCGTGCGACCATTTTTGGCGCCCAAAGGGCTACTTAAAGGAATCTGTCACTGTGCCTCCTTGCTGTCCAGTCTACAGCGTGTCGATCCTGTTATCTGCTACCTAGTTGTCTTTGATTCCTGTTTACCCTGGCCTGTTCCTGACAACGTCTGTTTGCTGCCTGCCTCCGACCTTCGGCTTATCTGACTACGCTTTTGCCTCTCCCTTGGTACCGTTGCTGCCCGTCTGTTACCGACCCCGCTTGTACCTCTGACCCCCTTCTGCTGACCACAGTTCCAGCCTGACCGCTGAGTGCCTGCTGCCATCTGCTGTTCCAGCCTGACTGCCAAGTGCCTGCTTACCCAGCGCTCCTGCGGTTCTTCCGCTTCCCCAAGGGTCCGGACCAGTCCTGCACCAGCTTGGCACTTGTGCCCTCTGAACTCTTTGAGTCCCTGTCTCCACTTCCAGGGGTTCTCGAGCCAGAGGCTTACGAGAGGCCGCTCCCTGCATTCTGGGCTCCTATACCAGGTACGTGACAGGCCCATGAAATCAGAGTCTTTGAATTGTTTCATATTTTCTGGAAGACAAAACACAAGACAAAAACACTAAATAGCCTAAACTCTCCTAAACTTATCCCAATATAGGCCTCAATCTAAAATCAGTATAGGCCACTGATGTACCAAAGTTAAGATGTTACCTTCGTTAGAACGTTCATCCTCCTTCCTCAGCACACCGAATGTATGTACGACACACGTGTCCTAACTTTATATACACTGCGCATTCGAGAAACTGCGTCGCCCGCCCCTGATGTTCTTTCTCGGAGATTCCCTGCCCCGTCTCTTTCATTGCAGTAGGAGAGGAACATGGCAGAGGAACTGCAGGTGGTCACTACTACTAGTAGTAACGAGGAGGAAAGCCCGGAGGCCGAAATGTCCCGATCCAGGAGGAGATTTAAGGCCTCCTATATGTCCTTTGAAGAGATGGTGGAGATGGTCCACATATTGAAGAGAGCCGACTATGATGGCAAGAATGGACAGTACCCATCCCCAATCTGCGAAAGGCCAAAATCATGATGAAAGTGGTGAAGAGTCTGCGGCGGAATTTTGGGATACGACGGTCCAAGGAGTAATTAAGGAAACGCTGGTCAGACCTAAAATTAAGGGAGCAGGATCAGTACAGAAGGATAAAGAAAGTGCTTCAAAAAAGTAAGTACTTGTCATGTGTTACTGTTCTGATTATTAACTTGCATGCTGCTCCAACATATGGGACTGTGACATCATAATGGGCGGGGACATCACCCGGTGACCCCGCCCATTGTCCCTATATAAGTCGTAACACGTCCCTGTCATTACGGTCAGAGACAGTGACGAATCAACATCTCTAGGAAGAAGAAGAGAAGAACAGAAGATCAGAAGTCAGCGAAGACAGCAGCGACAGAAGACCGGGCCACCGCCAGTAAAAGAGCTGGAAGAAGAAGCGGAGGCCCGGCAAGAAGAACCGAAGAGGGGGACAAGACCCCCGAAGTCGGAAGAAGAGGCGGCGGCGGCGACAGAAGACCAGGCCACCGCTAGTAAAAGAGCTAAAGGAACAAAGCGGAGGACCGGCAAGAAGAACCGAAGAGGGGGACAAGACCCCCAAAGTCGGAAGAAGACCCCGAGCGGCGACAAAGAAGAAAGCCGGGCTCCTCCACTAGTAAAAGAGCTAGCAAAAGAGCAGAAGATAGCGGAGGAGTCCGGTGAGAAGACCCCCCAAGACTGAAGAAGACCCCTGGAGCTGTGCAATAAATTATTTTTAACCCTTGTGTGTTGTGTTTTATTTACATGTTTTTCACAGATGAATGGGTAGGGGTACATTGGTTTCAGCGGACAGTTTTTCGGAAATTCCGAAAAACCTTGTTCGTCAAACTGTCCGCTGAAACTGTCCGCTGAAAGCCCACACACGAGCGGACTGTCCGCCCAAACACTGTTCAGCGGACAAAGTTGGGCGAACAGTCCGCCCGTGTGTACGCGGCCTTAATGTCACTACCATCCGCACATTACAAACGGTCTTGTGGAAAAGGGACCAAAAGATTGTTTGTACTACAAAACCCACTAGCTGGACTTATTTCCCCCCCCCCCCTTTTATTTTTCAATACCATAAGTAAACGGAATGTAAGTTTTCACACATAATCTGGCACGGTTGAAACACATGCCATTTCACAGGCTCTCCATTGTGACTGTTAAAGTTATGTTTTACGTTTGTTTTTATCTGTATAGTTATAACTGTACTAGGCCACAGTGAGCTTGCTCCCGGTCAATCTCCAGTGGGAATGTATGGTGGTCAGTAACGATGGGGAAAATGGCTGTTAGCCGGCTCACCCAGAGTTTAACCTGTCGTAGGATTATTCTAGGTTACAGTAATCTTCAAACAGTTTTGCTTATAATAGAAAAGTTGTAAAGTTCTCACTGTACTAAGGTCTGCCTCCCACCACATAGGCCTAAAGATTGTTAATTGATTTATATGCTACACAGGTCAAAACGCTTACTTTTTCATTCCATATATATATATATATATATATATATATATATATATATATATATATATACACTCCCAGGTACTCTCAGACTCACAAGAGCCTAATCAAACACTTAGTAAACTTTTCATATCTATACACACTCCACTGACGCTCCTCCCACCTACCCCCAGGAGTTGCCTCTGGTGTTTAATAACACTAACATCAGCTTGACTGACACCTTTTAAGGGTCTCTTTTATACTAGTAACCAACAAAGGTTCTTTAAGAGCCCACTTTCCTCACAACAATACCCTAATTTACCTACCCTTCCCCTCTTTCACACCCCCCTTTTTTTTTGTCTCCCCTCCTCCCTCCTTAACATGCCTTACTCTTTTCTGTGAAAATCCCTGAGCATTATTTCCCACAATATAAATGGCCTTAATATACCTGAAAAAAGAACAAAAATATTGAAAGAATTGAAGAAAATCACCCCATCAGTAGTATACCTTCAAGAAACACACTTCAAAGACCAAAACATCCCCAAACTCACTAACAGTTACTTCACTAGACATGTGCAGAGTAAAATATTTCGTTTCGGAATTTCGTTTTCGTCCGAAAAAATTAATTTATTTAGTTACTCCCGAAATTCGTTTTTATTTATTTCGTTTTTCGTTCAAAAATTGCACTCGTCCGAAAATCCACATGAATTACGGTAAAATCTGTCTTTGAAGGCTTATGGTGTCTGTCGAATGTATAAAGAAGATTCGACGGAGCTAGTATATAGCATACTTCGTATGAACTTTAGAACCCTATTAAAGTCTATGCGACTCCAACGTTCAAAATCTAAAGTGCTAATTTTAAAGGCTAATTTGCAAGTTACTGTCCTAAAAAGTGTTTGGGGACCTGGGTCCTGCCCCAGGGGACATGTATCAATGCAAAAAAAAGTTTTAAACGCCCGTTTTTTCGGGAGCAGTGATTTTAATAATGATTAAAGTGAAACAATAAAAGTGTAATATTCCTTTAAATTTCGTAGGGGGGTGTCTATAGTATGCCTGTGAAGGGGGTTAAGGGGCGCATGTTTCTGGTGCTTAGAACTGTCCCTGCACAAAGTGTCATTTATGCAGAAAAAAAGTCCTTTAAAATCACTTGCAGCTATTATGAATTGTCGGCTCCGTAATACAGAGAACACTCATTGAAAGTCATTGATAAAATAAATAAATAAATAAATAAAAAAGCGTGGGGGTCCCCCAAATTCAATTACCAGGCCCTTCAGGTCTGGTATGGATATTAAGGGGAACCCTGCATCAAATTAAAAAAAAAAAGGAACGTGGGGTTCCCCCTAAATATCCATACCAGACCCTCCAGGTCTGGTATGGATATTAAGGGGAACCCTGCGTCAAATAAAAAAAATTGACGTGGGGGTCCCCCTAAAAATCCATACCAGACCCTTTATCCGAGCACGCAACCTGGCAGGCCGCAGGAAAAGAGGGGGGATGAGAGAGCGGCCCCCCTCCCTCCTGAACCATACCAGGCCACATGCCCTCAACATTGGGAGGATGCTTTGGGGGTCTGTGACCCCTCAAAGCACCTTGTCCCCATGTTGATGCGAAGAAGGGCCTCATCCCCACAACCCTGGCCGGTGGTTGTGGGGGTCTGCGGGCGGGGGGCTTATCAGAATCTGGAAGCCCCCTTTAACAAGGGGACCCCCAGATACCGCCCCCCCTTGTTTGAAATGGTAAGGGGGTACAAAAGTACCCCTACCATTTCACAAAGAAAGTGTAAAAAATAGTTAAATAAGACAAACACACTTTTGAAAAATTCCTGTTTAAAAAATAAAAAATAAATAAAAAAAAGATTCCAGCGGTGGTAATCCACTCTTGCTATCCAGCGACGGACGATCATCTCTCCGGGTCCAGCGATGGCTCATCTGAATCAGCGCAGCAAATCCATCCATCTTCTGTCTCCACGGAGGAGACACTTCGGGGATTCCGGCGGCCTGACGTTTGTTATATGCGGAGGGCGGGGCCACCCATCACCTGACCCCGCCCCCTCTGACGCAAGGGGAAACCCAGGGTTTCCTGTGACGTATTGGTGACCCCGCACCCCTCTGATGTAACGGAAACCTGCCTGTGTTACATCAGAGGGGTGCGGGGTCACCCATACTTCACGGGGAACCCCGGGTTTCCCCTTGCGTCAGAGGGCGCGGGGTCAGGTGATGGGTGGCCCCGCCCTCCGCATATAACAAACGTCAGGCCGCCGGAATCCCCGAAGTGTCTCCTCCGTGGAGACAGAAGATGGATGGATTTGCTGCGCTGATTCAGATGAGCCATCGCTGGACCCGGAGAGATGATCGTCCGTCGCTGGATAGCAAGAGTGGATTACCACCACTGGAATCTTTTTTTTATTATTTTTTATTTTTAATAAAGGAATTCTTCAAAAGTGTGTTTGTCTTATTTAACAATTTTTTACACTTTCTTTCTGAAATGGTAGGGGTACTTTTGTACCCCCTTACCATTTGAAACAGGGGGGGCCGGGATCTGGGGGTCCCCTTGTTAAAGGGGGCTTCCAGATTCTGATAAGCTCCCCGCCCGCAGACCCCCACAACCAACGGCCAGGGTTGTGGGGATGAGGCCCTTCTCCGCATCAACATGGGGACAAGGTGCTTTGAGGGGTCACAGACCCCCAAAGCATCCTCCCAATGTTGAGGGCATGTGGCCTGGTACGGTTCAGGAGGGAGGGGGGCCGCTCTCTCGTCCCCCCCTCTTTTCCTGCGGCCTGCCAGGTTGCGTGCTCGGATAAAGGGTCTGGTATGGATTTTTAGGGGGACCCCACGTCAATTTTTTCTTTATTTGATGCAGGGTTCCCCTTAATATCCATACCAGACCTGAAGGGTCTGGTATGGATATTTAGGGGGAACCCCACGTCAATTTTTTTTTTATTTGACGCAGGGTTCCCCTTAATATCCATACCAGACCTGAAGGGCCTGGTAATTGAATTTGGGGGACCCCCACGCTTTTATATTTATTTATTTATTTTATCAATGACTTTCAATGAGTGTTCTCTGTATTACGGAGCCGACAATTCATAATAGCTGCGAGTGATTGTAAAGGACTTTTTTTCCTGCATAAATGACACTTTGTGCAGGGACAGTTCTAAGCACCAGAAACATGCGCCCCTTCACAGGCATACTATAGACACATCCCCTCCCCCTTTCGAAATTTAAAGGAATATTACACTTTTATTGTTTCACTTTAATCATTATTAAAATCACTGCTCCCAAAAAAACGGCAGTTTTTAAAACTTTTTTTTGCATTTATCCATGTCCCCTGGGGCAGGACCCAGGTCCCCAAACACTTTTTAGGACAGTAACTTGCAGAATCTTTTCTCTCTAAAATCTTTTTTCTCTGTCGAATATTTTCTCTATATAATCTTGGACTAATAGAGGTAAGGTTAGGCACATTTGACCACAGGTTCTATACACAGATTGTTATTGTCAGAGTCACGTCAAATCTCCTATTCTATATCGAACTGTTGTAACAATGAAAACGAAAATAAAGCATTTATTTATGTCGGATCTTTCGCTTTTCGGACTCTGTGCTTTCGTTATCGTTTGTCAAAACGAAAATGAAAATAGCTGAAATTTGGACAAAAATGCATTCGGACGAAAACTAATGCACATGTCTATACTTCACTAGAGCCTTCCATGCCACCAACCCTTTGGCTAAAACTAGAGGAGTCTCCGTACTTATCAGCAAGAGCTCCCATTTCTCCCCCTCACAACACCTTTCTGATCCTGAGGGAAGAATTGTATTTATCAAAGGCAAATGGGACGGGATACCTGTTACTTTGGCAAATGTTTACTTCCCCAACAAAGCACATATAACCTTTCGCCACAAAATAATAGAAGAACTCAAATGGTTTGCCAAGGGCTGTATTTTACTTTCAACGTCCCACTTAACCCCCCACCGAGACAGCTCCTTTGGCTACACACACGTCACCTATAGGCTACTAAAAAGGATTAAATTACTATTTCAATCCCTTTCTTTGGTAGACACATGGAGATCCACACACCCCTCTGAAAAATATTATACCTTTTACCCCCCCCCCCCCCTCTCATAAAAGATATTCTAGAATTGACATAATTTTCATATCCCAAAGAGATCTGATTAATCTAAAAAGAGCAGAAATTGGCATAATCTCCTTTTCAATTCACACCCCCACAGCTATCACATTAAAACCAGTATCACCCAATCCCTCTACATTTAATTGGAGACTCAACTCGGCATTACTAACAGACCAAATTGTACAGGATAATATTCACAAATCCATCAAAACATACTTTGAAATCAATTTAAACTCTGACAGAAACCCCCTTAACAATTGGGAAGCTCACAAGAGCATTATTAGGGGAGAACTAATAAAGTGGGGCTCAAGGCGGAAAAAAAAAGAGATGAGGAAATCAAAAAGCTTTCAAACAAAATAGCTACACTTAAAAATCAGCACAAACTTTCTCTCACAGCTAAGGGGATGAACTCATACAATGTAGAACCTCCCTCAAGCAGATATTAGATCTCAAAACCAAGAGATCACTATTCTTCAAAAAACACTTTTATGACCAGGGGGACAAAAGCGGAAAATTACTTGCCAAAGCCCTAAAATATGCAACCATTGCAAGCCATATACATGCCATATGTAACCCAGATGGATCCTTAGAACACAACCCTGAAAAAATAGCAAACATATTTTATAAGTATTACTCCACATTATACAATTTACCTCCCCAACACAAACCTGCACATATAACTCACACAAAAGAAAAGACAATTCTGGACTTTCTCACAAATAGCAAAATTCCAACCCTCAATACAGAGGAAACAAGTTGCCTTGACGAACCAATCACAAATAAAGAAATACAAACAGCGATTAAAGACCTAATGCCAGGGAAGAGTCCAGGCCCGGATGGATTCACTTCCCAATACTACAATTCCTATATACATCTCCTCTCCAAACACCTTCTAGCTGCCTTTAACCACCTAGCACAGAACAAACATGAATCCAACTCCTTTCTAGTGGCACACATAGCCGTAGTCCTTAAACCTGACAAATACCACACTGATTGCACCAGCTACAGACCCATCTCCCTGTTAAATGTAGATTTGAAGGTACTGGCCAAAATTCTAATTGAAACAACAAGTTGAAACCCTTACTTTCAAAAATTATCGGCCCTGAGCAGATAGGCTTTATGCCTGATAGAGAAGCCATAGATAATATTATCAAATCACTGAACCTAATCCATTTCGACAGAGAATCCAAAATCAAAGGCCTTCTGCTGTCCACTGATGCCGAAAAGGCCTTTGATAGGGTCTCTTGGGACTATATGACTACATGCTCTTACGTTGGTATGGGTAATGGCATGCTGAATTGGATAAGGGCACTTTATCAAAACCCACAAGCTAAAGTCAAAATAAATAACACCTTCTCTAGCCCTTTCGACATACATACTGCAACTCGACAGGGTTGCCCATTATCATCCCTTCTTTTCATCTTAAAATTAGAAACCCTCATCTGGTCCATCAACTTAACTACCGACATCCATGGTTTTCAAGTAAACAAAAAAGAATACAAACTAGCCGCTTACATGGATGATCTCCTGTTTTTTCTCACACATCCCCACACCTCCATACCCAACCTTAAAAAAATCTTCAAAACATTTGGATGTATTTCAAATTTCAAAATTAACCAAACTAAATCAGAAGCCCTTAACCTCACGCTATTCCCAGCCCAACTAAATTTGACAAAAAGCAACTGCATACCTACAAATGGGAAAACGACTCTCTCAAATATCTGGGAATTAAACTCACTCCCAATATTGACTCGATTTATGAAACCAATTTCGAGCCACTATTAAAGGCGATTGCACAGGATCTCAAAAAATGGTCCCCAAAATCATTTTCATGGTTCGGTAGAGCATCAATACTGAAAATGACAATTCTCCCAAGGTTACTATACTTTTTTAATGCTCTACCTATAAAAATTCCTAATTCCTTCTTCACCAAACTGACAAATCTGCAAAGAAAGTTCCTTTGGGCAGAAAAAAACCCCCAGAGTAAGCTTCCACCTTATTACTCTCCCCAAAAATAAAGGAGGTATTGGTCTCCCAGACTTCAGAAAATATCATCAAGCCACTCAAATCACCAGACTCATAGACTGGCATTGCCATGGCAACAATAAAGTTTGGGTCCACTTAGAATCTGCTCTTATCAACCAACTACTTTACTACCCTTGGACGACACACTCCAAATCATCTAGTTATATAAAACATCCCCTGATCACAAATACACTAAATGTCTTCCATAAAATAGCCCACTCATATAAATTAGCATCAATTCCAGGCTCATTAACGCCAATTGCTAACAATCCAAACTTCATACTGGGCCTATTGAAAGAGAACCTTCCGAGACCCAAAAATAGCGATAAACTTCTCGCATCCCATTGTCTACTTGGGAACAAGGTCAGATCACTAGACTCCCTCCATGAAGAGTTTGGTGAGTCATTTCCTGGCTTTTGGTTTCATTTGCAGTTGACATATTTTTTGCAAAATAAAAAACACAAGGCTTCATACTGCCTACCCATGACAGCTTTAGAATCCTTATGCTTCAAAAGATCCCAGGCCCTAAAAACAACCTCTCTTGCATACGCATGGCTAAACCAGATGCCAAATAAAGAAAGTAATAAGCACAGAGAAAAGTAGGAACTAGCCCTGGGAATCAAAATTAATGCTGCACAATGGGAAAAGGCCTGTACTCTAGCTCATAAATGCTCACTGAGCACAAAACTAAAAGAAACATCCTACAAAATCCTAACACAATGGTATGTGACACCACAAAGGGCCAGGAAGTGGTTCCCTACTAGCACAGACTTATGCTGGAGATGTGGCATAGAAACAGGTACTTTTTTACATATCTGGTGGACATGTCCCCCAATTTGTGACCTATGGAACAAAATAATATATTGGATTAAACACATTACAGAAACTAAATTAAACCTTAACGCTGCTTACGTCATATCAATTCTTACTCTCTGAGTAAATATAAGAAAACTCTTACGAGGCATTTGTTCAATGCAGCAAAATCTTTTACTCCTTTACATTGTAAATCCACCAACACACCAAAGGTCAGGGATTGGCTGGACAAAGTACAATATATATACAAAATGGAAGAGATATCTGCTATGAAAGGAGAAAATAATGTTGCATTCAATAAGACGTGGCAGCCATGGTGGCTCTTTACACACTCAGATAAGTTTTCAATTGCAAATGCATGAATACCCCATCTTATTGTTACTCTTAACCTGGATTAATATTACCACAAAAGAATAATGCGCTTATACTACCTTTACCTGTTCATAAAGAACAACCTATACTGAATAATGATCCAAGCCTATTCAAAACTATTGAATATGATAATGCTTATCTTGCCCCTTCTCACTTCCTTTATCCCTACTTTTTTTTATTATTACTTCTCCTCCTCCCCCACCAATCCCTTTTTCCCACAGCCGTATTCCCTGAATACTTATGATAAGATCTTATTCCATATTATATAATCTGCTCTTCAGTATGTAAACTGACATATATCACTCTGTTTTCTTTTCTCTGAGGATCAATGTAATATGTCTATTAAGTGTAACTGTAAGCTTTCAATAAACTTTGATTGTGAAAAAAAAAATCACACGTGACTTCTGGACATTTTGTTATCATCACCCCCTGGAGGTTCAAAAAACTTGATTATAGCAAGTGATGCTTAAAATACAAAACTTTTTTTTTAAATAAAGACATGGATGAAGCGAAGGGCATACATGACAAGGTGGAAGTATACCAGGCCACAGTGGGTTAAAATGAGGGGTTTGGTTTTAAAAGGTCAGTGCTCTTACCTGAGTGGACAAGCAGATGGGGTAATGGGAGGAGCAGGAGAGATAGTAGTTCAGAGGAGGAGTGAAGGGGGCATCACTTGCAGACTGAAATCTCCTTCCCGCCCACCCTGGTGACGTGGTTTGGTTAAAGTTTGTTCCTGAGTGAGAAGGTTGGTGGTTGGGGTCCTTGACAAGGGTCAAAAACATTGGTCGATTGGTGAAACGGTGGTGCCTGCTGGGCTTGTTCAGTTTAGCCTGACCGGTGTTAAGGTGGTAGGGGTTTGTGGTCAGTTAGTATAGTCCTCAAGGCTGTATATGGCGGCTGGGGACTGAACCCAGCTTTACGGTATTATAGACTCCAAAAGTTGTGAGTGATGGTCTCGTCAAGGATCTGCAACCATTTCTTCTTCTTCAATCTGGAGTGTTTATTAATATTCAAGTTTAATTATAATTTTGGTTTAATAAAAGACCGAACTGGCCATTTAACTCAATACAGTTTGGTGTCATTATTGAAGAAAGGGGGGGGGGGGGGTGTTGGTAACTCATTTAAATAGTTAAAATGTATATCTGACCTACCCCAGTCTGTAAGGAATATAGGCAACTACATTCCTTGTTATATCTTTATTGTTTCCCATTTGGCTCTTTGTCCTTTTTTCAAGGACATTATTTTAGATAATGTACTAAAATTCTTTACTGTGTACATTTCATTTAGCCTATGTGAATGTCTTGTTTTTACAGGTTCCTTTTAAAAAGTCTTATTAAAGCATAAGTCAAATGTTATTGTATTATGTTCTTTATTACCAAATAGGCCATTTACCTGTGTGATAGATACATTATTTGTATTGTTATATAGTAGAAGCCCAGTAGTTTTCCTCCCCTAGATAGTTCTTACACCATCAGACAGTGGTAGTTATCTTTTAATACTATCGATAATAATCTGCTTCCTTTGCCAGAGCTACTAGTTTCAATGCTTCAAATTATATTCGATCAGTTGAAATTCTCCATAATGAGATCTCCGTTGTGCTTTGTTGCCTCTTCCAGTGCATTAATAATTGATTTATTGGACACCATTTTGTACTCTGTAGCACAACAATTCCCAATTCATTTTTTATTGGAGTCTTATCCTGTTGTATATCTAGTTATTATTTGTGCAAATATCTTTCTACACAAATGGTCTTCACATTTTCATACTGGGCGGATTATGGGGTATATTAGGTCTAATTTGCCAATAATTTAACTACAGTATGTATAGGTGCATCCACAGTCAATAAATACCCATTTGGCACACCAGATACAATGTACATACAAGGTCCAACAAAACATGTAAAGATTACTACACTGCATTCTGTTACTTTTGATGTTAGTGAAAAGGATAATACCAGGCTTTTGAGCCAGTGATAATAGAAAAGAATAATACCAGACTTGGATTTTACTAAGTCACTGGTGCCCAATCTGTAGCTTGATGGTCTTATGTAACCTGTTCTAACCCACTTTCATAAAAAATTAAAAATAAAAAAATATGTTTTATTAAACTGCCCAAGGTTACATTTTTTTCTGTAGTATGCTAAATTCCAGTGGCAGTTTTTGGCCACTGCAACTTGTTTATTAATGCAATGTTGGTATCTTCCTCTGTCCTCCCTTCCTGTTTAGAGCTAAAAGTTTAGTCCTAGCTAAACCCTCTCCATATCTTCCATATCCCCTCAGTGAATGTTAGTTATTCACAGAGATTATGCTCAAGAAAGTAATTGTCTTATTACATTCAAAAGACAAAAAATAATCCTCTGTACTGCAACTAGCTGAAGTAAAATTGCATTGGATTCAACTTCTGTGTCTTATTGAAGAGTTAAGCTGCCAGTGGATGGTGCCAAGTAAGCAGATGACCATACTGTCGAGACTGACTAGGTCTAAAGAGGTATGTCAATTCATAAGGCTGCATTAGAAACAGAACTTTTTTTTTTGTATTTATTGTGTGGCCCTATGGCCCTATGGCCCTAACAGCCATGTGCTTACTCAGAACTAGTGAGGAAAATAATTTTTTGACTGGCTTGGTTTATTTATTTAACACTTTCTTATATTTTCTGTGCTCTCCATTCTGCTACCTCTTTTATTCTAAACTTTTATAATCAATTTTGCTAAGAGGAATATCAGATGTGATGGTGATAATTTTTAAATAAATAAACCATTTTAAGATGTTTGAAGTGAATACAAATGTGGGGCCACTGATTTGTTAAGAGACTGTAATGTTAATGATTTTCAGCAGGTTCGTGTAGCTGGTTTTAATCTTTGACTGTCTCTTGCAGCATGTTCAGTCTCCAACTATTGCTATTATGTGTGAAGTCTCATTATCTCCTGTATCATTGCAATATGTAGAGACAAAAGGAATTCCACACTAGAAGTTCAAGAGTCAGAGTATTTCATTTGTCATAGAAGTTCAAGAACAACAGGAGACCATAATCATCAGGGTTTAAACTGCTGGTTTGAATGGAGTGTTGGTTTGTGTATTAATAGAGGCTTAATTCAACTAAGTAATAATCTGACTCTTTAACCACTTCAATACCGGGCACTTAAACACCTTCCTGCCCAGACCAATTTTGAGCTTTCAGCGCTGTCGCACTTTGAATGACAATTGTGCGGTCATGCTACACTGTACCCAAATGAAATTTTTATAATTTTTTTCCCACAAATAGAGCTTTCTTTTGGTGGTATTTGATCACCTCTACGGTTTTTATTTTTTGCTGAACAAATAAAAAAAAATACAGAAAATTTTAAAAAAAACGTTTTTTTTGTTTCAGTTTCAAAACGTTGTAAATAAGTACGTTTTCTCCTTCACTGATGGGCACTGATAAGGCGGCACTGATAGGCACCAATGATGTGGCACCAATGAAGTGGCACTGATGAGGTGGCATTGATGGACACTGATATGTGGCACTGATAGGCGGCACTGATGGGCACTGATAGGCAGCACTGATGGGTGGCACTGATGGGCGACATGGATGGGCACTGATAGGTGGCACAAATTTGCACTGATAGCTGGCACAGATTGGCATGGATGGGCGGCACAGATGGGCATGGATGGGCGGCACAGATGGGCATGGACAGGCGGCACAGATGGGCATGGATAGGCGGCACAGATGGGCATGGATGGGCACTGATAGGTGGCACGGATGGGCACTGATAGGCGGCACAGGTGGGCACTGATAGGCGGCACAGGTGGGCACTGATAGGCGGCATTGTATTATGTTGTACTGTACTATTGGATGCCAATCAGTGCCAAACAATAATGCATGCCAATCAGTGATGCCCATTGTGGGCACTGATTGGCATCCATTATGGGCACTGATTGGCATCCATTGTGGGCACTGACTGACATCCCTGGTGGTCTAGGGAGGATTACCTTGTCCTGGGCATCCCTGGTGGTCTGGTGGCGTCCCTGGTGGTCCAGTGTGGGCATCCTCGGGGGGACTCCGCTGATAATCGACCCCCCCTGTCAGAGGAGCAGCCGATCGGCTCTCCTCTACTTGCGTCTGGCTTTTCCTATTTACACTGTGATCAGCCGTGATTGGACACGGCTGATCACGTGGTAAAGAGTCGCGCAGCGACTCAAAATCCTGATCATGTCATATGACGTCCGATCAGGATTATGAAACCACTTTGCCACCGTCAATTGCCTATAGGGCGGGCGGCAAGTGGTTAAATAAATAACCAAAAAACATAGGCCTACACAACCAGTCGTTGAAATATGTTTTTGGATTTAAAGACCCTGTTTAGTTTGAGTTGAATTAACCCACACTGGTGTGTCATTCCATTCAAAACAGAAATTCAAGTCCTGATAAAGTAGCACATTATAGCCTAACAACTGGTTGATTTACAAAAACTGGAGCAAGCAAAATCTGTCTCCAGGTTTTTATCGTCAAAGCTTAATTGAACAAGCTGAAGTTAGAAGCTAATTGGCTACCATTCACAGCTGCACCATATTTTGCACTCTCCAGTTTTAGTAAATCAACCCGATTAGTTTGTTGTCTTTGCACTTTTATGGTGAAAAAAAAATTCTTGGAATTTTGGTGTGACACTCGTTTTTTCCATGTATCATACAACATTGGTCTACGGCACATTTAAGGCCTCATCATATAAGAGATTGGTCGAATCAGAGTCATTGTAGAATTTTGGATTCAGCACCTACTACATGCATCTTTTCAACTGAAAAAGTCCAGGCGCTAAGTGGGGGGAACACCTCAGCAGCTAGTGGGAACAAAACACCAAGGATGGTGTCCAACAGACCAAGCATATAACTAAAAAGTACCTAAAGTCCAGCGCTAGGAAGAGTTTGTATAAGATGTGGAATAACAGTATTCAAACTCGAAAGTTCCATTAATGATGTATGTTACAAACTTGACACCCGAAACAGGTTGTCATGAAGACAGCTTGGTAATAGTTGGGATCACCTATTCAGCTTGCATTCCAGCTCTCCCCGTCCCCGACCGCTCCTGGGCTAAGCGGCTGTCCCAGATATTTCGGTATCATTTATGGATGTCATTGTTCTTATCAGTTTAATATCTGCTACGTCCCCTATCTGGGGACCATATTTTAAATGGATTTTTAGAACAGAAAGATGGAAGAAGAGCTTGCTCTGTCCACTCCACGCATCAACCGGGTATTGCAGTACATCCAGGACCGGTGCAACTCTCTCTTATGCAGTTTTCCAAAATCAGAAAAGAAAAATGATTTTGCTTGCTCACACTTGTTTTTGATCACAAGCTGTTAATTCTTGCAATAAACTTGCATTTAACCCCTGTGTGTGTTTGTGTTTTTACTTAGTGTCAGTTTCTTATCCTGTCTCCCTCACTCCATATTGTTTGTCAGGAAGCAGCAGGTTAAATGGCAGCTGCCTATGCACAGTGAACTAATGAAGCCAGTAAGTTAGTAAAAAAAAGTAAAATAAATCAGTGACAGATGTCTCCGTCCTCCTGCACCATCATCCCCACACCATCGGGACATGTACCCTTGTGCCATTCGGGCAGGAACTCTCTTCTATCTATTGCAGAACTGGACCATGATATCAGGACATAGTAAGTTCTTCCATTGGGGATGTCTGTGACATATTAACACATTTTAACTATTTTATATGGACTGCCTTCTTTTATTATTCTTGCAACATGAACTGAAGCTGTTTGTTTTATTTTGCAATTATTCTGGCAACATGAATTGTAGTTTGTTGCTATTTTTAATAATAATAAAAAATAGTTTTCTTATGCTCGTACATATCTTGTGGCACAGTCATCATTAATGCGACTTTCAAGTTTGAATACTGTTATTCCACAACTTATACAAACACTCCCTAGTGCTGGACTTTAGGTATTTTTTGGTGATATGTGTAGCCAAGTCCCGGATCCCCTTTAGTCTAATGAGAACCTCCAGAATTAGGGATAACTGTCATGCTTCTATGTAGAGTGGGTTATGAGGCATGGTGTATGTGATGCAAAGTAGATCCATGGGCACCAGACACTTATTGAATGCAAAGAGATTTATTGTCTCTTAAACAGAACTGTGGGAGAGAGGGTTTAGGACCAGGACACCCTTTAGTAGTTGCAATGTTAATTGGCAGACTCTGAGACTTCTATAGGTAGACAGCCATGCAGGGAAATGTACCCAGCTGGACACCACATCTGCATGGGTAGACACGCTGTCTCCTATGGCAACAGTCTTGAACAGTTCCTAACAAAGGTTACAATGAACTCTTTCACTTCCTCTACAATCTCCTATTAGTTTTACTAATTATAGATCTTCACTCAACTGTGCAATCTCTCTCACTAGACTTGCTGATCCTCTGCCACTGGATCTCCCAAACTCTTCCAACCTTCTTGCTCAGTATCTTCCTCAAGCATCACCCCTGCATCCCTGTTGGGTCCCTAGCTTGGCAAGATACTTCTCAAGCATCACCCCACTGGCCTGCTTGGTTCCTAGCTTGACACACAAGGCTGCCCTGCAAGCGTCACCTCCGCTGGCTGGGTCCCTGACTTGACTCCTGCTGAAGATTCCCAATTCTTTACTGTCCCTGGTTGGTGAGAACACTGCACTGGTACATGCTTGAGCTACTCACAGGGCTCCCTGGTAACAAGGTGTATGATCCCTTAGTGGCGACAGCTTCCCCTCTACCCTCGACCATAGGCCCTCAGATAGGCTAGCAGCCAGATGTCCCTGGGATTGGTCTCAGGCTCTGGCAACACAACACACATCCACCCAGACAGCGGTCCAGGTGGCACAGAACCCCAATCACCTAACCTCACCCAAATAAATAGTCTCTCCCAGCAGGCCAAGGAACCCAAGAAGATCCCTGCCCATTGGCTGAGATACCCAATCTATTCCTAATCTGTCCTTGTCTTATCCAATGCCACCAGATACCCGGCCATCTAGTGACAGAAAAGAGAAGTGCAGCATTTCCAGATTTAGAGTGGAATCAATTGATCCCCTACCAATTGGCCAAGACAACTATACTTGGCAGGTAAATTTACTAGCAACCCTGATTAAACATCAGGGTGCTACAGACATGTACATCTTTTGAATTCCCTCTCCTATAGGCATGTGCCTATTGTATAATGTGTTTTGTTGCTAAGTTGTATTCTTGTGTTCTGTAACTTTAAATCCAGCCTGGCACTGTATTGGTTGGGATTTTTTGCTTAGTCATTTCTTTCCCTGTGTATTTTTAACTTACCCAGATGAAGGCATATATACATGGAACGTTTTGCCTCGTATTCTGTAGATGCATGGGAGTGGCTGCAGGAGGACCTGTCTCAATCATGTGATCTGCTTTGTCAGTAACCCACCCTTTAATGGGGTCCCGAGCCCAGGTTCAATGTTCATGGACTGGTATTCAAAAAGGACTTTGCTACAATTGGGTATGGGTTGCACCACAAGAGGGGGCAAAGCGCATCAAAGCGCATCAATTGTAATCAATCAATTGCATTGCTTAGTCAGGAAGCACTACTGTATGTTATCGCTGAAATTGTTCTACAATGTAAGATGCCTCAATATGTTAAGTGAAGTTGGACAGTGCTTGGTCTGAATTACATCTAAGCGACTTAAATGGTTAGTAGTCAGAGAAAGAGCTGTCTCTTGTGATGGTGAAGATGAACAGTTATAGCTAGGCCTTTTTTTAGAAACATCCTGGGAGTTTTCAGGTCCAGCTTCATGAGGTATGCACGTGGCCTACACCTATTATAAGGGCTTTTTTCAACTTTAGTCAAAAGCTGCATGTTTTTTTTTTATCCATAGATGTTCCTTATCTGCATAGGCAGTTTTTTGGTAAATATGAACTAACCCTTTAAGTGTATTACTAATGGGGATATTCAGAAGAACTGGGAGTTTGGATCAAGCCATGTTTAACCCTCTAGGTTAAGAAAAAAAGTAATTATACTGTAGCAAGCGTCATCAAGTTAACCCTTGAGGTTATGTGTCTACAAGTGGACATTCTGGTCAACCTTTATGGCTTAGGAACTAAGATGTGTAATACCATGTACACACGACCGGACTTTCCAGCAGAAAAGGTCCGACGGTCTTCCCGACGGAGTTCCGATGGACTTCTGACCGAACAGACATGCCCACACATGAACGGACCAAAGCCAGTTAGTTTTGAACATGATGACATACGACGTGACTAGAAAAGGAAGTCCAATAGCCAGTAACCAATAGCTGCCCTTGTGTCGTATTTGGTCCGGTGGACCAGCATACAGATGAATGGCTTTCCCGGTAGAAATTGATTCCGTTGGACAGATTTGAAACATGTTCTATTTCTAGGTCCGTCTGAATTTTTTAAGAAAAAAGTCAGATGAAGCCCACACATGAGCATAATATCCGACAGAATGATTCCATCTGACCTTTTCTGCCGGAAAGTCCGGTCGTGTGTACACGGCCTCAGAAGCAGTGGGCTGACAATGGAAGTGGGGGCGGTGGCAGGTGATGGGGGACTTGGCAGTGAAGGAACCATTAGCACTTGATGTTCCTCATTTAGTGGCTAGGTTTCCATATTGGAGCCCGCTGCAGTACGAGTCCTGCCCACGGACTGAGCATGTGGTCATGGTGTGCAAGGCCTTGCAAAGAGAAGTATGATGGCTTCTCTTTGGGCCAATGGGCAAAATCTAATTAAAGGTGCAAAGCTGAAGTGTAAGACAAGCTGGGGTCAGGCACTTGTTCAGCAATACTTTTCTAAAATGTTTTGGAGTCAAATGTTGGAGTAGGTAGGAACAGATCTAGTCACCAGATCAAGTGAAGACATGGTTCTTCTGTAAGTGCGGGGAGCTCAAAGTGAGAAGTGACCTCTGGTCTGAATGTGTTAATGCCCACACAAAGTAAGAACTGATATGTACTATTGATTTAGCTTGCAGTTCCCTGGTTGCCCATAGGGGGTGATACCTCACACCTCCCAACTTGTTTGCAGTCTCTGATCATCAACTGAAGTATGTTCATAGTCTTTTTAACATTACATGTACTGAATATCAAGTGAAGTCCTTTAGTAATGTCAGGGTCTGCAATTGTTGTCTTTATACTGAGAAAATTGCCCAACACTGCCCTAAACTACAACTGTGTGGCTTCTACAACGTAAGATGGAAAACTTTTAAATAACCTTAGCTCCTCTCCTCTCTCAACTAACTTCAGACTCTGCTGGAGAGTTCAGAGAAATGTTACATATAACTAAGGTGACTGGCTTTAGTACTGCAGCCACCATAACCACTTTTAAGCTCCACTTCAATAAGCAGTGACTAATAATAAAATTACGTGTTTATTGGGACTTGCTGACTCTAGTGCCCAAGGCAACTGATAGTTCTCATGCCTTTACTGTGGCCCTGACAATAACTACATCTGATAGCTTTAATTATTGGTGGGAAATCTACTAAATTTTAAAGCTGAAAATGCAGCTTCCAACCTCAGTTGAAAATTAATATAAATGTCACAGTTTTTTTATGGAAATATAAATAAATAAAAATGTTGCTGCAAATAAAATGAAATTGTCTATAGAACAGTGATTTATGTATTGTCTTTTGTGTTTTTATTAGTAGCATTGTGAAGTTTATTTTATTCCATGCTAAATTTGTGGAATACCAACGTTAATTAATTACTGTGCCAAATAGTAAATTTTTTACAGTTTTTGCACACCTTCCAAGTGAAGTTATTCTGGTTCATTCCGCTGCATGTGCTTTGTAAACACAATATTCTGGGAATTTAATATTTACCACCCGTTCACAACAGTTGTTGGAAAAATCACCCTGAGAAACACCATGCAACCACTGGTGTAGTTCATGTAGATAGGACGTGGCTGCAAAAAGGTACAGAAGATCAGTGGCACTGAGATTAAACAAAGCATTAAAACAGGTGAAAATGTTATTGAAAATAATAGCATTTGTTTAGGACACACAGTATTTAACAAACTGCCCCGTCAGTAAGTGTTTACATATACTTTAAGGGGTATGACCCATACACAAAATATTTCATATAATAAACTGTTAGAAAAGTGTAGGTTTTGCCAAAACAAATCAAACTGCATCTGCTATATGCACAGGTTAGAAAAATAAAAGGATGAATGGATCCTTTTTCCTATCAGACACACAAGACACAAAGCTTCTTGCAGTATCCTAACCCTTTTCCATTGATCTCAGTACCACTACACTTCTCTCTCTTTTAGTACATAAATCCTAATAATCATCTCCTTAATGTTACCATTGCTACACAGGAGAACACCTGAGACTCTGCTATTATTAAGAGATGGACATAGTGCTGTCTGTGCAGCTGATGACATTTTACTCACAAAATTCTACTTTATAGTTTTATTGTTCCTTCTACTTGTGCTGTTCTTTTTTCCTTTCCATCAGCTATTTCATCTGTCTTCTTTATCTCTTCCCGATTTGTGTGTGGGCTGATGCCCCTGATTCTTTTCTGTCCTTTTCAATGTCACACTTCTGATTACCCGTCTCTTCTCTCACCTGATGAATCCATAAAGATGAACATAATTATGCTTTCCCAAGGTAAATGGCTCTTATAAATCAGACACTGCTGCCAGATTTCCTCTCCACTTCCTCTGCCTCTGAAGAATCCTCCCCCAGGATTCTATCTCCCTGCCACTAAAGGCAGCCAAAGCATGAATGTATTTAATAAAGCAGGTCACTTGAAAGTATTTATATGGCAGTGCTGGCAGAAACAGGAAAAATTATCCTACTGAGCAAAACTCAGAACACCAAAGTTAATTTGCTTTAGAAATGTCAGAATCTCAAAACTAATGACAGTGTAGCACCCTCTTACACCTATGCAGAAGAGAAACCCCCCCCGGACAGCTTGGTGTATTAGAATTTCAACTATTAGGGTAGAATGCTCAACTGTTTGGGGTGACAGAAATTGGATGGCAGTCATTTTAACATTTAAAGACTTTATTAAAGCACATTAAACTTTGTGAAAGGGGATTGGCGCACTAAGTTGCCCAATAATAGGCAAAATGGATTCAGACTTCTAGCAACAGTCAACACAGGCTATAGGCCTTTAGGCCATGACTGGTAAGTTTTATTTGTGGGATGTTAAACACAACCAAGGAGCACCAGTACTTTTCAGAATGAGCAGTGAGCATTTCCTACAATGTCCACCAGCAAAAGTTTATACCCAGCTCTTTCCAAGATGCTCCATACAGGCACCCGTCTTGCTGCTCCACTTCTTCTGTATGTACCTTTCAGCAAGGCAGCATAAATTCTCTAGGCATATGTTTAGACCTCTCATCTAGCAAAAGTCTTTCCCAGGCAGCAGACCTGGGAGACAAATGACCTCCAACACTACCTCATCTTCAGGACACAGCCTAGGGGCAAAAAGCACTTTTCCGAGGTTACAAGTTTTTTACATCCATGAAGGCAGCACCGGAGACCCGAAAACCAGTGAAGAATCGGCCCAGGTGAGAACAGCACTGGATCCCTGGACTATTAAGTGCATGTTTATTAAAAATCAACAGCTACAGTTTTTGTAGCTGTTGACTTTTCTTATTTTTTTCAGAGTGAAGTTCCTCTTTATTGCATACAAACCTTTAGTGTACATCAGAAGGTCCATAATATAATGGAAATGGTGTGAATACAGCCAAAAGGAGGGCCACACGAAAAGTTTAGTCTCCAAGTATACTTATTTTTATTTTGTATATTTATTATTGTTTAGTCTGGAAACACACCACATACATTGCATTTTGTGTTAATGACCATTAAAAGCACTTGAGTTGACATACTTCTTTTTGATGCATTGCATTGTTTTGCACAGCCAAAATTCTCTATTACAATACACATTTCCTTAACATGCACTACAGTGTTCTTTGGTACATTTTAATTTGTTGCAGTTTGTTGTGCTGTGCTTAAATGCAGCATGTTCCATTTTCCCCCAATGCAGTGTGCTGGCGTGAACTGGGCCTACTGGAAAGAATGGATTTCAGCTTGTGGTTGCGTTTGACTCTGAATGATCAATGATAAAAAATACATTGAACACCACTGGGCCTGTCAGTTAGCGAGGATAATAGACTGGAACATTAATTCTCACCAGCGTTGACTGATAGAAGGCTTTGACTACGGCGGAATGGGACTGTTGTACTAGAGGCTGATCATGGACCCTGTCTTTGGGAGTGATCTGGAGTAGAGATGGCCTTGCGGTTCGCCCGGTGGTCGGTTCACAGTGAACTTTGCTCGTTCGCGATTCGCCAAACCGGCAGACTTCTGGCGCTGTTTGCGGTGGACATATTTGTTTACATTGTGAAGAACTTTGACCCATGACACATCCATCATGGGGTACAGGACAGCCAATTGAGACATTTCAGCACATGGACATACCCCCTACCTTATAAATAGACCTGATCTGGCGGCCATTTTACATTCTTTCTTTTGTCAGTGTAGGGAAAGGATGCATGTGTGGAGCAGGGACAGTCAGTGTAATCACTAGCTATTACTATTAGGTCCACAAAAGTCATTTTAAGGACTGGTATAGGTGTACAGTATATAGGGTTGTAATACACTTATTATATGTATTATATTATAGTGCACTGCTGTGCTGCTGAGTGCTGACCGATTCTGGACTGGTAGAGGTGTACAGTATATAGGGTTGTAATACACTTATAATATACTTTCTTTCAAATATAGAAAGCATATTATAGTGCACTGCTGTGCTGCTGAGTGCTGACCGATTCTGCAGCTGTCTTTTCTCAGTGTAGGGGGGGACAGTTTGGTGTTTGGAGCAGGGACAGTCTGCAATTCACTAGCTACTAGGTCCACAAAGGTCCCTTTAAGGACTGGTATAGGTGTACAGTATATAGGGTTGTAATACACGTATAATATACTTTCTTTCAAATATAGAAAGCATATTATAGTGCACTGCATGCAGTGCTGCTGACTGATTCTGCAGCTGTCGTTTCTCAGTGTAGGGAGGGACAGTTTGGTTTTTGGAGCAGGGACAGTCTGCAATTCACTAGCTACTAGCTAGCTACTATTAGGTCCACAAAGGTCCTTTTAAGGACTGGTATAGGTGTACTATTTGGTGAGCAGTATATAGGGGTGTAATACACGTATAAAATACTTGCAAATATAGAACGCATAGTATAGTGCATTTCCATTGTGCAGCATTGTGACTGCTGAGCGGTTCTGCAGCGATACTACAAAGAGTGACAAACGCAATTAGAAAAAAGTATTATAACTGGTGTGATAGACCAGTGGCCCCCAAAAATGACAGATTGAAGCAGGGTGTTATATACTTTCTTCCACATATACTGCACTTCTCTAGAGACTTTTGTCACAGGGTCATTTAAAAAATGATAGGCAGAGGCAGGCTCTTCCCCAGGGGTGGTATGGGTAGGGCAGGAGCAACAAGCTTGAGACAAAGTGGCAAATTGCAGAAGATGCATTCGATTATGTCAAAGGACGCACCAGACTTGGTTGAGTGGCTCACTCAGCCTTACTCTTCTGCACGATCTGCACCCTCTTCTTCACTCTCTGCTGTGTGCACCCCCAAAGACACTACCACCAACACCACCACCACCATATACCCTCTGCTTAAGTCACAGGAATTATTTTCCAATCCATCACAAGACATTGCCAATGCGCAGCCACTCTTGGCATTGGATCAGGAAGAGGAGGTAGCAACAACCGCCACTCAGCAGTCTGACGACAGTACCCAGATCAGCCCAAGGAGGAGGTTGGTCCCCGGTGTTGCTGCCTACTCCCAGATCTCTAATTATAGCGGTGGGGAAGGTGACGTCAATGATGACGTGTCTAGTTACGTCATATGGGTGCCCACAAGAGAGGAAGAGGAGGGGAGTTCAGAGGGAGATATGGACCAGCAGATAGGGAGGAGAAGCAGGCGGAACTTACATTGTACAGGAGGGACAAACCAGACTGCTAATGTATCAGGAGTGAGGCATCAACCATGTGCAGTCACATCTGGTCTCCTGGGCTCCCAGGACTCCGAAACATGGCTCCGCAATGTGGGCGTTTTTGTTAACCTGTCTGCTGCTGACAATAGTGTTGCCATCTGCAACATTTGCAGTCAACGCATAAGTCGCGGTAAGCCCAACACCTAGGGCCGACCGCCTTAAGAAGGCACATGAGCTGCCATCACCGGGCCCAGTGGGAGCAACGAAACTCACAAAGCCACACTCCAGGCTCTCACTGTCCAGCCTCATCTTCTACTTCTCCTTCTCCTCTCTCCTCACAATTGTCCTCCACTCCACCTTCCATCAGGGCTGGACTGAGACAGAAATTTGGCCCTGGACTTCATCCAGACCGGCCCACGTACATTTTGAGTGTCCCATCAGCACTCCATTACATCATATCCCATCACCAGCCCCCTTACATCAGTGTCCCATGAGCAGCCCCCTTACATCAGAGTGTCCCATCACCAGCCCCTTACATCAGCGTGTCCTATCACCAGCCCCTTAAATCAGAGTGTCCCATCACCAGCCCCTTACATCAGAGTGTCCCATCAGCACCCTCTTACATCAGAGTGGCCCATCACCAGCCCCCTTACATAACAGTGGCCCACTGAGCCATCGGCCCACCGGGAAACTCCCGGTATTCCCAATGGCCAGTACATGCCTGCCTTCCATCATGCCGTCCTCACGTTTTTCTGGAAAAAGGCAGGCTTCTGTGGGCCAAATGTTCGAGCGTAAAAAAATGATGATGCCGCATAACCCTCTTGCCCAACGGTTGATGGCTGGCTTGTCAGAACTGATAGCCCGCCAACTACTGCCATATAAACTGGTGGACTCAGAGACCTTTTGAAAATTTGTGGCCATTGGAACACCACAATGGAAGGTCCCAGGAAGGAAGTATTTCTCACAGAAGGGCATCCCAGAGCTATATGGCCATGTTCAGCAGCAAGTGAATGTATCTCTGGCACACAGTGTCGGTGCCAAGATACATCTGACCACAGACACGTGGTCTAGCAAACACGGGCAGGGAAGGTATATGACTTTTACTGCCCACTGGGTGAACCTTCTGACGGCCGTCAAGCATGTAACCGTGTAGATTTGGTTTTACCGCCACGGATTGCATGCAGGCCTGGCTCTTCTTCTCCTCCTCCTATTCCATCCTCCTCCCTCTCCTCCTCGGCTGATTCCTCCTTGTCCGCTGCTAGCGTCTCTTCCGCTGCGCCGCCCAAGATCCCCAGAACCTATTCAACATGCCAGGTGAGACGTTGCCATGCTGTGCTGCATCTGTTGTGCCTCGAAGCCAAGAGCCACACTGGCCCTGCACTCATTTCAGCTTTGCGTTCACAGGCAGATCAGTGGCTAACACTGCTCAATTTAACAGTTGGTAAAGTGGTGTGTGACAACGGTGCCAATCTGCTTAGCGCATCGAAACAGGGCAAAATTACACACGTGCCATGCATGGCACACGTCTTAAACTTGGTCGTGCAGCGATTCGTTGTTAAATACCCTGGGGTCCAGGACATCTTGCAGCAGGCAAGGAAAATCTCAGCCCATTTCAGAAGATCTTACATGGCCATGGCTCACCTTGCTGACAGTCAGACGTCTTATTTGCGATTGTCCGACGCGATGGAACTCAACCTTCTATATGCTTGATAGGCTGCTCCAGCAGAAACGTGCAGTTAATGACTACCTGTCCAAACTCTGCGGCAGAACAGGTTCTGGGGAGCTTGTTTTTTTTTCACCGTGCCAGTGGCTGCTCATGCACGGCGCATGCAGACTTCTGCGGCCATTTGATGAGATCACCAATTGGTCAGTCGCAGCCATGGCGCCATCAGTGACATCGTACCTTATGCCTTCTTTATGGAGCATGCACTGGATGAATTCCCAGGGGGGGCTACTTTATCTGAGACAAGTCAACAACAGGAGTCTGAAGAGGAGTCAGAGGAGGATGATGCCAGGGTGGATGAGGAGGAGCAAGAACAGCATGCTTTAAGCCTTTCTGGGATCCCTGTTGTTGTCCATGGATGGGGAGAGGAGAACGAGGAGGACGACATTATCCTTGATGATGTGCAGGAGCCAGGCCACCACACCGCTTCTAGTTTAGTGCAAATGGGGGCCTTCATGCTCCAGTGTTTTAACAGGGACCCCTTATAAAAAGCATAACGATCAAGGACCAGTACTAGGTGGCAATGTACTTAGACCCGGAATTGTTACCACCATCACAGAGGGCTGTCAGAATGGAGCACTTACAGGCCTTGCTTCGAGAAATGCTGCATTCTGCTTTTGCGTGCGCTGGCAGAGGAGGAATTCCCACTCCCAGAGAAAGAGTTGCGGGTACCAATCCAACAGCGCCTGCAAGAAGAGGCCGGTTTGAACATGTGTTGGTGACTTCTGATATGAGATCATTCTTTCAGCTGACCCATCGACAGGTCTCATCCGGATCCAGCATCCGGGAACACCTAGACCGACAGGTGACTGACTACATCGGGTTAACGGCCGATGTGGACGCTCTGAGGAGTGATGAACCCCTGGACTACTTGGTGGGCAGGCTTGACCTCTGGCCAGAGCTTGCCAAATTTGCAATGGAACTGTTGGCTTGCCCCTCTTCCAGTGTCCGATCCAAAAGGACGTTCAGCGCAGCAGGGGGATTGTGACCGATATGCGCACTCGCCTAGCTCACGACAGTGTTGACTACCTCACATTTATAAAAATGAATGAGGCATAGGTCTCGGAGGAATTAAACACATGTGACCAGTAGACCATGTATATGCATAACTCTATAAACAATTTATTTAATCTAGCACACGGACCTTTTTTCTACCTTTGGCTCAATTCCTTGTACAAAAAAAGCACACCATACTATATGCCCGTACCCTCCTGTTTGAAGAGGTTGAGCGGTGTCATATTTTTGGGTCCCGCAGCAAGTTACTGGTATCAGTGCTGGTGTCAGTGCTCTCTATCTCGGTGCTGGTGTGGTCTCAGTGCTCTCTATCACGGTGCTGGTGTCAGTGCTCCCACGGTGCTGGTGTCAGTGCTCTCTATCACTGTGCTGGTGTCAGTGCTCTCACGATGCTGGTGTCAAATGCTCTCAGTCTCTATCACGGTGCTGGTGTCAGTGCTCTCTATCATGGTGCTGGTGTCAGTGCTCTCTATCTCAGTGCTGGTGTCATTGCTCTCTATCACGGTGCTGATGTCAGTGCTCTCATGGTGCTGGTGTCAGTGCTCTCTATTACGGTGCTGGTGTCAGTGCTCTCTATCTCGGTGCTGGTGGCAATGCTCTCTATCACGGTGCTGGTGGCAGTGCTCTCTATCACGGTGCTGGTGTCAGTGCTCTCTATCATGGTGCTCGTGTCAATGCTCTCACGGTGCTGGTGTCAGTGCTCTCTATCTCGGTGCTGGTGTCAATGCTCTCTATCTAGGTGCTGGTGTCAGTGCTCAGTCTCTATCACGGTGCTGGTGTCAGTGCTCAGTCTCTATTGGGGCGCTGGTTTCAGACAGTGAGGGAGATAGCAGCGGAGAACCCAATCAGCAGGCAGTGGCAGCACCATGGCTGAGGATCATCACTGGACTGGCACCTCCAGACCACCACAGTGGAGCCCTGCATACGTGGGGGTAAGGGCCGGGCAGAGGGAGGGGTCAGGGGCTAAAGCACAGTTTGGCACACTGGGACACTGGCACAGGACTGCGCTGCCCTGACTGTGGCACTGATCATCTCCTGCACCCCCTTCATAGCCTGGCCTGACCTTGCCTCTCCTCCATGGCCTTCATGCGCTCCTGAATTGACAAAATTTCACAGATAAAAAAAGAATGCTTGTCGTTGTGGATCCCAGATTCACTTAATACTTCTGATATGTCAGTGTCCATGTTGTGGGACTATGTGTGCACAGCTAGTAAGTATTTTGTGGCTGAAAATATGACCTGGAGGTTTTTAAGGTTTCTCCTGCCATTAAAGTGAACTGAGTCCGCCAACATTTGGGCACGTTCATGGATCGCGTTCGCGAAACGTCCCATCGGAAGTTCGTCCATCACTAGCTAAGACCCTGAAACTGAGCTGCAGCACGGTGGCCAAGACCATACAATGGTTTAACAGGACAGGTTCCACTCAGAACAGGTCAACCGAAGAAGTTGAGTGCTCATGCTCAGCGTCATATCCAGAGGTTGTCTTTAGAAATAGACGTATGAGTGCTGCCAGCATTGCTCCAGATGTTGAATGGGTGAGGGTCAGCCTGTTGGAGCTCAGACCATACACCGCATACTGCATCAAATTTGACTGCATGGCTGTCCTCCCAGAAGGAATCTTCTTCTAAAGATAATGCACAAGAAAGCCTACAAAAAGTTTGCTGAAGACAAGCAGACTAAGGACATGGATTATTGGAACCGTGTCATGTGGTCTGATGAGACCAAGATAAACGTATTTGGTTCAGATGGTGTCAAGCGTGTGTTGTGCCAACCAGGTGAGGAGTACAAAGACAAGTATGTCTTGCCTACAGTCCAGCATGGTGGTGGGAGTGTCATGGTCTGGGGTGGCATGAGTGCTGCCGGCACTGGGGAGCTACAGTTCATTGAGAAAACCATGAATGCCAACATGTACTGTGACATGCTGAAGCAGAGCATGATCCCCCTTTGGAGACTGGGCTGCAGGGCAGTAATCCAACATGATAACTACCCCAAACACACCTCCAAGATGACCAATGCCTTGCTGATGAAGCTGAGGGTAAAGGTGATGGACTGGCCAAGCATGTCTCCAGACTAGGGATGAGCCGAACACCCCTCGGTTCGGTTCGCACCAGAACCTGCAAACGGACCGAAAATTCATACGAACTTTAGAACCCCATTAAAGTCTATAGGAATCGAACGTTCAAAATCAAAAGTGATAATTTTAAAGGCTAATATGCAAGTTATTGTCCTAAAAAGGGTTTGGTGACCCGGCTCCTGCCCCAGGGGACATGTATCAATGCAAAAAATTATTTTTTTAAACTGTTGTTTTTTCAGGAGCACTGATTTCAATGACGCTTAAAGTGAACAAAAAAAGTGAAATATTCCTTTAAATATCATGCCTGGGGGGTGTCTATAGTATGCCTGTGAAGTGGCACACGTTTCCTGTGTTTAGAACAGTCCCTGCACAAAATGACATTTCTAACTGAAAAAAAGTAATTTAAAACTGCTTGCGGTTTTAATATAATGTCTGGTTCAGGCAATACGGATGAAAATCATTGAGAAAAATGGCATGGGTAGCCCCCCCTGCCCATTACCAGCCCCTTTGGGTCATGTACGGATATTAAGGGGAACCCCATACCCAAATAGAAAAAAGGAAAGACGTGGGGCCCCCAGGCCCTATATACTCAGAACAGCAGTATACAGGCGGTGCAAACAAGACAGGGATGTGTGTAGGTTTGTTGTGTTAAGTAGAATCTGTTTGTAATCTTGAACTGGTAAATTTTTTTTAAAATAACATAGGGAAGGGTTATCACCCCTGTATAATTCTTTTAGCCGTCCGTCTTTTTTAATCTCACTTTCTGTTATCTCCTTCCGTTTGCAAGTAGGAGACATTTGTAAGTTAGATGTTTGAAAGTAGAGGCCTGCCTTATATGCTCTGCAGAAATTTGGGCCTAAGGTGTTGGTGTTGCCACAACACTGTAAGCCCTCACAGTTACTCTTGGTGGGCGCTAGAATGCCCTTCTGTGAATTATTATATCAAGAATTGTAATTACATGCCATTGTTGAACAGTGTTAGAAAAATTGGGCCTTTAATGGTGGTGGTGGTGTTGGTGCCACAACACTGTAAGTCTTCACAGTTACTCTCGGTGGGCGCTGGAACGGGCCCTGCTGTGAAATATTATATCAAGAATTGTAATTACATGCACCTGTTAAACAGGGGCCGAAAAACTGGGCCTTAGGCACTGGTGCCACAACACTGCAACACCTCACAGAAACTCTAGTTGGAGAGCAGGAATGAGCCCTGTTGCAAAGTATTGCATCAAAAATTGTAATTACATGCCCCTGTTAAACATGGGCTTAAAAACTTGGCCTTAGGCACTGGTTCTGGTGCCAAGACACTGCAACCCCTCACAGATATTCTAGTTGAAGTGCAGGAATGAACCCTCCTGCAAAATATTGCATCAAAAATTTTAATTAAACACCCCTGTTAAACAAGGACTGGAAAATAGGGACTTAGGCACTGGTGCTGATGCCACAACACTGCAACCCCTCACAGATACTCTAGTTGAAGCGTAGGAATGAGCCCTGCTGCAAAGTATTGCATCAAAACTTTTAATTACATGCCCCTGTTAAACAGGGGCTGAAAATTGTGCCACGACACTGCAACCCCTCACAGATACTCTAGTTGGAGTGCAGGAATGAGCCCCGCTGCAAAGTATTGCATCAAAAATTGTAATTACATGCCTCTCTTAAACAGGGGCTGAAAAATTGAATTGGGCCTTAGCCACTTGTGGCGGTGCCCAGAACCAAAAATGTTCTTCCAAGCTATCATCAGGATCATTGAGGAGGAAGAGGATAGTCAGTCAGCATAACAGGATAGTCACTCAGCATCAGCATAGGCCGTCTTGAAGGGATGTGACAGTTCAAAAAAACATATTCGGTTACATCAGCTTCAGTTGCTTAGTAGCTGGTGGTGATCCAAGACTGATTCATCTTTATGAAGGTCAGTCGATCAACCGAGTCTGTGGACAGGCACACCCTGTGATCGGTTACAAAGTCTCCAGCAGCACTGAATGTGCGTTCCGAAAGAACGCTGGTTGCAGGACAGGCCAGTAGCTCAATTGCATACTGTGCAAGCTCTGGCCAGTGGTCCATCCTCAAGACCCAGTAACCCAGAGGATTTTCGGTGGGAAAGGTGTCCAAGTCTGACCTTGCCCCTAGGTATTCCTGCACCATGTAAATCAGACGCTGGCGATGGTTGCTGGAACCGATCATACCTTGGGGCTGCGGACTAAAAAATTGTCTGAATGCATCGGTCAGATGGCCACCTTCTCCATCGCTCCTTCTGTGACTGACCGAAGCAACACTTTGTCTAGGACCATGAATTTGTAACCTCCCAGTCAACGCGTTGCACAGACCTTTCTGCAAGGCCTCCCGGAAGCGTCTCATCCTCTTCTCCCTCTGCGACGGCAAGATAAGGTCCGCAACCTTACCCTTGTACCATGGATCAAGGAAAGTTGCTAGCCAGTAATGATCCCTCTCCTTGATCCGAAGAATATGAGGATCCTTCCGCAAGCTTTGCAGGATCAGGGAGGATTCAGCTTAGGTTAGCTGAAGCATTCGATCCGGAATCCTCTGGATCACTAAGGACGACATGATCCGCAGCCAACTCCTCCCAGCCACGTACAAGTCCACGGGTTTCTTGGGACTGTAAATCATCCCTAAAAGACTGCTGCTGATGCTGAGTGCCAGGCTTCACCTCCATGCTGACACAATCCTCCTCCTCCTCCTCCTTGTCCTCTTCCTGTGTGATCAGCGGGACAGCAGGAACACTGTCTGGATAAAGAGGGCCTTGAGAGGCAAGGAAGTCATCCTCTTCCTGCCTCTGTTCTGCCTCAAGTGCCCTGTCCATGATTCCACGCAGCATGTGATCCAACAGATGGACAAGAGGTACAGTGTCACTGATGCTCACCATCCTCATGGCTTCCTCAAATGGTGACAGGACAGTGCATGCATCCCTGATCATGGCCCACTGGCGTGTGTAAAAAAAATTAGTTCCCTGACCCTGTCCTGGTGCCTTAGTCACACAGATACTCATTTATGGACCTCTGCTGTGTGTGCAGCCACTGCAGCATGGTCAGCGTTGAATTCCACCTGGTGGGCATGTCACAGATTAGGCGGTTCTTGGGCAGGTTCAATTCCTTTTGGAGCTCAGCCAGCCGAGCACTGCCATTATATGACTGGCAGAAATGCACACAGACTTTCCTGGCCTGCCTCAGGACATCCTGTAAGCCTGGGTACCTGCCCAAGAACCGCAGCACCACCAAGTTAAGGACGTGAGCCACACAGGGCACATGGATCAGTTGTCCCTGTCAGAGGGTGGAGAGGAGGTTGGTGCCATTGTCGCAAACCACCATTCCTGGATTAAGCTGGCATGGTGTCAACCACCTCTCAGCCTGCCCCTGCAGAACTTACAGAATATCTGCCCCAGTGTGGCTCCTGTCCCCCAAGCACACCAGCGCAAGCATGGCATGGCATCTTGGAGGAAGAAGAAGAGGAGGGGGTGGAGGAGAGAGGTGTGTCACAACCAGTAGTAGCATTTTGGAGGCGTTGTGGTGGAACAACCTCCAACACTACTGCACCCTGTCCTGCATCCTTCCCAGCTGCCAGAAGAGTGACCCAATGAGCCGTGAAAGATAGGTAACGTCCCTGTCCATGCCTGCTGGACCATGCGTCAGTGGTAATATGCACCTTACCACTGAATGCCCTGTCCAGCAAGGCATGGACATTGCCTTCCACATGCCGGTAGAGAGCCGGAATCACCTCCCATGAGAAAAAGTGGCTTTTGGGAACCTGCCACTGAGGAATCGCACATTGTACTCACGGAAGGGGGTCGAATCTACCAACTGAAAAGGCAACAGTTGAAGTGCTAGCAATTTAGCCAAGCTAGCATTCAACAGCTGGGCCTCTGGATGGCTGGGAGTGAACTTCTTTCGATGGTCCAGCAGCTGGGGCTGGGAAATTTGCCTGGTATAAGCAGACGTCGGTGTACTGCTAGCAGAGTGCTCGCAAGTACTTGGCTGTGACACACCTAATTCTACACCTTCATTCCTCTCAGTGCAGGTTACAGAGAGGACTGAAGGTATAGTGGGGTTGGAGATCCCAGCTGATGAGGAGCAAGGAGAGGTCCGCTTTTTTCTTTGGTGTGGTTCTTTAAGGTACACTTGCCAATGAACTGCATGGCATGTCAGCATATGTCTGGTCAAGCAAGTGGTGCCCAAGCGGCTGATGTTTTGGCCACGCCAGATATGCTTGAGACATATTTTGCAAATAGCAGCAGTGCGATCTGATGCACTTGTCTCAAAAAAGGCCCACACCAAAGAACTTTTGGAATAACAAGCAGAGGCAACACCCTGCACAGGCGGAGCTCTGTGGTGTGATTCAGACGGTGTTCTGACCTTAAGCTGGCCCCTGGAGGGCATCCTGTCTCGTTGGAGATGTGTCTCCTCCTCCTCTCTCCTATCAGGCACTCCCGTGGAGTCAGTGACCTCATCATCCCCTCCCTCCTCATCACTGGAGCAAACCTGGCAGTATGATGCAGCTGGTAGAACATGACTGCCAAATTACTGTCCTTCGTGGGCATCCCCTCTCTCTGGGGTCACGCTACTGCCTTCCTCTAGCTGGGTATCATCATCAGAACCTTCAAAACCCTGGGCAACCTTCTGGAGCATAAAGGAATATATAGAAGAGCGCCAAATCAGTAAAAAGTGCATTTATTTTATACAATTAATAAAAGTCTCACTTACATCCATAATTATTATTGTCCTCCGTTTGATAGTCAAATCACTGTTCCCTTTCGCTGGTGCTGTTACTGGATGAATCCTCCTCCACAGCGCACTAGGGGAAGCTCTGCTGTGTTCTGTGGTGCACAGAGAATCCTGCACTTGAGAAAGGAGCGCGCATGCCCGAACGAGGCTTGCGCAAGCTCAGAAACGCGTTGTGCTTTTGGGTACCCCCCCAGCTGATGTCACACGCTGTCCGCAAGCCAGTCTGATTCTCTGTGCACCACAGAACACAGCAGAGCTTCCCCTAGTGCGCTGTGGAGGAGGATTCATCCAGTAACAGCACCAGGGAAAGGGAACAGTGATTTGACTATCAAACGGAGGACAATAATAATTATGGATGTAAGTGAGACTTTTATTAATTGTATAAAATAAATGCACTTTTTACTGATTTGGCGCTCTTCTATATATTCCTTTATTGGTATCCTATTCATGAGATGACTTCACTCTAAAGAAGCAGCTGCCGCAGGTGATTGTGCACATACATCCCTTATCCTCTAAGGACAGCAAGCAACCTTTCTGGATCTTCAGCAAATTCCAAGTACTGTTTTCTCAGATAACTTTTTTAAAAACATCTTGCTTTTATAAAAACTGTTTTGAATCTATTTTAATGAACAATACAGACGGAACTGAAAAGGACACACCAGTATCTTTTAAAACGCTAGTATTTTGTGTTGTTTTTTTTCATCATAAACCTTCTGGAGCATGTACACAACACTGTGCTCAAACAGTTCAGGGGGATTCCTCAGGAGGACATGGTGGGTCTAGGGAAGGAGTGACTGATGCCATTGAGACGAGGGAAGAAGATGCGTTGGCAGCTGCTTTGCCAGAAAAAGTACCCTGAGCCTGGGTGAGAGGGGATGACGAGGATGAAGACGGCTTGGTCATCCACTCTACCAAGTCTTCTGCATGTTGCGGCTCAACACGTCCAGCTGCTGATAATAAGGACCGCGTCCACGACCAGCATTGTTGCCTCTAGACACAGAGCCGGCTTGCCCTCTTTTATTGGCTCATGACTGTCTGCCTCTCCTTTTTGGCCTTCCAGACATACTAATGGCCTGCAGGGAGATGAGAACACCAGCAATTGGGGTAGCTTTAGGTGCACACTGATCAGATGACTCAGTACACCAACTGTAATTTCTGAAGTTGCCTGTGGTATAGGATCAGTAGAATACCAGCAATTGGGGTAGCTTTAGGTGCACACCGTGCAGATGACACAGTACACCGACTGTAATTACTGCAGCTGCCTGCCTGTTGTATAGGATCTGAAGAACATGAGCAATTGGGGTAGCTTCAGGTGTACACTGTGCAGAGGGCACAACACACCAACTGTAACTGCTGAAGCTGCCTGTGGTATAGGACTAGAACAACACCAGCAATTGGGGGTAGCTTCGGGTTTACACTGTGCAGGTAGCACAATACACTGACTATAACTGCTATAGCTGCCTGTGGTATAGGACTAGAACAACACCAGCAATTGGGGGTAGCTTCAGGTGTACACTGTGCAGGTGGCACAATACACCGACTGTAACTGCTGCAGCTGCCTGTGGTGTAGGACCAGAACAACACCAGCAATTGGAGTAGCTTCAGGTGTACACTGTGCAGGTGGCACAATACACTGACTATATACAGTATGTGTATGTGTGTGTGTATATATATATATATATATATATATATATATATATTTTTTTTTTTTTTTTTTTTTTGAAGTTCCACTTTAATGCAAGTAAATAACTAAACACATTTTCACATGCACATTTTTGTTGGCGAAATTAATCATTATGTTCATGAGTCTAGTTAAATGCAAGCCTGATATTGGAAAAAAGTTCATCATTTTACCAATTAATGCACTGCCAACTCCTGTTAGAACTTAGATCACTATAAACTGATTCTAAGCGATTTCCTGAAGAAAATAGGAGATGGCACGTGATAGCGAAAGACCAGAGCTTGGCGTTCTTTTTTTATTACAACCCTTGGCAAAAAAGTATGGAATCACCACTCTTAGGAAAATGTTCATTCAATTGTTTAATTGAGTAGAAAAAAAAAAACAAATACAGTTATGCCTCCAAACTATTACCATTTAACATTCGAACCTTCTGGCTTTAAGACACAGTTAAAACAAATTTAAAAAGAAAGAAAACTGTTTTTGTAGATCATGCAGAGGAAAAAAATATGGAATCACTAAATTGTGAGGAAAATATTAGAGAATTACCATGTACTTTGCAGTTCTAAAACAGCATCTGCATCAGATTACATCCTGAAAAATAATGTCATCATCACCAAACAGCCTTTTAAATGATGAAATAAGAAAAGTGTCCAAAATCTCAATATAAATTTGTGCATTTATTGAAGATTTAATGACTGTTATCTCCCCCGTACCTTTACCTGACATGCAACCCCATATCATCAGAGATTGTAGAAAATTGCATGTTTTCATTTGATTGGAACAGCACCAAACAAACGTTCCAGCATCATCGCTCTGCCCAATGCAGATTGGTGATTCATTACTGACTATCACTTTCATCCAATCATCCACAGTCCATGATTGCTTTTCTTTAGCCCACTATAACCTTGTTTTTTTCTGTTTAGGTGTTAATGATGGTTTTCGTTAATACAAATCAAATGGGAAGGTTGTTAAAGGTAAGCACACTGGTAAACCAAGGAAGACACCAAAGCGTCAAGTTAGAAAACTTAAAGCAATATTTCTAGAAAATGCCCAGCACAACAAATGAGGAAAAAGTGGTCAGAAACTGGAGTTAATGTCTGTGACCAAACTGTAAGACATTGCCTAAAGGAAATGGTTTTTCGTTTGGCTTTTCAGTATGTAAATCTCAACATTGACCCCTATATGGAAAAAAAAACAAGGTTACAGGGGGCTAAAGAAAAGCAATCATGGACTGTGGAAGTAATATTCAGTGATGAATTACAAATCTGCATTGGGCAAGGCGATGATGCTGGAACGTTTGATTGGTGCCGTAATTAAATGTATGACAACAACCGCCTGAAGAAAACATGCACATTTCCACAATCATTGATGATATGGGGTTGCATGTCAGGTAAATGTATGGGGGAGATGACAGTCATTAAAGGAGTTACAAAGGCAGAATTTTTCTTTTTCTTTTATCTTAATGCATTCTATGCATTAAAGCGGGAGTCCCGCAAAAATTTTTTTTTTAAAGTCAGCAGCTACAAATACTGCAGCTGCTGACTCTTAAAATAAGGACACTCACCCGTTCCAGGGTCCAGTGATGTCGGCACCCGAGGCCGGACCGTCCCTCAGATGCTGCCGCCGCCATCTTCTGTAAGGGAATCAGGCTTGTGGCTTCACTTCCCGGTTCCCTACTGCGCATGTGCAAAGTTTGCTTCACAATTAGAATGGTCCCTGCTGTCTCTGGGATCCAGGTGGGATGGGAAGAGGCACAGGAGTCTATGCCCGGAAGTTGGTGCAAATACCTATCTTAGACAGGTATCTGCACCCCCCTCCCCCCTGAAAGGTGCCAAATGTGACACCGGAGGAGGGTTCCAAAAAGTGGAGGTTCAATTTTTATGTGAACTTCCGCTTTAAGATAAAAAGCCATTTGTGTGCAGCAGCTGCCCTAGCACCCCCCTAATACTTACCTGAGCCCCATCTCTGTCCAGTGATGTCCATGAGTGTATAAGCCATCCGAGATTCTCCTTCCTGATTGGCTGAGATAACAGTAGCGGTGCCATTGCTGTCAGTCAAGGTCAGCTACCCAATCAGGAGAGAGAGGGGCAGGGCCAGGTCGGGGCTCCGTGTCTGAATGGACACACAGAACTGTGACTCAGCTCGGGTTACCCCCATGGCAAGCTGCTTGCTGTGGGGGCACTCAACAGGAGGGAGGGGCCAGGAGCACAGAAGAGGGACCCGAAAAGAGGAGGATCTGGGCTGCTCTGTGCAAATCCACTGCACAGAGCAGGTAAGTATAACCTGTTTGTTTGTTTTTTTTATAGGGAAAAAAAAACAAGACTTTACAATCACTTTAGCTCTTCAATAAATGCGCAAGTTTATATTGAGATTTTGGACACTTTTCACAATTGAAAGGATGGTTGGTGATGATGGCATTTTTCAGGATGTAATCTGCTGCAAATGTTTATCTTAGAACTGCAAAGTACATTGTGATTCCACAATATTTTCTTTTTTTTTTTCCTCTGCTTGATCTGCAAAAACAGTTGCAACTGACTACAGTTTTCTTTCTTTCTTTTTTTTTTTTAAGTGTTTCTTAAAGCCAGAAGGTTGCAATGTTAGCTGAAAATAGTTTTGAGGCATGTATGTAATTTTTTTTTACACAATTAAACAATTGAATGAACATTTTCCAAGGGTGGTGATTCCATACTTTTTGCAAGGGGTTGTACATATGTATGAAAATTACAAAAGTCGAAAAATAAAGTATGCATGGAGCTACAGCTATTAGAGGGGAATAAAGATATCTGACAAACAAAATATATTTTTAAAGGACTGTGTGCCCCCTCATCTCCAAGTCACATCCAATATAGAAGGCTGCATAAATCTGTCCATCATAAGTCAACCTAAACAAAGCCTTTTGAAACTTGAACTGGAATCCTTAGCCTTGCAACAGTTACAGCACCAGAGATGGAAATGTCAGACTTCTTTACGGATTCCAGAGACATCAACAAAGCAATCAAACAACAGCATTTCTCCATTCTTATACTAGATGATTATCCGTCTTGGATGAGGTATATGGCTACTGGCAGGTCAGTCTGGATGAATAGTCATCACTTGTGCACACATTCAGTGCACCTTGGAGACAGCACAAATTCGATCAACTACCATTGTCAACCTCCTAGTTAGGTATTTTAGCAAAAAAAAAAAATTTAAGCATTTAAAGTGGAAATATTTTTTTGCAAACACATCAGAAATATGTTTGCACCAAATATGAATCTGTACAGAAAGTGTAATACATACATGTTTTTAATATCTTTCAAAGATCACAGGACTCCCTCCAATAATCTTTTATGATTTTACCTCCATCTCCCAGGCATCAGCTTCTACTTCTGGGACTGAAAGGCTTTGCTCAGAGATGACAATATCATGTATTACCTGGTAACTCGGTAGCTCTTTTCTTTGTTCATTAATGTCTAACACAAATCTACATAATGCTGCCTCTCCACTTTGACTTGCTACAAAGTTACAGTTTAATGGCGATCAATGAGGGTCAGGAGACTAAGGAAATGTTTACCTGCAGCAAACTGATGACTTTGTCTCAGCCTGGGTGTATTGACTTGCCCAAAGCTTAAAAAAAAGAATTCCAGGTATGGATATTTTTACATAGTTACAATGTTCCAGCTTGGCTGTTCACCCTGGAAGCTAGAAATCACTGAAGTAGACACTGCTACACTAATACAGTGATATTCACTAGCTTCTAGGTCCCATACCATATGGCTGTTCTGCCGTTTATTGAATACAGGAGGTCACCCACTTGATATGGGTGCCAATCAGAGAATGCTTTGCATTTTTTCATAGAGTGCAAAGCATTCACTGATTCTCCAATTGGATGAGGTGGAGAGGTGAATGGTGATGTCATGATCTCCACTTTGGTCAGTCAAAGAATGCTTTGCATTCATTGAGAAAACACAAAGATTTATTTATTTATTTTTTAACAGTTTATTTAAAGAATTTTTTTTAAAGTTTTACAAAGAAGAATTAAGCAATGCAAAAAATTGAGAGACATATACCATAGTTATCAGAAATCACTGCAACATGAAATTGCACAGGTAACAAAATGTCAAATAGCGAATAAACAGTTTCTCACATAATGTAAACAGAAACTGGGGTGATCCACTCCAAAGCCACAGCAGTCATCCCAAAGCGGGTCAGCCTATACAAGAACACGCAATGCTAAAACAAGTAAAATAAACAAAACGTAATGAATGTTATTTATCAACACAATGCAGCAACATGGTACATAAGAGGGATGAAATATATCAAGAGTAAAGAGGATAAACAAACGTGACGGAGTACCAGACCCCAAAGAGAGAGGAAAAAGAAACCACTCAGTGTGCTGTAGCCCAAGATGATTAAGTTGCATTAAGGGTTAAGTAATAATTCCAAGCATCCCATACAGTAATAAACTTAGCTAGGTTATTGTGCAGTCTAGCTAAGTGCTTGATCAATTTTTTTTGTTTTTTTCCGCAGCGGAAGGCCCAAAAGATGCATCAGTGGGTCTAGGTGGACAGGCCGTTGGAAAGGAGTAAGTTAACTTATTCCCAGAAAGGTATCATTTTTGGGCATGTACATGGAATGTGAAACAGAGATCCCAACCCTTGAGTCACATCTCCAAGACCTGTTGAAAACAGAAGTAAAAATAGTATGATGGCAATGTATTAAAAGGGAATTATAATATTACTGAAAGGTCCACTGTAAAGGGACCCTGTCACTAGACTGCTGAATTTAAAGCAAGCTTACCCTGCAAAAAAAAAAGAAAAAAAAAAAGATACTTAACTTTTAGAGGGTAATTCCAATCTTAGCTATCTTCACGAGCTGCTGCTGCTATCCGACATTCTGCTATCCTATTCCTGCTGCTGCTATCCGACATTCCCAGCTACCTGCTGTGGTTTTCTCTGCCAACACTTAAATCACTATAGCACTACTACTGAAGTTAAGCAATCCTCTTCTTTTTTTGACAGGGAGATCGGTCTTAAATAGGCTGCCACAAAAAAAGAAAAAAAAAGAACCATAACGATATTCTGTACATTTACCAAATAAGTTTTATTTTAAAGTTATTCTATGTATGAGGCATGGAATTGGATAAAAAAGCATGCAAAAATGCATGTTCACCCTACAGTAGATATGAATAGAGCCTTTTTTGTCAGCAATCCGGTGATCCTGGAACACACCTGTTTGTGACATAATGCTTAAAAACAGGGCTGTCTTTAATATTGATTGGACCCTGGGCAAAAAAATGTTTACTGACTCAAAATCAGTTTACTGAATCAGATCAGACAGCGATTGCATTTGGTTGCCAGATGTTACAGTGTATCATTAACACTCACTGACTGGTTTCTAGAGGTTACAGCTCATAATTTCTGCTTGTTGATTGGTTGCTAGAGATTACTGTACATCAATACTGCTCATTGATTGGTTGCTATAGGTTACTGAACATCATTGCTGCTTACTGATTGGTTGCTAGAGGTTACAGCACATCATCTCCTCACTTCCTGCACACCATGGACTGGGGAGATGAGGGGGCCCATTAATAGACATTAAACTCCTAGGGATCCTAGGACTCCTGGGCTCAGTGGCAGTGCAGTGCAGACTTTCAAGCATGCCCCTTCACCTCACCAGTGGGCAGCATTCAGTATAGGTAATGGTGGAAATGACATCAGGGGGTAATGATATACATATGAATACCGCCTCTCTTTACATATGAATCCTGTGGGTCTGCCTCTATTTACATATGACTGTCATCACTATTTACATGTCAATGTCAGTATTTACATATAAACACAGGGTCTGCAGGTGAGTCATCTGTGCACAACAATAGGGCAGAGCTGGGCAGCATTAGTAACAGAACTTCACACTGAGATATCAGGACACATCATGGGACTAAAACCTCAAGGAACAAGGGAATTTGAACTGGGATAGTTGCCAAATATGAGGCAGATGCTTTGGGCCCCACAACAATGACAGGGCCCAGGGCAGCTGCCCTTTTTGCCCTGCCTTAAAAACGGCCCTGCTTACAAACATTCCTGTTGGTGACTGTGTACCACTAAGGGTCTGTAGTTCTTTTTTTTTTTTTTCCAGAAAGTGTTTTTTATTTATTCAAACAGTAAATACAAGAGCCAACAGAAGCGGAAAAGTGACACGAGTACATAAACCAAAAGTATTGTTCAGTCTTATATAAGTACAATTAATAAAACAATGCACACACATAGCAATAAGCCCACCTCCTAGTACTGAATGGTGTGGACTCGAGAATCAAATTGTCTCTCATATTGTGGATAATCTTGGTATAGGGCCTCGAGTGTGCGTCCTGCAAAGCTAGTTGGGGAGATAAAGTGTTTTGTTGTCAGTGGAGATGGCTACGTTGAAGGCTCGTGTGACAAGCTCTACATGTGAGATGGAGCGTAAGTAATTTGGTAAGGTGTATAGGGGGGGGAGAGTAGTAAGAAGACAGATCAGTTGGGATGGAGGGGGGGAGGGGTGGAAAGAAGAGGAAGGGGGAGGGAGAAAAATAAAACAAAGGGACAAATAAATATAAAGGGGAAAGGGGGACCAGGGGGGAGGGTGGGGGGTGTTCGTCTCTGACTCCCTTGCAAATGTGCTTATCCGACAGATTCTTATGTTCGGTAGTCTTAAGGGAGTACAAGTCTGGACCAGATACCAGGCGTTCTATGAAAATGGGGTGGGTGCAGAGAGAAGGATATCAATATATTTTGAATGTAGCTGATGAGGTCAAATAAACCAGTATTCGGTGGATTGTCTATTCTATCCTGAGTGGTCTATTAGAGCTAGGTGGCGGGGTTACTGAGGGTGTTAAATGCAGTTGTTGCTTGGAAGGATATCCAATCCACCCATTGTTTGCTAAATTTGGCAGGGGTATCATGAGCAGTGTGAATAAGTTTTTCCATGTCTGCAATTTTCTGAATCCTGGCGAACCATTCTTTGATTGACGGTGTGGTCAAGGATTTCCAGTGCGGGGGTAAACATTGCTTTGCCGCGTTAATTAAATGCATCGTTAGAGACTTATGATACTGTTTATGAGGGAGTGTCGAGAGGTGAAGGAGAAATTGTGCTGGTGTGAACGGGATGTCAAGACCGGTGACAGTGGAGATAGTTTGATGAACCGTTTTCCAAAACGTCTGAAGGGCTGGGCACTCCCACCATATGTGGAGCAGGGTGCCTTTGGACTGATGGCAACGCCAGCAACCAGCAGAGACCGCCGGGTTAAATTTGTTAAGGATAAACGGTGTGCGATACCATCTGGACTGGATTTTATATCCATTTTCCTGTGCATACACATTTCTCGAGCCTTTGTGGATGTTCAGGAAAATCTTCCCCCAGTTCTCTTCTGAGATCGGGATCGCTAGGTCATTTTCCCATTGCTTGCAGGCCTTGCCTTCATTAGCTTTTAAGTTTTCATATAGGAGATTGTGGGTGAAAGAGATAAGATGGGTTTGGGGCGTTCTTTGCATACATAGCCTTTCAAAAGAAGTCAGTGGCCTTGAGTATTGTGCATCTTTGTCTGTGGATTTAAGGTATTGTGTCAGGAGGAGATAGTCCCATGGGGGAATGGGTGGGCGTTCAACCGTTAAAGACAGTTGATGAGCTGAAAGGAGTTTGCCTCGACGGTACAGTTGGTGTGCTCTGGGGCACTTTTCCGGCCAGTGGTTAGTCAAGTAGCGGTTGTGCATGCCCGGGGGAAAGTCAGGGTTTAGTTTTATTGGAGTCATTGGGCCTGGGGTCGAGGATAGGGGTGTTTTTCGACATGTTTGGTGGAAGTATTGCAGGGTCGGGCCAATCAATGGGTGTACTAGTATATCTCTTGGGATGTGTTTCAGGGGTATCCAAGGGAGGGTGTTCAAATGTAAGTCAGTAAAAGAGGCCTCCAAATTGACCCAGTCTTTTCGAGCCGAGTGAAGGTTCCAATCAAGAATTCTTGTGAGATGTACTGCTATGTTATAATTAGAGAGATTAGGAAGGCCGATGCCTCCGAGATGCTTCGGACGAGTAAGCGTGAGAAATTTTGTTCTAGGTGAGCGGCCACCCCAGAGAAATTTAGAGTAGATGCTGTTGTATGTTCGGAAATATGAGGGGGGAATCTTTATAGGGATAGTTTGCAAGATATACAACAATCTAGGCAACGCATTCATTTTTAGAACAGCGGCCCTACCAAACCAAGAGATTGTGGACTTATTCCATAATTTAAGGTCAGATTCCAATTTGGATAGGAGGGGGAGGTGATTTTTGGCATATAAGTCTGTGAGTTGCGCGGGAAGTTGAATCCCTAAATAGGTGATCGTTTCCTTTTTCCATAGGAAGGGGAAATTAGTCTTGCATTGTTCCACAATGTGTTGTGGGAGGGATATGTTAAGGGCAAAGGACTTCGAAAAGTTAATTTTGAGATTGGACAGGTCTTGGAACTTTTGAAACGTTTGTAAAAGGTTCGGGAGGGAGATAATTGGGTTCGTTAGGAAAAGTAAAATGTCATCTGCGAAAGCAGCGTATTTGTATTCCCTGGTTGGTGCCTGGATGCCCTGGATGTTAGTATTGAGTGTTAGTTGCCTGAGAAGAGGCTCAAGTGTGAGAATAAAAAGAATGGGGGATAGAGGGCAACCTTGTCTCGTTCCATTACCGATGTGGAAGGCATTCGACAGGGTACGGTTGACTCTCACCTTAGCTGTTGGGTTCGTGTATAGGGAGAGAATCATTTCTGTCATACGTGGTCCGAGACCTATCGCTGCTAGTACTGCTTCCATATAGTCCCATGCTACCCTGTCGAATGCCTTCTCTGCATCCAGCGAAAGGAAAAAGCTCTTCTGTTTGGTCCGGGAAATAAGTTGGTGTAGATTAATGGCTTTAAGGGTATTATCCCTGGCCTCTCTACCAGGGACAAAGCCTACTTGGTCATAAGATATTAGAGAGGGGAGACAGGGCAGCAATCTGTTGGCTAATATTTTGGAGAATATTTTTAAATCTACGTTCAGAAGCGAAATCGGGCGGTAGTTACATGGGAGGGTGGGGTCCTTGTCTTCTTTAGGGATAACTACAACGTGGGCTTCTAGCATGCCTTGCGTGAAAGGGCTAGAGGGGGAGATGGAGTTGAATGCTCGTAAAAATGGGGTTCTTAAAATTTCTGAGAAGGTTTTATAATAAGTGGTAGGGAGGCCGCCTGGGCCTGGGCTTTTGCCTGCTTTCGATTGTTTTAGGGCGTCGTTCCATTCTTGTTCCGTGACCGGCGAGTCAAGATTGGTGGCCACCTCAGCAGAGATTTTATCCGGGGCAAAGAGTTCTAGGAACGATTTTATAGCGGAAGCTCGTTGAGAATTTGGATGCTTGTTGGGTTCAGAACCGTTTAAGTTATACAGCGAGGAGTAATATCTTTCAAATTCTGTAGCTATGTCTTTATTATGGGTCAATTGGATACCTACAGGGGATTGTAGATGGTGAATTGTGTTATTGGCTCTTTTTTTGCGTAGTGCTTGTGCGAGGAGATGGCTGCTTTTGTTGCCAAACTCATAAAATAGTTTTTGAGAGAGTGCATAGTTTTTCTTAATGGAACTGTTCAGTTCATCTTGTATGAGTTGGCGTGTTTCGGTCAATTCTAGAAGGGTTGTTTGAGCTAGGGAGCGCTTATGGGAGGATTCTAGTTTGGCTAATTTTTTGAATAAGGCCGCAAGTTTGGCTTTTTTTTCTTTTTTGAGGGAGGCAGATAGGGAGATCATTTTGCCTCTATTCACACATTTGTGGGCTTCCCATTGGCTAAGTTTGGATGTGTCAGGAGTGTCATTTTCTGTGAAGTAATTCGTGAGGCAGTCTCGAATCTGTTGTTCAAATACGGGGTTTGTGAGAATAGTTGGGTCGAGTCTCCAGATGTATGAGTGTTCTAGTTTTTCTGGAAATGTGAGTGTCATAGTGACGGGATGATGGTCAGAAAAGGTCATCGGGTCAATGGTAGCTGTCGACAAAGATGCTAAGTCTTGTTGGGTGACGAAGAGGTAGTCTAGTCGTGAGTATTTGTTGTGGGGAGTAGAAAAGTAGGTATAGTCCTTTACAGTAGGGTTAATGGTTCGCCAGGAGTCATGTAGCAGTAATTCCCATAGACATTTCTTAATTTGTTTGAGTGCTCTATAGGGTAGGTGGGAGCTGCCAGAAGATGTGTCTAGCAAGGGGTCAAGAGGGACGTTCAGGTCTCCACCAAAAATCAGGATTCCTTCTTGAAAGGAAATCAGTTTCCAATGTGGCCTTTAAGGAAAAGGAACCTGCCTTGCTCGTCGATCAGTGTATCGGATATCTGCACCGGGATTCGTTTGGAAATGAGGATTGAAACTCCTTTAGATTTAGAAATGGGGGAGGTTGCATGAAAACCGTGAGGGTAGAGATTGTTAGTTAATTTAGGAATGTTTCTGGAGCTGAAGTGGGTTTCTTGTAGGAAAACCACATCAGCTTTTTTACAGCGTAAAAGTGAGAACAATTGCAAGCGTTTTTCAGGTGTATTCAGCCCATTGGCGTTAGGTGTTAGTACTTTCAAAGATTGGTTTAGTGTCTTATTCGCCTGAGGCGCCATGCCTGCGGGGAGGGTAGCAAGCTGTTTATAAGGGGCGGGGCTGGGGGGAGTCAGAGACAAACACAAAAAAAACAAAAAAAAAAGGGGGGGGAGGGGGAAGAGGATGAGGTGGATTAGTAGAGTAGGAGAGGTAAGAGGTACACAGGGAGAGTGGTAAGGAGTCCTTCCCAGGTATGGGAAGCGCGGGAGAAAACGGAAGTGGGGGTTAGCCTGCAACCCCACTATATATTACCGGGGTACCGATGAGGGCAGCGGTTCCCACAGAAACCGCTTCGTGGGAGAGTGGTAGGAAACGCCCTACAAGACGGGTGAGTTCCATGCTCCTGTGAGGTCAAGGTGTTTATGGATTGGGATGATATACTGGTCTGATGAGTAGCCAGCCGAGAGTTGTGCTCAAGGCTAGCTTTGGGAGAAGTATGTTTCGAGGGTACGGTCATGGTGAGAGATTAAGTGGACAAGGTGGGGGTATAAGGGGAATATAGAGAGGATCTATTGCCGGGTGGGGGCATCAGTTCAGTAGGAATCGTATGGTCATAGTATGGTAGTATAACTTACAATTCAAAAGAAAAAGAGAGAGGAAATCCGCGCTACAGTGTATAACAAAAAAAATTTTTTGTGATGCAGCAATTCTAGTACATACCAAAAGTGTTATATACGTGTAGAAAAAGAAAAAAAGGAAAGAACTGCGCAATCCCTAATATTTCTATTAGGATATAAGCCACCCCACCTTAAAAAAGTGTTTCTTATGACTTATGATTCAAAAAACAAATCTCATAACTAAATATGACATAAAACATTGCTTATAACTTGTGAAATAAACATATGTATTAACCCTCGTATGTTGTGAACCCAAAGGTGAGATATGCAATACTGGGTCAATATGTGCCAAAAAATTCAGAAAAGAAAACATATGAGGTTACACCCAACGGGACTATAAAAATTGTAAAAAGTAAATCAACATAAGTGTGGCAATATTATAAAGTCCATTATGAGTCCAACTGAAAAACACCCCGTGTTCAAAGGAATCTGTCCAATCCAAAACCCTTTAATTAACGTGAAGCAAGACCAGGTGCACCTCCACCGAACAAATAGCACTAGCCCCTTACCAGATGCCCCAGTAAGGAGCGCTTTATCACAGATCAGGTCAGAAGATAGGTAAATCTTGAGCCATCCGAGTGGAGCACTCTATCGTAAACCAGGTTAGGGGATACGCCAATCTTGAACCATCCAAAACAGGGAAAACACTTTTTGGAGCAGGACTCAAATATGTTCCATTGGAGAATCAAAAAAGGTCCACCATAGGAAGGAAAAAATACTCCAAATAGTGTAAAATCATTTAATAAAACGCAAATGTAAAAAGAAAAATACACTTACAAACATAAAAGAACATAGGGCATATCATCAAATGGGCAAGCGTCGGCCGATTGCGAACTCCAATCGATATCCCTTCTGGTACCAGTTTAACTGAGGCAAATGAGCGTGTCACGCCACCCAACGCGTTTCGTGAAAAATTCACGTCGTCTGGGGTATGGGTGACACGCCATATTGCCTCCATTATATAATAAATGTCTAGCACAAGCCACCTCCTCCGTTACACAAGAGCCTACTCCACTTCCGGGATCATCCCGGAAGTGTGGCATGTGAGTTATAAATCACAACCTGTAAAATATCAATCCAATCCTTGAACTGGATGATATGAATCAAGTGGACGTAAAAGAGGAAAACACTCATCAGTGTAGATCCTGAAAATAAAACACACAAGGGCAGTGTCACTGTCGGCCAGCGGGCCACCTCCTCTCGTACCCACGGAGAAGGACCAAGCCTCGCTTTCACATCCAATGACGTACGGGGTCAGAGGGCCAGAGCGGCGGAAGTGACGCATATCCGTGCAGTCACCCGCCCCTCTCTGGTCCGCGGCCGAACAGCGACGCCCCCTGTAGCGGCGTGACACCACGCCGTGCGTGCCAGGCGGATGGACAGCGCGCGCCACCCCCAACACGGAAGTACGTGCGCTCCATCTAATACCATGCCTCGCTTACATTCCAGAGATGTAGCGGCTGAGAACATCTATGCCAAATAGATCTTCCTTAAAAACACAAAAAAGGAAAAGGATAAAATCAAAAATGGGCATAAAATAAATTAAGAGAATCAGGAAGGAGGAGGGGACTTGTCCACACAATCAAAATATACAAGGATTACAATAACAAATGACAATTAAGAATCAAAATGAATAAAACATAAAAAGGCACTTTGTGATAAATGCCTGACTCACTATGTGGTTAAGCCCTTCCTGATATTGTGATAACAATGTTGACTAGAATGCAAAGCTCACCCACAGCTATAAAATAAGGGGGGCATCAACAACTGTAATACAAGTACCCCAATCCCCATCGAACTACCTGGACACTCCAAACCCAGAGTTTTATTGGGGGCTATCTCATCCATTTATAAAAATCTCAGAGTATTGTGAGAAAAAATTTTTTTTTTTTTTTTTGTAATGAAAAAAATCAGAACTGCAAAGAAGGAAAACATCAAACGCTACACAAGAATAGATGAATCCACAGGAAACCAATCCCTACAGTACCCGATTGGAAACTAATGAACACATTCACGTATAAACCAAAAAATTGGCAGGAACATCCCATTAAGCATTATTGATAAATGCATTAACGTCTGTATCCGTGTTCATACCAAAAGGGGTGTAAGTTTTTAGCCTATGGATCCAAGACATTTCCAACCGTGAAATCTCTCTAACTAAAGCTCCACCCCTCCAATGGGGTTTGTACTTATCGATCCCCATGTACAAAGTATTGGACGGATCCCTACCATGTTTTTCGTCATAGTGCCTAGAAAGGGGATGTTTGTCAAAGCCCCGTTTAATGTTGGCGATATGCTCATTCAATCTGACCTTGAGGGCCCTCTTAGTTCTCCCCACGTACTGAAGCCCACAAGGACATTGGATGAGATAAACCACTGCTTCTGAGGAGCATGTGATGAACGGCTCTACTGTATATCTCCTCTGGGTACTAGTGGAGACAAATTCAAGGATCTTAGAATTTTTATTCATATTATAAGAGCACACTTGACAATTCCTACACCTATAGAACCCTTTGAGGTTCTGAAAGAAGCATCTGTCTTTTTCGGGGGGATTTTGCACACTAGGGGCAATCTTACTGCCTAATGTGGAAACTCCTTTAAAAATCACCCTAGGGACTTCCGGTAGAATAGTTCCTAGAGTCTGGTCAGTGGTCAGAATATGCCAATGTCTGCGGATAAGCTGTTTGACCTTCTGATGTTGCATCGAGAAGGTGGTAACGAAGGGTAATGAAAGCTGATTCACATCATCCTTACTCTCCCTATCGACCAGCAGGCTAGACCTGTCTCTATTCCGTGCATTGAAACATGCCTCGGATAACAGATCTGCCGCATACCCTTTTTCCAGAAAACGCTGAGATAGTATTTTAGCTTGCTCATCAAACTCGATGATATCGGTACAGTTTCTCCTTAGGCGTAGATATTGTCCCAAAGGGACCGACCTTAACCAAGAGTCCAGATGACAACTGCCCATAGGAATATAAGAATTCCTATCTGTGGATTTGAAGAAAGTAGAGGTGATGAAACTGTCACCATTAGCCCTGATGTTTAGATCTAAAAAATTCACCCCTTCCTGGCTGGCTTCATAACTGAATTTGATGCCTCTCGTGTTGTTGTTTAACCCTTCCATAAAGCCATGGAGCTCCCGTTCATCGCCATCCCAAAGGAGGAGGACGTCATCAATATATCGTGCCCACAGCACTATCTCCGATCGTCTGGGAGAATCGATGACGTCCTCCTCCCATTTGGCCATGAATAGGTTAGCCAAACTAGGGGCATATTTGGCTCCCATGGCAACCCCTTTGTCCTGACGATAAAACTGGTTATCGAACCAGAAGTAATTGTGCTTTGCTGCAAAATCTAAAAGGGCCAAAATAAAATCAATCTGGATCTGAGTTAAACCGGAGTCTTGCTCCAAATAAACTCTGGCGGCTTCAAAGCCCAGTTCGTGGGGAATGATAGTGTAAAGTGATGTGACATCAGCTGTCACAAGCCATAAACCTGGTGTTGGTTTGATGGTACTTAACATATTAAGGATTTGCTTGGTGTCCCTCACGTATGATGGAATTTTCTTCACAAGTGGCTGAAGAAAAAAATCTATATACCTGCCCACCCTGGACGTCACTGAGTCTATACCACTGACTATAGGGCGACCAGGGGGGGCAGGTAATACTCTTATGCAACTTCGGGAGATAATAAATGACTGGGGTTCTAGGGGCCATAGGTATGAGGAAAGACTTTTCTTTATCCGTGAGGATCCCTCTACGAAAGCCCTCATCTACTATCCCTGTTAATTCCTTTTTGTATTTGACCACTGGGTCCCTGCTGAGCAGGGAATAAGTCTCCCTGTCATCGGTAATTCGATGCAACTCCTTGAGATAATCACTCCTATCAAGGATAGCAATACCACCCCCTTTATCTGCAGGTCTGATGACAAGGGACTTATTATTACAAAGGGAATCCAAACCCTTCTGTAGGTCGCCCCGAAGTTTACATTTTTTTACCTTCATCTCATCCAGATCCTTAAGTACCAGATCCCTGAAGACCTTAATACTAGGAGCCAGTGTCCCTGGGGGATTGAAAAGGGATGCATTGGCAAGGCCGGAATGTTGAAAAACCGATCTCGGCCTATTGTTCTCCTGAATGGGATTACCCAACATGTACCGCTTGATGTTTAGTCTGCGTACAAACTTATGCACATCCATGTAGGTCTGAAACTTGCTCAAACACCTTGGTGGAGCAAATTTCAGACCCTTATCCAAAAGCCGTTTTTCAGGGTCAGAAAGTGCCTGTGTGCTGAGATTAAAAATGCCCTCACCTAGGGCCTTTTTCGTTTTAGCTGATTGTATCCGCCTCCCCCCTCTGACTCCCCTCTTAGTTCTATAGGCCTTTTCAGGCCTCTGTGGTCCCTGGGAAAATCCCACCTACGATTATTGCTGGGGTCATGACTGGGTTGGGAGGGTCTAAACCCTACGTTATGGTCTACCTCCCATGATCTAATCGGGTAGGATGCTTGCTGGAAATTATCCTCTATCTGACTCCCTGTGTAAGGGGCTTCAAAATCTGACAGCGGGAAGAAACGATTTTGGGTCGGGACTTCCCAAGGTTGATTTCTCCTATTAGAGTATACCGATCTTTCTTGGTCAAACCCCTGGATGGAGCCCCATGCTGGATAGTAGTGATGGCCGAACGGTTCGCCCGGCGGTCGTTTCGCGGCGAATTTCCGACATTCGCGGTCCGCACGTTCGAACGCCTTTTTCCGTCGTTCGCCGCGGCGGACTTACGTGTTTAATGTATACAAGAACTTTAACCTTTGGTGACACGTTTATCATGTGATACAGGACAGCCAATTGAGACATGACAGCACATGGACACTTGTACATTCCCCCTAACCTATAAATACACCCGATCCGGTGGCCATTTTACATTCTTTCTTCTGTTAAGATAGGGACAGGTTCCTGTGTGGAGTAGGGAGAGATAAACCACTAGCTATTTGGTACACAAAAGTTCTTTTCAGGACTGGTATAGGTGTTAGGTGTTGATAGGTTTGCTGTGCTGCTGATTCTTGCAGCAGCCTGAGTGTCTTTTGTTAGTTTAGAGAAAGGGAAAGGACGGTGTATGCTACAGGGACAGCCAGATTAGTCTTTCATCATCATCATCATCATCATCATCATTAGCTGTTACTATCAAGGTCCACAAAAGAGCTGTTCCAGTAACCACTAATCGTTCTCTTTTTTTGCCAATTTGTATAGGGACAGGAAGGAAGCAGTGTTGTCAGGCAGTGAGGGTAATTTTAAAGACTTGCTGTTATTATTAGTTCCACAAAGGTTCTTTTCAGGACTGGTATCAGTGGTACAGTAATAGGCTTGTACATGTATAATATTCTTTCTTCCAAATATAGAAAGGATATTATACTTGACTGCTGCCCTTCTGCTGCAGTCTGCTAAACATTCACAACTCACTTGTTCCACAAAAGTTCTTATAAGGACTGGTAACTTGGTATAGGGTGCTACGGTACATAGGCTTGAGTGCGGTACAGTCTGCTGTTCTGTAAGGACCGCTATCGGTCCACAATAGATAGGGTTGACGTGCACCACTGCTGACCGCTGCCCTATACTGCAGCAGTCCTTCAGCGGTATAGGGACTGACGTACAGTCTGCTAATCACTAACACACAACCTGCTTGTTCCACAAAAGTTCTTATAAGGACTGGTAACTTGGTATAGGGTGCTACGGTACATAGGCTTGAGTGCGGTACAGTCTGCTGTTCTGTAAGGACCGCTATCGGTCCACAATAGATAGGGTTGACGTGCACCACTGCTGACCGCTGCCCTATACTGCAGCAGTCCTTCAGCGGTATAGGGACTGACGTACAGTCTGCTAAAAACTAATACACAACCTGCTTGGTCCACAAAAGTTCTTATAAGGACTGGTAACTTGGTATAGGGTGCTACGGTACATAGGCTTGAGTGCGGTACAGTCTGCTGTTCTGTAAGGACCGCTATCGGTCCACAATAGATAGGGTTGACGTGCACCACTGCTGACCGCTCACCTATACTGCAGCAGTCCTTCAGCGGTATAGGGACTGACGTACAGTCTGCTAAACACTAATACACAACCTGCTTGTTCCACAAAAGTTCTTATAAGGACTGGTAACTTGGTATAGGGTGCTACGGTACATAGGCTTGAGTGCGGTACAGTCTGCTGTTCTGTAAGGACCGCTATCGGTCCACAATAGATAGGGTTGACGTGCACCACTGCTGACCGCTCACCTATACTGCAGCAGTCCTTCAGCGGTATAGGGACTGACGTACAGTCTGCTAATCACTAACACACAACCTGCTTGTTCCACAAAAGTTCTTATAAGGACTGGTAACTTGGTATAGGGTGCTACGGTACATAGGCTTGAGTGCGGTACAGTCTGCTGTTCTGTAAGGACCGCTATCGGTCCACAATAGATAGGGTTGACGTGCACCACTGCTGACCGCTCACCTATACTGCAGCAGTCCTTCAGCGGTATAGGGACTGACGTACAGTCTGCTAAACACTAATACACAACCTGCTTGTTCCACAAAAGTTCTTATAAGGACTGGTAACTTGGTATAGGGTGCTACGGTACATAGGCTTGAGTGCGGTACAGTCTGCTGTTCTGTAAGGACCGCTATCGGTCCACAATAGATAGGGTTGACGTGCACCACTGCTGACCGCTGCCCTATACTGCAGCAGTCCTTCAGCGGTATAGGGACTGACGTACAGTCTGCTAAACACTAATACACAACCTGCTTGGTCCACAAAAGTTCTTATAAGGACTGGTAACTTGGTATAGGGTGCTACGGTACATAGGCTTGAGTGCGGTACAGTCTGCTGTTCTGTAAGGACCGCTATCGGTCCACAATAGATAGGGTTGACGTGCACCACTGCTGACCGCTCACCTATACTGCAGCAGTCCTTCAGCGGTATAGGGACTGACGTACAGTCTGCTAATCACTAACACACAACCTGCTTGTTCCACAAAAGTTCTTATAAGGACTGGTAACTTGGTATAGGGTGCTACGGTACATAGGCTTGAGTGCGGTACAGTCTGCTGTTCTGTAAGGACCGCTATCGGTCCACAATAGATAGGGTTGACGTGCACCACTGCTGACCGCTGCCCTATACTGCAGCAGTCCTTCAGCGGTATAGGGACTGACGTACAGTCTGCTAAACACTAATACACAACCTGCTTGGTCCACAAAAGTTCTTATAAGGACTGGTAACTTGGTATAGGGTGCTACGGTACATAGGCTTGAGTGCGGTACAGTCTGCTGTTCTGTAAGGACCGCTATCGGTCCACAATAGATAGGGTTGACGTGCACCACTGCTGACCGCTGCCCTATACTGCAGCAGTCCTTCAGCGGTATAGGGACTGACGTACAGTCTGCTAAACACTAATACACAACCTGCTTGGTCCACAAAAGTTCTTATAAGGACTGGTAACTTGGTATAGGGTGCTACGGTACATAGGCTTGAGTGCGGTACAGTCTGCTGTTCTGTAAGGACCGCTATCGGTCCACAATAGATAGGGTTGACGTGCACCACTGCTGACCGCTGCCCTATACTGCAGCAGTCCTTCAGCGGTATAGGGACTGACGTACAGTCTGCTAAACACTAATACACAACCTGCTTGGTCCACAAAAGTTCTTATAAGGACTGGTAACTTGGTATAGGGTGCTACGGTACATAGGCTTGAGTGCGGTACAGTCTGCTGTTCTGTAAGGACCGCTATAGGTCCACAATAGATAGGGTTGACGTGCACCACTGCTGACCGCTCACCTATACTGCAGCAGTCCTTCAGCGGTATAGGGACTAAGAGTTTTGTCACAGGGTCATTTAAAAAATGACATGCAGAGGAAGAGGCAGGCCCTTCCGCAGGGGTGGTAGGGGTAGGGCAGGAGCAACAGGCTTGAGCCAAAGTGGGAAGTTGCAGAAGGTGCGTTCAATTACTTTAAAGGATGCACCAGACTTGGTTGAGTGGCTCGCTCAGCCTTACTCTTCTGCACCCTCCTCATCCTCTCGATCTGCACCCTCTTCTTCACTCTCTGCTATGTGCACCCCCAAAGACACTACCACCAACAACACGACCACCACCACCACCACCACATACCTTCCGCTTGAGTCACTGGAATTATTTTCCGATCCATATCAAGAGGACATTTCTGATGCGCAGCCACTCTTGGTATTGGATCAGGAAGAGGAGGTAGCAACAAGCGCTACTCAGCAGTCTGACGCCAGTACCCAGATCAGCCCAAGGAGGAGGTTGGTCCCCGGTGTTGCTGCCTACTCCGAGATCTCTACTTATAGCGGTGGGGAAGGTGACGTTGATGATGACGTGTCTAGTGATGTCACGTGGGTGCCCACAAGAGAGGAAGAGGAGGGGAGTTCAGAGGGAGATATGGACCAGCAGATAGGGAGGAGAAGCAGCAATGACTTACATTGCACAGCAGGGACAAAGCAGACTGCAAATGTATCAGGAGCGAGTCATCGACCATGTACGGTCACATCTGGCGCTCCCAGGACACCGGCACATGGCTCCGCAGTGTGGGCTTTTTTTAACGTGTCCGCTGCTGACAATAGCGTTGCCATCTGCAATCTTTGCAGTCAACGCGTTAGTCGCGGTAAGCCCAATACTCACCTAGGGACGACCGCCTTAAGAAGGCACATGAGCAGCCATCACCGAGCCCAGTGGGAGCAACGGAACACACAAAGCCACACTGCAGGCTCTCACCGTCCAGCCTCGTCTTCTACTTCTCCTTCTCCTCTCTCCTCACAATTGTCCTCCACTCCACCTTCCATCACGCCAAGCTCACATTTTTCTGCAAAAAGGCAGGCTTCCGTGGGCCTAATGTTTGAGCGTAAAAAAATGATGATGCCGGATAACCCTCTTGCCCAACGGTTGGCGGCTGGCTTGTCAGAACTCATAGCCCGCCAACTACTGCCATATAAACTGGTGGACTCGGAGGCCTTTCGCAAATTTGTGGCCATTGGAACACCACAATGGAAGGTCCCAGGAAGGAAGTATTTCTCAGAGAAGGGCATCCCAGAGCTATATGGCCATGTTCAGCGGCAAGTGAATGTATCTCTGGCACACAGTGTCGGTGCCAAGATACATCTGACCACAGACACGTGGTCTAGCAAACACGGGCAGGGAAGGTATATCAGTTTTACTGCCCACTGGGTGAACCTTCTGACGGCCGTCAAGCATGTAACCCGTGGCACCCGTGTAGATTTGGTTTTACCGCCACGGATTGCATGCAGGCCTGACTCTTCTTCTCCTCCTCCTACTCCATCCTCCTCCCTCTCCTCCTCAGCTGCCTCCTCCTTTTCCGCTGCTAGCGTCTCTTCCACTGCACCGCCCAAGCTCCCCAGAACCTATTCCACATGCCAGGTGAGACGTTGCCATGCCGTGCTGCGTCTGTTGTGCCTGGAAGCAAAGAGCCACACTGGCCCGGCACTCCTTTCAGCTTTGCGTTCACAGGCAGATGAGTGGCTAACACCGCTCAATTTGACAGTTGGTAAAGTGGTGTGTGACAACGGTGCCAATCTGCTTAGCGCATTGAAACAGGGCAAAATCACGCACGTGCCGTGCATGGCACACGTCTTAAACTTGGTCGTGCAGCGATTCCTTGTCAAATACCCTGGGGTCCAGGACATCTTGCGGCAGGCAAGGAAAATCTCGGCCCATTTCAGAAGATCTTACACGGCCATGGCTCGCCTTGCTGACATTCAGCGGCGACACCATCTGCCGGTCAGACGTCTTATTTGCGATTGCCCGACGCGATGGAACTCAACCTTCTATATGCTTGATAGGCTGCTCCAGCAGAAACGTGCAGTTAACGTCTACCTGTATGAACTCTGCGAAAGAAACGGTTCTGGGGAGCTGGGTTTTTTTTCACCGCGCCAGTGGCTGCTCATGCGCGACACATGCAGACTTCTGCGGCCATTTGAGGAGATCACCAAACTGGTCAGTCGCAGCCATGGCGCCATCAGTGACATGGTACCTTATGCCTTCTTTCTGGAGCGTGCATTGCGTCGTGTCATTGATCAGGCTGTGGAGGAGCAGGAGCGGGAAGATGAGGAAGTCGCAATGCTGGATGAATTCCCAGGGGGGGCTACTCTATCTGAGACAAGTCAACAACAGGAGTCTGATGAGGAGTCAGAGGAGGATGGTGCCGGGGCGGATGAGCAGGAGCAAGAAGAGCATGCTTTAAACCTTTCTGGGATCCCTGTTGTGCGAGGATGGGGAGAGGAGAATGAAGAGGACGACATTATCCTGGATGATGAGCAGGAGCCAGGCCACCACACCGCTTCCACTTTAGTGCAAATGGGGGCCTTCATGCTCCAGTGTTTTAATAGGGACCCCCGTATAAAAAGCATGAGGGTCAAGGACCAGTACTGGGTGGCAACGTACTTAGACCCCCGGTACAAACACAAAATGGCGGAAATGTTACCGCCGTCGCAGAGGGCTGTCAGAATGCAGCACTTCCAGGCCTTGCTTCGAGAAATGCTGCATTCTGCTTTTGCGTGCGCTGGCAGAGGAGCAATTCCCACTCCCAGAGAAGGATTTGCGGGTACCAATCCAACAGCGCCTGCAAGAAGAGGCCGGTTTGAAGATGTGTTGGTGACTTCGGATATGAGGTCATTCTTTCAGCCGACCCATCGACAGGTGTCATCCGGATCCAGCATCAGGGAACGCCTAGACCGTCAGGTGTCCGACTACATTGGGTTAACGGCCGATGTGGACGCTCTGAGGAGTGATGAACCCCTAGACTACTGGGTGGGCAGGCTTGACCTCTGGCCAGAGCTTGCCCAATTTGCAATCGAACTGTTGGCTTGCCCCTCATCCAGTGTCCTGTCCGAAAGGACGTTCAGCGCAGCAGGGGGGATTGTGACCGATAAGCGTACTCGCCTAGCTCACCACAGTGTTAACTACCTCACATTTCTAAAAATGAATGAGGCATGGATCTCGGAGGAATTCAACACATGTGACCAGTAGACCATGTATATGTCTATAAACTATTTTTTTAATCAAGCACACAGACCTTCTTAATTCATTTGGCTCACTTCCTTGACCCAAAAAAGCACACCGTACTATATGCCCCTACCCTCCTCTTTGAAGAGGTTGAGCGGTGTCATATTTCTACTGGGGCTGCTTATGATATCCCTGTGCTGTGCTGACTTCCTCCTGGGGGTTCTTATTATGAAGGGATCACACTATCCCTGTGCTGTGCTGACTTCCTCCTGGGGGTTCTTATTATGAGGGGATCACACCATCCCTGTGCTGTGCTGACTTCCTCCTGGGGCTGCTTACGGTGCTGCTGTCAGTGCTGTATGTCACGGTGCTGCTGTCAGCGCTGTATGTCACGGTGCTGCTGTCAGCGCTGTATGTCACGGTGCTGCTGTCAGCGCTGTATGTCACGGTGCTGCTGTCAGCGCTGTATGTCACGGTGCTGCTGTCAGCGCTGTATGTCACGGTGCTGCTGTCAGCGCTGTATGTCACGGTGCTGCTGTCAGCGCTGTATGTCACGGTGCTGCTGTCAGCGCTGTATGTCACGGTGCTGCTGTCAGCGCTGTATGTCACGGTGCTGCTGTCAGCGCTGTATGTCACGGTGCTGCTGTCAGTGCTCTGTATTACGGTGCTGCTGTCAGATGCCTCTATCACGGTGCATGTGTCATTCCGGTATGTCACGCTGCTGGTGATCATCTCCTGCACCCTCTTCTTTGCCTACCCTGGTCCCTGACCTTCCCTCTCCTCCATTGCCTTCATTAGCTCCATAGTCCTGAATTGTTAGAACAATTTCCCAAATAAAATAAAAATGCTTGTAGTTATCGATCCCAAATTCACCTCATACATGTATTATGTCATTGTCCAGATGGTGGGACTACGTTTTACCCCCTAATAATTACCACGTGGCCGCAAATTCGACATGAAGGTTTGCAAAGTTCGCCTCCCATTGAAGTCAATGGGGCCCGCGGCGAACGGTCGGTTTCGCGAACGTTTGGGTCCGTTCGCATTTCGCGTTCGCGAAACGTCCCGTCGGAAGTTCGTCCATCACTACTGGATAGTTACCAGGTCCTTGAATTGGGGTAGGTCTCTGATGACCACTCTGATAAGGACCCTTATTATTCTTATTCCTGTTTTTATTTTTGTGTCTCCCATTAATGGGTCCCCTCCCCGGGGCTACCCACAGGGGTCTTGGAGATGGCAAAAAGGAAGTGTCGCCTAATGTCGGCCGTGGAACTGTACCCGAATTACCTTGGTTACTCGGTGTGTCTCTAACTCCCTGCACCCATTCTGTGGGATAATGAACTATATTGTCCCTTGGGACTACGCCAGAAGGACCCCTCTGAGTATTGTTGGGGACATTAGGAGGAAGAGTATCCATCTGTTCCCTTTCCATGGCCAATTTCTTCTGCCATAAAAAAACAATACCAGACTGGTAATCCTCCTTGTCCCTAATAAATTTCTTTTTCTTCTTAAGCTTTTGCTCTTTCTCATCCTTCTCAAGAGTCTTAAGGAGGTTCTTAGAACACTCCTTATACTCTTCAGTGGTGCTCAGAGGTAATAGCGATTCTTGGATTAGTTTGATTTCTTCATCAAGGCGGGCTAATTTCTCGCTCTTTCTTTGAGCGAGAAATCGTAATAAACAAAGCCCTGAATCATTAAAAAACTTTTGCCAACCATCCAAGTCAGACTCCTCCCTATGTGGGCTCAGCTCCCACCTGAGGCTCCTGGGGACCATGCCTTCTCTAAGATATGTCTCAAAAAAAGCAATGTCCCACTGGGCATGTATCTCAGAGGTGATGAGATTTTTTAATCTAGTGAATAAACCTTTAATGTCTGAACCCGCAGACATGGGTGAGGAATCAAATACCCCAACGGTGTCTATCACCCTTTTGTTTCTAAACTCAAAGATATCCATAACGTAGGACTGAACCTATCTACTGAAGCCGCAAGATTATTTTTTTTTGGAAAAGGACAAAGGAAAAAGAGAGAGGAAATCCGCGCTACAGTGTATAACAAAAAAAAAAATTTGTGATGCAGCAATTCTAGTACATACCAAAAGTGTTATATACGTGTAGAAAAAGAAAAAAAGGAAAGAACTGCGCAATCCCTAATATTTCTATTAGGATATAAGCCACCCCACCTTAAAAAAGTGTTTCTTATGACTTATGATTCAAAAAACAAATCTCATAACTAAATATGACATAAAACATTGCTTATAACTTGTGAAATAAACATATGTATTAACCCTCGTATGTTGTGAACCCAAAGGTGAGATATGCAATACTGGGTCAATATGTGCCAAAAAATTAAGAAAAGAAAACATATGAGGTTACACCCAACGGGACTATAAAAATTGTAAAAAGTAAATCAACATAAGTGTGGCAATATTATAAAGTCCATTATGAGTCCAACTGAAAAACACCCCGTGTTCAAAGGAATCTGTCCAATCCAAAACCCTTTAATTAACGTGAAGCAAGACCAGGTGCACCTCCACCGAACAAATAGCACTAGCCCCTTACCAGATGCCCCAGATGGATACTCCTCCTCCTAATGTCCCCAACAATACTCAGAGGGGTCCTTCTGGCGTAGTCCCAAGGGACAATATAGTTCATTATCCCACAGAATGGGTGCAGGGAGTTAGAGACACACTGAGTAACACACCGAGCAACCAAGGTAATTCGGGTACAGTTCCACGGCCGACATTAGGCGACACTTCCTTTTTGCCATCTCCAAGACCCCTGTGGGTAGCCCCGGGGAGGGGACCCATTAATGGGAGACACAAAAATAAAAACAGGAATAAGAATAATAAGGGTCCTTATCAGAGTGGTCATCAGAGACCTACCCCAATTCAAGGACCTGGTAACTATCCAGCATGGGGCTCCATCCAGGGGTTTGACCAAGAAAGATCGGTATACTCTAATAGGAGAAATCAACCTTGGGAAGTCCCGACCCAAAATCGTTTCTTCCCGCTGTCAGATTTTGAAGCCCCTTACACAGGGAGTCAGATAGAGGATAATTTCCAGCAAGCCCCCTACCCGATTAGATCACGGGAGGTAGACCATAACGTAGGGTTTAGACCCTCCCAACCCAGTCATGACCCCAGCAATAATCGTAGGTGGGATTTTCCCAGGGACCACAGAGGCCTGAAAAGGCCTATAGAACTAAGAGGGGAGTCAGAGGGGGGAGGCGGATACAATCAGCTAAAACGAAAAAGGCCCTAGGTGAGGGCATTTTTAATCTCAGCACACAGGCACTTTCTGACCCTGAAAAACGGCTTTTGGATAAGGGTCTGAAATTTGCTCCACCAAGGTGTTTGAGCAAGTTTCAGACCTACATGGATGTGCATAAGTTTGTACACAGACTAAACATCAAGCGGTACATGTTGGCTAATCCCATTCAGGAGAACAATAGGCCGAGATCGGTTTTTCAACATTCCGGCCTTGCCAATGCATCCCTTTTCAATCCCCCAGGGACACTGGCTCCTAGTATTAAGGTCTTCAGGGATCTGGTACTTAAGGATCTGGATGAGATGAAGGTAAAAAAATGTAAACTTCGGGGCGACCTACAGAAGGGTTTGGATTCCCTTTGTAATAATAAGTCCCTTGTCATCAGACCTGCAGATAAAGGGGGTGGTATTGCTATCCTTGATAGGAGTGATTATCTCAAGGAGTTGCATCGAATTACCGATGACAGGGAGACTTATTCCCTGCTCAGCAGGGACCCAGTTTTCAAATACAAAAAGGAATTAACAGGGATAGTAGATGAGGGCTTTCGTAGAGGGATCCTCACGGATAAAGAAAAGTCTTTCCTCATACCTATGGCCCCTAGAACCCCAGTCATTTATTATCTCCCGAAGTTGCATAAGAGTATTACCTGCCCCCCTGGTCGCCCTATAGTCAGTGGTATAGACTCAGTGACGTCCAGGGTGGGCAGGTATATAGATTTTTTTCTTCAGCCACTTGTGAAGAAAATTCCATCATACGTGAGGGACACCAAGCAAATCCTTAATATGTTAAGTACCATCAAACCAACACCAGGTTTATGGCTTGTGACAGCTGATGTCACATCACTTTACACTATCATTCCCCACGAACTGGGCTTTGAAGCCGCCAGAGTTTATTTGGAGCGAGACTCCGGTTTAACTCAGATCCAGATTGATTTTATTTTGGCCCTTTTAGATTTTGCAGCAAAGCACAATTACTTCTGGTTCGATAACCAGTTTTATCGTCAGGACAAAGGGGTTGCCATGGGAGCCAAATATGCCCCTAGTTTGGCTAACCTATTCATGGCCAAATGGGAGGAGGACGTCATCGATTCTCCCAGACGATCGGAGATAGTGCTGTGGGCACGATATATTGATGACGTCCTCCTCCTTTGGGATGGCGATGAACGGGAGCTCCATGGCTTTATGGAAGGGTTAAACAACAACACGAGAGGCATCAAATTCAGTTATGAAGCCAGCCAGGAAGGGGTGAATTTTTTAGATCTAAACATCAGGGCTAATGGTGACAGTTTCATCACCTCTACTTTCTTCAAATCCACAGATAGGAATTCTTATATTCCTATGGGCAGTTGTCATCTGGACTCTTGGTTAAGGTCGGTCCCTTTGGGACAATATCTACGCCTAAGGAGAAACTGTACCGATATCATCGAGTTTGATGAGCAAGCTAAAATACTATCTCAGCGTTTTCTGGAAAAAGGGTATGCGGCAGATCTGTTATCCGAGGCATGTTTCAATGCACGGAATAGAGACAGGTCTAGCCTGCTGGTCGATAGGGAGAGTAAGGATGATGTGAATCAGCTTTCATTACCCTTCGTTACCACCTTCTCGATGCAACATCAGAAGGTCAAACAGCTTATCCGCAGACATTGGCATATTCTGACCACTGACCAGACTCTAGGAACTATTCTACCGGAAGTCCCTAGGGTGATTTTTAAAGGAGTTTCCACATTAGGCAGTAAGATTGCCCCTAGTGTGCAAAATCCCCCCGAAAAAGACAGATGCTTCTTTCAGAACCTCAAAGGGTTCTATAGGTGTAGGAATTGTCAAGTGTGCTCTTATAATATGAATAAAAATTCTAAGATCCTTGAATTTGTCTCCACTAGTACCCAGAGGAGATATACAGTAGAGCCGTTCATCACATGCTCCTCAGAAGCAGTGGTTTATCTCATCCAATGTCCTTGTGGGCTTCAGTACGTGGGGAGAACTAAGAGGGCCCTCAAGGTCAGATTGAATGAGCATATCGCCAACATTAAACGGGGCTTTGACAAACATCCCCTTTCTAGGCACTATGACGAAAAACATGGTAGGGATCCGTCCAATACTTTGTACATGGGGATCGATAAGTACAAACCCCATTGGAGGGGTGGAGCTTTAGTTAGAGAGATTTCACGGTTGGAAATGTCTTGGATCCATAGGCTAAAAACTTACACCCCTTTTGGTATGAACACGGATACAGACGTTAATGCATTTATCAATAATGCTTAATGGGATGTTCCTGCCAATTTTTTGGTTTATACGTGAATGTGTTCATTAGTTTCCAATTGGGTACTGTAGGGATTGGTTTCCTGTGGATTCATCTATTCTTGTGTAGCGTTTGATGTTTTCCTTCTTTGCAGTTCTGATTTTTTTCATTACAAAAAAAAAAAAAAAAATTTTTTCTCACAATACTCTGAGATTTTTATAAATGGATGAGATAGCCCCCAATAAAACTCTGGGTTTGGAGTGTCCAGGTAGTTCGATGGGGATTGGGGTACTTGTATTACAGTTGTTGATGCCCCCCTTATTTTATAGCTGTGGGTGAGCTTTGCATTCTAGTCAACATTGTTATCACAATATCAGGAAGGGCTTAACCACATAGTGAGTCAGGCATTTATCACAAAGTGCCTTTTTATGTTTTATTCATTTTGATTCTTAATTGTCATTTGTTATTGTAATCCTTGTATATTTTGATTGTGTGGACAAGTCCCCTCCTCCTTCCTGATTCTCTTAATTTATTTTATGCCCATTTTTGATTTTATCCTTTTCCTTTTTTGTGTTTTTAAGGAAGATCTATTTGGCATAGATGTTCTCAGCCGCTACATCTCTGGAATGTAAGCGAGGCATGGTATTAGATGGAGCGCACGTACTTCCGTGTTGGGGGTGGCGCGCGCTGTCCATCCGCCTGGCACGCACGGCGTGGTGTCACGCCGCTACAGGGGGCGTCGCTGTTCGGCCGCGGACCAGAGAGGGGCGGGTGACTGCACGGATATGCGTCACTTCCGCCGCTCTGGCCCTCTGACCCCGTACGTCATTGGATGTGAAAGCGAGGCTTGGTCCTTCTCCGTGGGTACGAGAGGAGGTGGCCCGCTGGCCGACAGTGACACTGCCCTTGTGTGTTTTATTTTCAGGATCTACACTGATGAGTGTTTTCCTCTTTTACGTCCACTTGATTCATATCATCCAGTTCAAGGATTGGATTGATATTTTACAGGTTGTGATTTATAACTCACATGCCACACTTCCGGGATGATCCCGGAAGTGGAGTAGGCTCTTGTGTAACGGAGGAGGTGGCTTGTGCTAGACATTTATTATATAATGGAGGCAATATGGCGTGTCACCCATACCCCAGACGACGTGAATTTTTCACGAAACGCGTTGGGTGGCGTGACACGCTCATTTGCCTCAGTTAAACTGGTACCAGAAGGGATATCGATTGGAGTTCGCGATCGGCCGACGCTTGCCCATTTGATGATATGCCCTATGTTCTTTTATGTTTGTAAGTGTATTTTTCTTTTTACATTTGCGTTTTATTAAATGATTTTACACTATTTGGAGTATTTTTTCCTTCCTATGGTGGACCTTTTTTGATTCTCCAATGGAACATATTTGAGTCCTGCTCCAAAAAGTGTTTTCCCTGTTTTGGATGGTTCAAGATTGGCGTATCCCCTAACCTGGTTTACGATAGAGTGCTCCACTCGGATGGCTCAAGATTTACCTATCTTCTGACCTGATCTGTGATAAAGCGCTCCTTACTGGGGCATCTGGTAAGGGGCTAGTGCTATTTGTTCGGTGGAGGTGCACCTGGTCTTGCTTCACGTTAATTAAAGGGTTTTGGATTGGACAGATTCCTTTGAACACGGGGTGTTTTTCAGTTGGACTCATAATGGACTTTATAATATTGCCACACTTATGTTGATTTACTTTTTACAATTTTTATAGTCCCGTTGGGTGTAACCTCATATGTTTTCTTTTCTGAATTTTTTGGCACATATTGACCCAGTATTGCATATCTCACCTTTGGGTTCACAACATACGAGGGTTAATACATATGTTTATTTCACAAGTTATAAGCAATGTTTTATGTCATATTTAGTTATGAGATTTGTTTTTTGAATCATAAGTCATAAGAAACACTTTTTTAAGGTGGGGTGGCTTATATCCTAATAGAAATATTAGGGATTGCGCAGTTCTTTCCTTTTTTTCTTTAACTTACAATTCAACCATATGGATCTACCAGGATCCTGTTTAAGGGGGTCAGATAGCTCAAACGGGATCTTAAAGAAGGACATCTGTGACAGCTAGGAGCAGTGGAAGTCATATAATAAAAAAATAAGAGCATGTTACAAACCAGTAAGGGCAATGGTATAATGTGCCCAATCATGAAACCATATAAATACCTGTAAACTAGGGTACATAACAGAACATTCTAGGCATATAAATGTTGAAACAGTAATTATAACCTTTCGAGTTGCACCTGAAGGGTGTGCAAACCTGTGAAGAGACATGTCAAATATGACAACAGGAGTACTAGGCTGTCAGCCTCAATGAAGGCCGAATCGGAAGGTGGGAGGTTTTTGCAGGATATAGTAGAGAGGTGCACTTCACAATGAAGAGGACCTGTCTAAGTAAAGGGGCAGATATTACTGCCTTAGAGAATCACCTCCCAGCAACCGAGTCGAGACCTAGGACACATCAGAAGAAAAACAAGAACAAACTATAGTAGTACATCCCAGGTTTTGTTACCTCTATTAATGTGGCAACCTAGACAAGTGAGGCTCAGAGACTTGGGGTGCCTACAAATATCTTGCTTAAGGCAAAGTTATCATTCTTACAAGAAGGAAGAGCAGAAGGGTTTGAGCGTAGAAAGCAAGTAGGAATCAGGAGAGGAAGAGCAGAAGTAGTAGCAGAAAAAAGAAGAGGTAGAGCAGAAATGATGGGAGAACCCAGTTAGCAAAAGAAACGTGATTGACAGGGGAGTCTGGTCAGGAGAGAACCAGAGACCCTAAATTCGTGCTGGTTGAATGGTATTCATCTGATGGGCTAATTAATTACCAGTGGCTCAATCGTCTTAGTGTATAATTTGCTTGAAACGAAGCAATGTTAGCCAGAGCCTAGGGGAGGCCAGGTACAGGACTCAGGGGAAGTAGTGCACGTCTGTCCTTGTAACAAAAGCTGGCCTCTAGGGCACAGACATGTCCATAGGGGGGAGAAGCTCAAAGTCGTTACTCCTGAGGTAAACTGAGTCATAGTCCACCTGGGGAGGACACAGTATATGTCATTTATGTGGTTGAGGGCAGAGATAAAGTATGGGTCAAAACAGTTCGATCCAGCCCTGTTATGTGTAGAGGGAATCAATAAGCAATTGACACATATTGGGTACTTCCCTGTATCAGGCGATGCTTAGTGTCCAGTTAGTGAAGACGTGCTCTGCGATGTGCTGGTGAGGCAAAGGGACTGCCATTTCTTGGTGTACTCAGATCCTTCGGTGGAGTGTGAGGCAGTGGCGGGTGGGTTCTCCTGTGTCCGCCATTAGCGTTGCCCTCCTCGTGGATACCATCCATAGAGGTTGCTCTTCTGGGTATGGGTAGACGGAAATCGCTATACCAATCCGGCAGGTCAACCGGTGGTATGCCCATTAGCTCGCAAAAGTGGTCGATGTCTTCTGGTACCTTCAGGTTCGCTGTGCGGCCTTGATGAGTTGCGGACAAGCAAAAGGGGAATTTCCAGCGATAGACAATAGATCTGGCCCGTAGAACTTCTAGGAGAGGTTTCAGTTCTCGTCTGCGCTGCAAAGTAATGCTGGATAGATCCTGGTAGATTTTAATGGAGGCCCCTTGAAAGGATATCTGGTTGCGACTTCTCGCTTTACGGAGTATTTCCTCCTTGACGTGATAATCTATGAGGCAACAAACCGCATCTCTAGGTGGATCAGTGTCTCTGCCACGCGGGCGCAAGGCTCTGTGAAGACGCTCAAATGAGATTGGAGTTTCAAGGGGTCTTTCCAGCAGCTCATTAAATATGGCAGTGACTGAGTGCGACAGTTGAGTGGGATCAATGGTTTCTGGGATGCCTCTTACCCTCAGATTTCGTCTTCTCCCACGGTTGTCAAGATCCTCCATGTGGCGGTTGATCTCTCTCAGATGAATGGAATGAGATTCAGTCAATTGTTGTACTTGACACAGCGCGGTGTCATGGCGGTATTGTGCTTCCTCCACCTCTTCCACTCTGACGGCTATGGCTTGCATATCAGCTCTCATGTCTGTGATTGCTGCCATCAGGGTGGACTTAATGTCTGCCGCTACGCTGCGGAGATCTTCTATGCTAACAGGTGGGGGATTAGGAGCTTCCATCTCTGCTCCCAGGGATCTACAGGCGCCTGATCGGGGCGGGCTGCGGCTGAGAGTGCGTATGCCCTGAGGTGGATCCTGTTGAGAGGCCTGTGGCAGAGAGGCTGGCGTGCTGTCTCTGGGCCGCGGTCCGAAGAGCGCGGGGATACGGCGGCCTTGAGCGGATTCGGGACCCAGCGGGGATCGGGAACGGGTGGCGGAGGTATTACGGGTGGTTCTCACCATAACTGACCCTCGGATCTGTGGTATACCAGTAAGGCCGGACCTCGTGGAGCGGGAGCTCGGTTCTTATGCGTCCATCTTGGAACGGCTCCAGGCCACGCCCCATGTAGTTCTTGTTTTAGCTGGCAGAAGGTTTAAAGCAATGTTCGTACATTGCAAGAACCTAATACACTTTGGGACGGTTTTTAATTTGATTATGGCTAGATGTAAATCATAATTGTTTGGGTGCTGTTATTTATTAAAAAGCTGTTGAATTATTGAGGAAATAGTAGATCTGTTCTGGTTAACCATGTTTATCTGTTTCTGATAAGAGACCTCAGTACAGTTGCAGTGTCTCTTCTTTCCCTGCTGAATCCAGAAACTCCAAAGTCCATGCAAGGTCTGTGGTGATGTGCTACATGGTGCTCTCTATGGAGATGGACAAGATGAGATATGACTAAATAACGCTCAGTAATAAAACAATTAATACAAAAACAACGCAGGGTGGTCTCAAGAGTGTTGGAAACAATGCATTTATAATTTTGCCATCCTTGTTCTTATTGGCAGGTATTGTGATTAACTTAAAATGTAATTCCCTTGAATTGTAAAACTGGCTGTGATTTAAAGAGGCCCCGGTAGACATAGGATGCTAGATATAATCTACAATATAATTTACAGTGGAACAGCCTTTCTATGGCATGTTAAAAAAAAATGTGATCTCATTTGCAGTGAAGAAACTGGAAAACTCGGAGAACCTATTATAAGCAGGTTATTGCATACTATATATATTAATAAGCAATAATTTGGGCATCATTTAAAATGCATTGCCAACACATTGGAACAGTAAGAAAACCAGACCTGTAGTTTTTTTGCAGTGTGGGCCAGTTGGCACTGACTTTACCTGTGCATTTGGCTATCATTCTAAGTAAGTGACACCACATAACAAAAATCCACTTGTATAATGGCAACATGCGGTTAGATGAGCATTTTGCCATGTTTTCTTAATTTTTCCATTTCATAGATCTTCAGGAAAAATTGATACAACCTTTCAGTAAAACATTTTGCTTTGCTTTGCCATTTGCATTGTAGAAGTTTGGAAATGTCTTCTAATAAAAATGACCTGCCCAGAGGGTCCTGGGATCATCTCACACGTTCCAAGAGGCTCCAAACCAGTCTCTGAGTACTGCTGGGTTTCGTACATGTGCATGCAGTGGGGAGCTAGGTGTGAGAAATTAGAAATTCAGAGTCAGTTCCCAAATCCAAGATGGTGATGTCGGGGATCTAGAACGCTAAGATTAACTGGCTGTGAGGGAAACAGCACTGGACTCAATGGGCTGGTAAGTATCTGTTTCTTAAAAGCCAGCACTGCAGTATTTGTAGCAAAGAAGCAGAGTCCATGCCTTTTATTAAGTGCATGCAGGTTACAACTAAGGCCGGCCATAGCCGGAGATAATTTATTTCCTGCAAGCATGTCATTGTGTTCCACGTGAGGGGGAGCCATCCCTGCGGGGAGAACGCAGTGATTGTTAGCGGCTATAACAGCCACTAGCAATAATCGCATGTAAAATTCAGCAGGCTAGTTGTACCCAAATTGATGAACTTGGGTACATTTGGCCTGTTCATACATTAATTGAATCTTGGCTGGTTCCTGTTGAACCAGCTGAGATTCAAACCATCTATGGACGGCTTAAATGATGCAATCTCTTTCACAGGCAACACAATGAGAACAATTTCAACAGTCTGCACTCAATTTCAGTGGCATAATAGAAATCCCTTGTCACACTTCAGCAATAGGCCCAGCTCCAAGGGTAACCCTGTCCAGGGAAGGCCCAGAAAGGGAAAAATAAGAACTCCCTCGCTCTCTCGCCAGTCCTTTAGTTGTCTTACCACTCCCAGTGATAACCCGCCCCTAATGTCCATTTTTTTGTGATATGACCTCTTGCTTTAACTGACAATTGTGTGGTCGTGCAACGTTGTACCCAAACAAGGTTGATGTCCTTATTTTCCCACAAATAGAGCTTTCTTTTTGTGGTATTTGACCACCTCTGCGGTTTTTATTTTTTGCGCTACAAATAAAAAAAGAGCGACAATTTTGAAAAGAAAACTATATTTTTAACTTTTTTCTATAATAAATATCCCCATTAAAAAAAACAAAAAACAAAAAAAAAAAAATGTATTCATCAGTTTAGGCCAATATGTATACTTCTGCATATTTTGGGTAAAAAAAATCACAATAAGCGTTTATTGATTGGTTTGCGCAAAAGTTATAGTCTCTACAAAAATGAGGATAGATTTATGGCATTTTTTTTATTAGTAATAGTGGCAAATCTGTGATTTTTAGTGGGACTGCAACATTGCAGGCAACAAGACCCTAGCTAATCAATGACTGATGAGTATACCAGTAAAGAGCTCAACCTTCAAAAGAAGGTATTTGTAATCCGCGGGCTAAAAGGTATCTTAGAAAAGTTTTCCAACAGCTAACAGTGAAAGAGGTAGTGGGTTTCATTTTTTGAAAGCTTTTATTCGGTAGGTGTTCCCCTGGATACAGTCTGTTCTCTGGGCTGCTCATGCAACTGGATGGAGGCAAAGAAGGTATAGGCTGCTATGTTTCTGGTGAATAGTGGGCAATATGGCCGATTAGAGTTTTCATCTTTACCTTGGTTGCCTCATTGGTTTATATTTTCTCTGCTGTGGCTGAATGCCTGCCCCCTGTTCTCCCTGCACTGCAAGCAGACAATCTTTCCAATCAGAGTGCTGCTTCATCCCCTCTCCTGGTTGCCTGTTCATCAATGGTCAAGGAAGGAAAAAGATCAGTGATGATGCCCTGGACTATGCAGCTCTCGCAGCTCATAGCGGCTGCCAGTAAAGGCTACAGAGGAAAGGTCAAAGCTGTTGGTCTTGCATACCTGGTGGAAGTGCAGGGTTACCAAACACTGGCATCATCAAGAAGGATGAGTATGAGTCAATCAAGAACAAGCAGATTGTTTTTGCCATAACTCTTAGACCCCTTTCACACTGGGGTGCTGTGCAGGCGCTATAGCACTAAAAATATCGCCTGCAAAGCTCCCTGAAAGAGCCGGTGCTGTGTCTCCAGTGTGAAAGCCCTCGGGTGGTGCGCTGGCAAGAAGGTAAAAAAAGTCCTGCTAACAGCATCTTTGGAGCGGTGAAGGAGTGGGGTATATCCTGCTCCTTCACCACTCCTGCCCACTGAAATCAATGGGGCAGTGAAGCTATACCGCCAGCAAAGCGCTACTACGATGCATCTTAGCATCACAAGTGAAAAGCTCTATTTAATTCATTATTATTATTCAAAGCAAACTCCCCTTTCCATCAGTGTCTCTATGCTTTATTTTGCTGAGAAATCACTCCCCTAGAATTTCTGGCTGTGGTCATCTTGAGTAAGAACAGATGATTCATGTAGCAATTACTTCCTAGAATCTATCTGCCCTTAGCTCAGGCACGCAGGGAATTTCCGGCAAATTCGAGTAGCACGTCACACCCCATAATGCACTGTGACATCACAGTACATTGCTGTCTGATGATTGGTCAAGCATACACTATGACCCGCAACATGCTTTGGCCAATCACAGCGCCGTCAGCAAGGAGAGCCATAATTGGCCAAAGGCAGGGTGCCTTTGGCCAATTATGGCTTAGGGGGTTAGGTCTACACCCCACACTATATAAGACCACCTGCATGTCGGTGTACTGTTTCTAATATACTTCTCGCAGGCAGGTGATTCAGTGAGCTGCAGTGCATAAAATATATATACCGTCTTCTACGTATATATATCCACACCTATATCTGACTGCAGGCCATTCCTGGTGTATGTTTTCAAATATACTTTCAGGCAACCAGGTGAAGGGGATTCAGTGAGCTGCAGTGGATAATATATATATATATATATATATATATATATATATATATATTGTAGCAGAGCGTCCCAGAGAGAGCCAGGAAAAGTCCTGTTCGGGGTTTATACCTCTCCCAGGCTCCTCTCATACACGTTCAGAAATCTGTGATCCATGATCCAGTTCGGATCTTGGTCCTCTTCCCCAGGCTAATTTAATCTCACCTGAGCAGACAGCCTTTGCTCTCTGCCTGGGACATACACACACAGTTGGTCTGTGAAGAGAGTAAGGTTGGTAAAAGCTGTTAAACAGTTTTTGTAGAGACTGATAAGCGTTAGGCTTGTTCAGCCTGGTAGTGAGGGCCTGCAGATTGTATAGTTAGAGCCGGGGCACGGCTAGGATTTGTGTTTTGCTATTTTGTCCTTTATTTTGTTTTCTGGAACACTGTACAGCACCTGTATTTGGACTTGTATATAACACAAATAAACACAGCACTGTTTGTCACTTCATCTCTGGATTTGGTATCTGTGCCTGAGAAATTGCTCATCCCTGGGAGGTTTATACCTGCTACCTGTCCCCCAGGTTACAATATATATATATGTTTCCTATATATATATATATATATATATATATATATATATATATATATATATATATATATATATATATATATATCCACTGCATTCTAGTCTAGCCACGCCTATATCTGACTGCAGACAATTCTTGGTGCATGTTTTCAAATATACTTTCGGCAGGCAGGTGATTCATTGAGCTGCAGTGCATTCAATATTTATACAGTCTCCTACATATATCCACTGCGTTCCAGTCTAGCCAAGCCTATATCTCACTGTAGGCCATTCCTGGTGTACATTTTCAAATACGCTTTCAGGCAGTCAAGCAGGTGATTCAGTGATCTGCAGTGTATTAAATATATATATACAGTCTCCTTCATACAGTATATATATATCCACTACATTTCAGTCTAGCCAAGCCTATATCTGACTACAGACAATACCTGGTGTACGTTTTCAAATACACTTTCTGGCAGGCAGGCAGGCAGGCAGGCAGGCAAGTGATTCAGTGATCTGCAGTGCATTAAATATAAATACAGTCTCCTACATATATATCCACTGTAATTTAGTCTAGTCAAGCCTATATCTGACTGCAGGCCATTCCTGGTGTACTTTTTCTAGTAAACTTCAGGCAGTGATTTACTAATAAAATTTTACAGCATGTCTGGTAGGCCACCAAGGAGAGGCAGATGCTCACATCCCACTAAAAGAGGACAAGCAGGCTCTATGTCTACAGCTAACAGTGCTGGTCATGGACATGGTGCATCATCAGGATGTGGCCGTGGGGCATGCTTGTCCTTTTTTTTTTTTCTGCAGCTGGCTGTGTTGATCCACAACATGCAGAAGAGTTGGTAGAGTGGATAACTAAGCCGCCCTCATCCTCCTCATCCTCTGTCACCTTAGAGTAGTTTGCCTGCAAATGCAGCTGCCAAAGCAGCCTATTCCATCAGCTCAATGTCATTAGTCACTCCTTCCCTAGTCCCCCGAACTGTTTAACCACAGTGTCGGGTACATGCTGCATGAGGATGCGCAGTGTTTTGAAGGCTCCAATGGTACCCAGGTTGAGGAAGGCAGTAACGTGAGCCCAGAGAGAGGGGGTGCCCCAGAAGAACAAGAAACTGGCAGTCATGTTCCCCCAGCTGCAGAATACTGTCAGGTTTTCCCTAGTGACAAGGAGGGAGGGGATGATTAGTTTACTGACTCTATGTGGGTGCCTGATAGAAGAGAGGAGGAGGCATATCTCCCACGAGGCAGGATGCCCTCCAGGGGCCAGCTTCAGGGCAGCCACCCAACTGTCAAGTCTCTAGCGTGAGGCCGGATTGCTGAGAGGGCATCCCTTGCGGCTGAGTGCAGCGATTCCCTGGGAGTGATACAGGGGATGGGATGCCCTGTAGGTGCACGGGTTGCCAGAGATGCTGCAGATCAGCTGATTAGCTGTAGGCAGCTGAAGCGTGCTGAGTAGCGATATGGCTACCGTGCGGAGAGAAGTCTTGAGCCGGAAACAGTAGGGTAAACCAGGAGCAGGGTCCGCAGCCAGGCCAGGGGTCAAGTACCAGAAGACAGTCCGAGAGGAGTACAGGAACAGGCCGGGTTGAACACCAGGGGCAGAGGATCGAAGAATAGTCAACAAGCCGGGGTCAGAGCAAGGAGATAAACAGGATCGTAGGTCAGGTCAAGCAGAGGTCAGGGGTCTTTAGGGTGTACAGGCACAGGAACACATGAGCCGTTGATAATCCAGCAAACTACAAGTGTTACTGATCGGTTTAAGTAGGCTGGGGGGTGTGACTACAATTGTGCGCGCTCATGCACCTCGGCGCGTGTGTGCACACGCATGCACCTCGGCGCGCACAGACTGCCTTGTACTGGCTGTCGCGCATCTGCGTGCGCGCAAGCGCACAGAAACACGTCTGGCACGACCATGATGGTTACTGGCGGGGTTGCGCACAACACGACCATTTCCCTGATAGTGCCCCCCCAAGGGGCAGCCTCTGAATGCCCAACTGGGCCCACTTTTCAGGGTAATGGGCTCGGAATCTCTGAAAAATTCTAGGAGCATGTATATGGGCTGCAGGTTCCCAAGAACTTTCTTCTGCTGGGTAGCCCTTCCACTTTGTAAGAAATTGAATAGTTCTACCTCTCCTGTGGCAGTCCAGGATGGCTTCAACCTGGAACTCTGTCTCATCTCCCATTGAAACTGGAGGCGGAGGATCCTCTTCTCTTCCTAGAAAAGGACTAAAGATAACAGTTTTAAGCAGGGAAACATAAAACACAGGATTAAAAGACCCGCGCCAAAGAACAAGGCAGACCTCACCTTGTTCCTTATCAGCTGGGATCTCCAACCCCACTATACCTTCAGTCCTCTCAGAAACCTGCACTGAGAGGAATAAAGGTGTAGAATTAGGTGTACCAAGTACTTGTGGACAATCTGCTATTGCTACACCAACATCCGATTGTAGCAGGCAAATTTCCCTTGAGTCCCTGATGAAGTCACGTGATCAATGACGATACGCGTAGGATTGGCTTAGGAGGATACCAGAAGTGACATCCGGGGTACGAACGAGGAGTTCCTTCGGTTCTTTTCGCTGTAACTTTTGCTTAATACTGTGCTACTGAATGTGAGTACCCAGGACTATGTCCTTTCTATAATAAAGTTTGTTTAGCATTACTTCACTATTGGAGCCCCTTCTCTTTTTTGGTTACGATCTATGGTCCATGGCTGAGTACCTAGAGGGGATTGCCTGGGGTGTCTGCACCAACTGAGAACATACATTCTAACCGCTGGAACGTATTGCTGTTTACCTGACAGCAGTGAGGTAAGGTACCCACTGCACTCAGTGTGTGAGCACCTGTCTTGAGGATTTAGGAGATCACCGGTGGAATTATCCCCTGCTTTCATCCACGGAATTAGTCCGTTACATAGCACAGTGTGGACCCACCTATTGCATGGCTTTATATGGATTGCCTTTTTTTCTATAAATAGAGACACTCTAAGAATTCAGTTTTTTTGGATTGCGCTTTTTATTCTACTAATATATATTTGTTTCACTGGATGCACTTTATGGATTGAGACACATCTTGGATTTTATTGTTTTTTTATTTTTATTATCACTGGTTGAATCATATCTGTGATTTCACTACTTATTTCACTTGCACTTTATTAAGAATATTTTTATTACTTTGATTTGGAATATTTAACTGGTCACATTACAATGGTTTTTTATAATGTTTAATTGGCATTGATACACTTTAAATAGGTTGCACATTTTGAAATAATTGATTTCAAATAGTCACATATAGTGTATCTTAGGCCGCGTACACACGGGCGGACTGTCCGTCCAACTAAGTCCGTCAGACAATCCGACAGACAGTCCGTCCTACTTTTGAATGAACGGACTTGACCACACACGATGAACAGACAGTCCGCTGAAAGCTTGCGCGATGACGTGTACAGCACGTACGACGGGACTAGAAATACGACGTCCAATACACTGCAATGCAACCTTCGGCCGTGTAAATCCTTTCTGAGCATGCGCCATACTTAGTCCGTCCAACTTGCCTACTCACGAGCGGACTGTCCGCTGAAACCAAGTTTAGACGGACAATATTACGGAAATTTAGAAAGACTTAGTCCGCCAGACTGTCCGCTGAAAAAGTCCGCTGAAGCCCACACACGAGCGGACTGTCCGCTGAAACACGTTTCAGCGGACCAAGTCCGTCAGACAGTCCGCCCGTGTGTACGCGGCCTTAGATCCTGTATGGTATTATTTATTTATTATTTTTATCACTATCTATGTATTTATTGAATTAATTTAGTTTTTTTGTGGAGCGCAACACCACTTTTTACTTATAGGCAAATTTCCCTACCCCAGTTGCTACCGTCGAAAGAAATTTGGTCCTAGCCATGCATATGCTCAACGGCTGAATTCTAACTTGGCTAAATTGCTAGCACTCCAACTGCTGCCTTTTCAGCTGGTAGACTCTGCCTCCTTTTATGAATTTATGGAATGATGGAATGTGCAGTACCTCAGTGGCAGGTTCCCAAACGCCATTTCTTTTCATGGAAGGCCATTCCAGCTCTCTACTGGCATATGGAAGGCAATATCTTGGCCTTGTTGGACAGGGTGATCAGCAGTAAGGTGCATATTACTGCGGACTCATGGTCCAGCAGGCATGGGGCACAGGGACGTTACCTTTCCTTCACAGCGCATTGGGTAACTCTGCTGGCAGCTGCGAAGGATGCAGGACAGGGTGCAGTATTGTTGGAGCTTGTTCCACCACCACGCCTCCAAAATGCTAGTAGTGGTGATTCTGCCACACCTCTCTCCTCCACCATCTTCCTCTGCAGATTTGTCTTAGGAACCAGTGGATCTCTGTAGGCATTCAAGGGGCTACGCAAGTACTCAGGCAAAAAGATGCCATGTGGTGTTTGAGTTGCTCTGCTTAGGGGACAGGAGCCACACTGGTGCAGAGATTCTGTCAGCTCTGCAGCGGCAGACTCAGAGGCGGTTGATGCCACACCAGCTTTAGCCAGGAATGGTGGTTTGCGACAATGGCACCAACCTCCTCTCCGCCCTCCTACAGGGACACTTGATCCATGTTCCCTGTTTGGCTCACGTCCTTAATTTGGTGGTGCAGCGGTTCTTGTGCAGGTACACGGGATTACAGGATCTCCTGAGGCAGGCCAGGAAAGTCTGTGGGCATCTGCACCAGTCATATAATGCCAGTGCTCAGCTGGCTGGCCTTCAAAAGGAATGCAACCTGCCCAAGAACCGCCTCATTTGTGACATGCTTACCAGGTGGAACTCAACGTTGGCAATGCTGCAGTGGCTGCACATGCATCAGAGGTCCATAAATTAGTACCTGTGTGAGTATGACACAAGGACAGGGTCAGGGGAGTTTGGCTTTTTTTCACCACACCAGCGGCTACTGATCAAGGATGCATGCACTGTCGTGTCACCATTTGAGGAGGCCACGAGGATGGTGAGCAGTGACAATGCATGTATCAATGATACAGTCCTATTGTCTTCCTGTTGGAGCACATGCTTCGTGGAATAATGGACAGGGCATTTGAGGCAGAACAGAGGGAGGAAGAGGAGGACTTCCTTACCTCTCAAGGCACCCTTTATCCAGACAGTATTCCTGCGTGCCCGCCAATCACACAGTAAGAGGAGGAGATTGAGGATTGTGTCAGCATGGAGGTGGAACCTAGCACTCAGCATCAGCAGCAGTCTTCAAGGGATTGTTTTCAGTCCCCAGAAACCCATGGACATGGACCCATGGGCTGGGAGGAGGTGGCTGTGAATCATGTCATCCTTAGTGACCCAGAGGACTCTGGATCGAATGCCTCAGCAAACCTTCGCTGCATGGCCTCCCTGATCCTGCAAAGCCTGCGAAAGGAACCTTGGATTCATGGTATCAAGGAAAGGGATCATTACTGGCTGGCAACCCTTCTTGGTCCACGTTACAAGGGTAAGGTTGTCCAGCCTTCACAGAGGGAACAGAGGATGAAAAATCTTTGGGAGGCCTTGCAGAAAGGTTTGTGCAATGCATTTCCAGAGCCTGGGAGGTTACAATTTCCTGGTTTTCCTGGACAACTTGTTGCTGAGACTTCGGTCAGTCACAGAAGGAGCGGTGTAGTAGTGGCCGTCTGACCGATGCAGTCAGACAATTTTTAAGTCCGCAGCCCCAAGGTCTGATCGGTTCCAGCAACCATCGCCAGCGTCTGATTTACATGGTGCAGGAATACCTAGAGGTAAGATCAGACTTGGGGACCTTCCTAACCGAAAATCCACTGGGTTACTGGGTCTTGAGGATGGATCACTGGCCAGAGCTTGCACAATATGCAATTGAGCTACTGGCCTGTCCTGCATCCAGCATTCTTTCTGAATGCACATTCAGTGCTCCTGTCACAGAGTGCGCCTGTCCACAGACTCAGAAGATCGGCTCAACTTCATAAAAATGAATCAGTCTTGGATCACCTGCTACCAAGCACCTGATGCTGATGTAACCGATTCATTTTTCTATGAATGTGAGATCCCTGGAAGACTGCCTATGCTGAGTGACTATCCTGTTATGCTGATTGACTACCCTATTCCTCCTCAATGTTCATGTTGATAACTTCTAAGAACATTTTTGTTTCAGGGCACCACCACCAGTGCCTAAGGTACAATTTTTCTGCCCCTGTAGGCGTATAATTAAAATTTTTGCTGTAATATTTCAAAGCGGGGCTCGTTCTTGCGCTCAACTAGAGTATCTGTGAGGGGTTGCAGCATTGTGGCACCACCACCAGTGCCTAAGGCCCATTTTTTCTGCTCCTGTTTAATAGGGGCGTGTAATTACAATTTTTGATCTAATATTTCACAGCAGGGCCTGTTCCTGCGCCCACCAAGAGTAACTGTGAGGGCTTACAGTGTTGTGGCACCACCACCACACCACAACCAAAGGCCCAATTTTTCTGCCCCTGTTCAATAGGAGTATGTAATTACAATTCTTGATATAACATTTCACAGCAGGGCCCGTTCAAGCACCAACCAAGAGTAACTGTGAGAGCTTCCAGTGTTCTGGTACCACCAACACCTAAGGCCCAATTTTCTGCAGAGTATATAGGGCAGGCCATATAGTATATACAGGCGGTCCCCTACTTTCAAACATCTAACTTACAAATGACTCCTACTTACAAACGGAGGGAGACAACAGGAAGTGAGAGGAAATCTACCCCTAGGAAGGTAAATTCTCTCCTGTAAGAGTTAATATGGGAAAAATGTGTCTCAGCTGATGCTTTATCACCAATCCTTGTTTCCCTGATAACCCCAAATTTTCAAAATCCAATTGTCATTGGGACAGAAAGTGAGGTGAAATCGTCTGAACAGGGGCACAGACAACAAAACAAATGTTACCGGGGTGATAACCCTTCCTTATGTTATCCAAAAAGCTTAAAAATGGATTTTTTGTCTGGAGCTACACTTACAAAATGTACCTGTTCCAAATTACAAACAGATTTAACTTAAGAACAAACCTACAGTCCCTGTCTTGTTTGGACCGCCTGCATACTGCTGTTCAGATTATATAGGGCTTGGGGGTCTCACGCCTTTTATTTTTTTTAATTTTGGTGCGGGGTTCCCCTTAATATCCATACCAGACCCAAAGGTCCTGGTAATCGGCTGGGGGAGGGGGTACCCATGCTGTTTTTCTCAATAATTTTAATCTATATTGCTGGGACCTGACATTACATTACACCTACAAGCAGTTTTAAATGACTTTTATTCCTTTAGAAATGTCCTTTTATGCAGGGACTGTTCTAAACACGGGAAACACGCACTGCTTTACAGGCATACTATAGTCACCCCCCTGGTACAATATTTAAAGGAATATTTCACTTTTATTTTTTCACTTTAAGCATTATTAAAATCACTGCTCCCAAAAAAAACTGCAGTTTTTAAAACTTTTTTCTGCATTGATACATGTCCCCTGGGGCAGGACCCGGGCCCCCAAACACTTTTTAGGACAATAACTTGCATATTAGCCTTTAAAATTCGCACTTTTGATTTTTCACGTTCGGGTCCCATAGACTTTAACGGTGTTTGAATGTTCTGCCGCAAACCGAACCGGGGGGTATTCAGCTCATCCCTACCATAAAACGCAGGTCGAATATCAGGAGAGATTGGCCGATTCAATAAAAAACAGTTGACATTCGGCCCGTATGTATGTCAGTCTGTCTGGTCAGCTTCTGTTGGACGAGCATGCTGGAAAACCAGCAGCAAACCTACTCCTGATCAGCGCTCTCAGCCAATGGCAACAGCTCACCGGGGGGAGATCACTGCTCTAACTTAGAATAATCAGTACAGCGGCTCCAAACGGAGCTGTCAGTTTTTTTTCCATTCAGAAAAACTTGTAGTGTGTACAAGGCAAAAGGATTCAAAATAGTCAATGTTGATTGAGAGAGTGAAGTTTCCCTTTAAATTAAGAGTTTATGCACCAGTCAGCCGCTCTTTAAAAGTGAACAGCCTAGTGAAAATGGGTAATAATACCTCCAATGTTCTTAGATAAGAGCACTATTGTGTTTTTTTTTTTCTAAGGAGCTTATATGCCTATAATGATTGGATAAATCTACTGTTTACTAATTGTAGATAGGAGGAGGGTGTGTGGATCAGGAGGGTTTTGAGGTAGAAGATTAATTTTTAACCCTCTCCCGCCGAGCGTACGCAGATCTGCGTACTCGGCTTCCGGGGGTTATACCGGGATGATGCCCGCACCTGCAGGCATCATCCCGGTACCGTTTTTTGCAGCAGGCGATTGGCTATCCAGGCATAACAACCGATGCGGCTAAAAGCCGCTCGGCTGTTATGCCGGAGGAGCGGGAGGGGACGTCCCCCCCTCCCGCCGCCTCTCGCCGCTGTTACCGGTGCTCCCGCTCGATCGGGAGCACCGATTCGCAATCCGACGCCTCCGGCTGCTGCGGAGGAACTGGAACGAAGCCGTAATCGGCTTCGTTCCAGTCTCCTCATCGTAAACACGGAAGCGACGTCATGACGTCACTTCCCGTTTACTCGGCTGCCAATGGCGCCGGTTTAAAAAAAATATCCGGTATTCAGAATCGGCGTTTTCGGCGATCTGAATACATTGAAGTGTAAAGGAGGGGTGGGGGGTCTTTTAGACCCCCGATCCCGCCATAAAGAGGACCTGTCACCACCTATTACTGTCACAAGGGATGTTTACATTCCTTGTGACAGCAATAAAAGTGATCAATTTTTATTTATTTTTTTTAAAACAATTTAGTCATTTTTAAATAAATAAAATAAATAAAAAAATAAAAAAAATTTTTTAAAGCGCCCGCCGTCCCCGCGAGCTCGCAAAGCAAAGAAAACGCATACGGAAGTTGCGCCCGCGTATGTAAACGGTGTTCAAATCACACATGTGAGGTATCGCAGCGATCGTCAGAGCGAGAGCAATAATTCTAGAACTAGACCTCCTCTGTAACGCTAACCTGGTAACCGTAAAAAAATTTTAAAGCGTCGCCTATTGAGATTTTTAGGTACCGTACTTTGTCGTCAATGTACAAGTGCGCGCAATTAGAAAGTGTGACATGTTTGGAATCTATTTACTCGGCGTAACATTATCTTTCACATTACGCAAAAAAATTGGGCTAATTTTACTGTTTTTTTTTTTTTTTTATCATGAAAGTGTCCCTTTTCCCAAAAAGTTGCGTTTAAAACACCACTGCGCAAATATCGTGTGACATAAAATATTGCAACAATCGCCGTTTTATTCTCTAGAGTCTCTGCTAAAAAAATATATATAATGTTTGGGGGTTCCAAGTAATTTTCTAGCAAAAAATATGGATTTTAACTTGTAAACACCAAATTCCAAAAATAGGCTTAGGCCGCGTACACACGCGGGGACTGTTCGCTCAACTTTGTCCGTCAAACAGTTTCAGCGAACAGTCCACTCAAAATTAGCATGGACGGACTTGCCCACACACGACGAACGAACAGTTTGCTGAAACCGTGCGCGATGACGTGAACGGCACGTACGACGGGACGGAAAATACGACGTCCTATACACTGCATTACAACTTTCGGCGTGTAAATCCTTTCTGAGCATGCGCGGAACTTAGTTTGACGAACAAGCCTACACACGAGGGGACTGTTCGCTGAAACCAAGTTTCAGCGGACAGTTTTTCGGAATTTCCGAAAAACTTTGTTCAGCAGACTGTTCGCTGAAACTGTCCACTGAAAGCCCACACACGGGCGGACTGTCCGCCGAAACACTGTTCAGCGGACAAAGTTGGGCGAACAGTCCCCGCGTGTGTACGCGGCCTTAGTCATGAAAGGGTTAAGATGCTATTCCTCTCAAACCAGGTGTGTGAGTTGATGCAAATTTTTTGAGGACCCAACATATCCCAGTTAAGAGAGGAAAGATGTTCTCTTTAACATGTCTTGCAGGGAGAGTGTGATGGTTCCTTCAATATATTTTATCCTTATTGAGCACTTTTTGTTAGGGAATAGTCTGCTAAAATGGCTTCAAGTTTATTCACTTTCACATCAGTGATTCGTGTGGAGTAAATTGTGTTTATCTGGTTGTACTTGATTTCTCCTGTCCCTGTGTGCTTGAGAGTTTGCTTTAAGAATTGCTACTTCACTGATCGTGCGAGGTGGATGAGTGAATATACAGTAAGTGTTAACGCTGGCTTTAATGCTGGGCATAAAGCCCACTTAATCATTGTGAAGGATTACTGCTAGGAATAGGAATTATGCAGTATGCAAGGATTTTTGGAAAGATTTGGAGATTTCAGATTCAGAATCAGAAGGAAGAATGTCCTATTGATTTGATTGCACAGAGGGAAGGATCTTTTTTTCCTTCAGTATGACAGATAGGTTAACATAATCAGTGGGGATAGGGTGGCCCTGTAGAATACATTTATAAGCTCTGTTCAAGATGATAGTAGTTGCCAGAGTGTCCTATAATATACCAGAGAAAACCCATCAGTCCCTGGAGCTTTGTCTATGGGCATGGTCTTAATCATGATAAGGAATTTCTCCTTGGAGGTCAGCATCTCCATAGAGGACCTTGCTTGACTGGAGATTATAAGCAAGCCAAAACTTTTCAAATAGCATGCTATAGAGATTTTTCTATCCTCTGGGTTCAGGTTGGTTTGTTGCTCCAAGAGGTTATTGAGTGTTTTGTAAAATCCCCAGAAACAGTATCATATCATATCATGATTTATTGATTGATATAAACAGATTGTAACCGTAGGGTGAGGATGGTTGTGATGGGATAAATACTCACATCTGTACATATTTCAGGGATCTTGCCAGAACTTTCCCAGATTTACAGTATCTCACAAAAGTGAATACACTCCTCACATTTTTGTAAATATTTTATTATATCTTTTCATGCGACAACACTGAAGAAATTACACTTTGCTACAATGTAAAGTAGTGAGTGTACAGCTTGTATAACAGTGTAAATTTTCTGTCCCCTCAAAATAATTCAACACACAGCCATTAATGTCTAAACTGCTGGCAACAAAAGTGAGTACATCCCTAAGTGAAAATGTCCAAATTGGGCCCAATTATCAATTTTCCCTACCCGGTGTCATATGACTCACTAGTGTTACAAGGCCCCGGGGTTTAATTTTTGAGCAGGTGTGTTCAATTTGATGTCATCGCTCTCAGTCTCTCATACTGGTCACTGGAACTTCAACATGGCACCTCATGGCAAAAAACTCTCTGAGGATCTAAAAAAAAGAAGTTTTGCCCTACATAAAGATGGTCTATGATATAAGAAGATTGCCAAGACCCTGAAACTGAGCTGCAGCATGGTGACCAAGTCCATACAGCGGTTTAACAGGACAGGTTCCTCTCAGAACAGGTCTCGCCATGGTCTACCAAAGAAGTTAAGCGCACATGCTCATCGTCATATCCAGAGATTGTCTTTGGGAAATAGATATATGAGTGCTGCCAGCATTGCTGCAGAGGTTGAAGGGGTTGAGGGTGAGCTTGTCAGTGCTCAGACCATGCGCCGGACAATGCATCAAATTGCTCTTCATGGCTGTCATCCCAGAAGGAAGCCTCTTCTAAAGATGATGCACAAGAAAGACCACAAACAGTTTGCTGAAGACAAGCAGACTAAGGACATGGATTACTGGAACCATGTCCTGTGTTCAAAGTGTGTCTTGCCTACAGTCAAGCATGGTGGTGGGAGTGTCATGGTCTGGGGCTGCATGAGCGCTGTCGGCACTGGGGAGACACAGTTCATTGAGAGAACCATGAATGTCAACATGTACTGTGACATACTGAAGCAGAGTATGATCCCCACTATTTGGAGACTGAGCCGCAGGGCACTATTCCAACATGATAAGGACCCCAAACACACCAAGACAACCACTGCCTTGCTAAAGAAGCTGAAGGTAAAGGTGAAGGACTTGCCAAACATGTTTCCAGACCTAAACCCTATTAGGCATTTGTGAGGCATCCTCAAACAGAAGGTGGAGGAGCGCAAGGTCTCTAACATTCTCTAACATTCACCAGCTCCATGATGTCAGCATAAAGGAGTGGAAGAGGACTCCAGTGGCAACCTGTGAAGCTCTGGTGAACTCCATGCCCAAGAGAATTAAGGTAGTGCTGGAAAATAATGGTGGCCACACAAAATATTGACCCTTTGCGCCCAATTTTGCCATTTTTCCTTAGGAGTGTACTTTTGTTGCCAGTGGTTTAGACATTAATGGCTGTGTGTTGAGTTATTTTGCGGGGACAGCAAATTTACACTGTTATACAAGCTGTACACTCACTACTTTGCATTGTAGCAAAGTGTCATTTCTTCAGTGTTGTTACATGAAAAGATATAATAAAATATTTACAAAAATGTGAGGGGTGTACTCACTTTTGTGAGATACTGTATGCCTATAATCATAGTACATACATTGATTGATTTTATTTTGCTCAAAGGCAGATAGTTTACCTGTTCATACAGAATCTTCAGTTCTGCTGCCCGAAAATCCACCAAGGATTTCTTGTGAGCAATTTCTAGTTGGTGTATTTGTTCCATAAGGGAGATGAGTTTAGCCATTCTTTCTTTTTTGGTTATCCCCAATTTTGACATGGGGGTACATCTGAAGTATTGCTGGTGTTGAAGAAGTCTGTTTACTTCTTTTTATATTTCAGTAATGATGGGGTCCTCCTGTATGAGGATCTTGTTTAGTTACCAATACTGGGGCTTCTCAGATAGTGGATCCATGTTAAGAGTCACATCTGCAATATCAGTTACAGTAAATTACATCCATCCACATTGGTTTATATACATATTAAGTTAAGGCAACAACCAATTTCAAAGTAGCATTCGTCCATACTTACATTGTCATTTAGTTCTAGAATTCTCACATATTAGCACAGCTCATGCTCCCTGCTGAGTAGAGAGCTCTGATTCAGCAAGAGACAAATTGGACTTCAGTAGAGAGACCACTGCTTTCACACATAAAATAAAACATTCTTGTCCACAGAATTCTGGCATGGAGTGGGCTTTTTCTACTCCTGCCGTGACTGCTTTCTAAGGTAAATTCCCGGAAGACTTTGCACCCCTTACGTTTTAATGCACCTGGAATAAATTTTGCTGATTTCAACTGAGAGTTCACTTGGGACTTAAACCTTCTATGTATGATAAAAGGGAGTATGCCTTTTCATTATCTTTTATTCTTCCTATGGCTTAAACAGGGCATATTTACCTGCACATTATATACCAATAATAAAACTAAGAACACCATTATATCAACATAGTGTAGCTGCTCTGATAGATTTTTACCTAGATGTGATTTAGAACACAAATACTGAACAATGATATTCACATAATGTTGCCAACTTTTAGCCACCATCTCTTTCCAGAAAGTAAATGGTGACTCTTCATGATGCCCAAACAAAAATGGTGCTGACCTTTCGTAGAGAAGGAAGGATCAATGGATTGTCGCATGGAATGAAGTCCAAAATCTCTTTGAGAGGTAATAAATTCTTGCTTAGCACGAAGATACAGTATATCTAATCTCACACTAGATCAGCTGTAAGAAAATATCCTTTCCAGGATAGAAAATTGAAAACTGCTTTTCTGTTTGAATGTTCTGAACTCGAACGGTCTCCAATTATTTTACAGCAGCAGTAGAAAACATCCACAATACTTCTACACATTTATGATTTATTTGCCTTCCAGAACAGCATTTGAAATGCTCTCCAAAACGCTGCAACATCTTCTGCAAAACTTCAGTGATGAAAGGCACACAAGTTCCCAGGGAAACTCATTTTCATATAGATTTATAGCTGATCCTAGCTGATATCTTTTATATTATCACACCGTTAAGGAGAAGCTATTAAATTGCACACACACGCAGATCTCTTCCAGGTTGGTATATCTTATTTGAGATTGGGGAAATGGCTTCGTAATATCAACATGACAATTCTGCCTCTTCTTTTTCTTCCATATGAAGTGTGTGTTTTTTCTTCAGCTTAGCTGTATCCTAAGATGTTTAGCATAAACTAATATGTTACTTATTCATTATGTGATATTTCCATCATCAGGAGAGTTAAAAGTGATCTCCAAGGCTGGTCACTATCAATGTTCATTGCTACTGACTATTGGATGCACTTAATGGCAAATGGTCAGCAAAGGTTTCAGAAGTAGTGTCACCTGAGTTATGAATGTAAACACTGAGAGCCGGTTCACACAGGGGCAACACGACTTTCAACACGACTTTTGGAGGCAACTTGGACACGACTTAAACACGACTTGGGGTGACTTACAACACGACTTTAAGTCGCCCCAGGCCAGGCGACTTTTGCCGTGGCCAATCAGAGAATGAGCTCTCAAGGGGGAACCCCACACCAAATTTATTTAAAAAATTTGGTGTGGGTTCCCCTTCCGAGAGCATACCAGGTCCTTAGGTCTGGTATGGATTTGATGGGGAACCACCTACGCCAAAAAAACGGCGTGGGGGTCCCCCCAGATTCATACCAGACCCTTATCCGAGCACGCTACCCGACCGGCCAGGAAAGGGGGTGGGGACGAGCGAGCGCCCCCCCCCCCTAAACCGTACCAGGCCGCGTGCCCTCAACATGGGGGATTGCCTTGGGGAAGGGGCCGCCCCCCACTCCAAAGCACCTTGTCCCCACGTTGATGAGGACAAGGGCCTCTTCCCGACAACCCTGGCCGTTGGTTGTCGGGGTCTGCGGGCGGGGGGCTTATCGGAATCTGTGAGCCCCCTTTAATAAGGGGGCCCCGGGATCCCGGCCCCCCACCCTATGTGAATGAGTATGGGGTATAATGTACCCCTACCCATTCACCTGTGAAAAAAATGTCCCAAAAAAACCACAACACACAAGGGTTAAAATAGTTTATTGCACAGCTCCGGGGGTCTTCTTCCATCTTCGGGGATCTTCTCGCCGGACTCCTCCGCTATCTTCTGCTCTTTTGCTAACTCTTTTACTAGTGGAGGAGCCCGGCTTTCTTCTTCACCACTGCCCTCTTCTTCCGACTTCGGGGGTCTTGTCCCCCTCTTCGGTTCTTCTTGCCAGGCCACCGCACCTTCTTAGCTCTTTTACAAGCGGTGTCCCGGTCTTCTGTCGCCGCTGCCGCTGTCTTCTGTTCTTCTGTTCTTCTCTTCTGGAGATGCCTCGTCGCTGTCTCCGGTCACAATTACAGGACACGCGGCGTGCAGCGACTTATATAGGGACATCACCGGATGATGTCCCCGTCCATTATGATGTCACAGTCCCAACATCCTCTGGGACACCAATCCATCCAGTTCAACCTGAGTGTGCGTGTCTACAATTATCCTTATCCCTGTACATTGCACCTCATTAAGATGCTCATCTATTATATTTTTATATTATTTATTTAAGGTACCATATAGCGTCATCAATTTACACATACATCGCACACTCACATCGATCCCTACCTTCAAGGAGCCCACAATCCAAGGTGCCCAACCGACATTCTTACACTAGCGCCAGTTTTGGACAGAAGCCAATTAACCTACCAGCATGTCTTTGGAGTGTGGGAGGAAACCGGAGTACCTGAAGGAAATCCACGCAGGCAAGGCACAGGGAGAACATGCAAACTCCAGGCAGGTAGTGTCATGGTTATATATATATATATATATATATATATATATATATATATATATATATATTTATATTTATATATTTAATAGCAGTGGGACCTCGTGCTGCTCAGAAGATTGCTGGTTTACGCCAGATTTTTGGAGAGACAGGCATGCTGATTGCACAGCTGTGTGCTGGGCTATTAGTTGTGACCTGACTATGGCTGTGACCTGACTATGGCACAGGGATCCACCCAATAGACAGGAGTTTGGTGCATGGGGGACAGGTGGACTCTCATCCTCTCCAGGTGTTAGGGGGCAGCATGGGGCAGCCAGAGCATGCCTGTCTGCAGGAGGTAGATTTAGTCGGTGACAAAGCAGCAACGAGCAGATCGTGCATAAGCTATGAGAGAGCTTGACTCTAAGGCCGCGTACACACGGGCGGACTGTTCGCCCAACTTTGTCCGCTGAACAGTGTTTCAGCGGACAGTCCGCTCGTGTGTGGGCTTCAGCGGACAGTTTCAGCGGACAGTCTGACGAACAAAGTTTTTCGGAATTTCCGTAAGACTGTCCGCTGAAACTTGGTTTGAGCGGACAGTCCGCTCGTGTGTAGGCTTGTTCGGCAAACTAAGTCTCGCGCATGCTCAGAAAGAATTTACACGGCGAAGGTTGCATTGCAGTGTATTGGACGTCGAATTTCTCGTCCCGTCGTACGTGCCGTTCACGTCATCGCGCAAGTTTTCAGCGGACTGTTCGTTCGTCGTGTGTGGTCAAGTCCGTTCATGCTAATTTTGAACGGACTGTTTGTCAAACTGTTTGACGAACCTAGTTGGGCGGACAGTCCGCCCGTGTGTACGCGGCCTAAGGAAGTCTTTTGGTCTGAGGAGCAGGCCTAAGGCTTTGACTTGAGTCCTGAAGCAGCCGTGTGGCAAGAGAGTAAGCCAGGAGGCTGAAGTATTCTGATTGTGCAAGTTACAGTAATGGTGGAGCCCCTGTGGTCTACTGATGTCTTTTGTGAACTTTTCCGTTCTTTTAAATAAAAATGGGCTACCATGCCCTTAAAAATACCGTTTTGGACTGGTGCACTCATTGAAACGCACCAACAGCTTGCGTCTGATCACCCTATTCTTAATATATATATATATATACACACACACTATATATATATATATATATATATATATATATATATATATATATATATATATATATATATATATATATATATATACCGTTTTGTGGAAAAGTATTTGCCCCCTTTCTGATTTTTTTTTTATTTTGTCATACTTAAATGATTCAGATCATCAAACAAGTTTTATTACATAGTTGGTGAGGTTGAAAAAATACACAAGTCTATCAAGTCCAACCTATGTGTGTGATTATATGTCAGTATTACATTGTATATCCCTGTATGTTATGGTCGTAATAGTTTTTTAAAACAAATAATGCCCCCCCACCGAGACCACTGCCTGTGGAAGGGAATTCCACATCCTTGCTGGTCTTACAGTAAAGAACCCTCTACGTAGTTTAAGGTTAAACCTTATTCCTATTGTGGGGTCACCAGTATGGTATTTGTAAATTGAAATCATATTCCCTCTCAAGCGTCTCTTCTCCAGAGAGAATAAGTTCAGTGCTCGCAACCTTTCTTTATAACTAATGTCCTCCAGACCCTTTAGTAACTTTGTTGCCCTTCTTTGTACTCGCTCCATTTCCAGTACATCCTTCCCAAGGACTGGTGCCCAGAACTGGACAGCATACTCCAGGTGCGGCCGGACCAGAGTCCTTGTAGCCAGTTTTCAATCCATGTACTCATGCTATGGTGCATGCGAACTGACCTTATTTTGTACAGTAAACGTTTATGTGGAACTGTGTCAAATGCTTTTGCAAAATCCAAATACACCACGTCTACGGGCCTTCCTTTATCTAGATGGCAACTCACCTCCTCATAGAAGGTTAATAGATTGGTTTGGCAAGAACGATTCTTCATGAATCCATGCCGATTACTGCTAATGATACCGTTTTCATTACTATAATCTCGTACATAGCCCCTTATCATCCCCCTCCAAGAGCTTGCATACTATTGATGTTAGGCTAACTGGTCTGTAATTCCCAGGAATGTATTTTGGGCCCTTTTTAAATATTAGTGCTACATGGGCTTTTCCCCAATCCGCTGGTACTATTCCTGTCCGTAGACTGTCAGTAAAAATTAGGAACAATAGTCTGGCAATTACTTGACTGAATTCCCTAAGTACTCTCGGGTGCAAGCCACCCGGTCCCGGTGATTTATTAATGTTACGTTTCCCTAGTCTAATTCTAATTCTGTCCTCCGTTAGCAATGAGGGTGCTTCCTGCGATGTGTCACGAGGATAAACACTGCAATTTTGGTTACTGAAGCCCCCCGATCTCCTTGTGAAGACTGAGGAGAAGAATAAATTCAATACCTTTGCCATCTCCCCATCCTTTGTAACCAGATGTCCTTCCTCATTATTTATGGGGCCAATATGGTCTGTCCTCCCTTTTTTACTGTTTACATACTTAAAGAATTTCTTAGGATTTTTTTTGTTCTCCGCCGCTTTTACACAAAGATAATCCGAGTAAATACAAAATGCAGTTTTTAAATGATGGTTTCATTTATTAAGGCAAAAAATCCGTCCAAACCTGCCTGGCTTTATGTGAAAAGATAATTGTCCCCTAAACCTAATAACTGGTTGTGCCACCCTTGTCAGCAACAACTGCAATCAAACGTTTGCGATAACATGTAAGGAGTCTTTCACATTGCTGTGGAGCAATTTTAGCCCTCTCTTCTTTGCAGAATTGTTTTAATGCAGCCACATTGGAGGGTTTTCAAGCATTAACAGCCAGTGTAAGGTCGTGATATAGCATCTCAATTGAGTTTAAAACCAGGCTTTGAATAGGCCACTCCAAAACCTAAATTTTGCTTTGTTTAAACCATTTGGAGGTGCACTTGCTGTTGTGTTTAAGATCATTGTTCTGCTGCATAACCCAAGTGCAATTGAGCTTGAGGTCATAAACTGATGGCCGGACATTCTCCTTTAGGATTTTCTGGTAGAGATCAGAATTCCTGGTTCCATCAATTATGGTAAGTTGTCCATGTCCCAAAGCTGCAAAGAAGGCCCAAAACATCACATTACCTTGTCTGACTATTGGTATGATGTTCTTGTTATGAAATGCTGTATTCGTTTTATGCCAGATGTAACAGGATGCACATCTTCCAAAAAGTTAAATTTTTGTCTCATCAGTCCACAGAATATGTGCCAAAGTCTTGGGGATAATCAAGATTTTTTTTGGTAAATTTGAGAAGAGCCTTTGTGTTCTTTTATGTCAGCAGTGGCTTTGGCCTTGGAACTCTCCCATGGATGCCCTTTTTGCCCAGTCTCTTTCTTATTGTTCAATCATAAGTACTAATTTTATCTGAGGCAAGTGAGGCCTGCAGTTCTTTAGATGTTGTTCTGGGTTCTTTTATTACCTCCTGGATAAGTCGTCATCATGCTCTTGGAGTAGGCCAGCCAGTCCTGGGAATTTTTGTAGGCCGGCCAGTCCTGACAAGATTCACCACTGTTCCAAGTTATCTCCATTTGTGGATAACAGCTCTCCCCATGGTGCACTAGAGTTCCAAAGCCTTACAAATGGCTTTGAAACCCTTCCTAGACCGATACATGAACATTACTTTGTTTCTAATCTGTTCTTGAATAGTGATGGACGAACTTCCGACGGGACGTTTCGCGAACGCGAAACGCGAACGGACACAAACGTTCGCGAAAACGACCGTTCGCCGCGGGCTCCATTGACTTCAATGGGAGGCGAATTTCGCAAACCTTTAGGTCGAATTTGCGGCCACGGGGTAATTATTAGGGGGTAGCACGTAGTCCCACCACCTGGACAATAGCATAATACATGTATGAGGTGAATTTGGGATCGATAACTACAAGCATTTTTTTTTTATTTGGGAAATTGTTCTGACAATTCAGGACTATGGAGCTAATGAAGGCAATGGAGGAGAGGGAAGGTCAGGGACCAGGGTAGGCAAACAAGAGGGTGCAGGAGATACAGAGCACTGACAGCAGCACCGTAATACAGAGCACTGACATCAGCACCGTGACATACAGCGCTGACAGCAGCTCCGTGACATACAGCGCTGACAGCAGCTCCGTGACATACAGCGCTGACAGCAGCTCCGTGACATACAGCGCTGACAGCAGCTCCGTGACATACAGCGCTGACAGCAGCTCCGTGACATACAGCGCTGACAGCAGCACCGTGACATACAGCGCTGACAGCAGCTCCGTGACATACAGCGCTGACAGCAGCTCCGTGACATACAGCGCTGACAGCAGCTCCGTGACATACAGCACTGACAGCAGCTCCGTGACATACAGCGCTGACAGCAGCTCCGTGACATACAGCGCTGACAGCAGCACCGTGACATACAGCGCTGACAGCAGCTCCGTGACATACAGCGCTGACAGCAGCTCCGTGACATACAGCGCTGACAGCAGCTCCGTGACATACAGCGCTGACAGCAGCTCCGTGACATACAGCGCTGACAGCAGCTCCGTGACATACAGCGCTGACAGCAGCTCCGTGACATACAGCGCTGACAGCAGCTCCGTGACATACAGCGCTGACAGCAGCTCCGTGACATACAGCGCTGACAGCAGCTCCGTGACATACAGCGCTGACAGCAGCTCCGTGACATACAGCGCTGACAGCAGCACCGTAAGCAGCCCCAGGAGGAAGTCAGCACAGCACAGGGATGGTGTGATCCCCTCATAATAAGAACCCCCAGGAGGAAGTCAGCACAGCACAGGGATGGTGGGAGCCCCTCATAATAAGAACACCCAGGAGGAAGTCAGCACAGCACAGGGATGGTGGGAACCCCTCATAATAAGCAGCCCCAGTAGAAATATGACACCGCTCAACCTCTTCAAAGAGGAGGGTAGGGGCATATAGTACGGTGTGCTTTTTTGGGTCAGGGAAGTGAGCCAAATGAATTAAGAAGGTCTGTGTGCTTGATTCCAAAAATTGTTTATAGACATATACATGGTCTACTGATCACATGTGTTGAATTCCTCCGAGATCCATGCCTCATTCATTTTTAGAAATGTGAGGTAGTTAACACTGTGGTGAGCTAGGCGAGTACGCTTATCGGTCACAATCCCCCCTGCTGCGCTGAACGTCCTTTCGGACAGGACACTGGATGAGGGGCAAGCCAACAGTTCGATTGCAAATTGGGCAAGCTCTGGCCAGAGGTCAAGCCTGCCCACCCAGTAGTCTAGGGGTTCATCACTCCTCAGAGCGTCCACATCGGCCGTTAACCCAATGTAGTCGGACACCTGACGGTCTAGGCGTTCCCTGATGCTGGATCCGGATGACACCTGTCGATGGGTCGGCTGAAAGAATGACCTCATATCCGAAGTCACCAACACATCTTCAAACCGGCCTCTTCTTGCAGGCGCTGTTGGATTGGTACCCGCAAATCCTTCTCTGGGAGTGGGAATTGCTCCTCTGCCAGCGCACGCAAAAGCAGAATGCAGCATTTCTCGAAGCAAGGCCTGGAAGTGCTGCATTCTGACAGCCCTCTGCGACGGCGGTAACATTTCCGCCATTTTGTGTTTGTACCGGGGGTCTAAGTACGTTGCCACCCAGTACTGGTCCTTGACCCTCATGCTTTTTATACGGGGGTCCCTATTAAAACACTGGAGCATGAAGGCCCCCATTTGCACTAAAGTGGAAGCGGTGTGGTGGCCTGGCTCCTGCTCATCATCCAGGATAATGTCGTCCTCTTCATTCTCCTCTCCCCATCCTCGCACAACAGGGATCCCAGAAAGGTTTAAAGCATGCTCTTCTTGCTCCTGCTCATCCGCCCCGGCACCATCCTCCTCTGACTCCTCATCAGACTCCTGTTGTTGACTTGTCTCAGATAGAGTAGCCCCCCCTGGGAATTCATCCAGCATTGCGACTTCCTCATCTTCCCGCTCCTGCTCCTCCACAGCCTGATCAATGACACGACGCAATGCACGCTCCAGAAAGAAGGCATAAGGTACCATGTCACTGATGGCGCCATGGCTGCGACTGACCAGTTTGGTGATCTCCTCAAATGGCCGCAGAAGTCTGCATGTGTCGCGCATGAGCAGCCACTGGCGCGGTGAAAAAAAACCCAGCTCCCCAGAACCGTTTCTTTCGCAGAGTTCATACAGGTAGACGTTAACTGCACGTTTCTGCTGGAGCAGCCTATCAAGCATATAGAAGGTTGAGTTCCATCGCGTCGGGCAATCGCAAATAAGACGTCTGACCGGCAGATGGTGTCGCCGCTGAATGTCAGCAAGGCGAGCCATGGCCGTGTAAGATCTTCTGAAATGGGCCGAGATTTTCCTTGCCTGCCGCAAGATGTCCTGGACCCCAGGGTATTTGACAAGGAATCGCTGCACGACCAAGTTTAAGACGTGTGCCATGCACGGCACGTGCGTGATTTTGCCCTGTTTCAATGCGCTAAGCAGATTGGCACCGTTGTCACACACCACTTTACCAACTGTCAAATTGAGCGGTGTTAGCCACTCATCTGCCTGTGAACGCAAAGCTGAAAGGAGTGCCGGGCCAGTGTGGCTCTTTGCTTCCAGGCACAACAGACGCAGCACGGCATGGCAACGTCTCACCTGGCATGTGGAATAGGTTCTGGGGAGCTTGGGCGGTGCAGTGGAAGAGACGCTAGCAGCGGAAAAGGAGGAGGCAGCTGAGGAGGAGAGGGAGGAGGATGGAGTAGGAGGAGGAGAAGAAGAGTCAGGCCTGCATGCAATCCGTGGCGGTAAAACCAAATCTACACGGGTGCCACGGGTTACATGCTTGACGGCCGTCAGAAGGTTCACCCAGTGGGCAGTAAAACTGATATACCTTCCCTGCCCGTGTTTGCTAGACCACGTGTCTGTGGTCAGATGTATCTTGGCACCGACACTGTGTGCCAGAGATACATTCACTTGCCGCTGAACATGGCCATATAGCTCTGGGATGCCCTTCTCTGAGAAATACTTCCTTCCTGGGACCTTCCATTGTGGTGTTCCAATGGCCACAAATTTGCGAAAGGCCTCCGAGTCCACCAGTTTATATGGCAGTAGTTGGCGGGCTATGAGTTCTGACAAGCCAGCCGCCAACCGTTGGGCAAGAGGGTTATCCGGCGTCATCATTTTTTTACGCTCAAACATTAGGCCCACGGAAGCCTGCCTTTTTGCAGAAAAATGTGAGCTTGGCGTGATGGAAGGTGGAGTGGAGGACAATTGTGAGGAGAGAGGAGAAGGAGAAGTAGAAGACGAGGCTGGACGGTGAGAGCCTGCAGTGTGGCTTTGTGTGTTCCGTTGCTCCCACTGGGCTCGGTGATGGCTGCTCATGTGCCTTCTTAAGGCGGTCGTCCCTAGGTGAGTATTGGGCTTACCGCGACTAACGCGTTGACTGCAAAGATTGCAGATGGCAACGCTATTGTCAGCAGCGGACACGTTAAAAAAAGCCCACACTGCGGAGCCATGTGCCGGTGTCCTGGGAGCGCCAGATGTGACCGTACATGGTCGATGACTCGCTCCTGATACATTTGCAGTCTGCTTTGTCCCTGCTGTGCAATGTAAGTCATTGCTGCTTCTCCTCCCTATCTGCTGGTCCATATCTCCCTCTGAACTCCCCTCCTCTTCCTCTCTTGTGGGCACCCACGTGACATCACTAGACACGTCATCATCAACGTCACCTTCCCCACCGCTATAAGTAGAGTAGGCAGCAACACCGGGGACCAACCTCCTCCTTGGGCTGATCTGGGTACTGGCGTCAGACTGCTGAGTAGCGCTTGTTGCTACCTCCTCTTCCTGATCCAATACCAAGAGTGGCTGCGCATCAGAAATGTCCTCTTGATATGGATCGGAAAATAATTCCAGTGACTCAAGCGGAAGGTATGTGGTGGTGGTGGTGGTGGTCGTGTTGTTGGTGGTAGTGTCTTTGGGGGTGCACATAGCAGAGAGTGAAGAAGAGGGTGCAGATCGAGAGGATGAGGAGGGTGCAGAAGAGTAAGGCTGAGCGAGCCACTCAACCAAGTCTGGTGCATCCTTTAAAGTAATTGAACGCACCTTCTGCAACTTCCCACTTTGGCTCAAGCCTGTTGCTCCTGCCCTACCCCTACCACCCCTGCGGAAGGGCCTGCCTCTTCCTCTGCATGTCATTTTTTAAATGACCCTGTGACAAAACTCTTAGTCCCTATACCGCTGAAGGACTGCTGCAGTATAGGTGAGCGGTCAGCAGTGGTGCACGTCAACCCTATCTATTGTGGACCGATAGCGGTCCTTACAGAACAGCAGACTGTACCGCACTCAAGCCTATGTACCGTAGCACCCTATACCAAGTTACCAGTCCTTATAAGAACTTTTGTGGACCAAGCAGGTTGTGTATTAGTGTTTAGCAGACTGTACGTCAGTCCCTATACCGCTGAAGGACTGCTGCAGTATAGGGCAGCGGTCAGCAGTGGTGCACGTCAACCCTATCTATTGTGGACCGATAGCGGTCCTTACAGAACAGCAGACTGTACCGCACTCAAGCCTATGTACCGTAGCACCCTATACCAAGTTACCAGTCCTTATAAGAACTTTTGTGGACCAAGCAGGTTGTGTATTAGTGTTTAGCAGACTGTACGTCAGTCCCTATACCGCTGAAGGACTGCTGCAGTATAGGGCAGCGGTCAGCAGTGGTGCACGTCAACCCTATCTATTGTGGACCGATAGCGGTCCTTACAGAACAGCAGACTGTACCGCACTCAAGCCTATGTACCGTAGCACCCTATACCAAGTTACCAGTCCTTATAAGAACTTTTGTGGAACAAGCAGGTTGTGTGTTAGTGATTAGCAGACTGTACGTCAGTCCCTATACCGCTGAAGGACTGCTGCAGTATAGGTGAGCGGTCAGCAGTGGTGCACGTCAACCCTATCTATTGTGGACCGATAGCGGTCCTTACAGAACAGCAGACTGTACCGCACTCAAGCCTATGTACCGTAGCACCCTATACCAAGTTACCAGTCCTTATAAGAACTTTTGTGGACCAAGCAGGTTGTGTATTAGTGTTTAGCAGACTGTACGTCAGTCCCTATACCGCTGAAGGACTGCTGCAGTATAGGGCAGCGGTCAGCAGTGGTGCACGTCAACCCTATCTATTGTGGACCGATAGCGGTCCTTACAGAACAGCAGACTGTACCGCACTCAAGCCTATGTACCGTAGCACCCTATACCAAGTTACCAGTCCTTATAAGAACTTTTGTGGACCAAGCAGGTTGTGTATTAGTGTTTAGCAGACTGTACGTCAGTCCCTATACCGCTGAAGGACTGCTGCAGTATAGGGCAGCGGTCAGCAGTGGTGCACGTCAACCCTATCTATTGTGGACCGATAGCGGTCCTTACAGAACAGCAGACTGTACCGCACTCAAGCCTATGTACCGTAGCACCCTATACCAAGTTACCAGTCCTTATAAGAACTTTTGTGGACCAAGCAGGTTGTGTATTAGTGTTTAGCAGACTGTACGTCAGTCCCTATACCGCTGAAGGACTGCTGCAGTATAGGGCAGCGGTCAGCAGTGGTGCACGTCAACCCTATCTATTGTGGACCGATAGCGGTCCTTACAGAACAGCAGACTGTACCGCACTCAAGCCTATGTACCGTAGCACCCTATACCAAGTTACCAGTCCTTATAAGAACTTTTGTGGAACAAGCAGGTTGTGTGTTAGTGATTAGCAGACTGTACGTCAGTCCCTATACCAATGAAGGACTGCTGCAGTATAGGGCAGCGGTCAGCAGTAGTGCACGGCAACCCTATGTATTGTGGACCGATAGCGGTCCTTACAGAACAGCAGACTGTACTGCACTCAGGCCTATGTACCGTAGCACCCTATACCAAGTTACCAGTCCTTATAAGAACTTTTGTGGACCAAGCAGGTTGTGTGTTAGTGATTAGCAGACTGTACGTCAGTCCCTATACCAATGAAGGACTGCTGCAGTATAGGGCAGCGGTCAGCAGTAGTGCACGGCAACCCTATGTATTGTGGACCGATAGCGGTCCTTACAGAACAGCAGACTGTACTGCACTCAGGCCTATGTACCGTAGCACCCTATACCAAGTTACCAGTCCTTATAAGAACTTTTGTGGACCAAGCAGGTTGTGTATTAGTGTTTAGCAGACTGTGCGTCAGTCCCTATACCGCTGAAGGACTGCTGCAGTATAGGGCAGCGGTCAGCAGTAGTGCACGGCAACCCTATGTATTGTGGACCGATAGCGGTCCTTACAGAACAGCAGACTGTACCGCACCCAAGCCTATGTACCGTAGCACCCTAGACAGACCAAGTTACCAGTCCTGATAAAGAGCTTTGTGGAACAAGTGAGTTGTGAATGATTAGCAGACTGCAGCAGAAGGGCAGCAGTCAAGTATAATATTCTTTCTATATTTGGAAGAAAGAATATTATACGTGTACAAGCCTATTACCGTACCACTGATACCAGTCCTGAAAAGAACCTTTGTGGAACTAATAGTAACAGCAAGTCTTTAAAATTATCCTCACTGCCTGACACACTGCTTCCTGCCTGTCCCTATACAAATTGGCAAAAAAGAGTAGGCTGGAACGATTAGCTGGAACAGCTCTTTTGTGGACCTGATAGTAACAGCTAATGATGATGATGATGATGATGATGAAGAAAGACTAATCTGGCTGAGCTGTCCCTAAAATAGCAGCATACAGCGCTCTGTCCCTTTATCTAAACTGACAAAAGAAACTCAGGCTGCTGACCTAACACCTATACCAGTCCTGAAAAGAACTTTTGTGTACCAAATAGCTAGCGTTTTCTCTGTCCCTACTCCACACAGGATCCTTTCCCTACAGTGACAGAAGAAAGAATGTAAAATGGCCACCGGATCGGGTGTATTTATAGGTTAGGGGGAATGTCCAAGTGTCCATGAGCTGTCATGTCTCAATTGGTTGTCCTGTAACACATGATAAACGTGTCACGAAAGGTTAAAGTTCTTGTATACATTAAACACGTAAGTCCGCCGGGGCGAACGACGGAAAAAGGCGTTCGAACCCGCGGACGGCGAAAGTCGGAAATTCGCCGCGAAACGACCGCCGGGCGAACCGTTCGGCCATCACTTGAATTTTTTTTAGATTATGGCATGATGTGTGGCTTTTTGTTATCTGTTACACCCCTTTCACACCAGGGCGTTTTGCAGGTGCTATAGCGTTAGAAATAGCGCCTGCAATCCACCCTAAAGAAGCTGCACCAGTGTGTGTAGTGTGAAAGCCCCTGCCAGCAGCTTCTTTGGAGCGGTGAAGGAGCGTTGTGTTTACTGCTCCTCCACCACTGCTCCTCATTGAAATAAATGGGGCAGTGCTGTAATGCCGCCGGCAAAACGCCGCTGTTGCGGCGTATTGCCGACAGTTTTAACCCTTTCGCGGCCGCTAGCAGGGGTAAAAGTGCCCCGCTAGCGGCCGAAATGCACCGCAAATCCGGCGGTAAAACGCCGCTAAAAATAGCAGCGTTTTACCGCCGACGCAAAGGGCAGTGTGGTGTGAAAGGGGTCTTAGTGTGCCTCACTTTGTCAGACAGCTTCTATTTATATGATTTCTTGATTTGACAGGTCTAGCAGTAATCAGGTCTGGGTGTGGTAAGTGAAATTGAACTCAGCTTTCCAAAAAATTGTGGTTAATCACTGTTCATTCATGATTTAGCATGGAAGGGGGCAATTACTTTTTCACATAAGGCCAGGCAGGTTTGGACAGTTTTTTTCCTTTAATAAATGAAATAATAATTTAAAAACTGCATTTTGGATTTACTTGGGTTATCTTTGTGTAAAATACAATTTGTTTGATGATTTCTCACATTTAAGTGCAAAAAAGATAAAAAATCAGGAAGGGGCAAATACTTTTTCACAGCATTGTATATATATATGTACAGTATTTATTGACGTATAACAGGCACTTTTTTCCCCTTAAAATCAGGGGAAAATCGTGGCTGCGTGTTATACGCCGATTCCCCGCCTTCGGCCTTTCTAGGCGGGTTTCGGCTGTTCTTGGCAGTCGAAAGCTGCCGAGAATGGCCGAGAGCTACCGAGCGCTGCCAAGATACACAGGACATCTGGCTCTGTATCTCGGCGGCGCCATTTTTAAGCGCCAAAGCCGAAAATTACACTGACAAGGCTGCATGACAAGGCTGCATATGACACTGACAAGGCTGCAAATTACACTGAAAAGGCTACATGACAAGGCTGCAAATGACACTGACAAGGCTGCATGACAAGGCTGCATAACAAGGCTGCAAATGTCACTGACAAGGCTGCATTGATGGGCATTTAAATGTAAGTTTTTTTCCTTAAACTTCCCTCCTAAAAGTTTTTTTCCTTAAAATTCCCTCCTAAATTTGGGTTGCGTGTTATACGCCTGCACGTGTTATATGCCGATAAATACGGTATATAGAGCAGGTAAAATAAGTACAGAACAGGTCACCATTTTTCTAGGTAAATATATTTCTAAAGGTGTTATTAACATTACATTTTCATCACATGTCGGTAACAACCCATGCAATCCATACATACAAAGAAACCATAACAAATTATTTCAGAAATTAAGTTATGTATATTAACCACTTCCCGACCAGCGCACGACGATGTACGTCGACAGAATGGCACGGGCAGGCATATTGGCGTACAGGTACGTCCAATATTCAATGCCCCCCTGCCATCGGGAGCGCGCCTCCGGAGGCGCGCTCCCGCGCTGGTCGGGACCCCTGTGAGTCCAGTCGCGGGACCAGCGGACTCGATCGCCGCGGGCATCCCCGCGATCGTCTCACGGAGCGGCCGAATGGAGGAAATGCTGAGTAAACAGCATTTCTCCATTCTGCCTAGCAACTAGTGACGCTGATCTCTGCTCCATGTGATTGGAGCAGAGATCAGTGTTCACTAAATGAAAGCCCAACCCCCCCACATTTAGTAACACACGCCTAGGAACACTTAACCCCTACACTGCCACCCACTGGTTAACCCCTTCACTGCCAGTGTCATTTACACAGGAATCACTGCATTTATATAGCAGTGATTACTGTATAAATGACAATGGTCCCAAAAATGTGTCAAAAATGTCCAATGGGTCGCCCACAATGTCGCAGTCACAATAAAAATCGCTGATCGCCTCCATTACTAGTAAAAAAAATAATAATAAAAACTTATTAATAAAAATGCTATAAAACTATCCCTATTTTGTAAACGCTATAACTTTTGCGCAAACCAATCAATAATCGCTTATTGCGATTTTTTTTACCAAAAATATGTAGAAGAATACGTATCGGCCTAAACTGAGGGAAAAAATGTTTTTTTATATATTTTTGGGGGATATTTATTATAACAAAAAGTAAAAAATATGCGTTTTTTTCAAAATTCTCGCTCTATTTTTGTTTATAGCGCAAAAAATAAAAACCGCAGGGGTGATCAAATACCACCAAAAGAAAGCTCTATTTGTGGGAAAAAAAGGACGTCAATTTTGTTTGGGAGCCACGTCGCACGACCGCGCAATTGTCAGTTAAAGCGACGCAGTGCCGAATCGCAAAAAGTGGTCTGGTCTTTGACCAGCAAATTGGTCCGGTCTGAAAGTGGTTAAAATGGAATGACAGGGAAAAAGTATTGAACACGCTAACTGAAATATATTTAATACTTCGTACAAAATCCTTTGTTAGTAATGGCAGCTTCAAAACGCGTCCTGGATGAAGAAGCTAGTTGCATGTAATTTTGGCTAATTCTTCTACACAAGCAGTCTTCTGTTGAAGGTTCCGTGGGCCTCTTCTATGAACTCTGATCTTTAGTTCTTTCCATAGATTTTCTATTGGATTCAAGTCAGGTGATTGGCTGGGCCATTCCAGCAGCTTTATTTTCTTCCTTTAAAACCGGTTGAGATTTTCCTTGGCTTTGTGTTTTGAATTTTTGTCTTGCTGAAAACAACAAAACCACATTCGGCCCGTTTAGCTTGCACTGCTCTAGCCTTACCCTCCGGGTCATTGTCTGTTTCTTACAGACAGTCTTCATACACACTCTGTGCACATAATACGCAGCCCCTTTCTGCTTAGCTTCCACATGGAACTCTCCTGACTCCTGGGCAATGACCTCTCCCAGAACCCTAGTCAGGTCATTACTTAAAGCCCAGCACACACCTGACCAATCAGTGTGCTGGATGTCCTGAAAACCTGGCAGGGTACCACCCTGCTACATACAGTGCCTTGAAAAAGTATTCATACCCCTTGACATTTTCCACATTTTTGTTACAACCAAAAACATAAATCTATTTTGTTGGAATTTTATGTGATTACCAAAACAAAGTGGCACATAATTGTGGAAGGAAAATGATAAATGGTTTTAAATTTTTTTTTCCAAATAAATATGTGAAAAAAGTGTGGTGTGCATTTTATTCAGCCCCCCTGAATCAATACTTTGTAGAACCACCTTTTGCTGCAATTACAGCTGAAAGTCTTTTTAGGTATGTCTTTATCAGCTTTGCACATCTAGAGAGTGACATTTTTGCTCATTCTTCTTTGCAAAATAGCTCAAGCTCTGTCAGCTTGAAAGGAGAGCGTCTGTGAACAACAATTTTTAAGTCTTGCCAGAGATTCATATTTGGATTTAGGTCTGCACCATTCTAACACATGAATATGCTTTTCTCCAAACCATTCAATTGTAGCTCTGGCTGTATGTTTAGGGTCATTGTCTTACAGGAAGGTGAACCTCTGCCCCAGTATCAAGTCTTTTGCAGACAGTCTAACAGGTTTTCTTCTAAGATTGGTCTGTATTTGGCTCCATCCATCTTCCCATCAACTCTGACCAGCTTCTCCGTCCCTTCTGAAAACCAGCATCTCCACAACATGATGCTTCCACCACCATGTTTCACGGTGGGGATGGTGTGTTGCAGGTTGATGTGCAGTGTTAGTTTTACACCTCACATAGTGTTTTGCTTTAAGGCCAAAAAGATCAATTTTGGTCTCATCTGACCAGAGCACCTTCTTCCACATGTTTGCTGTGTCCCCCCACATGGCTTTGCGCAAACTGCAAACAAGACTTCTTATGGCTTTGTTTCAACAGTGGCTTTCTTCTTGCCACTCTTCCATAAAGGCCATATTTGTGGATTGCACGACTAATAGTTATCCTGTGGACAGATTCTCCCACCTGAGCTGTGGATCTCTGCAGCTCCTCCAGAGTTACCATGGGTCTCTTGGCTGCTTCTGTGATTAATGCTTTCCATGCCCGGCCTGTCAGTTTAGGTGGACGGGCAGGTCTTGGTAGGTTTGCAGTTGTTCAATACTCTTTACATATTCTGATGTTGGATTGAACAGTGCTCCGTGAGATGTTCAAAGCTTGGGATATTTTTTTATAACCTAACCCTGCTTTAAACTTCTCTACAACTTTATCCCTGACCTGTCTGGTGTGTTCCTTGGCCTTGATGCTGTTTGTTCAGTAAGATTCTCTAACAAACCTCTGAGGGCTTCACAGAACAACTGCATTTATATGGAAATTAAATTACACACAGGTTGACTCTATTTACTAATTAGATGACTTCTGAAGGCAATTAGTTCCATTAGATTTCCGTTGGGGTATCAGAGTAAAGACAGTTGAATACAAATGCACGCCACACTTTTCAAATATTTATTTGTAAAAACATTTGTAAAAAATGTTATCATTTCCCTTTCACAATTATGTGCCATTTTGTGTTGGTCTATCACATACAATTCCAATAAAATACATGTTTTTGGTTGTAACATGACAAAATGTGGAAAATTTCAAGGGGTATGAATACTGTAATTCCACATTTGGATTTTTAATCCCAACCACTTAATTTATACTTGTGCCATTTGACACTTCCAGTAACTCGTTTGGCATCACATTATTAATTACCACATCATTATATCCTATGTGAGTTGTGAGTATGACCTGTGCTATGTGCTTAATCTCGCTTGGCTCGTCTATCTTGTGAGGGATACCATCTGCAACAGCAGTAAGCAAGCCCTTGTCTATAAGCTGCTCTGCAGTCCCTCCATTCAGCACAGCAGAAATTCTGTCCACTCCACTGTTACAAACAGAGATCTCTTTTTAAAGCCAACAAGCTTGTTGCCCATCTGTCCCAGTTTACTTTCTCTGTGCTCCCATCAGAGATACTACATAGTACCGCTCCAACTACCCCAGGAGACACAGGACAGAGTGGCTCAGCAGCAGACACAATACCTATTATATACAGAAAGCAGCAAATGCAAAGCATAGTCGTAACAGAGCCAGGGTCATATGCGGGAGATCAAACAGAGCGAGCCGGAAGCAAGACAGGAAAGGGAAAGGGTAAGAGGAGACAGAGAGAGCAGGTGGGAAGCAATCAGGCTGCAGGGTCGGGGTCAGGGTCCAGGAACAGGATACAGGAAACAGGAACATAGGTCAGGAGCACATGGAGACAGAACACCAAGGTGACAGGAGAAACATAGACAGGACTTAAATATACTTTCGGCAATGAGCATCAGATGAGGACTGATGATATGAATTTCTGGCTGCTGAGAGACACTTACTGGTGGACACCAGAACTGCAGCCCATGGATCTGGAAGCCACAGTGCCACCAGCAGGTGAGCCCTTTCCTGACAGTACCCCCCACCTATCTAAGGAGCGGCCTCTGGACGCTCCAAACAGCCATAGATGAACGTGTCCATACAAGACAGTCATCTATTAAACAGGTCCAGAGCAAAAGTTCCTGGAAGGTGAAAAAGTGCCGGACTCCAAGCAGATACCCTGCTGCCAAGATACATGAATAGGCAAAGTGTCTCACCGTCTGGGTCAGTTGACTAACTATGTACCCCACTGCTGGGGTCAAGCAACTGGCTGAGTGTCCTGCTGGCCAGATTCTCTGAGATGTACAGCATTTGATACTTCAAGTCCCACAAAGCATCAAGTACCCCAATGCTGGGGTCCCACAGTTATCTACAAACTTAGCCCTGGGGTCATGTGACAATACCGGAACCCTGACACCAAAGCGACTCATCATAACCATGTAGATTGCCTGGTTTCCAGGACTCTGCACATCAAAAGCCACCTAGGTCTTTTCGAGAGACTGGTTACCTGACCCAGGTCCCCTAGTGCACCTGGAGCAGTGGCAACTGCATCCAGATCATGGCAAGGCACAGATAATACTCTGCCATTCCCTGGGAGCTCACCACGACCAGGGCCATGAAGGTAAATGCTGCTATCAGTTACCAAGAGTATGTCCGGACCACCAGGCTTTAGTGCCATAGTATCAACACACTACCAGAGGGACTCAACTGAGGCAATCGTCAAACTAATTTCAGGCCAAGCAAGTAACGCATATATGGCATGTGAAGACTCAGAGCTTTTAGACCCATTAGCAGGTGTACACTTAGCCTTTCACAACAATCCAGCTGAGCAGCTGGCATAGAATCAGTAGAACTGGGCTCATTGGAAGGTAGAAGATAATTAAGATCAAGTGGTCAGAGGATCATCAAGGGATGGCTGAACATCAGGCATGGGGCCAACAAGCTGAAAATCTGGCACTGGATCATCAGAGACAGAGGAAGGTGAGTTACCAGATAGCAGATCATCAAAGGTAGACTTGTCATCAGGCAGTAGACCATCAGAAGCAGGCAGGTTGTTGGGCATAGGACATCCAGAGGCAGGCAGGGCATCGTGCACCGGACCCTGTGAATGGAAATCAGGGACCAGATCATCAGGCTGGGCATCAGGGACCAGATCAACCAGCTGGGCATCTGGGACCAGATAATCAGGCTCGGCATCAGGAAACAGGTCATCAGGCTGGGCACCAGGAACCGGGCCAACAGGCTGGGCATCAGGAACCGGATAATCAAGCTGGGCATCAGGAACCGGATTATCTGGCTGGTCATCAGGAACCAGATCATCAGGCTGGGCATCAGGAACCGGATCATCAGACTGGGCATCAGAAACCTGTTCATCAGGCTGGGCATCAGGAACCGGATCATCAGGCTGGGTATCAGGAACCAGATTATAAGGCTGAGCATCAGGGACCGGATATTAAGGATGGGCATCAGGGACCGGATATTCAGGATAGCCATCAGGGACCAGATCACCAGGCTAGGCAGCAGAAACTGGACCGCCAGGATGGGCAGCAGGAACAGGACCATCAATCTTAGCAGCAGGCAGGGGATCATTAAACTGGGAAGCAGGCAGAGGACCATCAAGCCGGGCAGCAGGCAGAGGACCATCAAGCAGGGCAGCAGGCAGAGGACCATCAAGCTGGGCAGCAGGCACTGCTGGGGCCACTGCGCCCATCAAATGCAGCCACTGCGCCCATCAAATGCAGCCACTGTGCCATCAAATGCAGCCACTGTGCCCATCAAATGCAGCCACTGTGCCCATCAAATGCCAACATTGTGCCCATCAAATGCCAACATTGTGCCTCATAAAATGCAGCCCCACCCGCCCGCTGTCTGACCGGCACTCAACCCATCTTTGTGGCGGGTCAGGTAGCGGCGACCTGTGTCCTCCATGTTTCTCTTCTTGCTTCCTGCTAGGCATCCAATAGCAGCGCCTGTCTTTTACCCAATCAGATGATGGTTATCAGACCCGCACTACCTGATTGGGGGAGGGGCAGTTCAGTGTTAGACAAGCAAATATTCCTTTGCTTTTCAAATGCATCTGGGTGGACTTTGAGTGCAATGCTTTGTGCTCCGAGTCCACCTTTTTTGAAGCCTATTAGAGCCTAAGGCTCTAATCAGGTGCTTCAGAAAAACACCCCTGCTGCTGTAATTCAGGTGCCCAGCGTCCTAAAAGGGGCCGAATGCCTGAATAGGGGGTGGCGGCCTTGGATAGAGTCATGCAATGCATGACTCTATCCAATCTACATAGAGGGGGTGGCTGGAGAGAGGGGATGGCGCCACCCCTGGGCTTAAATATGCTTCCTGCAATGAACATCAGGTGATGACTGATGATATGTGCTTCTGGCTGCTGAGAGACACACGCTGGTGGACATCGGAACTGCAGCCTATAGATCTGGGAGCCACAGTGACATCAGCAGGTGAGCCCTTTCCTGACACAGTCACTCCACACAACACTTTTGCACAGAACCGGCAACAAAAAGTAGCATGGTCTCTTTAAAGCAAGTTAGTTTGCTCTTGCACACACAGATTGCGCAGTCACATGCACTGAACACAGTTCATATAACAGATGAACTTACTTCTTTTGCAGGTATCTCGAATTGTGCCCACTCTATTTGCACCAATTGAGTGAACGCGCATCAAATGTAGAGGTTTAACCAATTTAAGACCAGTACAATTGCGGCAGGTCAGCTCTCCTAGGCGAATTGCCGTCATAGTACATTAGATGCTTTAAGAGCTCTAGGGGGTGCGCGCATGCCTGCGGCGCGATGTCAGAGCCAATGAGAATGGCGAGTGGCCTGTCAATGTGAACAGACAGATCTCCATTCTGTCAGGGGAGGAGAGACAGATCTGCTAGTAATTAGGAACAGCAATCTCTCTCCTCCAGTCACTACACCTCCCCCCATAGTTAGAAACACCTCCCTAGGGAACACTTAACCCCTTGATCGCCCCTAGTGTTAATCCTTTCCCTGCCATTGACATTTATAATAATCAGTGGCTATTTTTAACACTGATCGCTGTATAAATGTCAGTGGTCCCAAAAAAGTGTCAAAAGTGTCCGATCTGTCACTGCAATTACTAGTAAAAAAATAAATAAAAAATAAATAAATATATAAATAAAATAAAAATGCCATAAATATATCAACTATTTTGTAGATGCTATAACTTTTTCGCAAACCAATCAATATATGCCTATTGCGATTTTTTTTTTAACAAAAATATGTTGAAGAATACATATTGGCCTAAAATGATGAACAAATTAGTTTTTTTTTACATTTTTGGGGGATATTTATTATAGCAAAAAGTAATATATATATATATATTTTTTTTAATTGTCTGTCTTTTTTTGTTTATAACGCAAAAAATAGAAAGAAAATGCAGAGGTGATCAAATACCACCAAAAGAAAGCTCTACTTGTGAGAAAAAAAAAGGACATAAAGTACAACATTGCACGACTGCGCAATTGTCAGTTAAAGCGAAGCAGTGCCGTATAGCAAAAAGTGGCCTGGTCATTAAGGGGGTAAATCCTTCTGGTCCTTAACTAGTTAAGGACTCAGCACCTCAGTTTCTTCTTTTTAAGGGCTTTTTTGCCCAACTATATTAATAGAAAAGTTTCAATACAGTTCCAAACATCAAAAATCAAAGAGCTTCCCTCACAGGGGTATTCAGCATTCCTTTTCCTTCACAAATTAAACAACATTCAGCCCTACTGGCTTGCACTTGCAGCACTGCTTACACTCCAGGCCCTTGTCTGTCTCTCACAGACAGTCTTTATACACAATCTGTGCACATAATATGCAGCCCCTTGATGCTTTTGCTGCCCTCCTGACTCCTGGGCAACCACCTCCTCTCTGCCAAGGTGGAGCACAGAACCCTAGCCAGGTCATTACTTAAAGCCCAGCACACAACTGACGAATTAGAGTGCTGGCTGGTCTGAAAACCTGGACCCTGGCAGAGTACAGCCCTGCTACAATATATATATATTAAATAAAATTAGTTATACTGTATGCCTTGCTTGACTGAATGATTTATTATAAAAGCTGTACAGACATTTGTGTTTTTAGTTTAACACTAGGGATGAGCCGAACACTCCCCGATTCCATTCACAGCAGAACAGGCAAAAAATGTGTGCGAACACTGTTAAAGACACGAACGTGAAAAATCAAAAGTGCTCATTTTAAAGGGCTTATATGCAAGTTATTGCCATAAAAAGTGTTTTGGGACCCTGGTTTTTTCAGGAGCAGTGATTTTAACCACTTAAGCCCCGGACCATTTTTCAGCTAAAGGACTAAGCCCCTTTTTTCAATTCGGCACTGCGTCGCTTTAACTTACAATTTTGCGGTCATGCGACATGGCTCCCAAACAAAATTGTCATCCTTTTTTCCCACAAATAGAGCTTTCTTTTGGTGGTATTTGATCACCTCTGCGTTTTGTTTTTTTTGCGCTATAAACAAATATAAAACTACAATTTTGAAAAAAATGCTATATTTTTTACTTTTTGCTATAATAAATATCCCCCAAAAATATATAAAAAAATTTTTTTTCCTTAGTTAACCACTACAATACAGGGCACTTTCACCCCCTTCCTTCCCAGCCCAATTTTCAGCTTTCAGCGCTCTAGCGCTTTCAGTGACAATTGCGCGGTCATGCTAAACTGTACCCAAATGAAATTGTTATCATTTTGTTCGCACAAATAGAGCTTTATTTTGGTGTTATTTATTCACGACTCCGTTTTTTTTTTTTTGCGATATAAGCGCAAAAAAAGCGGAAATTTGGAAAAAAAACAATATTTTCTTTTTTCTATTTAAAAAAAATCCAATAAAATCAAATTTTGTCATAAATTTAAGCCAAAATGTATTCTGCTACATGTTTTTGGTAAAAAAAATTTCGTTAAGTGTATAATAATTGGTTTGTGTGATCACAGACATATGTACGCAAATGATCATGTACATATGTGTGCAGGTGATCACGTACATATGTGTGCAGATAATCATTGGGACATGTGATTTTAGTGGGACATATGTGGGGGACATGTTTTTATTATTAGGGACATGTGTTTTTATTATTTGGGGACATGTATGTTTTGGGGACATGTGTGTTTTGGGGACATATGTGGGGACTGTGTTTGTACTGTGTGGTGTGTTGTGTGTTTACACTACACTGATGATCAGTGAGTAAAAAGCTGTAAAAAGCAGCCCATACTCACTGATCATCAGCCGGCTGCAGCGTTCTGCTCTCCTCTCCTCAGCGGTGACTTCCGTGTGAGGAGAGGAGAGCCGATTGCCTAGCAACCGGCTGTTTGTTTACATCACATGACGGCCGTGATTGGACACGGCCGTCATGTGATCAGGAGGGCCAATCACAGAGCCCTCCTGCCGATCTGAGATGTGCCGTGTCCGGGTGACACAAGCACATCGGGATCGCGCCGCTGCGCGGGCACGCGCGGGCACGCGCGTGATCCCGCTACTCCTGAATGACGTTCCTGAACGTCCTATCAGGAGTAGACGGCTCCCACCCGGCCGTATATATGCATTGGCCGGGTGGGAAGTGGTTAAGGCCAATCCGTATTCTTCTACATATTTTTGGTAAAAAAAAAAAATCTGTCTACAAAATAGGGGATAGTTTTATGGCATTTTTATTAATATTTTTTTTTTACTAGTAATGGCGGCGATCAGCGTTTTTTATTGTGACTGCAACATTATGGCGGACACGTCGGACAATTTTGACAAATTTTTGGGACCATTGGCATTAATAGAGCAATCAGTGCGATTAAAAATGCACTGATTACTGTAAAAATGTCACTGGCAGTGAAGGGGTTAACCACGAGGGGGCAGTGTAGGGGTTAAGTGTGTGTGTGTTTTTTTTAACTGTAGGGGGCGTGGCTTGGCGTCTGATGTCATTGATCGTCTTTCCCTATAACAGGGAACAGACGATCACTGACAGCCTCACTAGGAAGCACGAGGAGAGGTTTGTTTACACTTACCTCTCCTCGTTCTTCAGCTCTGTGACCCGATTGCGGGACTCCAGCGGTGATCGGGTCCACTGGTCCCACGGCCACGGTCACGGAGCTCAGGACCGGGTGGCGAGTGCGCTGGCGGCGGCACGCGCGCGACCCACGGCTGGGCACTTAAAGGCAACGTACCTGTACGTGATTGTGCCCAGCCCTGCCATTCTGTCGACGTATATATAGGCGTGAGGTGATCCTTAAGCGGTTAATAATGCTTTTTGGTCCCCCCAAAATCCAAACCAGACCCTTATCTGGGCATACAAAACTGGCAGGCTACAGGAAAAGGGGGGGGGGGGGGGGGAGATCATCTCTCATCGCCGCTCTCCCTCCTCACACAGACAGAGTGTGAGCAGGGAGAGATGAACCGCTGTGAGATCTCACAGCGGTTAGTGTAAAAAATAAATAAATAAAGGGAAAAAAAGTGCCCACCTGTCCCCACTGCCACCTGTCCCCACTGTCATCTGCCCCACTGCTACTTGTCAGTGCCATCTGCCCCCACTGCCACCTGTCATCAGTGCCATCTGTCATCAGTCCACCTGTCCCCAGTGCCACCTGTCCCCAGTGCCATCTGTCCCCAGTGCCACGTATAAGTGCCATCTGTCATCAGTGCCACCTGTCATCAGTGCCACATGTCATCAGTGCCACCGTGCCACATAGTGCCATCTGTCATCAGTGCCACGTGTCATCAGTGCCACATAGTGCCATCTATCATCAGTGCCATATCAGTGTTAGGTGTCATCAGTGCCACATATTAGTGCCATCTGTCATCAGTGCCACATACCAGTGCCATCTGTCATCAGTGCCACCTGTCAGTGTCACGTGCCATCTGTTATCAGTGTCTCATGTCATCAATGCCAGGTATCAGTGCCATCTGTCATCAGTGCCACGTATTAGTGCCATCGGTCATCAGTGCCATGTATTAGTGCCACGTGTCAGTGCCATGTATAAGTGCCATCTGTCATCAGTGCCACATATTAGTGCCATCTGTCAGTGTCACATGTCATAAGTGCCACGTATTAGTGGCATCTGTCATCAGTGCCATGTATCAGTGCCACGCATCAGTGCCATCTGTCATCAGTGCCACGTCGGTGTCACGTGTCATTGTCCTGTTGCTCCAGGGCCTTCAAAAGTGGAATAGGTAGTCAACAAGTTAGATGTGTAATTTATGCTCCTAGAACACGTGACGGTGCTCCCTGCATGTTGGGCCCCTCTATGTGGTCAAACTGTGGAAAAGTCCCACACATGTGGTATCGTAATACTCAGGAGGAGTAGCAGACTTTATTTTGGGGCATTATTTGTGGTGTACACATGCCACCTGAGAGAAATTATTATTATTATTATTACATTGACAGTTTTGTGAAAAAAAATTAAATAAAATAAAAAATCTTTTGCAAAGAATTGTGGGAAAAAATGACATCATCAAAAAGCTCACCATGCCTCTTACTAAATACCTTGGAATGTCTACTTTCAAAAAAGGGGTAATTTGGGGGGTATTTTTACTTTCCTGGCTTGTTCGGGTCACAAGAAATGACCAGTACATCAGATGTGATAAATTTTGTGCGATTCGCACAACAGCTTGTGGACTCTCTAACTTTCACAAAGACCAACTAATATCCACTCATTTGGGTTATTTTTACCAAAGATATGTAGCAGTATAAATTGTGGCCAAAATTTATGAAGAAAATTAATAATTTGAAAATTTTTATCACAGAAACAAAGAAAAATGCGTTTTTTTTAAAAATGTTTGGTCTTTTTTCATTTATAGCGCAAAAAAATAAAAAACACAGAGGTGATCAAATACCACCAAAAGAAAGCTCTATTTGTGTGAAAAAAAAGGACAAAAATTTCCTTTGGGTACAGTGTTGCATGACTGAGTAATTGCCATTCAAAGTGTGAGAGCACCGAAAGTTGAAAATTGGTCTGGGCAGGAGGGGTGTTTAAGTGCCCAGTAGGCAAGTGGTTAATTGATTGCAATAGTAGTGAAAAAAAGTTGATCTACCCCTCTAATAAATCAAACATACCATAATTTATAAAAAGAATTATAAATAACAAGTGTTAATAATGAAATTAGAAAAATCCCAGTGAAGTGATAATAAAGTCCAATAAATGAAAAATAGTCCAGTGAAAAGTTAATAAATACCTACATTTCATAAGAATTCATGGAAGAATAAAAAATATTATATTACCGTAATAGTAGCAATAAAAATTAAATGTAAAAAATATATTTGTGATAATAATAAAAAATTGGTGATAATATGAGTGTAATAATAATGTAAAAAAAAAAATAAATAAATAAAAAAAAAAAAATACAAAGTGTTCATTCATCTGTGCAACCAAAACACACCATGGATCATGACCACCACCACACAAAATATGCGCTTACTAAAAGGCAAGCGATTTCATGCCCATAGTCAATCTCCAGCACTTCCTCAGACCATGATCACAGTAGGCAGCCTTATTGAATGAAACAGGCCGGACCGCCAACAGCAGCATGTGAAGCAGAAAGGCAGTACTCGGGATTCCAGGGAAATGGAAAGAAGACTCACCATAGCATAATTCCGTATAACAAATTTACTAAAAGTAAAGAAATACACTTACATAGAAAGCAGTACATAGGGAGTCCCCAAGAATAAGTCTTTTTTAATGTCGAAATGTACGTCGGGTGGCTGACGTCATTGCGATACAGCGTAGGTTGGACGGGGGAATGCATGCCGGCCGGCATTTTTTATGGGCATTTTTACTGCTTTCTATGTAAGTTTATTTCTTTACTTTCTTTACTTTATTTATGTTTTCACTGGACTATTTTTCGTTTATTGGACTTTTTTATCACTTCACTGGGATTTTTCGAATTTCATTATTAACACTTGTTATTTTTAATTCTTTTTATAAATGATGGTATGTTTGATTTAATTCATGGTATGTTTGAGGGGTAGTAGACAACTTTTTTTTCACTACTATTGCAATCAATTAAGTCTTTATTATCAAGTAGGTGTTTATATTTAATTTTATTTACAGCATTTATGTATGTGCGCGCCTTTTTTTTTTTATTATCTTATTGTGTTTACGTGTATCTTGTAAAACTGAGCTTCAGCGATTTTTAGTTGTACTAGTGTAGATTTAGGTTTACCGCTGTATTTATTTTTCTTTTTGATCTATTGCTATATAGGCAAGCTTACGTCACCGGGTGGCCCCATCCTCAGCTATATAACAGCTGTCATCATGAAAGGGCTGCTATTTAACATATTGAGCACAATAAACTGAACGTTCACCAGTAAACTATTTCTTATCCCAGAATTTGAAGTTTACAATTTTCAATGCTGCTGGCTCCTTCTATTTTTAGTGCTGCTTCCCTGAATGTCTGGTCCTCACAGGAAGGAATTAAAGCGGAGGTCCACCCTAAAGTGGACCTTCCACTCATTGGAATCCTCCCCCCCTCCGGCGCCACAATTGGCACCTTTCGGGGGGAAAGGGGGGTGCAGGTACCTGTACAGTACAGGTTTCTGCACCCACTTCCGGCATAGCTATCTGCGGAAAGGGGCGTAGATTCTGCAGAATCTACGCCCCTTTCCGAAAGTCCCCCGCTGCCTGCTGGGAAACACACAGATCCCAGAGGCAGCGGGTCCATCCTTATTGCGCAGCGCGACTCGCGCATGCGCAGTAGGGAACCGGGAAATGAAGCCGAAAGGCTCCACTTCCTGATTCCCATACCCAAGATGGCGGCGGCAGCACCCGAGAGACGATCGAGAGATCGGCTTCGGGTGCTGACATCGCGGGCCCGCTGGGCGGGTAAGTGTCCTTATTTTAAAAGTCAGCAGCTGCAGTATTTGTAGCTGCTGGCTTTTAAAAAATAAAAAACGGCGGAACTCACGGCAGACTCCCGCTTTAACAGAGGACAGTTCAGTCTCTTGTTGGTCTATTAGCTTAAATAAGTTTCTATTGATGTACACAATGTATGGTGACACAGCTCTAATTCCTGTTCCTGCTTTCTATCTCCCTTGTTACCTCCTCCCATGCTCGCCTTCAAGACTTCTCCAGAGCCTCTCCCATCCTCTGGAACTCCCTGCCCCAGTCTGTCCGATCTGCCCCTACCCTGTCCACCTTTAAGAGATCCTTGAAAACTCATTTATTCAGGAATGCCTATCCCACACCCACCAAACAACTGTCCCCGAGCCACCCCCACATCAAATCATTAAAAAAAAGGGTAACTCCATAGGACAATGCAAGAAAATGGAGTCATTGGGAGACAGGAAACCCGGAGCAGCGGCCATAGAATCAGCTTAAACATACTGTAGGCAAGGATTTAATGATAAAGCAGCATCATACTCAATAAGTAGTTGAATCAGCTGCTGAAACTGCTTAAAAAAATAAGGTTTAAAATCAATTTTTTTTTTGCTAAGTAAGCACTTATGTATGTGAAATATGTTCCGATTTCTTTGTTGCTGTCTGTTCATCTGTACACATCTTTACAATAAATCTTACGGTCCAGCAATCAGTCCTAGTACAAGGTCACCTTGAGGCCAAAGCGAACATATAAAATTGCGCAACCCTCCCCCCCCCCCCCCCCCCAAGATGTATGAGCAAGTAAATTGATCACTAATTTGCATGCTCACCCCTAAGTATAAATCCCTACCCCCCCCCCCCCCCCCCATCCAGCACAAAACTTTTCCCCAGAAAAAATACCCCTCCTGAATCTAATCCTCTACCCCTCATAATTCCCCCATTTCCCAAGCACAAATCCTTTGCCCCTACTCCAGATCATGAAAAACAAAGACAGAACATACCATAGCTCAACTTACCAACCGGTCTGCTAACTGACCAAATTAACCTGTCCAACAGTCTGCATCAAAAACAAGGGTTTAGTTAGCACACATTTGCAAAGGCATGCATTTTCTGCAAGGCCTCTTCACGGCACCCTGTGTATGCTTGCAGTCCTAATGCTAATGAATTTATGTTTATAAGCGTCTCCACAGTGCAAGCAGTGTGCAGTGTGCTCCTGGTCCTTTAAGGGGGATTGGGCTTCCTCTATGGTCCACCTGCCCCTCATCTATCCATTAATGCATGTGCTTCCATTGTGGAGACGCTTATAAACATAAATTCATTAGCGTTAGGACTGCAAGCATACACAGGGTGCCGTGAAGAGGCCTTGCAGCTTATGCATGCGTTTGCAAATGTATGCTAACTAAACCCCTGTTTTTAACGCAGACTGTTGGACAGGTTAATTTGGTCAGTTAGCAGACTGGTTGGTAAGTTGAGCTATGGTATGTTCTGTCTTTGTTTTTCATGTGTCTGCCCTTCCATGTGCTCCTTGCTGTGAAGGCCAGTTATAGGTGGGGGCAGGGACCTTTTGGTTTCTACTCCAGATCACCCCTTCCAGAACAAATCCCCCCCCAACCACACACATATTAATTTCCTTTCCTAGCACAAATCATCCCTATTACCACAAATCTCCCCAAACAACATATTTGCCCTCCTCTCATATTACTTTTATTGCGCAAACCCCCCAAATTCCCCCTCCTAGTACAAATCCTCTTCCCCACATCCCCCTGCCCACACAAATCCCCCCCCCCCCCCCCCAAATCACCACTTCTAGCACACCTCCCTATATTTGCCCTACTAGAACAATGTATTACCCCCTGCTGCCCCTCAAACTTCCCTTTCCAACACAAATCCCCTCCCCCAATCTCTATGTCGTGCCCCCCCATAATGCCCAGGTCAGCTTCCCCTCCCACCCCTTGTCCCGGCCTTGCCAGCAAGGCAGACGGCAAAGTAATTTAATTGTACTGGAATTTTGTTAAATATACCAGGACTAGGCAAATACTGAAAGGCATGATCCTTGAGGTGTGGAGTATGTAAAGCCAGCTCTCTAGCAGCAGTAAAATGTTGTCTATAGATCAACCGAGTGACATTTGGTTTACTAAATCCATGTGTATCATAAATAAAAGGTAAATCCCCGGCATAACCTCAGTGATCAATTTCCTTAGTAAAATATAAAAGTAATGAAATATAAATATTACGTGTATGAATCAAAACATTACTTCAAAATAGAGTGAAGATAAAGTGCATCCAATATAGTCCAGTATATAGGGTGAGTGTATACAGTGCACTCCACTAATATACAACGTAATGACAATAATAATAATGCAAATCAAACAATTAATTGCAAACTGCAATAATAATTAAAGTGCAAAAAGTTCAGTGCCAGATGGGGAATCCAAGATATATAACCTTTCACGCCCAATTCCAGTGGTGAGGAGTGCGCTGTGCATCCAATATTGTGCTCTCAGTGCTCTTACCTCATAGGTGTACAAGAAATGCTCTTTTTATTTACACCGCTCTCGCCCTCACTTCCATATGTATAGGCCAGTCAGTTCGGCGATATCAGTTAGGTATGGGAGGTGAATATCAACTTGCAATCCATGATTGGATCCACATGTGAAAATAGATGGGTCTCCAATAGTGCATTACCCAAATAACATAAATTTTATTACAAAAAAAATGTCTGCTTACATGAAAATAGCAAAAAACTAGGCCAGATTCAGAGTACAACGGTGTTCCACGCCACTTCATACGTTATTTCCGGTCCGCGGCGCCTACTTCCGGTCTGTCGTAACGACTTCCGGTTTGCAGTGATTATTTCCGGTTTTACGTCCTTCGCATTACGTCACGTTGCGTACCTCGTGACTTCCTCAGTTAAAAGTCATTAGCTTTTACCCAAATGTGGACCATTAATTTGTATTGGTGGCTGTATGCAGCATGTGCGGCTTTCTGGTCACCACCAAGGGCTGGGATTTACATCTTGGCACACAGTAGCTGATAGTTGTCCGTCTGCATGAGGCCTTGGTGTTTAGGGTTAACCATGGCTTAAAGCGGGGTTCCCACTTATAAATGTTTTTTAAAAGTCAGCAGCTACAAATACTGCAGCTGCTGACTTTTAATGATCGGACACTTACCTGTCCCAGGGTCCAGCTCGCCCCCCCCCCCCCATCTCGGTAGCTACGCAATCATCTGGGACCGTCACATGTCCCAGATGATTGACAAGAGGGAGGGGGGAGAGGCAAGTGAAGTGATGTCAGGAGCCCAGGGGCCGAAGGAGGCAGACTACGAGGGACCCCCTAGCAACAGACATTTAGAGATGAGTAAAAAAATTGAAAATTGATATCAAATACTTACCGTAATTTTCCTTTCCTGATAGGCTCCATGGCAGCATACGCGTGGGTTAGCCCCGCCTCCATACCTACCCAATAGGACCCCTCTCCCATAAATCTTTGCTCCATGCTGCTATCCGTGTTCCGTAACTAGCCTACTCCTACATTTGGGAGTGAACGCCTGCTGCCATGGAGCCTATCAGGAAAGGAAAATTACAGTAAGTATTTGATATACATTTTCCACTTTCCTGACAGGCTCCATGGCAGCATACGTGTGGGAAAGAACTCGCCAAACACACCCGGATGGGCTAAAAATGTTGAGCAAAGAAACCAAAATGTATTTTACATTGTCCACCGACAATACTTGTAAACCAAAATTAACAGAAGAAAGTACAGCTGGTTCAACACAATAATGGGAAACAAAAGTATTAATTGATGACCAGGAGGCTGCTCTACAGATAATTTCCAGTGCGACATGCCGAGATGCTGCCCATGAGGTCGAGATACCCGAGTCGAATGAGCCGTCACTGCAGAGCGACTTGTCTGATGGAACGGGCATCCTACAACCCAAACATGATTTTTCTGATCTTCTACTCGAGTGAGAAGAAGGGGGACGCGAGTAATCTCTACTGCGTTGTTCACATCTGGAAGATCTATAATGACCAGATTGTGACGATGATTTATGGTGGTGCCATTTTGACGATCCACTACGACTATGACCACTATACTGCGGATCGAACCTAGAAGGGTTATAAGGAAAATGTACAAAAGAGAAAAAAAAAGATACAGACCAGCTGGTATCAAATGCTAAAAGAATATTCCAAAAATACACAGTAATCCAGCTATGTACATACCTGTTACAAGCGTGCTGGTCACTAGGGGGCAGTCAATAGCTACTGATCTCTGACTGAAACAATAATAAACCCCCATAAGCAGCTATTCTATACAAGAGAAAGCCAGCATATAAAGAGCACACCATAAACCTACCTTGTACTGTCCAGACAATAGCCCCGGGAAGTCACCGAATCTCCTGCAATCATTCCCGGGGCTCTGACAGCTCTCACTGAATTTTAAATGTGGCGCCCGTGATATCATCGGCCATGTCAGACGCGAGGTGCCCGTGCGCATGCACGAGAACCAAGCCTCACTTTGGATTGGGTCCGCGCATGCGCAGAACGCAGCGCTGGACCCGGAAACAGGCAGAGAAAGGCTGCTGGAACGCAGAAGCGTCAGCACCTATGCAATTGAACCAGCTGGGGACACACAGGAAAAAAAGGTAGAAACACATAAACACTGCTGCCATGGAAAAGGAACATTTTAACAGCTCACCACTCCACCAACGATCACCTGGCCGAGATACTGTATCCAAGCACACACCACCGGTCATCCTGGCAGATAATGACCACCTTACATCAAAGGTAACAAGCCATGTGCACTTATATATGATCCAATCCGAGCCTTCAGCGCTACTCTGCCATACCCATGCTTAACAGACAGGGCCTATCGGAGGAACATAGCTTGACAATCGGCCGATTTTGATCGTAGTGAAGATATCTTCAGGTAGGAGTATACCTGTCCTATGGAGGAGGACAAAAAAGGAACACGGATAGCAGCATGGAGCAAAGATTTATGGGAGAGGGGTCCTATTGGGTAGGTATGGAGGCAGGGCTAACCCACACGCATGTTGCCATGGAGCCTGTCAGGAAAAAAAAAATTCTCCAAATGTTTTTTTTTTTTTTTAAACACATTAATACATTTTTTATTTGGGGGATGGAACTCCACTTTGAAGTGATTGTAAATGATCACCTTGTAAAACAACCCAGTCCGTTTAAAATAGAAATGAAAGGCAAAACATTTTTGTATAGCTATAGAAAAAAACATTATAATTACCTTTTTTTCCCTTTTTTATAAGTTAGCACATAATCTCTGTTCTCAGTTATAAGAGCTGGTGGAGGAGAAGCAGCAGCACACTGAGCTTGCCAGTGAATGGCCAGGACAAGTCTGATCATTGGAGGAAAGTACACTAAACTAGAGAACTGACCTCGCTGTGCTCGCCTGTTTAGTGTGGTCGGTTTTTAATTGGAAAGCAAAGGGGACTGGCAGGAACACCAGGGATTTCACACAAAGGAAGCAATATAAAGAGAGCAGGACACTTTCTCATACAAGTACATGGTACCGCAAGCACATATCAGGAATATGAAGTGTCAGGTAACAAATTGCTTTAAACCATTGCTATGCTGAAATTGGTACACAGTGATTGTTCGATGCTACAGTAGGAGCTTTGGCATTTAACATATTTTGAGTGTTAATCCTATGCAAACCAAGCATCATACAATGAAAAAAAAATGACACTTTATAGAATTTTAGTGCACACAAACACAATACAAGTAAAATATTAACCACTTGCTGCACACCCACCATCAAATGACAGAGGAGTGGTGCGGCTGTCGTTCTGGGAGGACATCATATAATGATGCCCCAGAACGGCTACTCTCGTGCGCCTGCGCTGTGTTCCTAGGACACAGAGTGACCCCAATCTCTGTAAAGACCCGATGACATGGTTCTTTAATCATGTGATCGGCTGTGTCCAGTCACAAACGGTTACATGTAAATGCGGAAGTGCCGTTAATCGGCTCTCCTCGTCTCACACTGACAGAATATGTGACGAGGAGATCTGATCAGTGGCATCAGGGGAGACCAGGACAGGTAATCGGGGCACTGATCATCAGTGCCCTGATTACAGAAAAGCTCCAGAAGTGCCCATCAGTGACACCAATCAGTGCCCATCAGTTATGCCAGTCAGTGCTGTTTTTCAGTGCCCATCAGAATCTGTTCATCAGTAGTGCCCATTAGTCTGTCCATCTGTGCCGCCCATCAGTGCCATCTATCAGTACCCAACTGTGCTACCTATCTGTGCCCATCGGTGTAGCCTTTCAGTGCCCATCAGTGTAGCATATTAGTGCCTCCTCATCAGTACCACCTAATCAGTGCCCATAAGTGCCACCTCATCAGTGCCCATCATTGCCCATCAGTGCAGCATATTAGTGCCTCCTCATCAATCAGTGCCACCTAATCAGTGGCCGTAAGTGCCACCTCATCATTGCCCATAGGTGCTACGTCATCAGTGCAGCCTATCAATGCCCATCTGTGCTGCCCCTCAGTGCAGCCTCATCAGCGCACATCAGTGAAGGAGAAAAATTACTTATTTACAAAATTTACCGACAGAAACGTAAAGAAACTTTTTTTGTTTCAAAAAGTAAAAAAAAAGATGATGTTCAGTTGAGAAAATAGATAGCTAACATGGAGAAAAACATTTTAAGTCAGTTCAAAATTGCCTTTTTACCCTGATATAAACAAGTAAAGAGAATTGTATATTTTTAAAAGCCATCATTTTTAAAAAGAAAATCAGGAAATTTCCAACACTATACTTTGGTCCAGATATGCTGATCTTTTCACCTTATTTATTATTTTCAATGGAAAAGGAAATATAAACCATGACCCCTCCGTTTTGAAGAATATAAACTTTGCACACCAAGCACACAAGCTGGTATTATCATAGCTAGAGGCAAGACAAGCATGCAGCTTACCTGCTGAGTTGATACTTCCAACATCGGGACGGTGTTTCAAAAGGACAAACTAAATAGTGTGAACTTCTCCCTGAAGGCACACAGGAGGAACCCTTACTCTAACACACTACAACATTTTAAAGTGGAAAAATGTACACCTTGCACCCCTCAGTGAACCGTGGGCTCTCATCGCATTTAACAATGGGCATTGCTTAAAGGGTTAGTTCACCTGTACAGAAAAATACGTAAAGGTGAACTAACAGACACCATCCCCACCTCGTGGTCCTAGTCACTGTGAATACTCCTGACCAATCAGAATTCATCTGGTCCATGCCAGATGTGCTGATGAAGAAGAGGGAGAAGTATGGGGATTTCACATCACCAAACCGCTGGAGCTGCTACAGAGGTATTGCAACTCAGAAACCATGGGAGTAGGGAGGGTGTCTGGTGTTAGTTCACCTTCCATTTGTTCTGTAAAGTTGAAATAGAACTTAAAGAGGCTTATGCTCTCAATGTACACTGCACCTCTACGACACAGAGTTCATATCAACAAAATATATTTTTATTTGTCACAAGTGAAAGCCTCACAGACACACATAAACATCTGGGCTAAGTATTGTTAAAGTGGTTGTAAAGCCACTTGTAAAGTCTCTCAAATCCCTTCTGTTAGATAATGCTGTTTCCCAGTGTGTGTTTTTTTTTTTTTTTTTTTAAATCCGCTGTGTACCTAATTCCATTGCGCTGATTGCCGCTCATGTGACTGCCTGGCTCTCTCCTCTTCCAGGCTGACAACTACAGTGGGAGGGGCTGAGAACTCCCGCTGATGTCAGCCCGGGAGCAGGAGAGGAGGAGAGAGCCGGGCAGTCATAGGAGCGCCAGTAGGCACTATGGAAAAAGGCACACAGCTGCTTTTTTTAAACAAATCACACACACTGGGAACATAGCATTATCTAACAGAGGGGATTGGAAATACTTTACACTGTTATACACTGTTATTCTATCATCAGGAGGGGAGGATTGGGGAGATGACAGGCAGATGACAAGCACTGTGCTGTATAACATGCTTTGCAGGCATAGGAAATTTACAAATTTAAAAATTACATGGGATTCTGCACACAGAATATAGACTTAGGGGTCTAGTTATATAAAAAAAAATTGCTGTGCAAATAATTTCAGAAATGTGTGTATATGTGTACAGGAAGCTCTACAAACTAGCCATTGTGTGCTGTTTTCCTAAAATATCCCAATCAGGAAAATACCACAATATGGTCACTAGATAGAGATCTCCATGATCAAACCCCCGGGAATGGGGCGAAACATGTTGGTGACTTGGTCTGGATGAATCAAGCTGAGGCTTCTTTTACCTGCTAACCACTCGGGCCGTATGAGGTGTGTGGCAGCCGGGCTATCTCTTCCTATTTTTGCACTAGATAGGGCAGAGGATCATATGAAAATACATGCTTTAGACACATAGAGATAATTTGTTATGACTGTGTGAATTCTAGAGCATTTGCAACCTTACATTTTTTTAGAACAGATCCCATTAGGTTAAATTGATTGGAAAGTTAAACACATTTTAACTTGTACGGCCCCTTAGAGGACTGCTTAGAATTACCTGCTCATCTGCATGTCTGAGACCTAGTGAATATTCAAACCTACCTAACACTCTGGGTTCAGACATCCTTGTATGCTGTAGAGTAACAAATCAGACACTTTGCATATTTAGGTTCTAAGAATATTTCACTGGAGCCAATAAAGAAGAAGGCTGTTACAAAAGGGGGGGGGGGGTGCTGAGTTTTTGGCAACAGCGCCAACTCAGCAAAATAATTCCTCCAAAAAGACAATAGTAATAAAGACAATACTGTATGAACACTTCCTTGAGAAATAAGGAACCTTCGCACATATGTGGTGGGAGTGCCCCAAGATACAAATATTCTGGGGGAAAATAATAGAAGCTATCCTTAAAATAACAGGAGAAAGGACCAGGAGGGACCCATGTGTGTGCCTATTTCATGACTCTCAAAAAGGGGAGAGAGAGTACGGGCACTCTCTGACCCCTTGTTTATTGAACTCTGCTAAGGCATTGATACTGCGAAGATGGAGAAAACAGGATCCTCCCTTAATGAAGGAGTGGGTAGAAAGACTAGAAAGGATACGAAACATGGAAGAGACAATACATAAATTGGAGCATTCAGAGGGGAGGTATCGGAATAAATGGCTGCAATTTTGAAAAACTGAAAGCTACTTGAAGTTGCTGGAATGTTAGTAAGAAATACTAGTGGAAGGATCGAGTGGGGGGGGGGGGGGGGGGGGGGAGAGAGGCTGGGGGAAAAGGAAGTATTTCTCATAGAAATTATGATGTATTGATTGTATTTTTTGTAAATGAGTGTAAAATTGGAAAAACTTGGAAAATAAAGAATAAAAAAAAAAAAAAAAGAGAGAGAAATAAGGTTCCTCCTAAAATTATTTGCCAGCTAACTGACTGTACTGGCACTCTGTAAGAGATTAAATCCGGCCAGCCTATAATGCTATCCAAAGGAGGGAGAGCAGGTTTAAGAAAGATGATATAAGGAAGGGGCCTTTCTATCATTAATGGCAATAGCATCCACATTGCAGATCTGATGTTTTTCACCGGTACATAGGAGCTCGTTAATTGTAATCCAATTAGGTGTAGCGGTAAACAGTGGATTTTTTGTAGTGTGGAAGGCTAGAGTTGTCTAAGCACAGTGTTCAAATAAATTCAGTAAAGTATTCCTGGCGTGGAGGTGTCTATGAAAAGTGTCTCAATGCAACTGTGACAAAGGATGGATAAAGGTTTCGGCGAGTTTCCCTCTCAACAACGACAAAACTGCTCCGATGTCTTCTGGATAGGAACTTGTGTGGCGACACTTGTGCGGCAGATCCGTTTTCTCAATCTCCCGATGTGAAGCTTGACACACACAGACAATGAATGCCAGTTGACCGGGGTGGCACTGGAAGGATGTCCGACAGCAACGGCAGAGCTAGGCTCTTCAGGTTACAGGTTGAAGGCTGGTGCTCCTCGTGGTAGGCCGCGACCTCTCTCTCCTTCGTTGCATGGAGAGGTCCATCTTGCATCAGGCCCGGGAGGAAGAGAGGGCCACACTTTTATAGCTACTCCCAGCAATCTTCCTAACAGCAGCAAGGATCCCTGGGATGTGTAGACCGGACACATAATCAGGTATAGCAATTATCTGATGGGAGAACTACTCCAGAACTAAGGTGTTAGTGGGGGAAAGGCTGTCCCTCACATTGGTGTTAGTAGTGGAAAGGCTATCCCTTACATTGGTGTTAGTGATGGAAAGGATGTCCCTTACATTGGTGTTAGTGGTGGAAAGGCTGTCCCTTACACAGGTGTTAAGCCCCATACACACTATCATATTTTCTGCTGATTTTTTGTCTTCAGATTTACCAAAACTCTATAATATGAGGTCAAACCTTAGAAGTTTCAATGTTTTTATTGCAAAACACATATGGTACAAACCAAACATAGGAGTAAAGTACAGTCGTACAGCAGCATTGGTTTTTACATCCAAAGGTATACAGGAAACACAAAGTACAAATAGGCTCGGTTTGTAGACCGCTGAGACATGGAAAATGTCAATGAAACTAAAAAAAAAAAGTAAGAAAAAGGAACCAAGAATAAAAACAAAAGTAACATTCTCTCATAGACCACACCGCACCAGGAGGCAACCACATAAGTACCATAATTATGCACTGCGGTCAGCATCCCTCCACCCAGTCCTACTGGTGTCTCCCTACACCCCCTACAAATACCGGGTGAGGGAGAGACATAGAATTAGCCCCTTACCGGGAGCACAAGTGTTTATATACCTCCATGCACATGTCCTTGGACCTTCAGTCAACCCTGTAAAAGTCTGTCCTGTATAAGTTGGTGGGGAGCTAGTCCCGGAACCTCGAGCCATCCCCCCCACATGGCATTAAATTTGTGCGGTGCATTTCTGTGTTGGTATGTTATCTTTTCCCTGATCAGCATCTGGTTCACCTGTTCCGTCCATTGCTGCCTGGTGGGAACCCTGTGTGTTATCCACAATTGCGCTATTAATTTCCTGGCTACGTATAGCAGCCTAATAATGGCCGCATGAACCGAGGGCGTCAACGATTCTTCATCCAGGGCCCCCAACAGGCAGACCAACGGACACCGCGGAATACCAACAGAGAACACAGAAGATATAGTGTCAAGGATTCCATCCCAATACCGTGTGAGTTTCGGGCACCTCCAGAACATATGCATGAGATCCCCATGGTCCTGCATACATTTAGGGCAAAGGGGAGACCCCCTAACACCCCAACTGTGCAGTTTAACTGGTGTCCTATAAGTCCTATGTAGTAAGTATAGATGGGAGAGCCTATGGGAGGCCGACACCGACACCAACGGAGCGGAGGATAAACAAAGGTTCCAGGTATCCGCGTCCAAGGGCCCCAGGTCCGCCTCCCACTTCTGCCGACATGGAAGACGTGCCGGGTCCTGCACTGCGTCAAGAAGCATAGCATATCCCCTAGAAATCATACCTTTACGTTCAGTCTGCATGAATATCCCCTGTACCACAGGATGGTCCGTTAGGGAAAGCTGCATACTTCGTGCCTGTGTCTGTAGCGCATGACGTAACTGTAAGTATTTTTAAAAATCCCTACGTGGGATGTCAAACTCAGCCTGTAGTTCCATGAAGGACTTCAGTACCCGTCCATTATACAGCTGCGAGAGGTACCGGAGGCCGCTCCTACTCCAGTTACCAAATCCCTTGAGCTTAAAAAGCTCACCATAATTAGCATTCAGCCAAATAGGGGTGAGGGCAAGGAAGCCACGTATTCGTAATAGTTGTTTAACATGGGACCATAAGGTATTCAGCAGCATAATAGTCGGGGAACTCCTGTCCATATGAGGGAAGCCTGCTTCCAACCTGGCCAACGCTATGTCCTGGGCGACAGTGTCATCCAGTATCCTACGTATCGGGTCCAGGGGATCATCTGACCCCCAACCACCCAGGTGCTGGAGCTGCGAAGCCAAAAAATACATCCTAGCATGTGGTAGTGCCAACCCCCCTTCATCCTTATTATATTGCAGGGTAAGCAAACTAAGCCTGGCCGTCTTTCTACACCATATTAATTCCCTAAACTGAGAGTCAATTTTATCGAACCAACGTTTCGGGATCCAGGTCGGGGAGTTATGACAAACGTAGAGCAACTGTGGGGCCCATACCATTTTAATGAGGTTCACCCTTCCCACTACCGATAGCGGTAGTTTGCACCAGATCTTACACTTATCCCTAAACTTAAGTAACAATGGCAGAAGATTCAGATTGGCATAGTCTGTCACCTCGGGTGATATCTGTACCCCCAGGTATTTAAAGGACGCAACCGTCTGGATCATGTTTGCACAAGGGGGTAGAGGTGCCGTTAGAGGGGACAAGGGCAGTAGTACAGACTTGTCCCAGTTAATCTTAAAACCGGATAATGTACCAAATAGGGTAATCAAGTGCATTGTGGCTGTGAGGGAACCCTGTGTGTCCCCCAGGTATATAAGCGTGTCATCCGCGTATAGTGATACCACATCCGTTCCAGTGGGCCTGCAGAATCCAACAATGTCCGGAGCCGATCTCATTCTGGCTGCTAGTGGTTCAAACGCCATGACAAAGAGCAGGGGCGACAAAGGGCACCCCTGTCTCGTGCCTCTATACAGCACAAATGGGTCGGAGAGCTCCGCATTAGCTCTAATTCTAGCCGTAGGCTTGGCATATAATAGTTGGACCCAGCTAATAAATGTACTGCCCAGCCCCATCCGCTCCATCACTTTCCACAGATAAGGCCACTCAACACTATCGAAGGCCTTAGCCGCGTCCAGCGAGAGGACGGCCTGATTACCGGGGTTATCCACAGGGACCTGTAGGTTTAGGAATAAACGGCGAATATTTAGAGCAGTGGAACGCGAGGGAATAAATCCTGATTGATCCCTATGGATCAGTTTGTGTATTACCAGGGACAATCTCGTCGCCAAGACCCGAGCCAATAGTTTGACGTCTGTCGTGAGCAAGGAGATGGGCCTATATGCATCCGGTGACGTCGCTACCTTACCCGGTTTTAGAAGTACAATTATGATTGCTTCATTCATAGAAGCAGGCAGGACCCCTGTCTCTAGGGCGTTGTTGAATACTTTCAAAAGGGTGGGCAAAAGAACACCGGCATAACGCTTGTATACCTCGGATGGGAGGCCATCTGCCCCCGGAGCTTTGTTATTCTGGGAGTGTTCCAGTGCAGAAGCCAATTCATCCTCCGTTATGGGGGCGTTCAACAGCTCCCCATCCGACGCAGACAGGCATGGGATATCACAAAAAAAACGATCAAAAACAGCGCATCAAAGGGACTAGTAGATTGATGTGAAAAAGACTTTAAAATGTCATTTATTAAATGTAAAAAATAAACACAGACATCTGATCCCTGCAGGATCTCAAACACATAAAAAACACCAATCATAAAACGGACAGATGTTTGGTAATGAAAAGCTCCTCAGATCTCTCAATTATAACTTTGGAAAGGTCAAAACCAGAGACCAATGTGCACAGCTTTCGAATGCCTAATGAATGCAATCAATCATCTGAAAGAACCCAAAAAGTCAGTGTAAACGAATGGAACAACGTTCCTAGGGACACTCACTTCATAGGTGTTCAATGGGCTGCAGAGCTGATGAGTCCAGTCTGATGACCGAGGGGGAGGTGTTTATTTCAGCTCCATCTGAAGCGTTCGGCTTGGAGGCAGAGGTGTAATGCTGCACGCTAGGTGGTAAAGATCAAGCTTAGTCACCAGATGATATCAGCTGTACACATAGGCAGCTTGGAGAACGCTGCACTGCCTGCAGTGCCGCTTGTCCGAGCGGCTGTGGATCACATGAGAGGCTTGTCACGTGGAAGGCTGTGAAGGGGAAGGTTGCTATGCCGACTCTCCTGCTTACATGTTTCGCGCTCCTGCGCTTTGTCAAAGCTGGAGCGGCATACAGCAACCAGAAAGATAAAGGCATCGGGTAGTGTGTAGGGGCGGGGACTGTCGAAGTCTCTCAGGTTAACCCCTAATGTGTCACTAAGCCTCCTGCAGTTAAAACCTTATTAGACAGGGGTCTGTGTCAGTGAAAGAACTGTTAGAAAACATCTAATAGGAAATGTGGATTGAAACATATGGTTGACACAGTGGTGTAGTGGTTAGCACTCTCACCTAGCAGCAAGCAGGACGCTGGTTCGATTCCCAACCACGCCACCACCCGCCTGGAGCTTGTATGTTCTCCCTGTGCCTGTGTGGGTTTCCATGGGGATATTAAAGGATATACAGAAGGGAGAAGAATGCTATGGATAAAAGGACACTGTAAGTTAAAAAAACACTGTAAGTTAAAAAAACTCAAGGGGGGGAAAAATTGCGGAGACCAAGGGCAAAGAAACAAATTATTTAAAAGATATATTTTATATTATTATTATTAAGTCCTTTCCTATAGGATAGTTAGAATAAATATATTAGCTACTCTTCGTTCATAAAAAAAAAAAAAAAAAAAAAAAAAAAAAAAAAAAATGATACAATAAAGAAATGAAAAAAAAAAAAAAAAAAAAATTTTATTTATAAAAAAAAAAAAAAAAAAATATAAAAAAATGAAAAGAAAAAAAAAAAAATAAAAAAAAAAAAAAATAAATAAAAAAAAAAAAAAAAAAAAGAAAATGAAAGAAAATGAAAATATATTTTCTATAAAAAATGTAGGGTGGCGGTCATGAACGATGAGTAGCGATTATATCTGAGTAACCTATATCAAGAGGTTATGCTGAGGATGTCAATGTCTTCATTGAGGCCATCAGGCGAGAGAGACCCCATAAGATATATCCAGAAGGTCTCCCTGCGACAAAGGTGGGAGAATCTTTCGTTGGCCGTTAGGGTACCCTTGGGGATAGCCTCAATTGCAAGGACCTCCATTTCTTTAAAGTTTTTATCATGACAATGGCGAAAATGGCGTGGCACGCTGTGTTGAATGCAGCCCTCTTTAATCAGGCGGCGATGTTCGCCCACCCTGACTCGTAGGGCCCGCATAGTGCGGCCTACATAAAGGAGGCCACAGGGACAACGTAAAACATATATTACGTATTCAGTAGAACACGTGATGAATTGTTTAATCTCAAAGGTTTTTCCTTTGGGTGTAGTGATGGTGGATTGGCTGTTGGGGATGGACTGACAAGTATAACAACCTCTTTTACGACATTTAAAAATCCCACATCTATTATCAAAGTACATCCTAATATCAGGGAATATATTATTATCCTTTCTATTGGATTTTATAAGTTTATTGGGAGCAATAATATTTTTGATTGTACGAGAGCGTCTAAAAGTGATTTGGGGTCTGACCGGAAGGAGTGGTGCTAAAATCGGATCCAGCTTTAGGATATCGTAATGTTTAAGAATTATTTTAGACATATGTTTATATTGTGTGTTAAAGGTAGAAATAAACCTAATTGTAGTATAGTCATTAGTGATGGACGAACTTCCGACGGGACGTTTCGCGAACGCGAAACGCGAACGGGCACAAACGTTCGCGAAAACGACCGTTCGCCGCGGGCTCCATTGACTTCAATGGGAGGCGAATTTCGCAAACCTTTAGGTCGAATTTGCGGCCACGGGGTAATTATTAGGGGGTAGCACGTAGTCCCACCACCTGGACAATAGCATAATACATGTATGAGGTGAATTTGGGATCGATAACTACAAGCATTTTTTTTTTATTTGGGAAATTGTTCTGACAATTCAGGACTATGGAGCTAATGAAGGCAATGGAGGAGAGGGAAGGTCAGGGACCAGGGTAGGCAAACAAGAGGGTGCAGGAGATACAGAGCACTGACAGCAGCACCGTAATACAGAGCACTGACATCAGCACCGTGACATACAGCGCTGACAGCAGCTCCGTGACATACAGCGCTGACAGCAGCTCCGTGACATACAGCGCTGACAGCAGCTCCGTGACATACAGCGCTGACAGCAGCTCCGTGACATACAGCGCTGACAGCAGCTCCGTGACATACAGCGCTGACAGCAGCACCGTGACATACAGCGCTGACAGCAGCTCCGTGACATACAGCGCTGACAGCAGCTTGACAGCAGCTCCGTGACATACAGCGCTGACAGCAGCTCCGTGACATACAGCACTGACAGCAGCTCCGTGACATACAGCGCTGACAGCAGCTCCGTGACATACAGCGCTGACAGCAGCACCGTGACATACAGCGCTGACAGCAGCTCCGTGACATACAGCGCTGACAGCAGCTCCGTGACATACAGCGCTGACAGCAGCTCCGTGACATACAGCACTGACAGCAGCTCCGTGACATACAGCGCTGACAGCAGCTCCGTGACATACAGCGCTGACAGCAGCACCGTGACATACAGCGCTGACAGCAGCTCCGTGACATACAGCGCTGACAGCAGCTCCGTGACATACAGCGCTGACAGCAGCTCCGTGACATACAGCGCTGACAGCAGCTCCGTGACATACAGCGCTGACAGCAGCTCCGTGACATACAGCGCTGACAGCAGCTCCGTGACATACAGCGCTGACAGCAGCTCCGTGACATACAGCGCTGACAGCAGCTCCGTGACATACAGCGCTGACAGCAGCACCGTAAGCAGCCCCAGGAGGAAGTCAGCACAGCACAGGGATGGTGTGATCCCCTCATAATAAGAACCCCCAGGAGGAAGTCAGCACAGCACAGGGATGGTGGGAGCCCCTCATAATAAGAACCCCCAGGAGGAAGTCAGCACAGCACAGGGATGGTGGGAGCCCCTCATAATAAGAACACCCAGGAGGAAGTCAGCACAGCACAGGGATGGTGGGAACCCCTCATAATAAGCAGCCCCAGTAGAAATATGACACCGCTCAACCTCTTCAAAGAGGAGGGTAGGGGCATATAGTACGGTGTGCTTTTTTGGGTCAGGGAAGTGAGCCAAATGAATTAAGAAGGTCTGTGTGCTTGATTCCAAAAATTGTTTATAGACATATACATGGTCTACTGATCACATGTGTTGAATTCCTCCGAGATCCATGCCTCATTCATTTTTAGAAATGTGAGGTAGTTAACACTGTCGTGAGCTAGGCGAGTACGCTTATCGGTCACAATCCCCCCTGCTGCGCTGAACGTCCTTTCGGACAGGACACTGGATGAGGGGCAAGCCAACAGTTCGATTGCAAATTGGGCAAGCTCTGGCCAGAGGTCAAGCCTGCCCACCCAGTAGTCTAGGGGTTCATCACTCCTCAGAGCGTCCACATCGGCCGTTAACCCAATGTAGTCGGACACCTGACGGTCTAGGCGTTCCCTGATGCTGGATCCGGATGACACCTGTCGATGGGTCGGCTGAAAGAATGACCTCATATCCGAAGTCACCAACACATCTTCAAACCGGCCTCTTCTTGCAGGCGCTGTTGGATTGGTACCCGCAAATCCTTCTCTGGGAGTGGGAATTGCTCCTCTGCCAGCGCACGCAAAAGCAGAATGCAGCATTTCTCGAAGCAAGGCCTGGAAGTGCTGCATTCTGACAGCCCTCTGCGACGGCGGTAACATTTCCGCCATTTTGTGTTTGTACCGGGGATCTAAGTACGTTGCCACCCAGTACTGGTCCTTGACCCTCATGCTTTTTATACGGGGGTCCCTATTAAAACACTGGAGCATGAAGGCCCCCATTTGCACTCAAGCGGAAGGTATGTGGTGGTGGTGGTGTTGTTGGTGGTAGTGTCTTTGGGGGTGCACATAGCAGAGAGTGAAGAAGAGGGTGCAGATCGAGAGGATGAGGAGGGTGCAGAAGAATAAGGCTGAGTGAGCCACTCAACCAAGTCTGGTGCGTCCTTTAAAGTAATTGAACGCACCTTCTGCAACTTCCCACTTTGGCTCAAGGCTGTTGCTCCTGCCCTACCCCTACCACCCCTGCGGAAGGGCCTGCCTCTTCCTCTGCCTGTCATTTTTTAAATCACCCTGTGACAAAACTCTTAGTCCCTATACCGCTGAAGGACTGCTGCAGTATAGGGCAGCGGTCAGCAGTAGTGCACGTCAACCCTATGTATTGTGGACCGATAGCGGTCCTTACAGAACAGCAGACTGTACTGCACTCAGGCCTATGTACCGTAGCACCCTATACCAAGTTACCAGTCCTTATAAAAACTTTTGTGGACCAAGCAGGTTGTGTGTTAGTGATTAGCAGACTGTACGTCAGTCCCTATACCAATGAAGGACTGCTGCAGTATAGGGCAGCGGTCAGCAGTAGTGCACGGCAACCCTATGTATTGTGGACCGATAGCGGTCCTTACAGAACAGCAGACTGTACTGCACTCAGGCCTATGTACCGTAGCACCCTATACCAAGTTACCAGTCCTTATAAGAACTTTTGTGGACCAAGCAGGTTGTGTGTTAGTGATTAGCAGACTGTACGTCAGTCCCTATACCAATGAAGGACTGCTGCAGTATAGGGCAGCGGTCAGCAGTAGTGCACGTCAACCCTATGTATTGTGGACCGATAGCGGTCCTTACAGAACAGCAGACTGTACTGCACTCAGGCCTATGTACCGTAGCACCCTATACCAAGTTACCAGTCCTTATAAAAACTTTTGTGGACCAAGCAGGTTGTGTGTTAGTGATTAGCAGACTGTACGTCAGTCCCTATACCAATGAAGGACTGCTGCAGTATAGGGCAGCGGTCAGCAGTAGTGCACGGCAACCCTATGTATTGTGGACCGATAGCGGTCCTTACAGAACAGCAGACTGTAACGCACTCAGGCCTATGTACCGTAGCACCCTATACCAAGTTACCAGTCCTTATAAGAACTTTTGTGGACCAAGCAGGTTGTGTGTTAGTGATTAGCAGACTGTACGTCAGTCCCTATACCAATGAAGGACTGCTGCAGTATAGGGCAGCGGTCAGCAGTAGTGCACGGCAACCCTATGTATTGTGGACCGATAGCGGTCCTTACAGAACAGCAGACTGTACTGCACTCAGGCCTATGTACCGTAGCACCCTATACCAAGTTACCAGTCCTTATAAGAACTTTTGTGGACCAAGCAGGTTGTGTGTTAGTGTTTAGCAGACTGTGCGTCAGTCCCTATACCGCTGAAGGACTGCTGCAGTATAGGGCAGCGGTCAGCAGTAGTGCACGGCAACCCTATGTATTGTGGACCGATAGCGGTCCTTACAGAACAGCAGACTGTACTGCACTCAGGCCTATGTACCGTAGCACCCTATACCAAGTTACCAGTCCTTATAAGAACTTTTGTGGACCAAGCAGGTTGTGTGTTAGTGTTTAGCAGACTGTGCGTCAGTCCCTATACCGCTGAAGGACTGCTGCAGTATAGGGCAGCGGTCAGCAGTAGTGCACGGCAACCCTATGTATTGTGGACCGATAGCGGTCCTTACAGAACAGCAGACTGTAACGCACTCAGGCCTATGTACCGTAGCACCCTATACCAAGTTACCAGTCCTTATAAGAACTTTTGTGGACCAAGCAGGTTGTGTGTTAGTGATTAGCAGACTGTACGTCAGTCCCTATACCAATGAAGGACTGCTGCAGTATAGGGCAGCGGTCAGCAGTAGTGCACGGCAACCCTATGTATTGTGGACCGATAGCGGTCCTTACAGAACAGCAGACTGTAACGCACTCAGGCCTATGTACCGTAGCACCCTATACCAAGTTACCAGTCCTTATAAGAACTTTTGTGGACCAAGCAGGTTGTGTGTTAGTGATTAGCAGACTGTACGTCAGTCCCTATACCAATGAAGGACTGCTGCAGTATAGGGCAGCGGTCAGCAGTAGTGCACGGCAACCCTATGTATTGTGGACCGATAGCGGTCCTTACAGAACAGCAGACTGTAACGCACTCAGGCCTATGTACCGTAGCACCCTATACCAAGTTACCAGTCCTTATAAGAACTTTTGTGGACCAAGCAGGTTGTGTGTTAGTGATTAGCAGACTGTACGTCAGTCCCTATACCAATGAAGGACTGCTGCAGTATAGGGCAGCGGTCAGCAGTAGTGCACGGCAACCCTATGTATTGTGGACCGATAGCGGTCCTTACAGAACAGCAGACTGTAACGCACTCAGGCCTATGTACCGTAGCACCCTATACCAAGTTACCAGTCCTTATAAGAACTTTTGTGGACCAAGCAGGTTGTGTGTTAGTGTTTAGCAGACTGTGCGTCAGTCCCTATACCGCTGAAGGACTGCTGCAGTATAGGGCAGCGGTCAGCAGTAGTGCACGGCAACCCTATGTATTGTGGACCGATAGCGGTCCTTACAGAACAGCAGACTGTAACGCACTCAGGCCTATGTACCGTAGCACCCTATACCAAGTTACCAGTCCTTATAAGAACTTTTGTGGACCAAGCAGGTTGTGTGTTAGTGTTTAGCAGACTGTGCGTCAGTCCCTATACCGCTGAAGGACTGCTGCAGTATAGGGCAGCGGTCAGCAGTAGTGCACGGCAACCCTATGTATTGTGGACCGATAGCGGTCCTTACAGAACAGCAGACTGTAACGCACTCAGGCCTATGTACCGTAGCACCCTATACCAAGTTACCAGTCCTTATAAGAACTTTTGTGGACCAAGCAGGTTGTGTGTTAGTGTTTAGCAGACTGTGCGTCAGTCCCTATACCGCTGAAGGACTGCTGCAGTATAGGGCAGCGGTCAGCAGTAGTGCACGGCAACCCTATCTATTGTGGACCGATAGCGGTCCTTACAGAACAGCAGACTGTACCGCACCCAAGCCTATGTACCGTAGCACCCTAGACAGACCAAGTTACCAGTCCTGATAAAGAGCTTTGTGGAACAAGTGAGTTGTGAATGATTAGCAGACTGCAGCAGAAGGGCAGCAGTCAAGTATAATATTCTTTCTATATTTGGAAGAAAGAATATTATACGTGTACAAGCCTATTACCGTACCACTGATACCAGTCCTGAAAAGAACCTTTGTGGAACTAATAGTAACAGCAAGTCTTTAAAATTATCCTCACTGCCTGACACACTGCTTCCTGCCTGTCCCTATACAAATTGGCAAAAAAGAGTAGGCTGGAACGATTAGCTGGAACAGCTCTTTTGTGGACCTGATAGTAACAGCTAATGATGATGATGATGATGATGATGAAGAAAGACTAATCTGGCTGAGCTGTCCCTAAAATAGCAGCATACAGCGCTCTGTCCCTTTATCTAAACTGACAAAAGAAACTCAGGCTGCTGACCTAACACCTATACCAGTCCTGAAAAGAACTTTTGTGTACCAAATAGCTAGCGTTTTCTCTGTCCCTACTCCACACAGGATCCTTTCCCTACAGTGACAGAAGAAAGAATGTAAAATGGCCACCGGATCGGGTGTATTTATAGGTTAGGGGGAATGTCCAAGTGTCCATGAGCTGTCATGTCTCAATTGGTTGTCCTGTAACACATGATAAACGTGTCACGAAAGGTTAAAGTTCTTGTATACATTAAACACGTAAGTCCGCCGGGGCGAACGACGGAAAAAGGCGTTCGAACCCGCGGACGGCGAAAGTCGGAAATTCGCCGCGAAACGACCGCCGGGCGAACCGTTCGGCCATCACTAATAGTCATTAGTGGAATTTTTGGGACGTTTTTTCGTAGGTGAATGCTTGGTTGCGTGTTCCATAAAGGCCTGTGTAACTAAATCATCTGGGTATTCTTTTTCTAAGAATTTTTTTGCCATCTGCTGGCCTTGTTGTGTATAGTCCTCAGTTGAGGTACAGTTTCTGCGTAACCTTTGGAACTGACCGCTAGGAATATTTTTCTTCCAAGCAGGGTGATGGCAACTCTTATAATGAAGGTAAGAGTTGCCTGCTGTGGGTTTAATATGGTTGCTAGTGGTGACACTATGCTCATTATGAGAAAGTACAAGGTCCAAAAAGACCAGATGGTTTTGGTCGATGACCGATGTGAAAGATAGACCCATAGAATTGTTGTTACAATAAGTGACGAAGGAGGAAAAAGTCTCAACTCCGCCACTCCATATGAGCAAAATGTCATCTATATAACGACCATAAAATACGATAAACTCAGCAAAAGGATTGTTTCTCCAGATTTTTTGTTCCTCCCAAAAGCCCATGGTGAGGTTCGCATATACCGGGGCAAAACTGGCTCCCATGGCTGTACCTTGGCGCTGGAGGAAAAATTGGTCTAAAAAGGTGAAGTAGTTATGTTTCAAGCAGAACTCTATGCTCAATAATAAAAATTCAGACTGTTTGGAGTTCATGCTTTCATCAATGCTCAAAAAGTGTTGTATTGCATTCAGTCCCACTTCGTGGGGTATAGAAGTATAAAGCGAGTTGACGTCTAAAGAGGCCCACATATATTCGTCAGACCATCTGTAGTTTTCCATAACCTCAATCACCTGACTGGAGTCCTTAATATAGGAAGGAAGTTGCACCACCAATGGCTGTAAGATGTGATCTATATAGGCCGAAAGGCCGCTAGTGAAACTTTTAGTACTGGCCACTATTGGTCTACCCGGAGGGTTAGTAAGGGACTTGTGAACCTTGGGGAGATGATAAAAGTAAGGGGTGCTGCAGACTTTGGGGAGGAGGAATCGTTTTTCTTGGGGATTTAACACCCCATCTTTTTGAGCTTTGTCTACCAACGTAATTAAATCACGCTGGTAAATTGGAAGGGGGTCGGTTTGAAGTTTTTGATATGTAGTCGTATCAGATAACAGGCGATTGGCTTCGCCAAGGTAGTCGCCCATGTCCTGTACGACTAGACTCCCTCCTTTATCGGCTTGTTTGACCACAATGTTCTTGTTGGTGGTAAGGTTATGAAGAGCCTGTTGTTCAAATTTATTTAGATTAGCTTGTTTTTTGTTATTGGTTGTATTGCATAACTCAATAAATTCTTTATAAACCACTTGGTAAAAAGTCTCAATAAAGGGGCCCTTAGAATGGGTTGGGTTAAAGGTGGACGCCGGTTTCAGATGAGTATGAATTATCGCTGGTTCTGTAAAGGGATATTGTGTTTGGCTTGAGATATGACACTCGCTCCACAAGTCTTCAAGAATTCTCAAAATGTCATCCTGGGGGGTGACATTCATATCAATATTATCGATTTCAGGTGTTAAATCTCCTTTTTTGTTGTTATTAATAATTGTTTTTGCAAAATGTCTTTTCAGGGTAAGAGATCGAATAAATTTATTTAAATCTTTGAAGAGGCCAAATTTATTTGGTCCAGTGGATGGCGAAAAGCTTAGACCTTTCTTCAATAATGCTAATTCATATGGATTGAGGGTGTGTGATGAAAGGTTGAAGATTTTTATGGTACTCTCTTCCACTATGTCTCCACCCTTTCTTTTTTGTTTTGCCTTAAGCTTACGTCCTCCTCTGCAACCTCTTCTAGTTTTCTCTTTTCTTTTGTAAACATGACTCCCTTTGGAGACAGGGCTAAAAAACCTTCCTCAAAATTGGGAGGTGTCACTGAAGTACTGTCTTTTACCTTACTTTCATTGGGTGCACATGTCTTGTTACTAGATCTAGGGCGAGCTCCTTCCTTAATGTACTTGTCCAAATCTTTCACCAGAGGGCTATACTTATTGGATGTGACTACCGAAAAAATGGGTAGTCTATTTTCAGTAACATCCGGTTGATCGGATAGGCCAGAGGGGGATGGGGCAACAGTAGGCGAAGTGCTAACCAATAGGGGGTTGGCTGTTATATTGGGGTTGCAGTCTGCGCCATCCTTCTTATGGGTGATTGTGTAATCACTTAGGCCTCGGGGGGGGGTCAGGAGCACCACGTGTCACCTTGTGGTGCTCAAATTTAGAATGATAGGGCCTACTGGTCCTATTGGTTCCCGTGTTATTAGAGAAATTTTTAATTTTGTGAGGCTTACTTGTCTTATGGTTTTTAAATTTGGTCCTAGTATTATTGTGTAGGACCATGGTGTTATGAGGTGTATATACATGGTCCATTCCTGTCTGTGGTTGAATGTGGTTCATAGTGGGAGTGGGGTTTCTCTTCTTCCACTCAAAGATGTGGCCTGATCTATAATCGCCAATGTCTCTCTCTAATTTGCTGGTTTTTGTGTGAATCATTGCATCCTCATCTTTCCTGATGTTTTTGTCCTGGACTTCCATCCATTTCAAAAAGAGACAAGATGTACTAAACTCCTGAATAGCCTGAGTTTTGGCTTTAACTGATTCCTCTGCCTTTCTAAGTTTACGTTCTCGTTGTTGCACTAATATTCTAATCCATTTGGTGGTGCAAAATTCCGAAATCATTTGCCATTCCTTAGAGAGGTCTTCGTCTAAAAAACTACATTGTTTTTTTATCCGGAGACCCCTAGGGGTAATACCAAGTTCCAGGTATTTCTGTAAAAACGCTAAATCCCACCATTGTGCGTTTTCGTATTGTTTGGCATCTTGGAGTTTTAGAAAGGCCTTACGCATTTGTATTTCAAATGCTTCAGTATGTGGAAGGTCCTTATTCGGGGAACTGGACTTAGATGTCACGTCAATAGTACTGTCTGCCCTTGTCTCTTCTAATTTGTTAAATATAGATTGTAAACGATTAATGCGATCCATTGGAAAAAAAAAAAAAAAAAAAAAAGGGGGAGGGGGCACAAGGAGGGGGGTGGGAAAAAAAGGGGGAAAAAAGAAAAAGGAAACAACTGAGAATAAAAATGGTGTGGAATGGAATATGAATCTGTTTTAAAAAAAACCCAATACTATAAGTAATACTATTAATTATATGTATATACACATAAAAACATCAGAGCTTCCACATGACAATTATCATAAAAAACAAAAAAACGATCATGTAAAGTCCATAAGATTGGTGACTGTCTTTGTTGTGAAATGGAATATTACACAAGCTTAATCATAGAGTCTGTGATTTTTTTCCTTATATCAACTTGTAGGACATAATCAAGCCGTCGATCAGTCTATTCATTGGCAGCCAACCAGAGTCCAAAACATACAACGTAAAACAAAACAAGATAAAGTTGGCGCACAAATGAATGGTCTCTTTAAGAGCATTTGACTATCTCGTGGGATGTTTGTTTATTTAAATAAATGTCCTGTAGATGGTCTCAATGTGCGGCTGTTAACCCATTATGGACTTGGCAAAAAATGGATGCAGCAGAAAAAACGATCAAAAACAGCGCATCAAAGGGACTAGTAGATTGATGTGAAAAAGACTTTAAAATGTCATTTATTAAATGTAAAAAATAAACACAGACATCTGATCCCTGCAGGATCTCAAACACATAAAAAACACCAATCATAAAACGGACAGATGTTTGGTAATGAAAAGCTCCTCAGATCTCTCAATTATAACTTTGGAAAGGTCAAAACCAAAGACCAATGTGCACAGCTTTCGAATGCCTAATGAATGCAATCAATCATCTGAAAGAACCCAAAAAGTCAGTGTAAACGAATGGAACAACGTTCCTAGGGACACTCACTTCATAGGTGTTCAATGGGCTGCAGAGCTGATGAGTCCAGTCTGATGACCGAGGGGGAGGTGTTTATTTCAGCTCCATCTGAAGCGTTCGGCTTGGAGGCAGAGGTGTAATGCTGCACGCTAGGTGGTAAAGATCAAGCTTAGTCACCAGATGATATCAGCTGTACACATAGGCAGCTTGGAGAACGCTGCACTGCCTGCAGTGCCGCTTGTCCGAGCGGCTGTGGATCACATGAGAGGCTTGTCACGTGGAAGGCTGTGAAGGGGAAGGTTGCTATGCCGACTCTCCTGCTTACATGTTTCGCGCTCCTGCGCTTTGTCAAAGCTGGAGCGGCATACAGCAACCAGAAAGATAAAGGCATCGGGTAGTGTGTAGGGGCGGGGACTGTCGAAGTCTCTCAGGTTAACCCCTAATGTGTCACTAAGCCTCCTGCAGTTAAAACCTTATTAGACAGGGGTCTGTGTCAGTGAAAGAACTGTTAGAAAACATCTAATAGGAAATGTGGATTGAAACATATGGTTGACACAGTGGTGTAGTGGTTAGCACTCTCACCTAGCCGCAAGCAGGACGCTGGTTCGATTCCCAACCACGCCACCACCCGCCTGGAGCTTGTATGTTCTCCCTGTGCCTGTGTGGGTTTCCATGGGGATATTAAAGGATATACAGAAGGGAGAAGAATGCTATGGATAAAAGGACACTGTAAGTTAAAAAAACACTGTAAGTTAAAAAAACTCAAGGGGGGGAAAAATTGCGGAGACCAAGGGCAAAGAAACAAATTATTTAAAAGATATATTTTATATTATTATTATTAAGTCCTTTCCTATAGGATAGTTAGAATAAATATATTAGCTACTCTTCGTTCATAAAAAAAAAAAAAAAAAAAAAAAAAAAAAAAAAAAAAAAATGATACAATAAAGAAATGAAAAAAAAAAAAAAAAAAAAAAATTTTATTTATAAAAATAAAAAAAAATAAAAATATAAAAAAATGAAAAGAAAAAAAAAAAAAAAAAAAAAAAAATGAAAGAAAATGAAAATATATTTTCTATAAAAAATGTAGGGTGGCGGTCATGAACGATGAGTAGCGATTATATCTGAGTAACCTATATCAAGAGGTTATGCTGAGGATGTCAATGTCTTCATTGAGGCCATCAGGCGAGAGAGACCCCATAAGATATATCCAGAAGGTCTCCCTGCGACAAAGGTGGGAGAATCTTTCGTTGGCCGTTAGGGTACCCTTGGGGATAGCCTCAATTGCAAGGACCTCCATTTCTTTAAAGTTTTTATCATGACAATGGCGAAAATGGCGTGGCACGCTGTGTTGAATGCAGCCCTCTTTAATCAGGCGGCGATGTTCGCCCACCCTGACTCGTAGGGCCCGCATAGTGCGGCCTACATAAAGGAGGCCACAGGGACAACGTAAAACATATATTACGTATTCAGTAGAACACGTGATGAATTGTTTAATCTCAAAGGTTTTTCCTTTGGGTGTAGTGATGGTGGATTGGCCGTTGGGGATGGACTGACAAGTATAACAACCTCTTTTACGACATTTAAAAATCCCACATCTATTATCAAAGTACATCCTAATATCAGGGAATATATTATTATCCTTTCTATTGGATTTTATAAGTTTATTGGGAGCAATAATATTTTTGATTGTACGAGAGCGTCTAAAAGTGATTTGGGGTCTGACCGGAAGGAGTGGTGCTAAAATCGGATCCAGCTTTAGGATATCGTAATGTTTAAGAATTATTTATTGTTTAAGAATTATAAGAACTCTATGCTCAATAATAAAAATTCAGACTGTTTGGAGTTCATGCTTTCATCAATGCTCAATTTCTTTATTGTATCATTTTTTTTTTTTTTTTTTTTTTTTTTTTTATGAACGAAGAGTAGCTAATATATTTATTCTAACTATCCTATAGGAAAGGACTTAATAATAATAATATAAAATATATCTTTTAAATAATTTGTTTCTTTGCCCTTGGTCTCCGCAATTTTTCCCCCCCTTGAGTTTTTTTAACTTACAGTGTTTTTTTAACTTACAGTGTCCTTTTATCCATAGCATTCTTCTCCCTTCTGTATATCCTTTAATATCCCCATGGAAACCCACACAGGCACAGGGAGAACATACAAGCTCTAGGCGGGTGGTGGCGTGGTTGGGAATCGAACCAGCGTCCTGCTTGCTGCTAGGTGAGAGTGCTAACCACTACACCACTGTGTCAACCATATGTTTCAATCCACATTTCCTATTAGATGTTTTCTAACAGTTCCTTCACTGACACAGACCCCTGTCTAATAAGGTTTTAACTGCAGGAGGCTTAGTGACACATTAGGGGTTAACCTGAGAGACTTCGACAGTCCCCGCCCCTACACACTACCCGATGCCTTTATCTTTCTGGTTGCTGTATGCCGCTCCAGCTTTGACAAAGCGCAGGAGCGCGAAACATGTAAGCAGGAGAGTCGGCATAGCAACCTTCCCCTTCACAGCCTTCCACGTGACAAGCCTCTCATGTGATCCACAGCCGCTCGGACAAGCGGCACTGCAGGCAGTGCAGCGTTCTCCAAGCTGCCTATGTGTACAGCTGATATCATCTGGTGACTAAGCTTGATCTTTACCACCTAGCGTGCAGCATTACACCTCTGCCTCCAAGCCGAACGCTTCAGATGGAGCTGAAATAAACACCTCCCCCTCGGTCATCAGACTGGACTCATCAGCTCTGCAGCCCATTGAACACCTATGAAGTGAGTGTCCCTAGGAACGTTGTTCCATTCGTTTACACTGACTTTTTGGGTTCTTTCAGATGATTGATTGCATTCATTAGGCATTCGAAAGCTGTGCACATTGGTCTTTGGTTTTGACCTTTCCAAAGTTATAATTGAGAGATCTGAGGAGCTTTTCATTACCAAACATCTGTCCGTTTTATGATTGGTGTTTTTTATGTGTTTGAGATCCTGCAGGGATCAGATGTCTGTGTTTATTTTTTACATTTAATAAATGACATTTTAAAGTCTTTTTCACATCAATCTACTAGTCCCTTTGATGCGCTGTTTTTGATCGTTTTTTCTGCTGCATCCATTTTTTGCCAAGTCCATAATGGGTTAACAGCCGCACATTGAGACCATCTACAGGACATTTATTTAAATAAACAAACATCCCACGAGATAGTCAAATGCTCTTAAAGAGACCATTCATTTGTGCGCCAACTTTATCTTGTTTTGTTTTACGTTGTATGGGATATCACAACCATTCAAAAAGTCCACAATCTCCCCGTCACCGGGCTGCACCTTGGAGGAGTACAAGTCCGCATAAAAGGACCGAAATATCTGTAAGATCCCAGGGGTGTCCGAATGGGTCACCCCCTGCGAATCGCACAGTGAGTGAACCATAGGAGCGGAACCCTGAGCCCTCGCCAGCAGAGCCAGCATATGGCCTGTCGATTCCCCCTCCTCAAAGTGTGTTTGTTGCAGGAAAAATCGTTTATTTTCTGCCAGTTGTAAGGTCACCTGTCTAGACATAGATTGCGCCCCCAACCAAGACCTCTTAGTGTCCTCCGAAGGGTTGTCAACATAGGCCTGCTCTGACTCTCTAAGTGCTCTACCGACCTCCATTTCCCAAGCTTTAGTATTCCGTTTTATACCATTTATAGCGGTGATAAATTGCCCCCTAAGGAAGGCCTTAGCTGCATCCCAGACTACGTCTATAGAGGCCGAGCCTAAATTGTCCTGCAGGAAAAGTTTAAGGGCACTTGCTATGGGGTCAGGCTGCGGGAGAAGTGCAAGCCAAAAGGGGTTAAGCTTCCAACTCCTAGGTGTGAGGTCAGTAGATAGGGACATCTCAATCCACAAGGAGGAGTGGTCGGATACATGTCTAACCCCATAGCCAGAGTCACTAATTAGGGGAAGAAGGGTGGAGTTCCCCAGTCCCAAGTCTATTCTGGACAAGCTCCCAAACGCTGGAGAGCAACAGGAGTACAAACGGGTGTGGGGGTGGGCTCTCCGCCAGACATCTACCAGCCCAAGTTCAGCTAATAGAGCTGCAAAGGGAGTATCGCCATTAGGGCGGGAGGGGACCACAGGAGGAGTTGGAATCTTATCCCACAGGCCATTAACATAGTTATTAAAATCGCCCATCGCCAGCAGGGGTATGCCAGGGAACTGCGCCATGAACCCAGCTAGGCGCCTAAGAATCTCCGCCGAGTACGGCGGCAGGATATAAACGTTAGCGATAATGCAATGTACAGTAGCAATCTTACACAACAAGAAGATGTACCTCCCCCCCGGGTCAATAACCTGTTGGGAGCAAGAGAAATGGGTATGTTGTCTAATTAGGATACTTACTCCCCTTGCGTAAGCAGAGTATGTAGAATGGAATTGTTGGGTATACAGTCTAGACCCAAGGCTATGAGTGCCAGCAGGAGCAAAATGTGTCTCCTGCAGACACACAATACCAGCCTTCATATCCTTAAGGTGCCGCAACACCGCTAGCCTCTTCACCGGACTGCCCAGCCCACTGACATTCCAAGAAAGAAATCTAACCTTAGCCATCAGGAATACAAAATATAAGTGTAGATAGGAGTGACCATATTAACATTCGTAAACAACCAGGGAGGAAAAATGCAGTTAACACATATATATCAGCAACAAGCGACTGAGAAGTCGCATCACCTGAGATGCCCCAAAAATGGGGAGAAAAAAGTCCGGCATGAGCTGTAGCAGTTAGGAGGAGGCGCCCAGACGGGTGCAGACAGGCCGGGAAATAGTCCTTGTCCGCTGTGATCCTGAGAGAAAGAAAATTAAGCAAAATGAAAAAGAAAAGAAAAACAGTTAAACAGCAAAAAACCGTGGTATCTTCTGTATTAAAGCCCGCGGGGCTCCCACACGGGAAAGATAGCAGTCTAATAGTCCCCATCCATAACTCGGGGGCTGGGGGAAGGCCATGGAAACACCCATAGAAGACTCTTCTAGATGACAAACAGGGTTTCACATGTGCAGGCATCCTGTAGCTCTAACGGGGTTGCAATGGAACCAAAAACCTCTGCCTTCCGCCGGACCTGCAAAAGTGGAAATCCAGTCATCCTGTCTGAAAGTGCCGTTATCGTGGAGGAGATCTTTGAAGCTTGGCGGCTTTGAGTGCGTTGTGCTCCTGGTCAAGCCACTGTGCTGCCGCCGCAGGGCGATCAAAAAAGTGCGTGGAGCCCAGGGCCGTAACCCTGAGCCTGGCCGGATATAGCATACCATATTGAACGTTAAGGTCCCGAAGGCGTCTCTTAACTTCAAGAAATGTTGCACGCTTCTTCTGGAGCTCTGCTGAAAAGTCCGGAAATAACAAAATCCTGGAATTCTCAATCTCCATCTTATCTGATAACCCCCGCGCTTTAGAGAGAATGGTATCTCTGTCTCTATAGTTGAGGAGTTTAAACAAGAAGGGCCTGGGGCGATTGCCCGGAGGTAGGGGGCGAGACGGCACCCGGTGGGCGCGCTCAACAGCAAAAAGCGGTGACAAGGATTCTTTACCAAAGGTGGCAATCAACCAATTTTCAATAAAGTCAACCGGGTTTTTACCCTCAACACGTTCCGGAATCCCCAAAGCGCGAATATTATTGCGTCTCATTCGATTTTCCATCTCATCAAGTCGCATAGCGTGCTGTTCAGTAAGATGGCAATTATATTTTAGATCCCTTTGCATGGGGGCCAGATCATCTTCTACTGTACTCAGTCTGCCTTCCAAGGCAGCTGTTCTCTCCCTGAGCTTTTGCATGTCATGGCGGACAAAAGTTATTTCAGCTTTAACCCCTTTAATGTCCTCTGAGAGGGCTGCAATAGAGTGATTACAGGAGGTGACAGCAGCAAATATGTCCCTTAGGGTAGGCTCACTTTCCAGTACTGGAGAGGGGATGGCCTGTGCCTCAGGCCTAGCACTGTCCCTGGGTGTACTCACTGTGTGCCATGCTGCGGACAATCCATCTTCATCCTCCAAGGGGACTGTGTCATCTGCTTCAGGAGAACCTCCAGGGATAGCTTGAGGAGAGGGCTGGCCAGCCAGGGCATCCTTGTACGATTTACCACCATAGAGGAGCTTTTGTGCCGCTTCCTTGTACTGGTCTCTGGCTGCACGCCGCGTGCTGGCGCCATCTTGGCCTGGGGGGTCCGTCAGCCCCTTCCCTCCGGTATGGCGTCTGTACATCACAGCGGGGGTCCCGAGATATACCGCGGTGGTCCGGGATGCTTCTCCTAGCGTGGCAGGAGGTAAGGGCCCCGAAAACAGCGTTTCAGAGCAGACTGTAAGGATGTAAGCACGGATGGCCGGCGGAGCTCAAGGCATGCACGTCCTCCTACATCAGCCGCTAAGCCACGCCCCCACACTATCATATTTTCTGCTGATTTTTTGTCTTCAGATTTACCAAAACTCTATAATATGAGGTCAAACCTTAGAAGTTTCAATGTGTATGCAATCTAGCAGGCCCTTGCGCTACATGGCTTTGGTAAATCTGAAGACAAAAATCAGCAGAAAATCTGATAGTGTGTATGGAGCTTTAGTGGGGGAAAGGCTGACCCTTATACAGGTGTTAGTGATGGAAAGGCTGTCCCTTACATTGTTGTTAGTGGTTGAAAAGGCTGTCCCTTTCATTGGTGTTAGTGGTGGGAAGGTTGTCCCTTACATTGGTGTTAGTGGTGGGAAGGTTGTCCCTTACATTGGTGTTATTGGTGGGAAGGTTGTCCCTTACACAGGTGTTAGTGGTGGAAAGGCTGTCCCATACATTGGTGTTAGTGATGGAAAGGCTGTCCTTTACACAGGTGTTAGTGGGGGAAAGGCTGTCTCTTACACTGGTGTTAGTGGTGGAAAGGGTGTCCCTTATATTGGTGTTAGTGGTGGAAAGGCTGTCCCTTACATTGGTGTTAGTGGTGGAAAAGCCGTCCCTTACATTGGTGTTAGTGGGGGAAAGGCTGTCCATTACACTGGTGTTAGTGGTGGAAAGGGTGTCCCTTATATTGGTGTTAGTGGTGGAAAGGCTGTCCCTTACATTGGTGTGAGTGGTGGAAAAGCCGTCCCTTACATTGGTGTTAGTGGTGGGAAGGTTGTCCCTTAGATTGGTGTTATTGGTGGGAAGGTTGTCCCGTACATTGGTGTTAGTGGTGGAAAGACTGTCCCTTACACAGGTGTTAGTGGTGGAAAGGCAGGGCCAGATTAAGAACATCATGGGCCTGGTGCTGAGGATTTTGGTGGGGCCTTTTATAAGCAATAAATAAATAAAAATGCAAACTATTTTTTGTTATAACAAATTAAATTAAAGAGAGAGAGAGAGAAAGAGAGAGAGAAAGGGGATGAAAGAGGTGTGAGGGGTAAGGGAGGGAGGATGAGAGAGAAAGGGGGGATGAGAGAAAGAGGATGCGCATGTGTGGGAATGACATCAACGCAGCCTGGCCAAGGCAAGTGACCGAAGGCATAGAACCCAGAAGGAAGACCGGGTGAAGATGGAAGTGCCCGGCCCCGCCAGATTGATCACAGCACAGCACTGGAGGGCTTAGTCTGACAATTTAAGTGTGCCCTAATGTGCTAATATGCTGGGCATACTTGTACATTATGGCATAACCTACCCAAGGGCCTCTAAAAAGTAGTAATGTTAGAAAAGTTTACTACCGCTTTAATATCACAGGAGCCTCTCATGAGGCCCCCTACTGACCCTGTGGCCCTTTGGCAGTGCCTAAAGTGCATAGTTGTCAACATTTCAAAAATATTTTCAGGGACGCTTTTTTACAAGTGCTATATTTAGAGTAGCTGACATCCCCTATGTTCCTCTATACATCAAAATAGTAATTAAAAAATTAAATAAGTACTAATAATGGGGCAGAACAAATATGAGGACTGTGAGATTTCCTTTAGTTGAACTAACAAAAGTGTGCCCATTCTAGAGCTGGTAACATTGAGGATATTATTTAGTATAATTTTAAAGAACAAGTATGGATGGTATAAAAGTGGGAAGTATGTGCAGGAGAGGAGAGGAGGATGAAGTAATCTGGGAAGGAAAAATGTAAAGGTTTGTGGAAGGATGTTTAGGGACTGCGTAGTGGTTAAGCGGGCCATACATGGATTGAAATTACACCAATTAAGCAGAGACCAGCCATAGTTGATCTATGTATGGGCTAGCTGGTTTTACACAAGTCAACCTATTAACCGACTTGAGTACAACCAGCCTGTCAGGTTTTCCCCAAAACAATTAGTGCTGCCAGCTATAGTTAGCAACACTAATCATTGTATTCACTGGCAGAACACAATAACACTGCGGGAGTGATTGCCACTTTCACAGGTCAGCAGGTGAGAAGGTGTGTGGGGACAGGCTGGGGAGAGATACTAGTCAGTCCCTGGGTAGGCACTGGTTAGTATCAGAGCCAGATACACACAGGTTACATACTCCACGATCGTTAGAGCGAGAGCAATAATTCTAGCACTAGACCTCCTCTGTAACTCTAAACATGTAACCTGTAAAAAAATTTATATCATCGGTTAGTACACAACAAAAAATCGTGCTAACTAAAGTGTTGTTTTTTTTTGTGAATGAAACAGTTTCTTTCCAAAAAAAAGTTTGAAAAATTGCTGCGCAAATATCATCTAACATAAAAAGTTGCAAAGACCACCATTTTATTCCATAGGGTGTCTGCTAAAACAATATATATGATGCTTGAGGGTTCTGAGTAATTGTCTAGCATAAAAAAATTATCATTTTTACATGTAGGAGAGAAGTCTCAGAATGGGCCTGGGTGGCAAGGGGTTAATTATCATAAGTAATATACAAATAATTATTATAAGCACTGTGAGTTCATCCTCTCAGTCTGCTGCAGAGTGTTCCAGCTTGTATTTAAACTGGCCGCTCTGTATGTAGCTTCTGACAGGCTGTGCAAGAAGCCCCGTATCTCTGGAACCATAGATGACAGCAGCCCCATATTTTAGCTACCTACCCCCCAATATGGGGTCTCTGTGACTCCTGATTGCCGAGATACAATCCTTGAAGTTGATCTTTTTTTTTTTTTTTTTTTTTTGTGGGCAAATGGGCCTATCTTGAGAAAGGGGCCTGGAGCTGCAGCTCCAATAGCCCCTATGTTAATCCGGCCCTGTGGAAAAGCTGTCCCGTACATTGGTGTTAGTGATGGAAAGGCTGTCCTTTACACAGGTGTTAGTGGTGGAAAGGCTGTCCCTTACACTGGTGTTAGTGGTGGAAAGGTTGTCCCGTACATTGGTGTTATTGGTGGGAAGGTTGTCCAGTACATTGGTGTTAGTGGTGGAAAGGCTGTCCCTTAGATTTGTATTTTGTTGGCTAAAGGCTGTCCCTTATAGTGGTGTTAGTGGTGGAAAGGCTGACCTTTATATTGGGGTTAGTGGTGGAAAAGCTGTCCCTTAGATGTGTATTTTGTGGGATAAAGACTGTCCCTTACATTAGTGTCAGTTGGAGGAACAATGTTTTTTACATTGATGCTAGTGGGATAACAACTGCCTCCAACTCTGAATGCACCGATACATGAAGGAGACCTCAGGGGTCCCCAGTAGAAACTAGTACATGCTACCGGAAATAGTAAACTGCAATTTTTCAGCATGCACTACAATAAAAATTCAGCTGTACTTTGCTGGTGTAGGGGTCACCAACAATGCCCTGGCCCCAAATCCCACAAGAACCCTGCCTACTTATTATATACACATATACAACAACATATAGGCAAGATTGTCTCTGGCTCTGAAATTTGTAGCATTGCCTGTGCGACCCTTTTAAGGACATGAGATTGTCATCAATAGCAGGAACTGATGTGAATGCTAAACGTGTACTAAACAAAGCACCGCATTCAATTTTCGCATATGAATGGTGTGTGGTCTAATACCTATGTTTCAATATTAACATGCCAAAACTCTAATTATAAGGAGCTATATAACGCATGCTGCTTGTTATACAGCTATAACAGACAGCCTGTTTCTGATTCTTGGGAGTCAGGAGGTCTCTTGGTATTCATTTATACATCCCCTTATTTATATTCAAATAGGAGCCAGTACTGTGTGAGCATGCCCTGATAACCTAGTCAGTATGCATATTCACCGCTGCCTGCATCTCGTTTTGCTTCCTGATACTTCTGTGTATTATTTGCAGTACACACAACCCTTGGGCTCTGTTTGTTCTGCATGCAATGCCGTCTGAATTCTAACAACGTCCAGAGCATTTAATGATTCTGAGCTCTGCGCAATCTACTTGCAGTAATGAGCAGCTCAGGAGTATGCTTTGCACGTCGCTTGTTCACAGCCAGCATTTCATTCCCCCCATCAAGCCACTTCTGAAATGTCTTTCTGGAGCGCTCAAAGGTCCCTGCTAGCAAAGACAGAGCGATATTTTTTTTGGAGGAGGTGGGAGTGAAATAGGCACCAGTTGAAACAATCCAACACCTGTTCCAAAGAGCACACAGAAAAAAAAAAAGAAAAAAAAAAAAAGACAGGAAAGCAATTTAAATCTGCTTTGCTGTTTGTAAATGTGACCGAGGCGTGTAATTCAAAAGCTGCATATCCCGTGACGTTGCTCCCAGCGCTCTCTGCTGTTTGCCTAATTGGACAAGGCTTCATTTGCATACGTATGATGCCTAATGTTTTATGCATGAAGCTCAGCAAGCTCCCTGTATCTCTCTATTCCTTCCCCCACATGGCTTCACTGGCAGCATAATCATAGATCATGTTGATAGCAGGTCTTTATTATTAAAGCTTTAACCTCTTTTTGTCTGACACACAAGCATTAAACCAAGTCCATTCTCTCGAACAGAGCTGACAACATGTATAGAAATGGGGAAAGGTAAATCATGCATCAAAAATGGATCTATTTTAAATCTGCTCTTACCTAGGCTTTTGCTTTATTTTTTAATATATGGCTATTCAAGTGCATGTGACACATATTTTACATTTTAATATTAAGACTGTGAAAAGAAAAACTACTCGGATATGTTATTTTTAGATAACTATCTATGCAGCAATATCCATCTATCTAGAAAAACTATTCCTTTATTAAAATAAATTTTTGTGCAGCTTCCAACTTCACCGCTAGATGGCGATACACAATCTAAGGGCAAACAAAATATTTTCACCAAAAGTGGCAACAGAACCTTGCTTAAAGTAAGGGCTCCTTCACATGGACGTGTCCGTGTACGGAGCCCGCTCCGCTCAGCGGGGGATCGCTCCGTCGATCCTTGCCGAGCAGGAAAATGACAGGTCTGTCTATGCACACTGTGCCGGGACAGACCTGTCAGAGTACCGCTCTCTCCTATGGGGGATCGGATGAGGACGGACCGTAGAGTCCGTGGTCACCTGATCCGATCCTCAGATGGATGGAAAAGTAGGTTTTTCCTCCATCACACTTTGTGGGATCAGAGCGGGTTGGATGTCAATGGACATGTCACAGTTGATATCTGACGATAGATCATAGAGGTCTATGGAGTGTCCATTCAGGTCCACCTAGAAAACTCACACGGACTGTCCGTTCAGGTCCACCTGTCAAAGAGGCCTAAGAGAAAGATCTGGTTTAAAATAAATATATTCTATATGTGTTCTTAAATCAGAAAATATCTTTTACTGCTCACTGCTTCCTCCAACTCTGCAATTTCCTTTTCTTGTTGTTGTTCTGAATTGACTTCCTGTTGAGGGTGGTTACATTCGTTCTCCATGGCCCCACTGCATGTAAAAGTGCTGCCACCTTCTCTCTTTATCACTTCTGAGATGGACTATGGACGATGGGATTTGTAGTGGGCATCAGGAGTGTACATGACCACAACTAACATGCTCTGCTCTTTTCAAACAAACTCAAGTGAAGAAGAAAAGGAAAACTCTTGGAGCTCACAGAGGACGATACAAGGATGCAGAAAAACATATTAAAAAACAATTTCATGAAAAATATATAACAGGGCCAAAAGTAGTGGATGTAGATGGATTATTTTTGAATAATAGGGATATCATAATTTTAACATAGATGTAAGCCCAAGCATCAGAATGTAAGACAGTGAACTTTAGGCACTAGATAGTGTCAACCTGTTTCCAAATTTGTAATAAAACCTTGCAAAATACCTTTCTGAGTGCTTTTGATAGTGATAATGTGTTGTGATTTTTCTGTTGTGTGCTTTAATCTCTGCTGGGCCATGGTAGTAAGAACCCGCAGCTATGCATCACTTCCTGTGATGCTACTTTTCTCTTAAATTGGAGGGCATTGAGGTTGCTGTGGATACATGACCTGGGATGAATTTGGATACTAGTAGGTATGCTGTGTGTCAGCATGGCAGCCTGTAGTCTCATTTTGGTAGTAGTGCAATTGGGTGAGGGTGATGCCGAGCACAGATGGTGACAGTGCCACCACTTTGTAGGCAGGTCTACTTTTTCCACTGCAGATGGCACTCAACCACAGCGGTGTTACAGTGGGAAAGAAATCCAGGAGGAATATGGTTCATCTATGGTTTCTGGGTCACTGGGGTAGCTATCTGATTGGATGCTGCCACTCCATGTGACTCAACCAGCTATCGTGGGTAGTGTAGGGACAGGTCACTTGTCTGATAGGATGCCTTATTAGGACGAAACGTTGGGACGGGCTCTGCTGATACCACTGCGTTACTTGGTTTTATCCATATGCTTTTAATGTCTTCTCAAATGTGAGTGACCATTTTATCATTTTTTTTCAATAAATGTTTTACATTTAAAACGGAATCACACTATGTGGCCCCATTTTTCTCCCTTTGCCATATGTCATATTGAGAGGAACCGCTTATGAATTTCACTCCTTATACCTATGGTGGATACCTATTGATGTCACTACTTTAACCGATCCCTACCAGATTGGTCTATATTGGAAGTTGTGGTTGCTGTACCTTTCCTTGGATGTGTTACACCAAAAGCTTGGTTGACCCATCAGGCATACGCCTAGCTGGGTTCAACCTGTCTGGTAAGCCTCTTTCCTTACGGTGGTGGATTAACTACAGACAACCATTTCACCCAGATTCACAGCCATATTATTCTTTGCCATATTATATGGACTATATGCACTAACACTGTTGGTTTGCTTAAATTTTTCGTTATTGTTGGACAATCTTAATTTGTTGTGTATTTATTTGCACATTTATATATTGTATCAATTTTTTGGAAATAATCTCATTGTTTATTTCATTTTTCATCAGCACTTCACTATATTACTTCATTCACTTATCTACAGATTATCTGATGTCCTGGCAGCTATCACTATTTGTAAGATAGCGCGTTTTTTTCCACATATTTTTTATATACACTTGTCTGATAGGGACAGTGACTAGAAGTAGGGAGAGGTTCCAGATGAGTAGAGAAAGAACAGAGACATGGAATTCTTCCTGGAAACCTCCCCATTTAGGAACAGTTTGGTCAGACTTTATTCTGCCCCTCAAGACAGATGCTATCGGCACTTCTGAAACCTGCTACACACTGCTGTTATCTGCCATGACTGTTTCTGGTTGGTTACCTTCCCACCGGGTTTGTTGTGAATTGCTAGATTCTGCATTAATACAAATTCTGTTTTCTGCAACTGGACTCTGTGTGTACTGGACTGGACTGTTCTGGACTCTGCACCTCCCCACAACTGCATTGTACGGTATGGGAAATGTACACAACTGGATTGTGTAGAAGCCAATTCAATTTTGTTAAAAAAAAATCCTAAAAATACATTTGTCTATGAAGGTTAGAGGGTTCCTGAGTTTCTAAATATTCCATTGTATTCTTAGGGTTTATACGTACTTCATGAACCTTACCTCTGAGAAAACAGAATCAGTTCTTCCACAGCAGCCACAACTATATGACCCCTAGGTTGTAAAATACAAGCAGATCAATCACATTGAAGCTGAATAGGCTCAGTTTACAGCCCAGAACTAATGAGATGCTGAAGGTTGGATAATGGCATTGCCATAGGACAGTTAGACTTGTTTTCCCACAGGTTCTTTTAATTTATATGTGTTTGTACCTTGCGGTATTATTCATTTTGAACAGCACCCCGCCGCATAAAGGCAATGCACCTCCCACACACTACCTTGTGCCGGGCGGCACTGCATTGAAAAAAATGCTGCACATCCATTTTTTTTCAGGTTGGTGCATTGGCAGCCCATTTATTTAAACACATTATGTGTTAATATGTGTGAGTTCACATAACACCCCTGAACGGCAAAGTGTGAAATAGGCCCTTAATCAAAGTTTCAATGATCATAAAAATCTGTCCTTATTAATGTTTTCTTATAAACACCTTGCGTGTACAGCATTAATACATATTATATAAAGAGTAAGGCAAAAAAGACAATTTAACAGCTTAAGATATTGACAGTCACAAGGATTCCACAAATAATAATGTGCAGTTAGTCTACATAATGTAAATCACTGATAATTACCGTTGATTAGCAGCCATTGCTTTCCGCCCCAATGCATGGTTACGGAAAGGTAGGAATTTGTCCTTTTCACCTTGCGCTTACCAGGAGTAATCAGTGTGAAGTTGGTACACTGTATTATCGGTAATAGCAGTCATTGTGGATGATCAGTCTTGAATCGTCCTTGAAGCCAAAATACAAACACGAACATTTGTGCTGGAAATTACACAGTTACACAAGAAGCCATCTTTTATTGTCATTATTCCTTAGTCCTCAAGATTCTCCTATTCAATAAACTTTCTATTTGTATTGTATTATATAACCTAAACTATCAAGGTTCCTTTAATCCATTAGCATGAATACTGGCCCACAAACATGAAGCAGGAACTTGGGTAATCAGATTAATATGTTCTCAGTGTTCCTTGTGCCCTTAAACTGTATGTATATCTAAAACTTTATGTTACTCAATGTGTCCATGCACAATACGGCTTTTTCAGGAGTTTACAGGCATATGCTCTTAGCCCTTGTACACACGGTCGGACATTCCGACGGAAAATGTCCGATCGGACCGTGTTGTCAGATAATCCGACTGTGTGTGGGCTCCATCGGACTGTTTCCGTCAGAATATCCAACGGACAAAGTTTTAGAGCTGGGCTATAAAACTTTCCGACAACATGATCCGATCAGACTTTGTCCGATTGTGTGTAGAGAATTCCGATCAGACAAGTGCCACACATGCTCAGATCAAATTCCTAGACCAAAGCTATTGGCTACTAGCCTGAACGTAGTCCCGTCCTAATGAAATAACGTCATCACATTACGTACAATCGGATTTTCCGACAACTTTGTCCGACCGTGTGTATGCAACACAAGTTTCGGACAAAATCCGTCAGACAAAATCCGACTGATTTTGTTGTCGGAATGTCCGACCGTGTGTACAAGGGCTTACAGGCAGAAAAACCTCATCAAACTCGCTTTTTTGAGAGAAGATCTCAAGCGGAAAAGATGCCTAAGTGCCCCAAAATGCGCAAAAATACATGAAAAAGCGTGAAAAAGGTCAAAAAGTTTAAATGTAGTGCTACTCCCGTGGTAGCCACTGGTGATTGTTGCTTAGCTCACACCCTGCACCACAGCCAGGCACATGGATTTTCCATACACTCTGGAGTCAAGAAGCAGTCCTTGCAGCTTTGTTTTTTTTTATTAGGGGGATTTGAACTTGAATGGAGAAGGGTTAATATGGGATGTCCACTTGATCAGCAGACCTCTTCAGGGACTCAACCTATATGTGTGTGTGGGATGTATGTGTGTATATATATATAATATGTGTGTGTGTGTGTGTGTGTGTGTGTGGCGGATGGAATTTTGGACAAAATGTCATACGCATATAAATTTAGGGGTGGAGTCTGGAGTAGGGATCCGTCTGTTCCCATTAATTCAAGGCCACCCTGCAACGGGTTTTGGCCGCTACATATATATATATATATATATATATATATATATATATATATATATATTTATATATACAGTGGGGATTGAAAGTTTGGGCACCCCAGGTAAAAATGTGTATTAATGTGCATAATGAAGCTAAGGAAAGATTGAAAAATCTCCAAATGGCATCAAATTACAGATTAGACATTCTTATAATATGTCAAAAAAAAAGTTAGATTTTATTTCAATCATTTACACTTTCAAAATTACAGAAAACAAAAAAATGGCATCTGCAAAAGTTTGCGCACCCTGCAGAATTTATAGCATGCACCGCCCCCTTTGCAAAGCTGAGACCTGCCAGTGTCATGGATTGTTCTCAATCATCGTCTGGGAAGACCAGGTGATGTCAATCTCAAAGGTTTTAAGTAGCCGGACTCCTCTAACCTTGCCCCAACAATCAGCACCATGGGTTCTTCTAAGCAGTTGTCTAGAAAACTGAAACTGAAAATACGCTCACAAAGCTGGAGAAGGCTATAAGAAGATAGCAAAGCGTTTTCAGATGTCAATATTCTCTGTTCGGAATGTAATTAAGAAATGACAGTCATCAGGAACAGTGGAAGTTAAGTCGAGTTCTTGAAGACCAAGAAAAATATCAGACAGAACAGCTCGCAGGATTGTGAGAAAAGCAATTCAAAACCCACGTTTGACTGCACAATCCCTCCAGAAAGATCTGGCAGACACTGGAGTTGTGGTACACTATTCCACTATAAAGAGATACATGTACAAATATGGTCTTCATGGAAGAGTCATCAGAAGAAAACCTCTTCTACGTTCTCACCACAAAAATCTGCATTTCAACTTTGCAAATGAACATATAGACAAGCCTGAGGCATTTTGGAAACAAGTTCTGGACCGCTGAGGTTAAAATATAACTTTTTGGCCAGAAAGAGCAAAGGTACGTTTGGAGAAGAAAGGGCACATAATTTAATGAAAAGAATCTCTGTCCAACTGTTAAGCATGGGGGTGGATCAATCATGCTTTGGGGTTGTATTGCAGCCAGTGGCACAGGGAACATTTCGCGGTAGAAGGAAAAATGGATTCAATAAAATTTCAGCAAATTTTGGATGGTAACTTGATGCCATCTGTGAAAAAGCTGAAGTTAAAGAGAGGATGGCTTCTACAAATGGATAATGATCCTAAACACACCTCAAAATCCACGGGGGATTACATCAAGAGGCGTAAACTGAAGGTTTTGCCATGGCCTTCACAATCTCCTGACCTCAACATTATTGAAAATCTATGGATAGACCTTAAAAGAGCAGTGCGTGACAGACAGCCCAAAAATCTCAAAGAACTGGAACACTTTTGTAAGGAAGAATGGGCAAAGATACCTCAAACAAGAAATTAAAGACTCTTGGCTGGCTACAAAAAGCGTTTACAAGCTGTGATACTTGCCAAAGGGGGCAGTACAAGATATTAACTCTGCAGGGTGCCCAAACTTTTGCAGATGCCATTTTTTTGTTTTCTGTAATTTTGAAAGTGTAAATGATGGAAAAAAAAACTAACTTTTTTTTAAATATTATAAGAATGTCTAATCTGTAATTTGATGCCATTTGGCGATTTTTCAATCTTTCCTTGGCTTCGTTATGCACATTAATACACATTTTTATCTGGGGTGCCCAAACTTTCGATCCCCACTGTATATACACACAAACACACACACTCCTTTCTTCTACCTCCAGCACAAACTTGCTTGTAGAACTACAATTCCCAGGACCAGCTAGCACCTTAGTTTTCATCCAACACAGACTCAAATCACATCCTTGTAATTGCCCTTTGCAAGCAGGGACCGTGGGCCCCTTTTTGTGTAGCAGAAATAGAGAGGTCTTGGTGCTAGCTGTCCTCCCAGTACCACCTCTTCAGGCACTGCCAACCTGCCTTGCTACAGCTGCCCCTTTCTCTAGCCCTCCTGGTTACTTCTCCACAATCCCCCTAAACTGACTCCGCATCCATCCCAGACTGCTTGCACCCAGTCCCTTCAGGCCTGCCTCTCAGTCATCTGACTGCATCATTCACCATCCCAAGTGGCTGTCTTCCTCAGTGTTCTCCTGCTGTCCTCTCCTTGCTCCCGTGCCTCCTGGTCAGATCCCTCTGTGTGTCATGAAGAGGAGTTCTTTCCACACCCGAGCCCTGAACTGAGTTAACCCCCCCAGACTGAGGAGTACTCGCAAAGGCTTCAACAGCCTAACACTCAATCTCCATCTTCCAACTGAACTCCACACTGCCCCTGCAGGGCTGACCCTGAGTATTTGAGGGGGCCTGCCCCCTGCCAACCCTACCTTTTGGGATGGGTCAGGGCCCTCAGAACACTCCAGCTAGCTCCTCCTGGACTCCTCCTTACTGCTTCTGGAATCTTCTCTCAGTTTCCAGATAGCAGGGGGAGCCGTCAGACAAGCTGCTGAGTCATCCAGCCTGTCTGAGTCACTCACCAGACCCAGAAAACCACACAGGCTTGGCTGCCAGCCAAGCCTGAAAATGTACCTAAATTAAAGTTTTACTAAACCCACAGCAGTAAAAACCTAAGGGGTTAATTCTTTGCATTGTGTAAAAAGGCTCTGATCCTCCCCTTCCTCCACAGTCCCCAATACAGCTCCTGATATAACAGCCTTGGGGGCAAGCTGCACATGTTCAGTTTGGTGTGTAATGCTAGAGAGTTTATTATTTTATTTTTTTGGGAGGGTGCATGTGATCAGCACAGGGCCAATCAGTTCTGTCAAGGCAGAGGTTCATGGGTCATGCAGCCTCATGGGACAGACAGAGGAGAATTATAACTCCTCCTACAAGCTTTAACCAGACACTGATAGAGGTCATATACTGCTAATGATAAAATGTATTTAGCAGTTTATATTTACTAAAATAATTGCATTTCCATGTTCTGTGTACTGTGGGAGACCAGATATAGTGAATGCAGGGACCTGGGTTTAATAACACTTTAACACAAAAACTCTAGCACTCTAGCAACACAGCTAGGGGGTTCTATTTAAAGGAGCTCAAAGAAGCTACAAAATGCACAAAAAAGATTTGCAATAAGGGTAGGGTTTGTAAAAAAGAAAAAAATGCTTATGCTCCAAAAAACTAAACTAAAAGCTCAAAGAAGCTCAGAGAAGCTCAATAAAAACACACAAAAGTGCCCAAAAAAGCACAAGCTTCTTCAAGCTCCTGGGAAGAGAAATAAAAGCGCAAATGCCTGTAAAAGCAGCTTTTTTTTGAGCTGCAGTGTGCATGAGCCCTTAGAAATCTACCTTTTGTTTTGAATATCCCCTGAAAAACAGCAGTGTACTTCCTGTGTCTTTTCACTACTGTCCATTAGTACTAAATCAGCAGTGGGAGGTCACCCAACACACTCTTGCCTCTGATTACTAGTCTCATGAGACGGGAGAGTGAGATTTGGCGGCACTGTGCTACTCACTGGGGGTTATTTACTAAAGGAAAATCCACTTTGCACTGCAAGTGCACTTGAAAGTGCACTTGGAAGTAAAGTCGCTGTAGATCCGAAGGGGACATGCAAGGAAAATAAAAAACAGCATTTTAGCTTGCACATGATTGGATGATAAAATCAGCAGAGCTTCCACTCATTTCAGATCCACCCCTCAGATTTAGAGTGACTGCACTTCCAAATGTACTTTTAGTGCACTTTCAAGTGCATTTGCAGTGCAAAGCAGATTTTCCTTTTGTAAATAACCCCCAGTGTCCTCATTGCTGGAGAGAAAGCTGCACCCGAAGATCTGTAGTGCAAGAATTTCCTTCTGTAGATTTGTGTATCTTCAACCTCTCCTGATGCTTCTTAATTATTCCTCCATCAGACCTCAAGATAGCAGAGACAGATTAGGCTCAGTTCACATAGGTAAAGTATAAGGGTAAGGAGCGTTATTTTTAAAAAAAAGTGTCAGTTATTTTCAGCTAAGTCTGATGAGATTTGAAAATAACAGTCACATGGCTAAAAATAAAGATGCCAATCATTGTGCATGACTTGAGCCTTTTGTGGAACCGGGTATAATATAGCAATATTGGGGAAAAGAATCAGCTGCAGGAAGGCTACAAGAAATATTTTTTTGACCCTCTTTTTTCTTCAGCACAGATGTTATTTAAAATAAATCTAGATGTTCTGTGTGCTGTTGCTCTGCAGAGCCATTCACTTGCTTCCCAAAGCATCCATGTTGCGATATACCACAATGCACAGTAAGGCACTACCACGCATTGTGGTGCATTGTTCACCAAATTTTGTGCGTGTTAACATTTTGGTCCACTGTGGTATACTGGCAGCCTATTTAAAAGAGCACTTTTGAATTTAATTTAATTTAACATAATTTAAAAACATTTTAATGTACCTTCACTAAACACACTGCAGCAGCCTGCCCAGGTACAAATGGGTCCCTACAGCCATTCATTACTTTTCACATAGATCACAGTACTCCCTCTGACATGTCCTTGATCTTATTTTCTCCCCAGAAGGTTGGAATCATTTTTATTTGGGCCTCATTCAGGGCTAGTATCTACTTTTTTAATTGAGATGCTGGCTCAGAGATGACACAATCAGGTATTGATCCTGTGTGTCTGTATAGCAGTCTTAATGCTGTTAGCCTTATGTGCATACTCATGTTTTTTCATACATATCAGCCCCCTGCTGCTGCCTATCCATCTGTGTGCAGTGTAAAGATCAGCATCAAACTGAGAGCCTCTAAAGACTTTGCAAGCCTTCACTTACCAAGGCGCAGTTTAGGGCTTCCTGTCTGCTTTTATTTATTCACATAGCAAAATAACAGTAAGTTTTAAACTCAGAGGTTATGCGGCCCAATATAGAAACAAAGATGTTTTTAAATTAGTCACAAAAATTAAGATCTCCAAAAAAATAAAAAAATTATATATATATATATATATATATATATATATATATATATATATATATATATATATATATATATATATAGTATATTACTCTGCCTTTACACGCACATGAACTTTATTGGCAATCCAGACTTAGTCCATAATGTTCATAATGGAGTTGGCCCACCCTTTGCAGCTATAACAGCTGCAACTCTTACGGGAAGCCTGTCCATAAGGTTTAGGAGTGTTTCTATGGGAATGTTTGACCATTCTTCCAAAAGGGCATTTGTAAGATCAGGCACTGTTGTTGGGCGAGAAGCCCTGGCTCGCAGTCTCTGCTCTAATTCACCCCAAATTCATTCAGGCTAGTCAAGTTCCTCCACCTCAAACCCATCTATCAATTTATTTATGGACATGCTGATTTGTTGGTCAAAATATTGGTGTAGGCTAGTAGCAGTGAGGGAGCTGACAGGCACAGGGGTAATTAAATGTAAGTAATTAAATTAAACTGATGTGCCATTCTCGGTGCTATTGTATGATTGACAGGCTCAGGGAGGTAACTTGTAGAGCTGCAAGTATTGTGACTGGAAGGAGAGAGCCTGAGATCATTACAGCAGGGATTTCTGCAGATCTTGACGTGGAGTAAAGAATTGGTAACTGGGGATTACAGCATGCAGATGCTAAAGCCCTGTACACATGGGCCAAATTCTGGTTAAAAAAAAAAAAAACGTTGGAAGGGAACCCGGCAGCCTGTTTGTTGCACCTGACAGAACGACCCATCAGAAAATACAGGAATTCCCTGACTATCCAGCTCTTGAATGCAGCGAAGGCTTTTATCCCCCTCTGTTGGAGATTGGAGAACCCACCAGCTAAAGCTGCGTACACACGGGCGGACTGTATGGCCAACTTAGTCCGTCAGACAATCCGACGGACAGTCCGTCCTACTTTCGAATGAACGGACTTGACCACACACGGATGCACAAACAGTCTGTCGAAAGCTTGCGTGATGACGTGTACAGCACGTACGACGGGACTAGAAATAGGAAGTCCAATACACAGCAAAGCACCCTTCCGCCGTGTAAATCCTTTCTGAGCATGCGCCATACTTAGTCCGTCGAACTAGCCTACTCACGAGCGGATTGTCCGCTGAAACCAAAGTATGACGGACAATATTACGGAAATTCCGAAATACTTAGTCCGCCAGACTGCACGCTGAAAAAGTCCGCTGAAGCCCACACACGAGCGGACTGTCCGCTGAAATGTGTTTCGACGGACTAAGTTGGCCAGACAGTCCACCCGTGTGTACGCGGCTTAAGTCCTTATGGTTTGTCAAAGTGAATGAGTTAAGGGGCATGGAGGACCTTACGGCTATGCTGCACAACAGGGAGGAGGCCTTTCGGGAGACTTGGAGACCCTGGCAATATTTCATCTACACAGATGCTTACCTCCAGGAGGTGGTTTGAAACGCCTGATACAATGGGCTTGTCCCCCCCTCGCCTCCCCCCCCTGGGCAGGGGACATCCTCTGACTGTGTTTTACTCCCTCCTGCTTCTCCCTTTCCCACTCTGTATTTACCGCTCTGTAACATTGGGCCTGGCTACCCAGCTTGTTCTTTTTCTCTCTTGCCCCCACCTCCCTCAACTAGTCTCCCTTCCCCCCCCCCTCCTGACCCCTTGCCCTCTTTCCAACTGCCATCGTATACCTATCCACTTCCTCTCCTTCCCCCCTTAGTATACCCCAGTTTTGACAGTTTCGGACTATTCATGAGTATCCGGCCGATTAATGGAAATACTCTGGAGTTAAAGTACTACTTTATACCTCATGTTTAGGCCAATTAGACAGCCGAACTACTACCTTTTTATACTATATAGGAAAAGTTTGACCATGTTGCTATATTGCATAACTAGGCAACGGTCGTTATCAGACCTGGGCTAGATATGGTGATGGGCGGACAGTCTTAGAGGTCCCAGGTACCATCCACACTACCTGGCTGGAAGCTTTTCCTAGTATGTCCTTACCTAGGTACGGGGTTGTCCAATATAATTTGCTGACTAAACGCTACAATGTCATTTGTTCGTTGACCTGTCCTATGTTTGTACCAATGTTGACCATGCCATTGTTATGCTTTCTTTTCCTTAAATAAATGTAAAAAAAAAAAAAAAAAAACATCTGACAGCCCGTGTGTATGCTGGTCTGTCCGTTCCACCGACTCCCGATCAGCGCTCTCAGCCAATGGCAGAGAGTGCTCATCGGAATGTTCTAGCAGAGGCCGATCAACAGTGCTGATCAAAACTGACAATTTTTTGTTCAACCTGCGGGATTGAGTGAAAAAAAACTAATAGTGTGTACCCGGCTTTACACAGGAAGAACTTTGGTGGATAGCAGAGTGGCAGGAGAGTGTTGTATGTCTCCTGGGCAATACTCTCCCACCAGAACTGAGCCTCCCCGCTGTACCAGTCGGCTCATTAGGCTCTCTCCTTCCAGTTCTTGCAGTTCCCCATCTGTCAGCATGCCTCTCTGAGCTTGTCAGTTTCCTCAGTGAGGGACAGCCAAAAGTAAAGATGTGGCCTTGGGTCTGCTCTAGGCTTTCCAGGATATTTGGAGATGTATATTATGTTTAGCCAGGGCAACAAGATACAGGGACACAATTGTCAACTCCAATTTCTTAATATTAAAAAAAAAAATCTACAATGCTTACCTCTGGGCCCCGTCCCTAAAAAACTCACCACTAGAGCCGGTCTCCTTCCTGGCTGAATAAAACCGTGTCATTCAATCTATTTTCTACGAGTCCAGGATGTCAAGGACAACCCTTCAGCCCTGGGGGCACGTTAAAGGGCCAGGCCACCTTGGACCCACAGGAGAGTTCTGCAGAAAGTAGCACCACATCATTCCGTGTTGCAGCATTAAGGATCTTGATTTATAGATTTTACATATGTAAAATATTATTTAATAAACTGTTTTTCTACAGCATTAGGGATCGGCCAACCGCCTCAAGAAGACACAATGTCAGATGACCAGACCCAAGACTGCAAAAAAGAAAATTGGGGGTAGGAAATGGTAACCTGGGGTTGGGAAAACATTGTTTAGCATGTGTTAAGATTTAGTTCCATTATAACATACATTATTGTTTCAATGTGGGCTTTATTGTTGTGCTTTAAAGAGTAATTGTACTTTTACATATTTGTCAAAGTCTAAAAGTAGTGGTAAATGCTGTTGCATGATGTTGTGCTTTTTCAATGAAGTGTTGATTTATATAAATAGATTTTGTAATAAAACTAATATAATCTGTATGACATGAGTCTCTTGAAACTATTCCACTAATCTGGTGGCGTCCAGTTTTGGACAAGCGAGAATCCTCACTGTATAGGAACTTCTGGAAGAGTGGACCATGGCTGGTTTTATCTGAATCTGATATTTGATTTTTTCTCTCCAAAAGTGCCTATGCCTCTTTTAATTTAGGGGTATCTTATTCCTGTACAAGGCTGTCTAATTTGTCCAGAGCTCACATTGAGGAATGTTTTGTTTATATTTTTGAAATGCCTAATTTGAAAGATACAAGGTTTGGATGTATGCAACAATGTTCTGCTAAAGATAAAGGCTTAGTTCAAAGAGACTCTTTTGATCTATAAATATACTTTTGTATTCAATAAATAAACAGCTATCATGAGGATGTGCATTTTTATTTGCAGTGCTCTCATACAGCACAGCAAATGGCCACTGTATATGTCATCAGTGCCGCAATGGAGGTCTAATTCTAATAATATATCTTTGAATAAAATATCATCTATCAACTTTCTGTAGGCAGACTCTGGCTTCTTTATTCCAAACATAACGTAAAATGGAAAATATATGGTTTGAACTAGTGTATAAGCATTTTGTTGCAAACACCTTTATGTATATTTACAGGTAGACAAACAAAGCTCCTGCAATGTGAGCATTGGCTTTTTCTACCTATGAATCTGATTGTAAGGTGGGCAGGAGGAGGATGGTGCATTGCTTTATGCCAGTCTGAATGGTAGGTGGTTAAGCAGACGCTCTGAGGCAGGAGGATGGATTAAAAGAATGTTCAGACTGCTGCATTAAACAGAGGAAGATATGTGCATACACCAGTTGCTCACTGACACCTCACACTCAAGTAGATAAGAATATTAGTTCTATAACGTCACTGGGCACCGATTTTTAATTGCAAGGACAGCTGACACCATCAAAACTGCTTAACATGCATAGAAAGCACTGCATAAGGGATGCAATGATATATAAGCCCTTTGAAACATTTTTGGAAGCACATGGTCATACCTTGAATGGTGTAAAAGCAAATTTTCATTTTACCTAGAAACACAGTAGGCAAGGTTGCAAGTTAGTGCCAAAGAAGGCACAGAATACACGCTGCACTCCACCACCCATTCTGATCCACCACCAGATTCTTAAGAAAACCCTTGGTAAGTTTTGACTTTCTGTGAAAGATTCAACTGAAAGAAGGCCTAATAGGCATCCTATACTTCCATGTCTTCCACCACCACCACCTGATCTACCATAGGAGCTCTCAGAAAGCCTTGTTTAACTTTTGACGACCAAAGAAAAATAAAACATACACAAGGCTATGTGCACTCCCACCATCACATGACAACCCTCAGGCATGGTGATTGGTCACTCACAGCCATATGGACATGTAAACGAATAGGCATGCATGCCTGATTTCAGCCTTGGCACCAGAAAGCCTATTTAGGAGCAGAGCTGAGTTAGGAATTTGCTGAACGGCCTTCAGCTGTTATCCCGCAACCAGAATACAAACCTGTTCCTGAAATCTCCTTATCTGTTGCTGTCCCAGCTTACCCTAGGACCTGTCCCTATCTGCCTTGCAATTTTTGACCCAGCTCGCCTATGGACCTGTCTTTGTGCTGCTTATTTGTTGCTTATTCAGTTTGTACGTGAGCCTGTCTATGTTTGTCTGCCCATTGCTTACCTGGCCTATCTTGGGCCTGCTTTTGCCTTGCCCTTCTGTTCCTGATCTAGCTAGTTTATGATCATGGTTTACCTCTCTTGATTCCTCGGTCTGACCTTGCCCTGTGTTCTGACCACAACCTTGCCTGCTACCCGCTTGCTGTCTCCCTCCATGGTTGCTGATCTTGGCTTGTATCAGACTATTTGTGTAGCCTGCTGTATGTTTCTGTGTTTTTGCCAGCTGCTGTTCAAGTCTGCTTCTTTGCAGTGGCTTGTCCTACAGCCCTGCTCTGCTCCTCTGTGACATATTTATGCAGTTACTCACTGATTCACTAATTGGTCTGTGTGAGAATCTCGCAGTCAGGTCCTCTGTTAGAAGTGAACACTTGTGGACTGGACTCTCGGCACCTGTTCTCTCTCACATTCCAGATGAGTTTAGACCTGAGGTATAAGAGAAGCCCTCTCGTCCCTTCAGCCTCTAACCAGATACATTATGTAACTGATGTATACACATACACCGGCTATTACATTATGACCACACACCTAATATTGAGGTCCCCTTTTGTAGCTAAAACAGCCCTAACCCATCAGTGCATGGATTCAACGAAACGTCTGATGGTATGCTGTGGTATCTGGCACCAAACCATCAGTGGCAGAGTCCTGTAATTTTTGAGGTAGGGCTTCCATGGATCAGACTTATTTTTCTAGCACACTCCACAGATGTTTCATTTGATTGAAATCTGGAGAATTTGAAGGCCAATCAACACCTCAAAGACACTTTCCTCCATTGTTCTGTGGCCCGGTTTTGATGTTCAGATGCCCATTGTAGGAACTTTTGACTGTAGACATTGGTCAGCATGGGCACCTTGACCAGTCTGTGACCTTGCAGCCGCATACCCAGCAAACAATGCACAGTGTGTTCTGACGCCTTTATAGCAAAACCAGCATTAACTTTTTCAGCAATTTGAGCTAAAGTAGTTTTCTATTTGATCAGTCTAGCCTTGGCCCCCACTATGTGCATCAATTAGCCATGTCTGCCAATGACCCTGTCACCAGTTGACTGGTTCTACTTCCTTGGACCACTTTCAGTAGGTCCTGACCACTGCAGACCAGGAACATCCTACAACAGCTTTTGGAGATGCTCTGGCCCAGTCATCTAGCCATTTCAATTTGGCCCTTATCAAAGCCACCCAAATCCTTATACTTGCCCATTTTTTCTGCTTTCAACACAACTTCAGAGACATCATGTTCACTTGCTGCCTAATATAGCCCATACACTTATGTACCATTGTAACAAGATAATCAGTCTTATTTACCTTACTTGTCAGTGGTCACTGGTCATAAATGGCTAATTGGTGTATATACCTCATCACTCAAACCTCTAACCAGGTACATTATATAAACACTGCCAAATAAGTAGTAAAAATGCATGTAATAAAGTATCAACTGTACAGGAAAATATTATCTATATATATAAATATGTACAGAGAGGTAAAGCTGTATCTAACTTGAACACAGTTGTTTGAACGTACAAGTTTACTGCATTTCAAGTATGGAACAGTCCTATCCTAACTGAGTGATAAACTGTGTGCTGACAAGGCTGGTCATCTTTTGTGTTCTTTGATGATGCTTTGGCACAACAGCAGAACTAATTAAACCAGCCAAGAAAAACAGTGCTTTTACTCAGAGCAGATACTTATTGAGTTGTTGATGAAATTAAAAACATTAAAATAAACTGTAAAATATATTCTTTATCACAGGAAAAACTACAACCGTTTACTAATTTACATAAATGTTCCGATTATGGTCACTGGAGAGGGTTATACATAATTGTATAGTGTTCTGCTATTAAAAGTCCAAACTTAAAGTGGAGGGCCACCCTGAAAAAAAAAAATACATTAAAAATTAGAAAAAAAATCTAAAAAAAAAAAAAAGATTTTTTTTTTATTTTTTACTTACCAGAAATGCCTGTTGCTAGGCACATAATCCAAATCTGCCTCTTCCTCCTCCGCGGAGATCTTCTCTCTTCTCTCCTCGTCACGTTGTCTTATGGGTAATGGGTCACGCTGTGTTCTGGGAACTGTGTGTCCCAGAACACAGCGCGTCCCATTCACAAAGTGCTGAGCGACTCGCGCATGCGCAGTAGGAAACGGGCAGTGAAGCCGCAAGGCTCCACTGCCTGTTTCCCTTAGAAAGAATGGCGGCGCCGGGACCCGAGAGCCGAGGGACGGGTCGGCCTCGGGCGGCCAACATCGTGGGCGCCCTGGACAGGTAAGTCGGCTTATTAAGTCAGCAGCTGCAGTGTTTGCAGCTGCTGACTTTTAATTTTTTTTTTTTTAAACGGCCCTCCTCTTTAAGCAATTTTTTAGTATCCGTTGGAGTCTAGTGAGCTTAGCCTGCCCTGACTTCCAATATCTTATGGATACTTGGATGAACTTCTCAACTCTTTTTCCATCTGGGAGTATTGAGTGTTTCCATACAACTTTGCAGTATTAATTTCCTGTTGCATTCTCCACAAAAAAATTATAAAAAATCAACCAGGAACCCATCTTAATGGCCACAGCAGGTGTGCAAACCCAGAAACTCAAGTGTATAGATCTAACCAATAGAGTCGGGTAACTTACATTTTCTAGCATCTATCAAAAATGTTCATATTAGTTTTGGGTCAACTAACCCTGTAAACAATATATATTATGTATTCATGTTCATTGATTAATTAATGTTCTAACAGCATTTTTATGCCTCGTACACACTGTCGGATATTCCAACGGAAAATGTTCAATGAGAACCTTTTGTCAGAAATTCCGACCATGTGTAGGCTCCATCGGACAGTTTCCTTTGGAATTTCAGTTGCACAAAATTTGAGATCTGGTTCTCAAATATTTCGACAACAAAATCCGTTTGAGCAAATTCTGATTGTGTGTACACAATTCTGATGCACAAAGTGCCACGCATGCTCGGAATCAAGCAGAAGAGCAGCACTGGCTATTGAACTTCATTTTTCTTGGCTCGTCGTACATGTTGTACGTCACCGCGTTCATAACGTTTGGAATTTCCAGCCAACTTTGTGTGACCGTGTGTATGCAAGACAAGTTTGAGCCAACATCCGTTGGAAAAAAAAACATGGGATTTTGTTGTCGGAATGTCCGATCGTGTGTACGCGCCGTTAGTGTGTACTATACAGTATAGCAGATTTTGATTCTTTGGGTACAGTATGCTCTTTTGTTGAAGGATTACCAGGAATGCACATACCTTACATGAAAAACCTCTAAGCATTAAATGCATCACATGTCACATGTACATTGGTCACTCCACATACGCAAAATTGGAATTTGGGGGCTTCTGGTGACTTGTGCCTCTCTTAGTACAGTATGTTGACAGTGTGGGCTTGTGGTATATGTTGACTTTTGGTCCTTTGGGGAATAAGTAAGAATTAAAAATCAGACACCCTGGATCAAGGTATTTTAGTTCTTAGCTCAGACAGCTTGTAAATGGTTGTTTTTGGCACAGAACTTTCACCTCTGAGTGATGAACACTTAAGGCTCATTTACACTTTGGCTTCAACACACATTAATGCGCCTACTGCTTTAACATGCTTTTATAATGTGTTTTTGATGCTTCGGTGGTACTTTGATGAAGCTTTGTTAATGCTTTGGTGAAGTGTTGGTAAGGCTTCCGTGTGTGTGTGTGTGTGAATATCTCATACCTGCAATTTCTCCAAAACAAATTAAAGCAAAAGCTGAATTAAAGCCTCTCAAAAGGCATAGGTGCTTCAAGCAAACTTCTAGCGAGCTTTGTCAACAAGTTCTAGGGAGGCTTTGAAGATGCTTTGAAGCACCACTAAAGCTACATGGGGTATAATTTTTGAAGCAACACAAACGCAAGGTGTAAACAGGACTGTAAACTGTTTTATGTAGTGAGAGGGGGTTTCACTGGCATTCAGAGAGCTTTAACAAAACCTGTCCAAAGCCTTCTTTTGAAGCAAGTGTAAACTAGCCCTATAAGTATAACTAAAGGCTCATTTACACTTGCTTCAACGCACATTAACGGCTAGTTTACACTTGCTTCAAAACAAGGCTTCGGACAGGCTTTGTTAAAGCTCTTTGAACGCCGGTCAAAGCTCCTGCCACTAAATAAAATGGTTACCTTACAGTTCTGTTTCACCTTGCTTTTGCTTTTCTTTGGCTTCACTTCAAAAATTATACCCCATGTAGCTTTAATGGGGCTTCAAAGCATCTTCAAAGCCTCCATAGAAGTCTATGGCAAAGCTCGCTTGAAATCCCACTGAAGCTCCACCTAAGCCTCATCGAAGCCCACCAAAGCCTCATCGAAGCCTTACAAAGCCCCACAAAGCCTCACCGAAGCCCCACCAAAGCCTCATCTACGCACCAAGCAAAAGCAAGGTGTAAACAGGACTGTAAGCTAACCATTTTATTTAGTGACAGTAGCTTTAACTGGCGTTCAGAGAGCTTCAACAAAGCATGCCTGAAGCCATGTTTTGAAGAAAGTGTAAACGAGCCTTAAGGCAAAACTTTTTTTTAGTTTTGGTCCTTTGGACAGAGTGGAGAGGAATCTGAATGCCTATTCGTTTTTATTGCTGCCTGTACACCAGGGACGTGCGGTGAGGTCAGTGGCTGGTGAGGCACTGGCTAGTATCAGAGCCAAATACACACAGGTTACATACGTCATGAAATTTAGCGCAAGAGCAATAATTCTAGCACTAGACCTCCTCTGTAACTCTGTAAAAATTTTGAAAGCGTGTCGCCTATGGTGATTTTTAAGCACCGAAGTTTGGTGCCATTCCACGAGTGTGCGCAATTTTAAAGCGTGACATGTTAGGTATCTATTTACTTGGCATAACATCGTCTAACTTTACTGTTTTTTATTACATTTTTTATATTCATGAAACTGTTTTTGTTTTGTTTTTTTAAACACATTTGAAAAATTGTTGCGCAAATACTGTGTAACATAAAAAGTTGCAATGACCACCATTTTATTCCCTAGGTTGTCTGCTAAAAAAATATATACAATGTTTTGGGGTTCTGAGTAATTTTCTAGCAAAAACATTATTTTACATGTAGAAGAGAAGTGTCTAAATTGGCCTGGGTGGCAATTTGTTAATTATCATAGGTAAGTAATATACAAATAATTATTATATATTGTTTTTAAGGTAATTTACTATATTTTCAAAAACTGTACTCAAGCAGGTGGCTTAACGAACAAATTACTGAAGTTTGAAGTTATAACTTCAAACCAGTAATTTTACAGTAAATAGATAAATAATAAATGATTATGTTATAACATATAGCATACTAATATATAATTTAACTTGATTATAACAGTATCTTTTCAACAGGTAGCAGATTCTCATTCTACCTCTTAACTGTGTGAGAAAAACATGGGATTATGGGTAAATCTTATACACATAAATCCATGCTGTTTCCTTCTAGTTAGGAGGGCTGGGCTGGAAGGGAGCATTTGTCTTTTAGACACATGCACCCTTCTATGACACTGCAGTGAGAGGGCAACCTCCACTGCAGTATTTTTATTGTACAGCTCGTTCCAATGGTGTGAGTCCGGCGGACAATCCGGCTATCTGTGTGCTAGTCTGCCGGACTTTTGAAATGAACGGACTTGCCCGCACACGGAGTAAAGTCTGTTCATTTTGAACGTGGCTCCAGGTAGACGGGACTAGCGAAGGAGGTTAATGTCACCGCCTTCATCGGCGAGATTGACACCTCGCTGGCCCCGTCACCTGGTATGGACTTAAAGGGGAAGCCCTACGCCGAAAAAACGGCGTGGGGTCCCCCCCAAGGTCCATATCAGACCCTTATCCGAGCACGCAGCCCGGCTGGTCAGGAAAGGGGGTGGGGATGAGCGAGCCATACCAGGCCACGTGCCCTCAACATGGTGGGGTGCTTTGGGGAAGGGGGGGCCCTGCGGCCCCCCACCCCAAAGCATCTTGTCCCCATGTTGATGAGGACAAGGGCCTCCTCCCGACAACCCTGGACGTTGGTTGACGGGGTCTGCGGGCGGGGGGCATATCGGAATCCGGGAGTCCCCTTTAATAAGGGGGCCCCCAGATACCGGCCCCCCACCCTATGTGAATGAGTATGGGGTACAATGTACCCCTACCCATTCACCTGGTGAAAAAATTTAAATAAAACACAACACAAGGTTTTAAAATAATTTATTGCACAGCTCCGGGGGTCTTCTTCGGTTCTTCTTGCTGGGCCTCCGCTTTCTTCTCCCAGATCTTTTACTAGCGGTGGCCCCGTCTTCTGTTGCCGCCGCCTCTTCTTCCGACTTCGGGGGTCTTGTCTCCCTCTTCGGTTCTTCTTGCCAGGCCTCCGCTTCCTTCTTCCAGCTCTTTTACTAGCGGTGGCCCGGTCTTCTGTCATTGCGGCCACCTTCTCGTCTTCTCTTCTTCTTCTTTTCTTCTTCCTTGAGATGTTGACTCGACCCCCGGAGCTGTGCAATAAATTATTTTAAAACCTTGTGTTGTGTTTTATTTACATTTTTTTCACCAGGTGAATGGATAGGGCGACATTGACTTCCTTCTCTAGTGCCGTCTACCTGGAGCCACGTTCAAAATGAACGGACTTTCCTCAGTCCGGCCATAGTCCGGCGGTGTGTGCGCCGCACCTAGTCCACCGGAAAAGTCCGGTCAAGTGTGTGGGCAGGTCCGCTCGTTCCGAAAGTCCGGCGCACCTCTGCTTCAAAGTCCGGAGGTTTGTCCGTCGGACTAAGTCCACTGGATAGTCCGGTCATGTGTACGTGGCATTACAAGAAGCTAGAGGCACTGTGGGTTCATCCTCTCAGTCTGCTGCAAAGAGAGTGTGCCAGGTTGTATTTAAACTGGCTGCTCTGTATGTAGCTTTTGACAGGCTGCACACGAAGCCCTGTATCTCCACAATTATAGGTGGCAGGAGCCCCAAATTTTGGCCAGTGGTGGGTAAGACTTAAGTGACCCCAGAGCGATGAGTTATGACCCTCAAAGCTTAATCGTTTTTTTTTTTTATGTTCAGAGCCTCACCTGCCTCCCCTGACTACACGTCCCTGCTGTATATCATTGTTAGGAAAATTTACTCTCTTTATTTGTCCTGTTTACCATTATCATTGAAAGTAAAAGTAAAATAAAATCATAAATGTTGGATTGTCCCCAGAACAGTAATAGAGGGACAGCCTTCCAATAGGGATGCTAGTTCTGGTGACTTGGAGATTGTGTTAATTTTCAAGAATTTCCTCCCATGTTCGGGTTTGGCTATATAACAGGAAGTGAAGGTAAATATCCCCAATGGCACACATATGGCAAAAAAACTGACAGAGGTTGTAACACTCCCTTATCTAAAATGAAAAAGAAAAAAGTTTTGCCTATATTTCTACTTTAACCTAGTTCTCCCCATAATGCAGAGCTATAGTGCAACATGCTGCAGCATCTGTTGTCACATTAAACAAACTAGCAAATCCTACTTGCATATTATGGCAGACTTACCTCATGGTTTGCCCTTCTCTAGTGGTTACAGGTCTACACTCCCCATCACTGCTGCTGCTATCTCCTCCACCGTTGTTTCTGGATCCAGTGTCTTTCTTCTTCAACCATTTAATTGCCTAAAGATGTAACTCCTTTTCACATATGATGGAGTTACATTATACCAACAGTTTTCATATCTAGAGATGCTTAGAGTGGACTGAGAATCTACACTCTCCTGAGCATGTGCATAAGGCAATATACACACAAAAAAATGCTGGGAGAAAGGGGAAATTGCAACCATCTAGCATTTTTTTAATTATTATTTCCACTTTAACATCTTCCCCCAAAACCTAACCTTAACTTTAACCCTAAAATGTAAACTAAACCTTCTACTATCTGACTTACCTAACTTAACCCACATTCTATGCCTTAATATTTAACTAGCCCGTTGTTCATTCTACACTGGAAGCAGCCACACTAAATCATTCAAATTGTGCTGACAGCTGTGTGCTGAAAAATAACAACATTGACCTGTCTGCACCAAGGCCTATCAATCCACTCTGGGTCCTATTCAGGTCTATCCTCATAGCAGCAATAACTATTAAACTCCTACATTCAGCATTGCAAAGCTGCTACAGATATGGCATTCAACCATTCAAGATGATTACCATTGAAGATGCTGCTGGATACATGGCTTCTTTTGTGAACAAAAGAACCAAAAAACAGGAAATTACATTCTAACCATGTATTTCTAGGGAGTACAACACATCATGAATAACACTACCACCTAATAACAGAACTTCTAAATACAGTGTAGCACCCTCTACCAGTAGGTTGGTGCTGGTAAGGGTTATATTACCAGGGGTTGTTCAGCACAGGCATATTTAGGCATGCTTATGCTGCAAGCTAGGCCTGTCTGTTTTTATCTGCAGGCTGGGAGTGGTTAGAGTAGCAGTGGGTGTGATCACTTGTGCTCCAGTTCTGAGGCACCTTCCCTGCTTCCAGGGAGAATGTTCTGGAAGAGAGGCTGGGCCAAGAGCTGGAGTGGCAGGCCTGACCAATCCCTATCTGGTGTTGGCAGGGGGCAGGCATCCTAAATGAGCTGAGGTCACATGTCACTGGGGAGGAGAAGTCGACTGGGTGAAGTGAGGAATGGAGTGCTAGACAGAACGCAGGAGGACACCCCTTGGGGGGGGGGGGGGGGGGGGGGTGTACCGATTGCAGGAGGAGGCCCGGGGAGAGCTGTGAAGGAGCATTGCTTCTACACGGTCATTGCCAATGTCTCTGTCACCACACGGACGGTGGCAGGGAACTCCTGGAGCAGAGGGGCAGGAGAAGCTGTTGGAAAGCATGGTCTGGACAAGTTCCTCATCAAGGACTCAGGGCTGGAAGGCTGGTGAGGGGAGGTGCCAGGGAAGCTGTGAGGGAACTCTGCTTCTACACGGTCATTAGTAGAGTCTTCATCATGCACCCAGTGGATGAGGAGGAGTCCTGGATCAGAGAAGAGACTGTGGGGATGTGTGTCAAATAAGTGTGGCCGGAGGGCACTTGGTTTGCAAGTTGGGCTGGCTGGAAGCAGTAGTCCATTTCCTAGAAGACAGGCTTTTAACTTACTAGGCCTTCGGGGAGAAGTTCTGCAAGCCTCAGGCCTAGTAGCAGCAAGCCACCAGAGCCAGTAGAGGGGCTTATTCAGAGTGCATTCATACTACCCAATAGAAGAGGATGTATCATACTTCAATTAGCAACTACATGTTTGTACAGGAGGAACCAAGTCTGTACAGAAAGAAGCAAGTTTGGGCAGGAGGTGAAAAGATCTAAGACCATTGCTTTTACACAGTCAAAAGTGATGTTTCTGTCTCTCACACGGTGATGGATGGAGAACTCTTATGCCGCGTACACACAATCCGCCCCTGTGTGGGCTCCAGCGGACTTTTTGTTCCCAAAAGTCCGGCAGACTTAGAAAGAAGTCTTGACACAAAATTGTCCGCCGGGACAATCCACCCGTCTGTGTGCTAGTCCGCTGGACTTTTTAAATGAATGCCCACACATGGAGTAAAGTCCGTTCATTTTGAATGTGGCTCCAGGAGAAGACGGGACTAGTGAAGGAAGTGAATGTTGCCGCCTCAATTGACAAGATTGATACCTTGCGAGCCCCGTCGCCTGAATTTAAAGGGGAACCCCAACGCCGAAAAAACGGTGTGGGGGTCCCCACAAAGTCCATAGCAGACCCTTATCCAAGCACGCAGCCCGACCGGTCAGGAAAGGGGGTGGGGACGAGTGAGCGCCCCCCCCCCCTGAGCTGTACCGGGCCGCGTGCCTTCAATATGGGAGGTTCTTTGCGGCCCCCCCACCCCAAAGAACTCTGCCCCCATGTTGATGAGGAAAAGGGCCTCTTCCCGACACCCCTGGCTATTGGTTGTTGGGGTCTGCGGGCGGGGGGCTTATCAGAATCCGGGAGCCCCCTTTAATAAGGGGGCCCCCAGGTCCCAGCCCCTAACCCTATCTGAATGGGTATGGGGGTACGATGTACCCCTACGCATTCACCTGGGGGAAAAAAGTGTTAATAAAAAAACACAACACAGGTTTTTAAAATACTTTATTGGACAGCTCCGGAGGGCTTCTTCTGACTTCAGGGGTCTTCTCCCGACTTCGGGGGTCTTGTCCCACTCTTCGGTTCTTCTTGCCGGGCCTCTGCTATCTTCTTGCAGCTCTTTTACTAGCATTGGCCCGGTCTTGTCGCTGTCGCCTTCTTCTTCTGCCTTCTTCTTCTTCCATCTTCCTTCTCCTTCCTTCTTCTTCTCTTCTTTTTCTTCCTTCCGATGTTGACACAATGCTCTCTCCGACTGTAATGGCAGGGGCGCGTTGTGCGGCCGGATGATGTTACATGGTGACCCCACCCCTTATGACATCACCCGGTGACCCCGCCCCCATGCCTATATAAGTCGCCACACATACGCCATTTCTATTGGTGTGCTTACATCTTTGCATTGTGGTTAGGAGCTGGTTAGGAGATGTCATCTTTTCTTCTGCAGCCTTAATTCACATTTGCTGCTTATGAACAGGTACCTTTTGCATTTCTTCCCATAATGTTGGCTCAGACTGTGGCGCTGTAGAAACCATATATGCCAAGCTTCTAGCTGGGATGCCCTTATTGGTTCTGGCAGGTATTGGTTGCAAGCGGTTCAGCTTTCTTTTTCAGAGGATAAATCACTGATGCTGATTCAATTTCAATGATGTTCTGTTCCTTTTACTGCAGTACTGGTGGTGGGGCTTCTTGCTCAGGTTGTCGTTCAGTTGGGGCTGAGACCATCACTTCATGAGGTTTTTGACACATGGGCATTTCATTAATAGTTTATTACCTAATTGGTGTCTAGATACAGAATTCTGTAATTCTTCTGAGATTCCCTGTAGATGACAAATATACCTTCCTTAGCACAAGGTTCTCATTTCATATGCTTTTTTTATAAGAACCTGTACATATTCCAAAGATTCAATGTGTTTCATGCCAGGCTTTCTTCCATTCCATACCTAATATACTGTTCTCTCTGTTGCTTTTCCATGTAAGCGATTTTGGACATATTAGGCTGCCATAATAGCCTTTCTGAAGTACAGTATCTCACGAAAGTGAGTACACCCCTCACATTTTTGTAAATATTTTATTATATCTTTTCATGTGACAACACTGAAGAAATGACACGTTGCTACAATGTAAAGTAGTGAGTGTACAGTTTGCATAACAGTGTAAATTTGCTGTCCCCTCAAAATAACTCAACACACAGCCATTAATGTCTAAACCGCTAGCAACAAAAGTGAGTACACCCCTAAGTGAAAATGTCCAAATTAGGCCAAATTAGCCATTTCCCCTCCCTGGTGTCATGTGACTCGTCAGTGTTACAAGGTATCGGGTGTGAATGGGGAGCAGGTGTGTTAAATTTGGTGTTATCACTCTCACTGTCTCATACTGGTCACTGGAAGTTCAACATGGCACCTAATGGCAAATAACTCTCTTAGGATCTGAAAAAATTAATTGTTGTTCTACATAAAAATGGCCTTGGCTATAAGAAATTTGCCAAGACACTGAAACTGAGCAGCAGCATGGTGGCAAAGACCATACAGCAGTTTAACAGGACAGGTTCCACTCAGAAGAGGCCATGCCATGGTCAACCAAAGAAGATGAGTGCACGTGCTCAGCGTCATATCCAGAGGTTGTCTTTGGGAAATTGACATATGAGTGCTGCCAGCATTGCTGCAGAGGTTGAAGGGGTCTCATACAGGCAAATGGGCGTACATGTACGTCCCTTTAAATTTGCCGCCCTGCCATCAGGAGCGCGCTGCCGGCGGCGCGCTCCCGCGCTGGTCGGGACCCCCGTGAGTCCGGTCGCGGGACCCGCGGACTCGATCGCCGCGGGCATACCCGCGATCGTCTCACGGAGCGGCCAAATGAAGAAATGACGTTGTAAACAGCATTTCTCCATTCTGCCTAGCAACTAGTGACGCTGATCTCTGCTCCATGTGATTGGAGCAGAGATCAGTGTTCACTAAATGAAAGCCCAACCCCCCCACAGTTAGTAACACACACCTAGGAACACTTAACCCCTACACTGCCACCCACTGGTTAACCCCTTTACTGCCAGTGTCATTTACACAGGAATCACTGCATTTATATAGCAGTGAAAAATTTCCTATGGGTCCCCCACAATGTCGCAGTCACAATAAAAATCGCTGATCGCCGCCATTACTAGTAAAAAAATAAAAAATAAAAAATGATTAATAAAAATGCTATAAAACTATCCCTATTTTGTAAACGCTATAACTTTTGCGCAAACCAATCAATAATCGCTTATTCCGATTTTTTTTACCAAAAATATGTAGAAGAATACGTATCGGCCTAAACTGAGGGAAAAAATGTTTTTTTATATATTTTTGGGGGATATTTATTATAACAAAAAGAAAAAAATAATGCGTTTTTTTCAAAATTGTCGCTCTATTTTTGTTTATAGCGCAAAAAATAAAAACCGCAGGGGTGATCAAATACCATGAAAAGAAAGCTCTATTTGTGGGAAAAAAAGGACGTCAATTATGTTTGGGAGCCACGTCGCACGACCGCGCAATTGTCAGTTAAAGTGACGCAGTGCCGAATCGCAAAAAGTGGTCTGGTCTTTGACCAGCAAATTGGTCCGGTCTGAAAGTGGTTAATGGCTGTGTGTTGAGTTATTTTAAGGGGGCAGCAAATTTACACTGTTATACAAGCTGTACACTTACTACTATACATTGTAGCAAAGTGTCATTTCTTCAGTGTTGTCACAGGAAAATATATAATAAAATATTTACAAAAATGTGAGGGGTGTACTCACTTTTGTGAGATACTGTATATTGTTTGCATATGTGCATAAAAAAACATGCTTTTGACATTTTCATAAAGTGCAGTTTTATCATTTGTGTATTCTGTGCCATTATCGTTGTGGAGGCATTTTGGGCAAGATATTGTTCAATTTAATCTATACATAGCTTTAAAGGCTTCCCATTGTATTATACACAAGCCGGATGGATCCTGGGCTGTAAAAAAAACTCTTGCATGTCCCATTCAATCTCCTCATGTGAGCAGAATAATTTCAACCAAAAATTTCCAAGGGGCTTTAGTTAGCATAACTGGTGGGGATACCATAACATTTACCACTAAGAGAGCGTCAGTAACATGCAAAACTTGGAATATTGCTGCACTTGTTATTTTTATTGAAGCAATAAAATCACTGGTATGACAGAAACAAGAAAGATAACGCATTTCGCGCTAAAGTCAGCGTTCACTAAGGGAGCTTAATCAGATACACTTTGTGGTTTGTAGGTTAAATCTGAGATAAACGGAAGCATACTCAAGCTCCCCACTGCAAGATCAATCCCGGATAAAGTACCATGTGTTTTAGAGAAACATGTAATTGCCTAACATGTGGATTATGAAGCCTCCAGATATCCACCCAGCCCACCTCTTGCATCAACCTCACCAAGGGAGTACCCCTGGAGAGGGCAGAGGACTGAGGAACTGGGTGTCTATCCAAGGCTGGATTTAAGCAGCAGTCAAATTTAACTGTTATGAGCAGTGGCACCACAAGCACCGTCGCCACAAAAGGTGGAGGGATATACACACAGGCCAATATGCAATTCAAAATACCAATAGGACAGTGTATAAAAAACAACTAACCCTCAAAGTCAATCACCCTATCAAATTCTTGGAAGTCCAGTGCAGCGTGCACCATCACACTGACCCCTCGTGAGTAGGACATGTGCATGGAATGGTATGCCCATCCTACCCAGGAGTACCCTAAGCACTTCACCAACTCTGTAGTCAGGTGAGTTTCTAGGAAAATCATAGTGCACTTAAGAGGAGAGTGGATACCCTTAAAGTTCCAGGAAATTATCAGGACTGTCCTCATAAGAAAGGGAGCGGTTGTAATGCCACCCGGGTCACCCGGGTAAACATAGTATGACAGGGCACTTGCCACATGGCAGACGTGGCAATAACAATATGTCTTGGTAAGTCCTCATCATCTGGTGGAGACTGTCTCTGGTAGGTGCTACAAACTAGTAGCAGTAACAAATAATATTAAGGCAATACGGCCTTGCCTTGTACACACGGTCGGACATTCCGACAACAAAATCCATTGCATTTTTTCCCGACGGATTTTGTGCCAAACTTGTCTTGCATACACACAGTCGGACAAAGTTGTCGGAAAATCAGATCGTTCGGAATGTGGTGACGTTCGTTGCATATGATGGGACTACGTAGAGGCTAGTAGCCAATAGCTTTGGTCTCGTAATCTAATCTGGAATTCTCTACAAACGATCGGAAAAAGTCTGAACGGAATTTGGTGTCGTAAAATTTTAGATACAGCTCTGAAACTTTTTCCGTCAGGATTTCCGATGGAAAAAGTCCGATAGAGCCCACACACGATCGGATTTTACGACAACATAATCCATCTGAAAATCTGACCGTGTGTAAAGGGCATAAGTTTCAAAGGTGTTGCTGCTGGTATTATACCAGTGTGAGAAAACATACGCAACATAAGCATAAAGCAAAGAAGAACTTTCCTGAGTAACCACTGCCAGCAAGGCAGCCTGAGAGTTCAATATTGCATCCATAGTCAAGGAGGTGTACAAGTTGTCACACGTAAGCAACAACTTCACGTAGCTCACGTCTTCATCTGTCAAAATAAGTCCCCCAGCCAGAGAACAACATATCGGAAAAGGCATAAAAGAAAAGTAGATATATTGAGCCATAAAGATGAGGCACAGCTCGATACCAGGTACTAGACCATAATAAGCTTATGTATAAGTCTCCATCTTCCTCCTCTACATGTTGCTGAAGGGCCTGCTCATTACGAGCAAGCCAGGCCATCACCTCCATAGAAGATTCAAAGAATTGAGCTTGGCCTTTTACTGTACCCTTTACTGTACCTTTTACTGTAGTTTCGCTGGGTAGAGCATGGCATAGGATAATTGTAGGAACCACAATCTGCGCTTAATATCATGGAAATCTGCCCTGCGACTTTACACTTCTGCCGAGAAATTTGGGTAGAAAGACACCCTGGTGCCTTCGTAAAGGACATTGGCGTGTTCCCATGCTTGTCGCAACACCGCCTCCTGATCCTGGTAGTGGAGCAATTTCACCACCATAGATCTGAAGGGGGGCTCCCGGTGGGGAAGGATGAGATGGGACTCTATGGTCCCGTTCCACTGAAAATAAGGTAGAAAATCCCAAATATTTCCAGGAGCCAGTTTTCCATAAAGACTGTGAAATCCCTTCCATCAGCATGCTCTGGTAGGCCCACAATTCAGACATTGTTTAGTCAAAGACAATTCTCCATGTCCTCAGCCCTGTCATGGGCCTCTTTTGCCAACCAGAGAGCCGATATGGTATCCCGGGCCATTGGGGGCAGCTGATCTCCCATGTCACTAATACGGCTTTCCACTGCTGTAGTTCTCTCCTGGATTTTATGCATATCCTGACGTAGTAAGGACACATCCTCTCTCAGCCCTCCAAATTGGTCTTTTAATGTGTTAACAGAGGCAGTGCAGTTATTAACTGCCTGAAGGATATCTGCAAGCGTGGGCTGCTCTTGGTCACCTGTCTCCATCTCCTGTAGCAGCTGGCCCTGTGCATCTGCAGACTCTGACCCATCATTGCCTGGTGAAACTCTTGCCTGTTCCAGCTCCCCCATTTCATCAGGCATTTCATCAGGCTGAGACCGCTCCACCACCTCCCTGTGTTCTACCCCTAATGTGCCTGCCAACTTCTGGGCATAATACAGAATGTTCCTGGGAGGGCCTTTACCCTGCGTCTGCAGCATTTTCAGTGATTTGGCTCCAGTATCTTTCAACTTATCAGCACCACGCGACATTCCCTTCTGCTGGGCTACAGCGTCACCTTCTTGGAAGTCTGCGGCCAATGCTTCGGTCAGGTTGGAGCGGGTCATACCCCTGGTGCAGAGGGACGGCGGCAGTTCCACTGTGTCCACAAGGCAGGTGGCCAGCTAGGTGACCCAGTCGATTGACAGTAGGTAGGCTGGGGCAGGATCAATTATGGATCACTAGCAGGAGCTGTGGGAGAAGCTTCCTCTCACATGCCCATTCTGGCTACGCTCCCGAATCAAAGAACTTTACCGAGCCTTGATACTGAATCCTAAGTCTGCTAAGGTCAAGCATGCTAAATTGGAGGCCTTTATCTTTTATCCACTTACAAACATCAGTGAATGAGCGATGTTTCTGCTGTGTTTCAGCCAAAAAATCAGGAAACAGCATTATTTTAGCATATTCATATTGTAGCTTGGCGTGTTTGCAGATTTCCACAAAGGATTAAGTTACGATCACAGTAGTTGAAAAATCAGACCATTGCACCTGAAGGGCAATTGGCACTCTGTGGGCATGCTCCAGCACATAGGTAGGGGGTAAATCCCCCAGGGCCAATTATTGCTTGAAAAAGTGCTCAGGCAAAGATGGCTCACCAGTTCCAGATCTTCCAGCTGGGCTATATGGGAGGTGGTAATGTCCTCCACATCAAAGATTCTCTCCTCTGCTGTGGTGAGCCGACTCCTGATTTTGTTTAAGTCAAGGCAGATCAGCGTGCACTCAGAGGCCAAGTAACCTTTGCAAAGCTTCGAGGCAGTTTTATATCCATCTATGGCATCCATGATTGGCTTGGTGATGACCGGAGTCTCTGTCTCTGCACACAGAGAAGGTGGAGAAGCTGTGAGATCAGGCAATGGCCCCAGAGCCTCTGATCCTATCTGCCCAGCGGTAGTAGCTCAGCCAGCACATGCTGAAGTGGAGGAGGATAGGATGGCGGAGGTGGAGTCTAAGTTCCAGCCTCTTATAGGCTGCTGCAGCTGGGGATCAGCATGTACCACTTGCCCAAAGCTACAGGAGCACTACTGCAGGTAAAAAAGCTGAAAATTCGGAGTAGGTAAGCTAAAAGTCCCAGAGTAAGAATTGATAAAGTGGAGATCCTGAGAAGTGCAACTGATCCTGCTCAAATGCTGGAAACACCCCTTCTACCCCAGACATAAAGTGATATTAAAGTCTCAGTTTTTGAAGCACTGCAGCTTCTTTATCATTAAATGTTTGACTATGGTCCAGCTAAGCTGTGTGACTCAATAAAAAAATATAGCCCCATATTCTAGACTGGAAGACACCCCCCTACTCATTTTCCTCCCTCCTCCTCAAGCTAACTGGAGACACTTGTCCACTGTAGACACTTTGAAGTTCAGGGAAGCAGCACTGAGAGGGCAGCAGCATTAAATGTTGTAAACTGCTCAGGTAAGGAGTTTAAAGGATAAGTTCACCTTTCATAACATGTTACATGTTACACCCATATTCAGGGTGTAACATATAACATGTTTTGAATGCACCGACTCCCACACCTCCTCATTCCCTGCTGTGCCAGCTAATGGAGGGCTCTTCTCCACCCGCTAGCTGTCACAATTTTTTTTTAAACGTGGCCATTTGGGGCTTCGCCCACCCATCCGCATCACTCATTCTTTGCATTCCAAGCATTCCATGCTTTGTGAATGGAAAACTACAAGGTCTGGCAAGCTTTGCGGCTGTCGGCTTGTAGTTTTCAGTGAACTGCCACGGTGCTGGGAGCGATGTGGCAGTGCATTCATTCTTCCTGTCAGCATGTATCGGCTTCCTCGTACGAGGTATATGGAAGCCGATACACTGACAGGTCTGCAGGAGACCTGCATGGCATCAGCGGTCTGCTGATTGCTGGTAAAATGCTTTACATGCTCCTGCAACAAAAAATAATAAATGCACATTTTTTTACCCTGCAAAAAAAAATGTGCATTTATATTTTTTTTCTGAAAAGGTGAACTTATCCTTTAACAAATAGTTTACCGGGGATTTTTGTTTTCATTTTATTTTATTGTACGCAAGGTGTTAGGCTTAAAAAATGCAGAGGGTTTAATACCACGTTAACGAGCATTTCAACTTTGCAGGCGAGACCCACTGCAACATTTATTTTAAACCTTGAGGTCAGCTTTAATAATAAAGGTAGGTACGTCTTGTTCTTGATCTGTAATATTATGACATTTAATACGATATAACAGGTTTTCTTACAACTGTGCTTTAAATCATAGTAACAACTGAAAAACCCTCAATAAACATGCACTAAGCATTAGCCAAGTTGGATGAACTACAATTTTCTGAAAATAGCAAGTTTGGGCTTGGAACTGCAGAATTGAATTGAATTCGTGAGACAAGAATGAATTTTACAGTCTGCTGAGAGGCAGAAGCCAGTAAGTACATAATGAGTCTGCACCAACAGCTCCTGCACAGTCTGTGATGATTCTTCCAACAAACAAACATAAACACACAGAAAGAAAATTAACACATTCTATGTACGCCGCATAAACACTAAGGACGTTGTGCTTCGCTCTTTTATTTCTCACAGCTGGGGTGTCCTTGTGAGGCTCATTCAGATACGTACGATTTATTGGTAAAGCACTTCCTGCGATGTTTCGACTAGCACTGTTTTCCAGAGGTGCATTATGCATTTCGCTGCTCCTTCAATATACACCCATGTCAAGAGGCTTGTTTTTCTCCTAATGGTTACACAAGCTGCATTGTTCTCTTCTGTACATGTCAGATGAGCTGCACTTCTCTCTGACCACCACTAGGTGGAGCTTGTGATTTATCATAAACTGAACACTTTAAGATCTGGAAATTATGTAACAGGGATGACAATAAGTACGGTATGTTAGAAAAATGGAATGGAAGGGTATCAGCTTTTCAGAAAAAATAAATAAAAATAAAATAAAAACCTTTGACTTTTATTACATCTCTTGCTTGGATATTACTATACAATGGGGTGCACGGTGTAGACGAAATAAGCTCCATGACATAAGGGTTGAATTCATTTTGTTTGCATGCATTGTATCTTATAAATGCATCAGGTCTGAGGTTTGACAAATCTTGCATTTTTTTTTTTTTTTTTTTTGTAAAATGAATGCCGCAATAGAATTCAAGGTCTTTAGAATCTAAAAACAAGAATTCATTTTGCAGAACAGGTAATATGGGAATGAGAATCAAAGAATTAAAAAAAATTGTTCAGTAAGAAACAGGAATCGTCGTGGTTGGCATGCTGAGGTTTACAAGAGAGAAAGAACACTGGAAAAATGACCATATGCACAGGGGTTGTAGCCACTTCAAGGCATTGTGAAACAAAATAAAATCATTGGTCCTCTACTCATAGTCCCTGATTTCGAAGGGCTGTCACTGATTTGGAGCAATGTGCCTCTGTCCCTTTTTCCTCCTCCCTTGTCCCTCATTTTGGTCTTATCTACATAGATGTATATAAAATGCACTTTTTAAGTATTAAAAAGTGTTTTCCGGCACTAAACCTTTCATCTGATTTATAAATTGTTGCATTTGTAAATTCCAAAAAACAATATAAAGGAATAATAGTGGTAAAAAAAAGCACTTGTTTATTTAACCAATCTTGTTTTTTTGTACAATTCTCCTTTAACGGGGCATGGCAAGGTGGGTGTCCTAAGCCTGCATACTTTTTCTGATAGGTGTCCCTTATTCCCATCTCAAAGTTGGGAGGTTTGCCCTACCCTAGGGTTCCAGTGTACAGTATATGGTCGATTGGTAATATGTACTGTCTGTTAATTGGAATCTGGCATCATGCAAAGCTCCTGTGTGATTAGGCACCACATGAAGCAGACATTCCCAGAATACTCTACATACTCCAGGACAAGGAAACTAAAGCAGTTAGCTGATGCCGCGTACACACAACTGTTTTTTCCGTCAGAATAAACTCTGACGGTTTTTCCGACGTAGTTCTGCTGAAACGGACTTGCCTACACACAATCACGCCAAAGTCCGATCATTTAGAACCCAGTGATATACAACGCGTATGACGGGATTAGAAAAAGGAAGTTCAATAGCCAATAGCTGCCCTTGCGTCGTATTTGGTCCGTCGGAACAGCATACAGACGAACGGTTATCCCAATAGAAATTGATTCCGTCTGAAAGATTTAAAACATGTTCTATTTCTAGGTCCCTCAGAATTTTCGAGAAAAAAAAAGTCCGCTGAAGCCCACACACGATCAGAATATCCGATGAAATGATTCCACTGGACTTTTTCTGCCGGAAAGTCCGACCGTGTGTACGCGGCAATTCTCTGCTCTGGAAAGAGTCTAATATGTTTGAGTCTGGAAATAGCTGCTTCCATGTGATGATGTGACAATAATGATGTGTTTCGGAGTTGTGATTCCATTCTACCTTTCTTTATCAGCAGAGTCTCAGAATATATAAACCCAGCTAGGAAACTAGCATTTTGAAATGCAATTGGAGCCTGCTCCTTCTTTTCTCTACTGGATCTGTTTGTTCCAAAAAGAAAAAAGTAATCATAATGGGGTTGCATACATGTGCCAGGCCGGTAACTAGCAATTGCAAATACTTTGCTTCAAATCCAGGGAACTAGTGTTTCGTAAGGTGGGCCAGCAGTGGCAGTCTTTATACCCCCCACTACAGGTTTATTTTAACCTATTTTGGACAAAATATGTTCACAGGATATAGTTAACCACTTAAGGACCACGCCTCTTTTTGAGATTTGTTGTTTACAAGTTAAAAATAAATTTTTATGCTAGAAAGTTACTTAGAAAAAAATGTATAATGTTTGAGGGTTCTAACACCCTAGAGAATAAAATGGCGGTCGTTGCAATACTTTCTGTCACACCGTATTGGCGCAGCGGTCTTATAAGCACACTTTTTTTGGAAAAAATACACTTTTTTTAATTAAAAAATAATTCAACAGTAAAGTTAGCCCATTTTTTTATATTGTGAAAGATTATGTTACGCCAAGTAAATTGATACCCAACATGTCACGCTTCAAAATTGCGCCCACTCGTGGAATGGGGACAAACTTTTACCCTTAAAAATCTCCATAGGCGACATTTAAAAAATTCTACAGGTTGCATGTTTTGAGTTACAGAGGAGGTCTATGGCTAGAATTATTGCTCTCGCTCTAATGATTGCGGTGGTACCTCACATGTGTGGTTTGAATACCGTTTTCATGTGCGGGCGCTACACACGTATGCGTTCACTTCTGCACGCAAGCTCGGTGGGACGGGGTGGGTTTAAAAAAACATTTTTGTTTAAATTTATTTTACCTTTATTTTTTATTTTTACACTGTTCTTTTTTTTAAAAAAATAGTGTCACTTGTATTCCTATTACAAGGAATGTAAACATCCCTTGTAATAGAAAAACATTACATCTTAAATATGAGATCTGGGGTCAAAAAGACCTCAGATATCATATTTACACTAAAATTCAAAAAAAAAAAAAAAAAGTAATTTAAAAAAGTTAAAAAAAGGGCCGTTAAGAGCTATGGGCGGAAGTTTTTTTTATTTGTATTTGTTACTTTTTGGGGAGGGTGCATGTGTTTAGCACAGGGCCAATCGACACGGTCAAGGCAGAGGGTCAGAGGTCCTTCAGCCTCATAGGACAGTCAGAGTAAAATGATAACTCCTCCTACACGCTTTAACCAGACATTGATAGAAGTCACAAGACTGCTATATACTGCTGAAGAGAAAAGATATTTTGCAGTTTATAATTACTAAAATTATTGTATTTCCATGTTCTGTGTACTGTGGGATGCCAGATATGGTGAATGCAGGGTCTTGGGTTTATTAACACTTTAATGGGATACAGATGGAAAAAACTAACAGGGGTTATAACACTTCCTTACTCTATAATTTAAAAAAATATATATTTTTCCTTTAGTTCTACTATAAATAAAATACATGCAAAATATAAATTTGTCATGAGAAAAAGAAGGGGAAATGCATTCAAAAGAGTATAGCCAACATTTTGCTGACTGCACTGGCCAATCATATAGCATGATGTAGATCACATCTTGTTCAAAGAATGATGTACAAAAGTAGTAATGCAGTGACTGTACAGTATTTCACTCCATAAGACTGTATCAACAAGAAATGAGGTGAGTATGTATATATATATTTTTTTTTAACCATCATTAGAGGCAGTAGGTACATTCACAGAGCAGCTTTTGCACTACACAGATAGCCTGTGCAGTCACGTTAAAGCCACGTGTGAATATATAGACACTGCTCATGCACTAGCACAAGGTTTTTCAGACTACTCAGTTATGTGCCACCCCCCAAATATTCTAAAGTACTGGAGATGCACTGTCTAGTGCAAAATGTCTAATAGATCCCATAAAAACCTACATAGACTTTTCACTATGATCTCTGGGGTATCAGCTACTAGCAGCTAACACTAGAGTAACTATATGTTGCCACCAGGTTGTTCTGCACAGATATTATGAGTCCTGCAGTGTCCCACATAGCATGATGTGAGTACCACCTGTAGTGCACAGTGCACACTTTAAGTTACACAATGGTAGATGATCAGGTCATTCACCATGGCCATTAGGTAGCTTGTGTGGCATCAAGACCATATTATTCTTTAATTATAGAGTTTTCAGATGACTAATGTTGAGTGGTTTCAATAGTCTGCATCACACCATACATGCCAATGGAGTTTTAGATGAATACATCTGTAAGAATTGTTCCTGTACACATGACCATTCCGAATAATGTCATCTCATTGGAGCAAAAACATGCCTTGGTCAGGGTTGTTGTAAGGACAAAATAATCTAATTTGCTGCAGCAACTATTCCATGTACAGTATGTGCAACTCCTACCTAAAATATACCAGGCTGGTCCTCCTCTATAGGGGTATCTAAAACACGTTGGGGAAGGAAGAGTGGATGTACTTCTCGTGAAAACCTGTCACACTCCCTTACATTTTCTCATCTGCTGTAGAAACAATAAAAAGCATTGTGATGGGCTGCCATAAAAGAGACCATGCTAACTCTGCTTCACGGTTCATAAACGTGATTCTTGTAGCTGTCCATCTTATATTCTCTCCATTCTCAGTATTTTCCTCTGAGAACATGTGGCCTTTGCAAAATTAAGTGTTGGTAATAATGGCCTCAGTAAAGTTTTAAAGGACAGATCATTCTCATTCATTTTCTAAATTGATCAGTTCAAGAAGGGTAAATTGCAGGACACGGAGACTAGGACACCGCACAATAAGATGGTCAATGACTATTTATTGATCTGCTGTAATAAATTCAGAGTGCAGCCTACAATGGGACAGGTTGAATGCATTGTGTCTGCTAACTGGAAAAGTTACATCTAAAGAGTGTGCGGGATTATTCTTTTTGTCTAATTATTCGAGCAGCTGAGGCAGTAAGGTTCAAGGTCTTTGAAAGCTTTTGGATATGAATGACAGTGGTGACAGCTGATGGCAGTGTTATATTTAGCATCAAGCATTATGCAGAGTGGACAAACAAAATCTGTGCCTGTTTGTTTTGGAGACAATGAATGCCTTTTGGGTTACTATTTTAGCAAGACGTAAGCGAATACGGGGCTGGGGTGACCAGGCACTGAATTCTCTCTACCTCATTGTGACAAATTTCCAGTCACCTCGTCCCTCCTCCTCCTCTCCAGCCCATTTTTATCAACCCAGCCACAACAAACTGTGCTAATGACAATCTGATTGGAAGGTATAATTAGTCACAGCGAGGACCTGCCTCACTTCCTTGTGCTGCTTATAAAACAGGAACACAACCTGCAATTATCAGGAATTGTCAGAGGATGAGGGGTCTGGATCAGATCCCTCCTTTGACATACAGATTTAACTCCTTCCTGTCCCATATGGCAGATTCAGTCTAGCAAATAGTGATGGACGAACTTCCGACGGGACGTTTCGCGAACGCGAAATGCGAACGGACCCAAACGTTCGCGAAACCGACCGTTCGCCGCGGGCCCCATTGACTTCAATGGGAGGCGAACTTTGCAAACCTTCATGTCGAATTTGCGGCCACGTGGTAATTATTAGGGGGTAAAACGTAGTCCCACCATCTGGACAATGACATAATACATGTATGAGGTGAATTTGGGATCGATAACTACAAGCATTTTTATTTTATTTGGGAAATTGTTCTAACAATTCAGGACTATGGAGCTAATGAAGGCAATGGAGGAGAGGGAAGGTCAGGGACCAGGGTAGGCAAAGAAGAGGGTGCAGGAGATGATCACCAGCAGCGTGACATACCGGAATGACACATGCACCGTGATAGAGGCATCTGACAGCAGCACCGTAATACAGAGCACTGACAGCAGCACCGTGACATACAGCGCTGACAGCAGCACCGTGACATACAGCGCTGACAGCAGCACCGTGACATACAGCGCTGACAGCAGCACCGTGACATACAGCGCTGACAGCAGCACCGTGACATACAGCGCTGACAGCAGCACCGTGACATACAGCGCTGACAGCAGCACCGTGACATACAGCGCTGACAGCAGCACCGTGACATACAGCGCTGACAGCAGCACCGTGACATACAGCGCTGACAGCAGCACCGTGACATACAGCGCTGACAGCAGCACCGTGACATACAGCGCTGACAGCAGCACCGTGACATACAGCACTGACAGCAGCACCGTAAGCAGCCCCAGGAGGAAGTCAGCACAGCACAGGGATGGTGTGATCCCCTCATAATAAGAACCCCCAGGAGGAAGTCAGCACAGCACAGGGATAGTGTGATCCCTTCATAATAAGAACCCCCAGGAGGAAGTCAGCACAGCACAGGGATATCATAAGCAGCCCCAGTAGAAATATGACACCGCTCAACCTCTTCAAAGAGGAGGGTAGGGGCATATAGTACGGTGTGCTTTTTTGGGTCAAGGAAGTGAGCCAAATGAATTAAGAAGGTCTGTGTGCTTGATTAAAAAAATAGTTTATAGACATATACATGGTCTACTGGTCACATGTGTTGAATTCCTCCGAGATCCATGCCTCATTCATTTTTAGAAATGTGAGGTAGTTAACACTGTGGTGAGCTAGGCGAGTACGCTTATCGGTCACAATCCCCCCTGCTGCGCTGAACGTCCTTTCGGACAGGACACTGGATGAGGGGCAAGCCAACAGTTCGATTGCAAATTGGGCAAGCTCTGGCCAGAGGTCAAGCCTGCCCACCCAGTAGTCTAGGGGTTCATCACTCCTCAGAGCGTCCACATCGGCCGTTAACCCAATGTAGTCGGACACCTGACGGTCTAGGCGTTCCCTGATGCTGGATCCGGATGACACCTGTCGATGGGTCGGCTGAAAGAATGACCTCATATCCGAAGTCACCAACACATCTTCAAACCGGCCTCTTCTTGCAGGCGCTGTTGGATTGGTACCCGCAAATCCTTCTCTGGGAGTGGGAATTGCTCCTCTGCCAGCGCACGCAAAAGCAGAATGCAGCATTTCTCGAAGCAAGGCCTGGAAGTGCTGCATTCTGACAGCCCTCTGCGACGGCGGTAACATTTCCGCCATTTTGTGTTTGTACCGGGGGTCTAAGTACGTTGCCACCCAGTACTGGTCCTTGACCCTCATGCTTTTTATACGGGGGTCCCTATTAAAACACTGGAGCATGAAGGCCCCCATTTGCACTAAAGTGGAAGCGGTGTGGTGGCCTGGCTCCTGCTCATCATCCAGGATAATGTCGTCCTCTTCATTCTCCTCTCCCCATCCTCGCACAACAGGGATCCCAGAAAGGTTTAAAGCATGCTCTTCTTGCTCCTGCTCATCCGCCCCGGCACCATCCTCCTCTGACTCCTCATCAGACTCCTGTTGTTGACTTGTCTCAGATAGAGTAGCCCCCCCTGGGAATTCATCCAGCATTGCGACTTCCTCATCTTCCCGCTCCTGCTCCTCCACAGCCTGATCAATGACACGACGCAATGCACGCTCCAGAAAGAAGGCATAAGGTACCATGTCACTGATGGCGCCATGGCTGCGACTGACCAGTTTGGTGATCTCCTCAAATGGCCGCAGAAGTCTGCATGTGTCGCGCATGAGCAGCCACTGGCGCGGTGAAAAAAAACCCAGCTCCCCAGAACCGTTTCTTTCGCAGAGTTCATACAGGTAGACGTTAACTGCACGTTTCTGCTGGAGCAGCCTATCAAGCATATAGAAGGTTGAGTTCCATCGCGTCGGGCAATCGCAAATAAGACGTCTGACCGGCAGATGGTGTCGCCGCTGAATGTCAGCAAGGCGAGCCATGGCCGTGTAAGATCTTCTGAAATGGGCCGAGATTTTCCTTGCCTGCCGCAAGATGTCCTGGACCCCAGGGTATTTGACAAGGAATCGCTGCACGACCAAGTTTAAGACGTGTGCCATGCACGGCACGTGCGTGATTTTGCCCTGTTTCAATGCGCTAAGCAGATTGGCACCGTTGTCACACACCACTTTACCAACTGTCAAATTGAGCGGTGTTAGCCACTCATCTGCCTGTGAACGCAAAGCTGAAAGGAGTGCCGGGCCAGTGTGGCTCTTTGCTTCCAGGCACAACAGACGCAGCACGGCATGGCAACGTCTCACCTGGCATGTGGAATAGGTTCTGGGGAGCTTGGGCGGTGCAGTGGAAGAGACGCTAGCAGCGGAAAAGGAGGAGGCAGCTGAGGAGGAGAGGGAGGAGGATGGAGTAGGAGGAGGAGAAGAAGAGTCAGGCCTGCATGCAATCCGTGGCGGTAAAACCAAATCTACACGGGTGCCACGGGTTACATGCTTGACGGCCGTCAGAAGGTTCACCCAGTGGGCAGTAAAACTGATATACCTTCCCTGCCCGTGTTTGCTAGACCACGTGTCTGTGGTCAGATGTATCTTGGCACCGACACTGTGTGCCAGAGATACATTCACTTGCCGCTGAACATGGCCATATAGCTCTGGGATGCCCTTCTCTGAGAAATACTTCCTTCCTGGGACCTTCCATTGTGGTGTTCCAATGGCCACAAATTTGCGAAAGGCCTCCGAGTCCACCAGTTTATATGGCAGTAGTTGGCGGGCTATGAGTTCTGACAAGCCAGCCGCCAACCGTTGGGCAAGAGGGTTATCCGGCATCATCATTTTTTTACGCTCAAACATTAGGCCCACGGAAGCCTGCCTTTTTGCAGAAAAATGTGAGCTTGGCGTGATGGAAGGTGGAGTGGAGGACAATTGTGAGGAGAGAGGAGAAGGAGAAGTAGAAGACGAGGCTGGACGGTGAGAGCCTGCAGTGTGGCTTTGTGTGTTCCGTTGCTCCCACTGGGCTCGGTGATGGCTGCTCATGTGCCTTCTTAAGGCGGTCGTCCCTAGGTGAGTATTGGGCTTACCGCGACTAACGCGTTGACTGCAAAGATTGCAGATGGCAACGCTATTGTCAGCAGCGGACACGTTAAAAAAAGCCCACACTGCGGAGCCATGTGCCGGTGTCCTGGGAGCGCCAGATGTGACCGTACATGGTCGATGACTCGCTCCTGATACATTTGCAGTCTGCTTTGTCCCTGCTGTGCAATGTAAGTCATTGCTGCTTCTCCTCCCTATCTGCTGGTCCATATCTCCCTCTGAACTCCCCTCCTCTTCCTCTCTTGTGGGCACCCACGTGACATCACTAGACACGTCATCATCAACGTCACCTTCCCCACCGCTATAAGTAGAGATCTCGGAGTAGGCAGCAACACCGGGGACCAACCTCCTCCTTGGGCTGATCTGGGTACTGGCGTCAGACTGCTGAGTAGCGCTTGTTGCTACCTCCTCTTCCTGATCCAATACCAAGAGTGGCTGCGCATCAGAAATGTCCTCTTGATATGGATCGGAAAATAATTCCAGTGACTCAAGCGGAAGGTATGTGGTGGTGGTGGTGGTGGTCGTGTTGTTGGTGGTAGTGTCTTTGGGGGTGCACATAGCAGAGAGTGAAGAAGAGGGTGCAGATCGAGAGGATGAGGAGGGTGCAGAAGAGTAAGGCTGAGCGAGCCACTCAACCAAGTCTGGTGCATCCTTTAAAGTAATTGAACGCACCTTCTGCAACTTCCCACTTTGGCTCAAGCCTGTTGCTCCTGCCCTACCCCTACCACCCCTGCGGAAGGGCCTGCCTCTTCCTCTGCATGTCATTTTTTAAATGACCCTGTGACAAAACTCTTAGTCCCTATACCGCTGAAGGACTGCTGCAGTATAGGTGAGCGGTCAGCAGTGGTGCACGTCAACCCTATCTATTGTGGACCTATAGCGGTCCTTACAGAACAGCAGACTGTACCGCACTCAAGCCTATGTACCGTAGCACCCTATACCAAGTTACCAGTCCTTATAAGAACTTTTGTGGACCAAGCAGGTTGTGTATTAGTGTTTAGCAGACTGTACGTCAGTCCCTATACCGCTGAAGGACTGCTGCAGTATAGGGCAGCGGTCAGCAGTGGTGCACGTCAACCCTATCTATTGTGGACCGATAGCGGTCCTTACAGAACAGCAGACTGTACCGCACTCAAGCCTATGTACCGTAGCACCCTATACCAAGTTACCAGTCCTTATAAGAACTTTTGTGGACCAAGCAGGTTGTGTATTAGTGTTTAGCAGACTGTACGTCAGTCCCTATACCGCTGAAGGACTGCTGCAGTATAGGGCAGCGGTCAGCAGTGGTGCACGTCAACCCTATCTATTGTGGACCGATAGCGGTCCTTACAGAACAGCAGACTGTACCGCACTCAAGCCTATGTACCGTAGCACCCTATACCAAGTTACCAGTCCTTATAAGAACTTTTGTGGAACAAGCAGGTTGTGTGTTAGTGATTAGCAGACTGTACGTCAGTCCCTATACCGCTGAAGGACTGCTGCAGTATAGGTGAGCGGTCAGCAGTGGTGCACGTCAACCCTATCTATTGTGGACCGATAGCGGTCCTTACAGAACAGCAGACTGTACCGCACTCAAGCCTATGTACCGTAGCACCCTATACCAAGTTACCAGTCCTTATAAGAACTTTTGTGGAACAAGCAGGTTGTGTGTTAGTGATTAGCAGACTGTACGTCAGTCCCTATACCGCTGAAGGACTGCTGCAGTATAGGTGAGCGGTCAGCAGTGGTGCACGTCAACCCTATCTATTGTGGACCGATAGCGGTCCTTACAGAACAGCAGACTGTACCGCACTCAAGCCTATGTACCGTAGCACCCTATACCAAGTTACCAGTCCTTATAAGAACTTTTGTGGACCAAGCAGGTTGTGTATTAGTGTTTAGCAGACTGTACGTCAGTCCCTATACCGCTGAAGGACTGCTGCAGTATAGGGCAGCGGTCAGCAGTGGTGCACGTCAACCCTATCTATTGTGGACCGATAGCGGTCCTTACAGAACAGCAGACTGTACCGCACTCAAGCCTATGTACCGTAGCACCCTATACCAAGTTACCAGTCCTTATAAGAACTTTTGTGGAACAAGCAGGTTGTGTGTTAGTGATTAGCAGACTGTACGTCAGTCCCTATACCGCTGAAGGACTGCTGCAGTATAGGTGAGCGGTCAGCAGTGGTGCACGTCAACCCTATCTATTGTGGACCGATAGCGGTCCTTACAGAACAGCAGACTGTACCGCACTCAAGCCTATGTACCGTAGCACCCTATACCAAGTTACCAGTCCTTATAAGAACTTTTGTGGACCAAGCAGGTTGTGTATTAGTGTTTAGCAGACTGTACGTCAGTCCCTATACCGCTGAAGGACTGCTGCAGTATAGGGCAGCGGTCAGCAGTGGTGCACGTCAACCCTATCTATTGTGGACCGATAGCGGTCCTTACAGAACAGCAGACTGTACCGCACTCAAGCCTATGTACCGTAGCACCCTATACCAAGTTACCAGTCCTTATAAGAACTTTTGTGGAACAAGCAGGTTGTGTGTTAGTGATTAGCAGACTGTACGTCAGTCCCTATACCGCTGAAGGACTGCTGCAGTATAGGTGAGCGGTCAGCAGTGGTGCACGTCAACCCTATCTATTGTGGACCGATAGCGGTCCTTACAGAACAGCAGACTGTACCGCACTCAAGCCTATGTACCGTAGCACCCTATACCAAGTTACCAGTCCTTATAAGAACTTTTGTGGACCAAGCAGGTTGTGTATTAGTGTTTAGCAGACTGTACGTCAGTCCCTATACCGCTGAAGGACTGCTGCAGTATAGGGCAGCGGTCAGCAGTGGTGCACGTCAACCCTATCTATTGTGGACCGATAGCGGTCCTTACAGAACAGCAGACTGTACCGCACTCAAGCCTATGTACCGTAGCACCCTATACCAAGTTACCAGTCCTTATAAGAACTTTTGTGGAACAAGCAGGTTGTGTATTAGTGTTTAGCAGACTGTACGTCAGTCCCTATACCGCTGAAGGACTGCTGCAGTATAGGTGAGCGGTCAGCAGTGGTGCACGTCAACCCTATCTATTGTGGACCGATAGCGGTCCTTACAGAACAGCAGACTGTACCGCACTCAAGCCTATGTACCGTAGCACCCTATACCAAGTTACCAGTCCTTATAAGAACTTTTGTGGACCAAGCAGGTTGTGTATTAGTTTTTAGCAGACTGTACGTCAGTCCCTATACCGCTGAAGGACTGCTGCAGTATAGGGCAGCGGTCAGCAGTGGTGCACGTCAACCCTATCTATTGTGGACCGATAGCGGTCCTTACAGAACAGCAGACTGTACCGCACTCAAGCCTATGTACCGTAGCACCCTATACCAAGTTACCAGTCCTTATAAGAACTTTTGTGGAACAAGCAGGTTGTGTGTTAGTGATTAGCAGACTGTACGTCAGTCCCTATACCGCTGAAGGACTGCTGCAGTATAGGGCAGCGGTCAGCAGTGGTGCACGTCAACCCTATCTATTGTGGACCGATAGCGGTCCTTACAGAACAGCAGACTGTACCGCACTCAAGCCTATGTACCGTAGCACCCTATACCAAGTTACCAGTCCTTATAAGAACTTTTGTGGAACAAGTGAGTTGTGAATGTTTAGCAGACTGCAGCAGAAGGGCAGCAGTCAAGTATAATATCCTTTCTATATTTGGAAGAAAGAATATTATACATGTACAAGCCTATTACTGTACCACTGATACCAGTCCTGAAAAGAACCTTTGTGGAACTAATAATAACAGCAAGTCTTTAAAATTACCCTCACTGCCTGACAACACTGCTTCCTTCCTGTCCCTATACAAATTGGCAAAAAAAGAGAACGATTAGTGGTTACTGGAACAGCTCTTTTGTGGACCTTGATAGTAACAGCTAATGATGATGATGATGATGATGATGATGAAAGACTAATCTGGCTGTCCCTGTAGCATACACCGTCCTTTCCCTTTCTCTAAACTAACAAAAGACACTCAGGCTGCTGCAAGAATCAGCAGCACAGCAAACCTATCAACACCTAACACCTATACCAGTCCTGAAAAGAACTTTTGTGTACCAAATAGCTAGTGGTTTATCTCTCCCTACTCCACACAGGAACCTGTCCCTATCTTAACAGAAGAAAGAATGTAAAATGGCCACCGGATCGGGTGTATTTATAGGTTAGGGGGAATGTACAAGTGTCCATGTGCTGTCATGTCTCAATTGGCTGTCCTGTATCACATGATAAACGTGTCACCAAAGGTTAAAGTTCTTGTATACATTAAACACGTAAGTCCGCCGCGGCGAACGACGGAAAAAGGCGTTCGAACGTGCGGACCGCGAATGTCGGAAATTCGCCGCGAAACGACCGCCGGGCGAACCGTTCGGCCATCACTACTAGCAAACATATGCAAATTATCCCTTAAATACACAATGCTCATTAAGCGGATCTCAGCTGTGCATGCTAAGTCCTGATATAGAAGCTTTAAATAAATACACAGTATGTAACACTCATTAAAAGTGAAAAAAATATATTAAGCTCTATAGTAGAGGGAATATATATATGTATATATATATATATATCTATATATATGTATATATATATATATATATATATATATGTATATATATATATATATATATATATATATATATATATATATATATATATATATATACACACACATTACACACACACACACACACACACACATATATATATATTTATGGCTGGAGCCCTATGGCCGATACGTATCTGAACAAAACAAGCTTATCATGAGACACCTTTTATGAAATGGACCTGAAAGTGTGCCCTGGTCTAATGGACGGTATACCAAAATAAGGGGGCATACCCAGTAATCAGAATGAATATGATTGAAGAGAAATGTTTTTTGATAAATGCCCTAAAAAGGGGATGGGAGGGAGGGTATTGCGCACCGGAAACCGACAACCACCACAGGCGAACGGGCTGGTTAAATACCCCCCGGGCTCCTCCCATAAATTCAGGCCACCATACTGGCCTTCCTACTTATGGCTGGAGCCCTATGGCCGATACGTATCTGAACAAAACAAGCTTATCATGAGACACCTTTTATGAAATGGACCTGAAAGTGTGCCCTGGTCTAATGGACGGTATACCAAAATAAGGGGGCAAAACAGTCAGGTAGGGATAAGAGAGTTTTATTGTTTCCTGGTTAATTTTATTGAGCCAGTTGAGTGAATGCTCGAGACATCTCCACCTGTGGGTTAGGGATGTACCGAGTGAAGCAGGCCGACTTCCACCTGCCCAACCTTTTGATGACGTGGTCCGGGACCCCATGCCGGGATGCGGATGAAGCTGCTCCAATGCGAAAGGAGTGGCCGGAATACTCACTAGGATTGAGGAGCAGGTTGCGGAGGAGAATCCTGATATGCTTAACAAATTGTTGGTTAGTTAGTGGTTTCACCGGGAAGGGCAAAAGTGGGCTAGAGTCCGGGAGCTCGGGCAGCCGAGCGAGAAACTGTGTAAGCATCGTGACCGGGCACCAGGCATTGTTGGTTTTGTAGAGGTGGATGTCTACGCCGGTGCCTGTCTGCTGGGTCTTGGTTACCGGGAGGTGGAGGATGAAATGGTCCTGGTGACGGAGCAGATGACATCTGCGGAGGACTGGGCCGTGTAGGCTGTTGTGAGTAAACTCACCGGGCCGAAGGAAGCCATAAAAGGCTAGGTAAATGGCTGCCTGTATGACCAGACTGGGGAGAACACCAAAGGGGTAGCTGTTGAGTATGGTGGACATGTCCCTGAAGATGGCACTGGTGATGGGGAGCCGCTTGACTTTTACTGGCGGCTGTTGCTTTTGGATGCCGCGTAATATGGCTCGGACAGCGTGGGACGAGAAAACAGAGGGTTTGGTAGGATCCTGGATTGAAAGGAAGTGCTGAACACCAGCTAAGTATAAGCGAATGGTGTTAAAAGACAAGGCCAGTTGGTTGTGGCAGTACGAGATGAAGGCTAGAATGTGTCTAGTATCTGTGGGGGTGCCTACTGAGGAGGTGACCAGAAATGCGTTGAAGGTTCTCCAGGCTACCTGGTAGGCTTTGAGAGTATTGTCCGATAACGAACGGTTGATGAGCTGCGTGGCTCCTAGTAAATGCGGCTCTAGTCCAGGGTCAACTGCGACCAATGCGGGATAGGCGCTGATGCGGCATCTGCACTGGGAACCTGTAGAAAGAAGGACCGGAAATTAAAGCGGGAGAGGGCGTCAGCTGCCCGGTTATATTTCCCTGGGATAAACATGCAGATGACGTTAAATTGGTGCTGTAGTGACAGCTGCACCAGCCTGCGTAGGAAGGACATCACGGAGGGGGATTTAGACCTGCCTTTATTGACAATTTCGGCTGTGGCCTGATTGTCGGTGGTGAAGCCTACCGTTTGTCCGGACCAGGTAGGGCCCCAGAGCTGGGCGGCTGCAACCATGGGGTAGAGCTCGAAGAGTGAAGAGGATTGACTAAAGCCCGGGATGCTAAGTATCTGAGAAGGCCAGGGTCCGGCGAACCAATGGTGGCCAAAAATTGCTGCGAACCCTGTAGAGGCCGCGGCGTCTGTGACTACCTGTGGTGAGAGAAGTGAAATGCACGGGATGAAAAGGGAGATGCCATTCCAGTTGGACAGGAACTCGTCCCACATTGCCAGGTCTGCTAAAGCTGCGGTGTCTAGGCAAAGGATATGATCCGGGTCTTGAGCCTGGGACAGGTAGACCAACAGTCGTGAGATAAAGGAACGGCCTTGTGGGATAATGCGCATGGCATAATTGAGCATGCCCAACAGTGACTGCAGCTGTCTCCTAGTACATCCCCTGGTCCGAGTGAACTCGTGAAGTGCCGCCCTGATGCGGGTTAGTTTGTCAAGGGGCAGGCTGGCTTTCATGGAGCCGGCGTCTAAAATAACACCCAGGAAGGTGATTGAATGTGCGGGTCCGTCCACCTTATGCTCAGCGATGGGAACATTGAGGTTCCCGAAAACGGTCCTTAACTTGTCAAGATCTCTGGGAAGTGCGCCTGGCCGTTCTATCAATAAAAAATCATCTAAGTAGTGGATAACTTGCTGACAGCCGACCTTGTGTAAGAGAATCCACTCGAGAGATTGGGCAAATATGTCGAACAGCCACGGGCTGCTTTTGGAGCCGAACGTCAACTTCGTGGCGAAGTAGTATTGATCCTTCCACTTAATCCCGTGCCAGCACCAGAGGGACGGGTGGATAGGTAACAGTTTAAAGGCGTCGGATATGTCCGCTTTCGCCAGCCATGCGCCTGTGCCTACTTTAAGGATGGCCTGGATTGCCATGTCCACTGAGGAATATTTTAAGGAGAATTCTTCAGAAGGGATCAATGAGTTTAAGCTAGGGATGTGAGAAAAATGAGGCGCAGACAGGTCATACACTAAACGATTTTTATTGGAAAACTTGCCCTTGACAAGCCCAATAGGGCTAACTCTCCACATATTGAAGGGGGGCTGAGTGAAGGGGCCTATAACGAAGCCTCGATCCACCTCGTTCTGCAGCAGCAGGTCGATGGCCTGTTCGTCAGAGGCTGCTGAGCGGAGGTTTCTGCACTCGTGGGTTTGGTGAGGTAGGGAGATGAGGCCGGTGTGAAAACCTGCGGTGAAGCCGCCTATGAGGAAGGTGGTTAGTGAAGGAGTGGGGTGCGTGTTGAGGTAGAAGCCCAGGCAAAGTATGTCTATACGGCTCAGTCATGAACCTTTGTGCGCTTTGACCTCGCACAAATTCCTGGGGTGCGCCCTGTGGCATATAACGCAGATATGCAGTAGACGGCACTGGCTGTAATTACAAGAACCGTAGTTGAAGTTATTGCAGATGGCCGCGCCCCCAATGGTTTGGACCGTGCGTCCAAACTTGTCCACCTGGTTTTTTGGTGCCGAGCCTGATGGGCCTGGGGCTGCGGCAGAGGTGGAGGGAAATTCTACCGGGCGAGTAGCCGGTATGTTGGCGCACCAGGGAGCGGTATGGGTGGAGGACTGGCAGACGGCACACAGGGGTGAACGAAGGCCGGCAAAATGCCGGCAGAATAGTTCCGTGTCCATCAGGCTCCAGTCTGTGAGAGACTGGAACTGTGCCAGTTTGGCGGCTGCTTTCGCTGAGAAGGAACGATGGTAGTCGTAGAATGCAAAGCCACCATATTTGTACCCCAGGTCCACCACCGTGTGGAGATACAAATCTAATTCAACCCTCCTGGCAGGAGAGGCTGAGCAAACGACATCTCTGAGCATGCCGAAGGCTAGGGTAAACTCGGGGATGGATAGCTTCCGGTTTAGCCTGGGGTCCTTAGCTTTGAGAACTACGGATACATCCCCCCAGGTGTAAGCCTTGTTCTCTGCCAGGTCATGCACCGAAATGAGCAAGGAGGCAAGGTTAACATCCTTGCCGTCCAAGATGTCCTTCCTAATGCTGGCCGGCACAAGATGTGCTGGACAGACCACGGGACATGTGCCTTCGGTACCTGTTGGTAGAAGAGACGGGACTGCATCCGGAACAGTGGTGGCTGTAGCTGGAGGTGTTTCTAAGAGGGTCACCCTGGTTTGAACATCCGTGACCGAGCTGGCCAGAGACGACACCATGGTATGTAGTTGACCTATGGCCGAAGAGATGGACTGCAGCGTAGCCTGAGGCGGGGTACTAGGCCCGGCGGTAGCTGGGGGGGCAGAGAGGAGCCTGAACAGCTCTGCCTTCCTAGCTGTGGCTGGGAAGGGAATGCCCCTGCGTCTGAGCTCCGCTGACAGCCTAGGGATAGTCCAGCCCCTGAAAGACTGAATGCTGTCGCCCACTGAAGGCGGGCGAGGTGACAGGGGGGCAGTAAGGTCTTCACTGCTGGTCTGGGACATGGTTCCTGATGGATCGAGCCCCGGGAGTGATGTCCTATCTCTTTTGGGGAAGATAGATGGACGACCGGAACCTATAGAGGATGACAAAGTCAAGACTGTTTCTCTATTTTCCAAGTGAGCCCACCTGTTGCTTGGGTACTAAGGCGGAAGCGAACGCGAATACACATATATACTGACGTTCCTTCGCCTACATACATATGTGTACCGGTCCGTCTTGCTGACGCCTTTTCCACTCCTAGCCCTTCTTTTTTTTTTTTTTTCCTTTTTTTTTACCTGGGAGACGATGTCCAAGCTGGTGCAGGGTGGACCTACTAAGCTTTGACTGACCTGGAGAGAGAAACAACAGATGACATTTGTTTGAAGGAGCCTAACAAGGAAAACTGGCATGTGACGTAAGTAGTTGGCTAACACAACTGAAGTGCACCGGTGAGTAGATATTTCTGCGCCATGATTCCTAAACCATCACGCCGTTATTCCCTCATTGTTTCTGTTATCCTTTTGAGATTCCGTTTTTTTTTTTTTTTTTTTTTTTGGCCCAGCGCCAGACAACCTGTGGAAAAAATAAATGAAATGTGGCTGTTCCCTCTGGGGCACGCCGAACCGTATCGATGCATCATAGATGCTACTGGATTCGGATCGGAGCGCTATAAGTGACCATGAAATGAAGCACGATTTGCCGTGACAGAGGCACAAACTGGTCGTGTCGTTAGTACAACTGACAGCAGAACGGACTCTGGAGCACGTACTGAAATGAGGGCAACAACCTGGGGGCGAACCGGAACGAATCGGTGCATCCGATCGTGCGACTGGATTCGAACCGGAGCGCGGAATGTGACAGTGAAATGAATGAAGGACTACTGTCATGACAGAGGCCTGGAATGGCCGGCCCCAAACTGAGGCTGGAACCAACCCGGATTTCTGGAGCATGCACTGAAATGAGGCCGAAAAAGCTACAAAATGTGGGACCGTCCGGGCGAATCGATGCAACGAAATGCGACCGGATTCGACCCGGGCGAACTAGATGAGGATGAAATGTTTTCCCATGGTAGAGCTGCGACTCGGAGAGGGCGCGACTCGCAACCGTCAACGAACGGGCTCTAGCGCATGTACTGAAATGAGGCCAACGACAACTGGGACACGTCGACCAAACCTGTGCGTTTTTTTTTTTTTTTTTTTTAAACGACTGGTATTGGTTCGAACGTAGTGGTGACGTGAAATGAATCCCATGACAGGGCCCGGGTTGAAATGGTAACGCACGGGCTCTGGAGCATGTACCGAAATGAGGCCAAGCTATTTGGGACACGTTTAATCGAACCTGTGCGTTTTTTTTTTTTTTTTGCAAACGACTGGTATCGATTCGAACGTAGTAGGTGACGTGAAATGAACCCATGACAGAGACCCGGACGGTTGGAACGAGCGGACTCTGGAGCATGTACCGAAATGAGGCCGAATACCTAGGGGCACCCCGGGACGAATCGGCGCATTTAGGTGATGCAACTGGATTCGAATCGGAGCGTAGTAAGTGACAGGTGAAATGAAGAAATGGCCTACGTGAGCCAGTTTGTGGCAGAGGCATGGGTCGTTGTGCCGCAAGATACGACTGACAACGATATGACTGCGGAACATGACGAACAAGATTATGCAACCGGTAGCTAACAAAGTATCACAGACAACCTACCGAACGACGCCCGTGAAATGAAGGGCGTGTGCGGGCAAGTGCGACATGAGTGATAACAACCCGGTATCAACCCGAACGATGTGACATTTTTTTTAGGGTTTACGACACTCAAATAAAGTAGAAATGAATAGAAATGAAGGTCAATCGAGACCCCTACCTGCGGCAGTCGAGCCGGCGAGATTTGTACAAAACCGGACGGAACACGAAAACTACGAGACTTCCAAGAAGGGAGACGTTTGTCTGAATGGTAACCAAATGGTGATCAACACGAGCTGTCGGCCTAGTGACGTGGTATTGCGCACCGGAAACCGACAACCACCACAGGCGAACGGGCTGGTTAAATACCCCCCGGGCTCCTCCCATAAATTCAGGCCACCATACTGGCCTTCCTACATATATATATATATATATATATATATATATATATATATATGCATATATATGTGTGTAATTTGTGTGTGTGTGTGTGTGTGTGTGTGTGTGTGTATATTGCATCCAGAAAATATTCCCAGTGCTTCACTTTTTCCACATTTTGTTATGTTATAGTCTTATTCCAAGATGGATTAAATTCATTATTTTCCTCAAAATTCTACAAACAAAACCCCCATAATTACGACATGAAAGAGGTTTGTTTGAAATATTTGCAAATTTATTAAAAATAAACAATAAAAAAAAATCCCATAAGTATTCACAGCTTTTACCATGGCACTCAAAATTGAGCTCAAGTGTATCCTGTTTTCGCTGATCGTCCTTGAGATGCTTCTACAACTTGTTTGGAGCCCACCTGTGATAAATTCAGTTGATTTGACACAATTTGGAAAGGCACACACCTGTCTATATAAGGTCTCACAGTTAACAGTGCATGTAAGAGCATAAACCAAACCATGAGGTCCAAGGAATTGTCTGTAGACATCTGAGACACAATTGCATTGAGGCACAGATCTGGGGAAGGGTACGGAAAAATGTCTGGAGCATTGAAGGACCCAATGAGAAGGTTGGAACCACCAGGACTCTACCCACAGCAGGCAAACTGAGAGAAACAGAGTCAAACTGAACAATCGAGGGGAGAAGAGCCTCAGTCAGGCAGGTGACCAAGAACCCAATGGTCATTCTGACAGAACTTCAGCATTTCTCTGTGGAGAGAGGAGAAGCTTCCAGAAGAACAACCATCTCTGCAGCAATCCACCAATCAGGCCTTTATGATAGAGTGGAAATAGGTGGAATGCACACTGGATGCGGCGTTTCCTATCTGTTTTTCACTGCAATACCTGATGCAAGTTTAATTCTGCTAGTTTTTAAGTGCCTATCTACTTTGCGCAATAAAGCGTTTTAACAGTACGTCACAATTAGCCTTTCCATTACTTTTTGGTGCCGTATTCATCTTGTGATCATCACGATTGGGGAAGATTTGTGGCGGATCCTTCAAGGATATACCATTTACAGCCAAAGATCAAGCCTGATTGACTCCTGGACTGAAAAGCCAGGGGTCAATTCTTTTCCGTGAGTGGGGACACAGGAGGGGTGTGTGATGCACCTAGAGGTTATGAGCCGATTGCACTTTATCGTTTGGAGCATATGGACATTGTGACATGTTAAATTCATTTATTTTGTGAGTGCTGTAATTCTTTTTATTTTGATTTGCTCAAATGTTAGCACTTTGTGTACAGCAGCTGCAATACTACACATTTAGGGCCGGTTCACACTGCGAGGCGAGGCGAGGCGACACGGCTCGCCTCGCCTCGCTCCCGCAAGTCGCCCCCATTCAGTACTATGGAACCGTTCTGAGAGGAGCGACTCGAGTCGCTCCGACTCAGAAAAAAGGTTCCTGTACTACTTCGGGGCGACTTCGGGGGCGACTTGCATTGACTTCTATGCAGAAGTCCTCTGCAAGTCGCCGCTGACCCCCCCTGCAAGTCGCGGCGAGGAAGTCGGAGACGCCTCGCCGCGGCTCGCAGTGTGAACCAGCCCTTATTCATTCACTTGGTGAATGAATTATTTTCACTGAGTTAATATATTTACACATAACCACTCAAGTTACAGTATCTCACAAAAGTGAGTACACCCCTCACATTTTTGTAAATATTTTATTATACCTTTTCATGTGACAACACTGAAGAAATTACATTTGCTACAATGTAAAGTAGTGAGTGTACAGCTTGTATAACAGTGTAAATTTGCTGTCCCCTCAAAATAACTCTACACAGCCATTAATGTCTAAACCACTGGAAACAAAAGTGAGTACACCCCTAAATGAAAATGTCCAAATTGGGCCCAAAGTATTAATATTTTGTGTGGCCACCATTATTTTTCAGCAATGCCTTAACCTTCTTGGGCATAGAGTTCACCAGAGCTTCACAGGTTGCCACTGGAGTTCTCTTCCACTGCTCCATGATGACATCACGGAGCTGGTGGATGTTAGAGATCTTGCTCTCCTCCACCCTCCATTTGAGGATGCCCCACAGATGCTCAATTGAGTTTAGGTCTAAAGACATAGTTGGCCAGTCAATCACCTTTGGCTTTCTTTAGCAAGGCAGTGGTCATCTTGGAGGTGGGTTTGGGGTAGTTATCATGTTGCAATACTGTCCTGTGGCCGAGTCTCCGAAGGGAGGGGATCATGCTCTGCTTCAGTATGTTACAGTATATGTTGGCATTCATGGTACCCTCACTGAACTTTCACTCCTCAGTGCCGGCAGCACTCATGCAGCCCCAGACTATGACATTCCCATCACTATGCTTGACTGCAGGCAAGACACAGTTGTCTTTGTGCTCCTCACCTGGTTGCCGTCATACAGGAACCCCATACCCATATTAAAAAAAGGAAAGACATGGGGCCCCCAGGCCCTATATGTAGATTTGTTGTGTTAAGTAGAATCTGTTTGTAATTTTGAACTGGTACATTTTTAAAGTGTAGCTCCAGTCAAAAAATCTATTTTTAAGCTTTTTGGAAAACATAGGGAAGGGTTATCACCCTTGTATAATTTGTTTTGCCGTCCGTCTTTTTTCATCTCACTTCCTGTTGTCTCCTTCCATTTGCAAGTAGGAGACGTTTGTAAGTTGGATGTTTGAAAGTAGGGGCCTGCCCTATATGCTCTGCAGAAATGGCGGAACAAGGTGTTGGTGTTGCCACAACATTTTAAGCCCTAAAAAGTGACTCTTGGTGGGCGCTGGAGTGCCCTGCTGTGAACGATTATATCAAGAATTGTAATTACATGCCATTGTTGAACAGTGGTAGAAAAATTGACCTTTGGTGGTTGTGGTGCTGGTGCTGGTACCACAACACTATAAGTCCTCACAGTTACTCTGGGTGGGCACAGGAACAGGCCCTGCTGTGAAATATTATATCAAGAATTGTAATTAAAGCGGGAGTCCGCCGGGACTCCGCGTTTTTTTTTTTTTTTTTTAAGTCAGCAGCTACAAATACTGCAGCTGCTGACTTTTAAAATAGTGACACTTACCTGTCCAGCGCGCCCGCGATGTCGGCACCCGAAGCCGATCTCTAGATCGACACTCGGGTGCTGCCGCCGCCATCTTGGGTATGGGAATCAGGAAATGGAGCCTTTCGGCTTCATTTCCCGGTTCCCTACTGCGCATGCGCGAGGCGCGCGGCGCAATCAGGACGGTCCCCGCTGCCTCTGGGATCTGTGTGTTTCCCAGCAGGCAGCGGGGCACTTGCGCAAAGGGGCGGGCACTTGCGGAAAGGGGCGTAATCTACGCCCCTTTCCGCAGACAGCTATCCCGGAAGTGGGTGCAGTTACCTGGATTATCCAGGTAACTGCACCCCCCTCCCCCCTGAAAGGTGCCAATCGTGGCGCCGGAGGGGGGGGATTCCGATGAGCGGAGGTCCATTTTAGGGTGGACCTCCGCTTTAATCCTGATCCTAATCTAATAATGTAATCCTACAACTGACTGCAAGCTCTATTACAAAAGAGCAGTATAGCTAGCTATATAGGTGGATATAACAGTGTATACTGCGGTCAGGGCACGCAGACAGCACGCACAATCTCCTACAACTGACTGCAAGCTCTATTACAAAAGAGCAATATAGCTAGCTATGTAGGTTGATATAACGGTGTATACTGCGGTCAGGGCACACAGACAACAGGCACAATCTCCTACAACTGACTGCAAGCTCTATTACAAAAGAGCAATATAGCTAGCTATGTAGGTGGATATAACGGTGTATACTGCGGTCAGGGCACGCAAACAGCACGCACAATCTCCTACAGCTGACTGCAAGCTCTATTACAAAAGAGCAATATAGCTAGCTATGTAGGTGGCTATAACGGTGTATACTGCGGTCAGGGCACGCAGACAACAGGCACAATCTCCTACAACTGACTGCAAGCTCTATTACAAAAGAGCAATATAGCTAGCTATATAGGTGGATATAACGGTGTATACTGCAGTCAGGGCACGCAGACAACACGCACAATCTCCTACAACTGACTGCAAGCTCTATTACAAAAGAGCAATATAGCTAGCTATATAGGGGGGGCAGTCAGGGCACGCACACAACAGGCACAAACTCCTTCAGATTGCTAACAGCTCAATTACAGAAGAGCAAGAACGCAAAATCGGCTGATAATGAACGGTGTATACTGTGTTGAAGGTACACAGAACACCCACTAACTCCTACAGACACCAACACACTACACAAGGCCGCCGCGCTGGTGGCCTTATATATTGTGGGCCGTGTACTACACAGCCTGAGCTAAGATTGGCCACAGGCATCCTGCCTGTGGCCAATCATGGCTCTCCTCGCTGCCGGCGCTGTGATTGGCCAAGCATGCGGGGTCACAGTGCATGCTTGGCCAATCATGAGCCAGCAATGCACTGCGATGGCACAGTGCATTGTGGGCCGTGAGCGCCACACGAATTTGGTGTGAACGGCCCATTACGTTCGGTATTCGCCGAACGGGCAAACAGCCGATGTTTGAGTCGAACGTATGTTCGACTCAAACACAAAGCTCATCCCTAGTCCCCAGGATTCCTATTTCTCCAGGGTCCTGATGGAATGGACGGGAGAGAACTCAACTCCATCAAAAACCGAGGATGGTGGGTAGATCCGAACTCATATAAAAGATCATATAAAGAACAAAAAAAGAAGAACGGCTTCCCAATATCCTCGGTTTTTGTTGGAGTTGAGTTCTCTCCCATCCATTCCATCGGGACCCTGGAGAAATAGGAATCCTGGGGACGTTACGGATCATTCCTCCTTTGACCAGAGGGTTTACAGTAACTTCAACGGCTGACAGCCCCGTGGAGATCCATTCATCTCTATATGTATGCATGATCTTATGGTTCCGGTAAGAGTATCCATCTTGTTTGCTTCTACCTAGAATCCACTGCTTTAAAATGTCTTCAAGATCACCTTCCAGTCTCCATACTTTGTGTAAAATCACATCCTATGTCCTGTAAGGATTTGAAGGACTCTTTGTATTCACTTAGCATTTGGACTTTATTCATTATTTTTTTTTTTCTTTATTACTTGTCACATGTGTTTTTCACAGTACGTTTTAGCGCTACATTATATTGTTTTGGTTTTATTTCTGAATTTGGTTATATTCGTATGTAGCTGCTGGTTTATACACTTTTTTGTGTTAGCGCAATATTTTGCTCTTTTTCTTCAGTAACTCAATTGCATATTGAGCTAGTTCTGGCCAGTGGTCCATCCTCAAGACCCAGTAACCCAGAGGATGCTCTGTTGGAAAGGTCTCCAAGTCTGCTCTTGCCCCTAGATATTCCTGCACTATGTAATGCAGCCGCTGACGATGGTTGCTTGAACCGATCGGACCTTGGCGCTGAGGACTGAAGAATTGTCTAAAGGCATCACTCAGCTGGCCACCTTCTTCAACACTCTTCCTCTGACTGAACGAAGCCTCAACAACACGTTGTCCAGCACCAGGAAATTGTAACCTCCCAGGGTCTGGAAATGCATTGCACAAGCCTTTCTTTAAGGCCTCCTGAAGATGTTTCATCCTCTGTTCCCTCTCCGAAGGCAGGATGAGTTCTGCAACCTTACCCATGTAATATGGATCAAGAAGGGTTGTCAGCCAGTAATGATCCCTCTCCTTGATACCACGAATCCTAGAGTCCTTTCGCAGGCTTTGCAGAATCAGAGAGTCCATGCAGCGTAAGTTTGCAGAGGCATTTGATTCTGAGTCCTCTGGGTCACTAAGGATCGCATGATCCGTAACAACCTCCTCCCAGCCACATACAACTTCTTGGGTTTCTGGGGACTGAAAACCATCCCTTGAAGACTGCTGCTGAGTGTTATCCTCCATGTCCATGCTGACACAATCCTTCTCCTCCTCCTCCTCTTCTTCCTGTGTGTTTTGTGGGCTCGCAGGAATAATCTGGATAAAGGGAGCCTTGAGAGGTAAGGAAGTCCTTCTCTTCCTCGAGTTGTTCTGCCTCAAGTGCCCTGTCCATTTTTCCACGAAGCGAATGCTCCAACAGTTAGACAAGAGGGACAGTATCACTGATGCATGCATTGTTGCTGCTCACCATCTTTGTGGCCTCCTCAAATGGTGACAGGACAGTGCATGTATCCTTGATCAATAGCCACTGGCGTGGTGTAAAGAAGCCAAGCTCCCCTGATCCTGTCCTGGTGCCATACTCACACAGGTACTCACTGATGGCCCTCTGCTGCGATTACGGGGGGGGCCTTAATTAATACTTAATTTCAAGTTAATCTCCTGCTCAGAATAGTCACGAGGATTTGCATTAAAGGGGTCTGACTTATGCAAACTATAGGGATGGGTAGATGTAGACAGTCCTTAAACAGAAATAGGGAAGCTCACCAATCAGAGCCACGCTATGCCAGCCAATGAGGCATCAGCCTGTAAGGATATACACAGACTAGATGGGAGGCAAACACACACTTTTTATGGGAGAGCAGCCATCAGAATGGAACCTTGGTGCAAAGGGTAATTATGGGAAAGGTCTGCATTTTACTTGTAACTAAATATGTTTGTAGATTAATGTTTTAAGGAATATACTCTGTTTTCCTTCATGTAATTCTCTTATTTTAACCTAATATTTTCTTCCTTGGTGTAGACTATAGATAGATGGCTGTGTAGTAGATAGACTTTCAACTACTCATGAATAAATGTTATTGTGTTAAAGCTTTCACTCATGGTCCAAGAATTCTCATTTAACCCAAATCATATCTGAGAGATATTAAATCTCAAATATAGTACACGGGAAACAGACTGCATGGGAGGTTGTCATATGTCTGGTCAAGCATGTGGTGCCCAATAGGCAGCTGTTCTGGCCACGCATGATCCGCTTCAGACATAGGTTGCAAGCAGCAATGGTGCGATCTGCTGCACACGTGTCAAAAAGGCCTACACCAATGAACTTTTCAAGATCAGTGGGGAGTCAGCAACGCCCTGCACCTGCGGAGCTCTGTGGTGTGATGAAGTAGGATGGCTCCCCTTAAGTTGCCTCCAGGAGGACATCCTGCCTCATTGGAGTTGTGCCTCCTCCTCCTCTCTTCTATCAGGCACCCAAGTAGAGTCAGAGACCTCATCATCCCATCCCTCCTCGTCACTGGAGCAAACTTGGCACTATGCTGCAGCTGGGGAACATGACTGCCAGTTTCTTGTCCTTCTTGGGCACCCCCTCTCTCTAGGCTCACATTACTCCCTTCCTCAACCTGGGAACCAACATCAGAGCCACGTACCCTCCAGCAGCATGTACTCGATACTGTGGTCAAATAGTTCAGGGGACTCCTTCGTGCATGATGGTGGGACTACAGAAGGAGTGACTATGGACAAGGAACCTGTGGAATAATGGCTTTGGCAGCTTCATAGGTAGGCCAACTAATCTGAGCCTGGGTGACAGAGGATAAGGAGGATTAGAATGGCTTTGTTATCCACTACACCAACTCTTAAGCATGTTCTGGCTCAATAACATGGTCAGCAGCAGAGAAATAGGAAAAAAGTGCCCCAGGTCCACCTGTAGAGGATGCATCATGTCCATGACCAGCACTGTTGACTGTAGACACAGAGCCTGCTTGCCCTCTTTTAGTTGCCTGTGAGCGTCTGCCTCTCCTTCGTGGCCTTCCGGACATGATGTATATTTTGTTTTGCAACACTGCACTATACTGTATTGTGTACTGTGTACACCACCAGAAAAGTAGTAGCAACTGCACTATGGCTGCACTGTATTCTAATTACAATTTGTGATCTAATATTTCACAGCAGGGCCCATTCCTGCGCCCACCAAGAGTATCTGTGAGGAGTTACAGTGTTCTGGTACCACCTAAGGCCCAATTTTCTGAAGAGTATATTTTTTTGTTTACAAACGATTTATATATTTATAATTATATATATTTTTATAAAAAATTACAATGATGGAGCAGGTATGTATACAAATACCTTTAACATGATGTTTCATCATGCAGTTGAAAATTTGTGGCCAAGGTACCATAGTGGAGCGCCAATTAAAGGCTATGGCCCAATGGATGGAGCTGAGGAATGTGTGAGAGGGACAGCCCCTAAAGCAGAGTGGGGATACTAAGGGTAAAACAAGTTAAGTTTATAAGGGTAAGATACCATCTATAGAGCTATTTAATGGCTGATTCTCTGATCAAGGTTGTCTTGGTACATTTATGGAGGTTCGCAAAAATAGTATCCTATTGATCAAGAGTAAATTAGGTATTTAAATCTGATTCCCATTGTAGCATGGTAAGTGATTTCTCAGGCATGCTGGTCTCATTTAAGCTTTTATATATTGTGGAGATTAGACCCCTATCTCGAGGGGAGGAGATGCTCAAATTGTGTATGGGGGGGGGGGGGGGGGTGAAGTGTAAGTGAGTAATATTTCTGGTAGAATTGTCTTATTTTTGTATAGTTCCCTAGTTCAGTATGCAAATATATTTTGTTTGTAGACTAGTGAAATTGAGGAATGAGTTGTTGTGGGAGTGCGATTTTAAGTTTGTTAGGTTATGTGACTTCCAACTCATTAGAGAGTTTTGATCTTGAGCTCTATCTTGGGGGGGGAGAGCGAGGGTCACCTAGAAAGGAAGCCGGGGGGGAGTGTCAGAGGATAGCTTAAATTTAGAGACTTGTGTGTTCCATAGTTGGAGGGTGTGAGTGACTATAAGGTTTAATGCTCCTATTTTTTGTGGTGGAATAGTCTTGGACCAGAGAAGTCCTTGTAGATTGTAGGGTAGGATAGATTATTCCTCGAATTGAAGCCAAGGGATTTGGAGTGAGGGGGCTAATTGAGTGAATCTGGCCAAAAGATAATAAAGCCAAAGTTTGGGAATGCTGAGACCTCCTTTTATTTGGGGTCTAAACATAAGGGAATAACTAAATCTGGGTTCTTTTGTTATGCCAAATTAATTTGTTGATCTCTCTCTGTAAAGATTCAAATGTTTTTTTTAGGTAAAATAAGAGGGAGGGCTCTAAAAAAGAATAAAAGTTTGGGCAATATCATCATCTTTACAGGCACTATTCTGCCAGAGAACGAAATCTGGTATGATGACCAAAGTTTAAGTAGATTTTTAACACTGTTAAATAAGGAAGGGTAGTTTGCTTGGTATAACGTTTTATACGAAGGTGTAATCTGCATACCTAGGTATCTAAATGAATCCGCGTGCCAGTTGAAAGAGAATTGGTCTTTTAGTGAAGATATTAAGGCTGGGGGAATATTGATTGGTAAAGAGGAGGATTTACACCCAGATCTGTCAGGTCGTGGAAGATGTCCAGGGTTTTAGTTAGATTGGGTAGGGAGATAAGAGGGTCGGTTATAAACAGAAGGACATCGTCCACGTAGAGACTTAGCTTGTATTCTTTGGATCCTTTAAAATATCCTTTGGGGGTCTATTGCGAGGGCGAAGAGTAGAGGGGAGAGGGGACAACTTTGCCTGGTACCTTTAGTCAGGGGAAAAAAGTCAGAATTGTTGATTGGGAGTTTGATACGTGTTTGTGGGTTGTGATAGAGAGCCTTAAAGCCATGTAGGAATTCATTGTTGATGCCATATTTGGGAAGTAGAGTGTCAAGATATGACCAGCAAACGCTGTCAAAAGCTTTGTGTATATCAAGACTAAGTAGTATTGGAATGTATGTTTGAGTCTTGGATGATATTTGAGGTCAGTTGTATGTTGTCTGTTAGGGATGAAGCCTGTTTGATCAGGGTCAACTAATGGGGAGATAACAGCAGATAATCTGTCTGCCAAAATACGGCCAATTATTTTAAAATCGTTGTCAATAACTTAAATTGGGCGGTAGTTCTGGGGGGTGTAGCGGTCTTTGTTTGGTTTGGGAAGAAGGAACATTTTAGCTAAAAGCATCTCAGATAGGAATTGGCCACCCTGTAAGATATTATTATACAGTTTAGTAAGGTGTGGGGTAATGATAGAGACACATTTTTTATAGTAGGATGTGGAATAGCCATCGGGGCCTGGGGCTGTGGATAACTTTAATGTTCCAATGATTTTGTTAACTTCTATATCTGTACAAGGGGCATTAAGAGATTCAATTTGTTCCCTAGTAAGAGTGGGTAATGTAATGTTGTTGAGCCAGTCTAGGGAGGACTGTTTGGGAGAGGATTGTGGTGTGGAGAGAAGGTTTTTATAGAAGTCTAAGCCCCTGTACACACGGTCGGAGATTCTGCCAACCAAATCCGTCGGATTTAGTCTGACGGATTGTGTCTGAAACTGTTGCATACACACGGTCGGACTAAGTTGTCGAAAAATCTGATCTTTCAGAACGTGATGACGTAATTTCGTTACGATGGGACTAGATTCAGGCTAGTAGCCAATAGCTTTGATGTAGGAATTTCATCTGACAATGCGTGGCACTTGGTCCGATCAAAATTCTCTACACATGATCGGATTACATCCGACCGGCCCAGTTGGTCGGGAAATATTTCCAAAATGTTGGAAAATTGGGTCCGACAGAGATTCGGACGGAACCAGTCCGATGCATACCACACACAGTCGGATTATCTGACGACACGGTCCGATAAGACGCATTCCGACAGATTCTCCGACCGTGTGTACGTGGCTTAAGAACAATTTCATGACTTCTTTGGGATGGGACACTATATTTCTTTTAATTTGTAGGTGTGGGGTGGTTTCATAGATTGATTTCATTTTCTAGCGAACATGGTGGAATATGAATTGCTGTTGAGTAAGAATCTAGCTTTAGACCATCTGAGGGCTTTTTCAGTGTTTGATATTAATAATGTGTCTAAGGTAGTGCGTTTCTCTTGAATCTGTTTAAGAAGAACATTAGATGGGTTATGGTTGTTTCTGTGATATAAATGTTCTAGATCTTTCGTGAGGGACCTAATATCTGCAAGTTTAGATTTGTTTTTAATTGAGTCAATATTTATCAGATGTCCTCTCATTATCGCTTTATGCGCCATCCATATATTTGTAGGAGACATACCTGGTGTAACATTATGTGCGAAGTATTGTTCAAGGTTCAAGATGAGCTAGAATTTGTAGGTTGCTTGATGGGTCTGTGAGTAATGCAATAGCTATCTGCCTTAGAGGAATTGGCATTGGAATTGGGGTGCAGAAGATGTAATCAAGACGGGCGAAACTGTTATGCGGGTGGGAGTAGAATGTGTAGGATTTGGTTCCAATGTTGTGGGCTCTCCAGGTCTCTATTAATTGATAGTTATATAGTGATCTGTTTAGGGATTTGGTGAAAGCTTTAGAGGAGGGGACAACCTTGCTTCTGTCTAAGGCTGAATGAGCTGCTAAATTAAAGTCACCACCCACTATCAGATGTGTGGAATGATACTTGTCTAGGGTGTCGAAAAATTTCTTTAAAAAGTTTGCATTGGGGGCATATACTGAGACAATAGTGATAGAGCATCCTTTAATTAAGTCTTTCAAAATCAAATAATGACTGTCTGGGTCCTTAAAGACATCCTGAACTTCAAAAACCACTGAGTTCCTAATAAATATAGCAGCACCCCTGGATTTTGTGTTGCAAATAGTGCAATAAAATTGACTGTAACTTTTGTCAAAGAATTTCGGGTGTTTATCTGCTGCAAAATGAATTTCTTGCATTAAAAATGTTTCAGCTCCTAATCTTTTGTAGTGGCGAACAGCTTTCTTTCTCTTGTAAGGCGAATTAATGCCTTGGGCATTGTGAGAAACTACCCATTGTGTAGGATTTAAAAAGAGATGATGGTTATGAGGTAGAGGCAATGGATCACAAGGCCCGGGGGTAAGCATATAGCAAAATATATGTGGTAGTAGTAATATTATTATAACCATTATGATTAGAAAAGAAGAATTACCTGGGATAAAGAAACAATTAGTGGTCGCTGTGTTGCTATCAATATCTTCATATATAAAATATATCAAAATATACATCCGGTTCCTGCAAACGTTTTTCCTTGTTGACATTTCTATATCACATAACATATTGTAACTATACTTATAAACAATGGAGAATATAGTACTTGTACAGAGGAATCCAAGAAGTAATAAACTCGTGGATAATAACAGTGGTTCATTGCACAACGCCTTTCCATCATAATGCTTTAAGCAAAATAGAGAGTTTTTGTTTGACCTTTTCAAAAAATTGTAAAAATAGTGTAATTATGAGAAATATTAATTATAGCTTGGGGGTCAGGGTGAGAAGCACCACCTGACCGAAAATAATATTGTTGTGGACAATACTGTCCATTACTCACAAGAGGAGCCTCCATCATCAAAATAATGGATAGCAGGATCAATCGCAGAAGAATTTCTACTAGTTGAATCATGCTTTTGGGGTCCATTGTGAGTAGGGGGACAAACTAGCAGAGGCGGATCAGATCAGCCTCAGCGAGGATTCTATAAACAAATATATAACTGTATACTGTAACATATGTAAAAAAAGTAGAAACAATAACATAAAAAAAAGAAAAAGAAAAAAGTTTAATGTATAAGTTCGCTTGGGAGGAACAGTGGTATTCCAACCCAATATATTTTAAAGAATTACACAGTCAAACTATAAAACGTGTAAAATTTTAGAACTGAAATTTTTTTTCTTTGAGCCTTGTGAAAAAGAGGAGAAAAGTAAAAAAAAAAAACGAAAAAATTTTTTTTTCTTTTCCACCTCCCTCCCATGGAGAAGGGTGAACTTTCAGCCGCAGGCAAGCGTCGGCCTCATCTTCAGGTATCCAAATTTCTGAATGATGATCACCATGTGGATGGGGTGGCCCAGATAGGTGAAGTATGATGAGTGGTAGGAGGTCTTGCAACTGGACCTGGATCTAGGAGACCCAACTTAACAAGGAGATCCTTGCCTTCCGAGATGTTGGAAACCGTGTAGGTGGTACTGTTATGTGGTACTGTTAATTTAAATGGAAAACCCCACCTGTATCTAATATGAGCTGATTGTAATACTGAAGTTATCTCCTTCATTTTGCGTCTTCTTTCCAACGTAGCTGGTGAGATGTCTGGAAATATTTGAATTTTTGTGCCATCCAATTCAATGTTATGCATATTTCTGGATGCTCTTAATTAGCTTTCTTTCGTGATAAAATCTTTCATGCATAGAATGATGTTGCGTGAAGGTTTGTCTGGGGGTGGTTTAGGATGCAAGGCCCTATGAATTCTATCACACATAAATGAGGATGGCGGTAAATCAGGAAGGAGATTATGGAACAGTTTGGATACTGCTGGCATTAGATCGGTGACTGACTCCGGAACAACACAAATCCCTAGGTTGTTCCTTCGGTTTCGAAATCTTCCACTTGTGATTGTAAGTATGAATGGTTTTCAGCTAAAAGTTCAAAGTCCTTTCTAAGATCGTTGTGTGCAAGTGATAGCTCATCATGTTTGCTTTCTAAAACATCTGTGCGTCCTCCGAGAGTCGCTATTTCTTGTGTGAGTGTGTTTGTTGTTTTTTGGAGTTCGCATTGCAATTTGTCAACAATTTTTTCGTAGATCATGGTTAACCTGGAGTCCAAATCCACTTTTGTGATCTGAAAGGAGAACTCCCTGTTTTATTGTGTAGATGCAGACTCCTGCGAGGGGCCACTAGCAGTTATAGGAGACTGCACAGGCGGTGAACCAGCACCTTTTTGAGCCATTTTCTTCTGCTCTTTATTGCATAATGGTTAAGTGATCAAAGAGTGCTGTTGCGCATGGCGATTGTATGCATTCTTGCCCGATGGCATGCACTAGCGTGAACAGCAGGAATGCAAAAATATATGTATTTAAAGTGATTATTCCTTACAATATGGATTATATCCATAGAACCAGTGGCTCTTAGATAAAGATGGTGATCTGCATAGTGTCTCGCATATGTCCCCACTTAGTTGGGAATGTGTACTTTAGCCCATCTTGTTTCTTTAAACCCAGGTTGAAAACTCACTCCAAATCTTCTGTGGGACTATATGCCGCCTGATGAGGATGGTATGGGGTCAAGTTAGGGTGTGGATCGATCCCCTAGGAATTTGGGAGAATGAGTTTATGAGGTGTAATCCTGAGTATGACGCAGAGCGTAGCACCTAATGAAGCAGATGGGGGAGCCTCATATCAGGGCCACGGGATGCAGACTGGACGGCTGTGCAGCAAGATGGTCGCCACAAATGGGTGTAGGCATAAGGCCTCAGGATCCACCTGGGCCGCTATATGAGTGGAACAGTCACTAGTCCCCGATCTGGGTCACCACAATGGCAAGCCGGATGTTTCTAAAGCTCTGTACTGCTTGAATCTGGAGTGGGGGGGGGACGAGAAGGGAACTAGTGGGTGCAGCAAAAGGGCCGGTACCCATCTGGGCAGAGGATGACCAGGAATAAGAATGGGTGTCCTGGGGGCCTCTTGTGGAGGAGCTGGTTGAGGATGGCGGTGGATTCCCAGAGGGACAGCGGAGCTCAGCAGCAAAGCGTCCTTCTTCTTTCTCTTCCAGACACGCCCCCCTTTCTGCAGAGTATATAGGGCAGGCCATATAGTATATATACTTCTGTTCAGAGAATATAGTGCCTGGGGGGCCCCCCCACACAATTTATTTTTTAAATCTGGGTGCGGGGTTCCCCTTAATATCCATACCAGACCCAAAGAGCCTGGTAATGGGCTGGAGGGGGGAACCCATGCCATTTTTCTCAATGATTTTTTGTCTATTTTGCCAAGACCCAACAATTCATTACAGCTGCAAGCAGTTTTAAATGACTTTTTTCCTTTATAAATGTCATTTTGTTGTGGTATTGTTCTAAACACATGAAAACGGCACCACTTTACAGGCATACTATGGACACCCCCCAGGCACAATATTTAAAGGAATATTTCATTTTTATTGTTTCCCTTTAAGCATTATTAAAATCACTGCTCCCAAAAAAATGGGCGTTTTTAAAAACAGGTCCCCAAATACTTTTTATGGCAATAACTTGCATATAAGCCTTTAAAATTAGCACTTTTGATTTTTCAGGGTCGTGTGCCATAGACTTTAACTGTGTTCACTGTAGCCTACTAGAATGCCCTCTGTGGCTCTGTTCTTTAGCTTGGATCACTTTTCACTTGGAATAGGCATATGCTTTATATCTAAACACTCTGATGTGCCCTATGCTAGGCTTTGATCCCTGTCACATTTCAAATGGAGTACTTTTAAGGGCTCTTAAGGGTAATCTGTTCTGTAGGTAGGTTGCAGTCATGACTGCCTCTCCCTTGTAATTATGAGTTGGTTGGCATCAAACAACATGTACCTGAAAATTTCTACAAGAGTGCGATTTTTCCTTTCTGCTACACCATTTTGTTCAGGAGTGTGTGGTGTGGTTGTCTCGTGTACTATTCCCTGTCTCTTCAAGTATGAGGCCACTTCTTTGCTTATGTATTCTCCCCCATTGTCGGTACCTATTATTTCTAGTTTGCATTGGAATTTGTCACTAGACATGGAAACAAACTCTTGGAGTTTATCTGATGTTTTGTTCTTGTGTTTCATCAGATAAGTAGTTGTGTACCTGAAACAATCATCAATGAAAGTCAGTAGATATCTGTTCCCGCCTGATGTGGGAGTTTTCATTGGACCGCATACGTCACTATGTATGAGCTGAAGGGGGTGGGTAGTTTTTTTTTTTTTAGATGCCTGTGGAAGGGGAGCACATGTGGCTTTTGCTTTAATACAGCACCTGCATTTCATAAGCACTTTGCAAGACATCATTGTCAAATCTTCTGATAAACCTCTCTTTATAATGTCCTGTATAGCTTCTGGACTTCTGTGCCCCAGCCGTCTGTGCTATAAGTGAATACATTTGCTGTGTAGGTCATTAGGGACTATATTGGCTTGCTGGTCTGTGGTGATGAGCCTGTATAGGTGATCATCCAGTTTTCTTTTTGCGGGGAATCGCTTATTATTGTGAAACGCACATTCATCACCCTGGAACTTAACTGTGAGACCATTGTTTGCAAGATTTTTCACTGATATAAGGCTGCCTTCTAGTTCTGGAACATACAGCACTTTCTTTACAAGGATTCGCTGCTGGCCTTGTAGTGTAATGCTGTTCACAAAGCCCTGGCCTTACCTTCTGATTTAGAGTTTACTAGGAACTTTGTCTTTTGCAGTGTAAACAATGTTTGTGAAGAAGGTCTCATTGCTAGTCATGTGGCTTGCCGCTCTGTGTCACTTTAAAGGTGCCACTCCATGATGTATCTGCAGTTTCCTTTGTGGCTGCTTTGACTTTTTATTTTGTGGATAGCTGTAGCTTTCGCTGCTCAGCTTTCCAGATAGAACAGTCCTTTTTTTAGGTGACTGGTCTTTTTACAGAGAAAACGGGCTCTGCTTTCTTTGTTGTGCTTTGTGCCTTTGTACATCTTAAGAGCTTTGTCATCATAGTGCATATTTTCTTTCCTTCTGTCATATTCATTGCTGTGCCGTGTAGCTGCTCTATGATCTCAAACATAGCTTTCACGAGGACACACATTTGCCGGCCTTCTTCAAGTCTCATCTTGTATAACTTATGTAAAAAAAACAATTTGCTGTTAAGACTTGAATACTCATGCAGCTTTTGTATTGTAGTATACATACCTTTGGCCATTTTCTCTGTTCTTATGTGAATAAGCTGGTCATCTCCCACTAGCAAGCTTATAATCGCTTTTACTTGTCTATCCTTCCTATCGCTGCTTCCTTTCAACCCTGGACCAGTATCTGTTTAGGCAGGCCGGTGTCACTGGCCTCGAGTGCACAGGAGGACCCGCCGGAGCCTACTGATCTGCTTTTGGCTGCTGAGGGGACATACCCAGGGTGCTCTCCAACTCCACCAGTAGAGCCTACCTCGGCAGTAATGGTGGAGGTCCTGGGCATAAAGCTGCATTACCTATTGCAGTATTTAATCCATATTATAACCAGAGAGATGGGGGAAATTGCAGAAGAACTCAGGGGTGAGATAAATCATTTGGATAAACGCACTGACACCCTGGAGACCACATTGGATGAACTGTTGCAATATGTTTATGTTTTGGAAAAAGATAATGCTGCACTTAAACACATTGTCACCCAACTTCAAATGCAACAAGACGATCTGGAAAACAGGGAACACCACCAGTATCTGCAGATCTGTGGGGGCCCTGAGAAAGAAATACATCCTCATCTTCTAGGCCTTTTCACCACTTTGGCCCCTCATAGCCCCTCATATCCTAGACATAGATGGGCATCTATATAGAGTCCACAGATCCCTGGACCCTAAACCCCCAGCAGGAGCCACACCCAGGAATATTTTTGTTCGCTTCCATTTTTATTAAACCAAAGAAGCTTTAAGTCTGGCCCCACGCAACAAAACTCGTCTGGATTTCAAAGGAGACAAGATTCAGATCTTCAGTGTCACCCATCACCCATCTGAACATCGGAGTCTACTCCCTTTATCACTCACCTACAAAGCCATTGCGTCATATCACTGGGGATTCCCCTTCCGATTGTCAGCCTCAAAAGTGCAATACTCTATATGTAATCTTCAAGAAGGTGAGGCATTTCTAAGCAATCTTGGCCTTCCACCACTACCTGAAGAAGATCTCCAGCTCCCCCCCTTCAACACCATGGCTGCTCTCTACTCCTGAAAATATCTGGACACCTGCACGGCAAAAATCTCAAAAAGCCTCTTCTACACCTCACTGTGCTTCTTCTTCCAGGTACCCTACCTAGTGACCCCTTCTTGGCAATCCTAGTGGTCTACATTTACATAGATGACTAGGACACCATTCACATGTTACAGATCTCTATTTAGGAGTCTTGATCCCACACCCATTGGACAACCACTTGTTTGTTTTTGATTTACTCAGTTTTTTCTCTTCATGGTTAAAGCCCCTCTGGGTAGCTAGTTTGTTCCATCTGCTTCCCGGAAGTTGACAGGACCTTTTTGCCGGATCTTGTAGGTCACTGTGTTCCTCTACATTGTCCTAGGCACTGGCCTTGGACTCCTGAGGGCTTTAGACTCCTCAGGTTTCATACCAATGTCATTTTATTTTTTCTCTGGTCTTTTTTTACCTATTTTTGTCTAGGGTTCTTGACTTATGTGTTTTTGAGAGTAGCTAGTGCCCCAAAGAGCTCAAAAAATGCATGAAAACACATTAAAATGTATGTTCCAGCTTTTTGTTTTGTTTATACAGTGGTTAAGAAAGTTATATTTCAGAGAATTTGTAAAAAAAAACACTTATGCTCAAAAATGCTTGAAAGAGCTAACACCTTACCTCCTGTCATCCTCATCCTCATCACACCTGGCACCCCACTGCCACCTTGCTAACACCCTACCCCCTGTCATCCTCACCCCCCCCCCCCCAACCTACTGCCAGCTTCTAAACACCTGCATTATATCATATGGAACACTTTGTTAACAATAAAGATACCACACCAAGGGGGGGGGGGATGATTAGCCACTTACCCACTGGGCACTTAAACCCCCTTCCTAACCAGACCAATTTTTAGCTTTTGGTGCTCTCACATTTTGAATGACAATTACTCAGTCATGCAACACTGAACCCATATGACATTTTTGTCCTTTTTTTTATACAAATAGTGCTTTCTTTTGCTGGTATTTAATCGCCGCTGGGTTTTTTATTTTTTGTGCTATAAAATAAAAAAGACCGAAACTTCTATAAAAAAAAAGGCATTTTCTTTGTTTCTGTTATAAAATTTTGCAAATTAGTAATTTTTCTTCATGAATTTTGGCCAAAATTTATACTGCTACATTTTTTTTGGTAAATATAACAAAATTGTATATTATTTGGTCTGTGTGAAAGGTATAGAGTCCACAAACTATGGTGTTAATCTCTGAAAACTGATCACACCTGAAGTACTGACAGGCTATCTAATTTCTTTTAGACCCTAACAAGCCAGGAAAGTAAAGTACCCCCCAAATGACCCCTTTTTGGAAAGTACACATTCCAAGGTATTTAGCCAGAGGCATGGTGAGTTTTTTGAAGTTGTAGTTTTTTCCCATAATTCTTTGCAAAAGCAACATCTTTTTTTAATATTTTTTATTTTTTCCACAAAATTATCAAGTTAATTCTCACACACAGCATATGCATACCATATATTACACCCCAAAATACATTCTAATACTCCTCCTGAGTTTAGCGATACCACATGTGTAAGACTTTTACACAGCTTGGCCACATACGGAGGCCCAACATGCAGGGAGTAGTGATGGCCGAACGGTTCGCTCGGCGGTCATTTTGCGGCAAATTTCGGCTGTTCGCGGTCCGCCCATTCGGCGGACTATTGGCGCCGTTCGCCCGGCGGACTTCCGTGTTTACTGTGTAAAAGAACTTTGACCTATGATGACACATCCATCATGGGGTACAGGACAGCCAATTGAGACATTACAGCACATGGACACTTGGACATTCCCCCTAACTTATAAATAGACCCGACCCGGCGGCCATTTTACATTCTTTCTTCTGTCACTATAGGGAGAGGTTGCTGTGTGGAGCAGGGAGAGATTGCAGTGACTCAAATCGCTAGCTATTTGGTACACAAAAGTTCTTTTCAGGACTGGTATAGGTGTTAGGTGTAGTTCAGGATATAGGTTTGCTGTGCTACTGATTGTTGCAGCAGCCTGAGTGTCTTTTGTCAGTTTAGAGAAAGGGACAGGACGGTGTGTCTGCAGTAGGGACAGTCAGTTTAGTCATTAGCTGTTACTATCAGGTCCACAAAAGTGCTATTCCAGTTATTGTTCCAGTAGCCTCTGTTTTGTCAGTTTATATAGGGACAGGCAGGAAGCATTGTGTGGGGCAGTGAGGGTCAGTTTAATCAGTAGCTGTTACTATATTAGGTCCACAAAGGTTCTTTTCAGGACTGGTATCAGTGGTATGGTAATAGGCTTGTACACGTATAATATTCTTTCTTCCAAATATAGAAAGAATATTATACTTGACTGCTGCCCTTCTGCTGCAGTCTGCTAATCATTTACAACCTACTTGTTCCACAAAGGTCCTTATAAGGACTGGTAATAACCTGGTGTAGGGTGCTATAGTACATAGGGTTGAGTGAGGTACAGTCTGCTATTCTATAAGGACTGGTATAGGTCTACAATACATAGGGTTGAGGTGCACTACTGCTGACCGCTGCCCTATACTGCAGCAGTCCTTCATCGGTATAGGGACTGACGTACAGTCTGCTAATCAGTCACACACAATCTACTTGTTCCACAAAGGTCCTTATAAGGACTGGTAAGGTATAGGGTACTACAGTACATAGGGTTGAGTGAGGTACAGTCTGCTATTCTATAAGGACTGGTATAGGTCCACAGTACATAGGGTTGAGGTGCACTACTGCTGACCGCTGCCCTATACTGCAGCAGTCCTTCATCGGTATAGGGACTGACGTACAGTCTGCTAATCAGTCACACACAACCTACTTGTTCCACAAAGGTCCTTATAAGGACTGGTAACTTGGTCTGTCTAGGGTGCTACAGTACATAGGGTTCAGTGAGGTACAGTCTGCCATTCTATAAGGACTGGTATAGGTCCACAATATATAGGGTTGAGGTACACTACTGCTGACCGCTGCCCTATACTGCAGCAGTCCTTCATCGGTATAGGGACTGACGTACAGTCTGCTAATCAGTCACACACAACCTACTTGTTCCACAAAGGTCCTTATAAGGACTGGTAACTTGGTCTGTCTAGGGTGCTACAGTACATAGGGTTGAGTGAGGTACAGTCTGCCATTCTATAAGGACTGGTATAGGTCCACAATACATAGGGTTGAGGTGCACTACTGCTGACCGCTGCCCTATACTGCAGCAGTCCTTCATCGGTATAGGGACTGATGTACAGTCTGCTAATCAGTCACACACAACCTACTTGTTCCACAAAGGTCCTTATAAGGACTGGTAAGTTATAGGGTACTACAGTACATAGGGTTGAGTGAAGTACAGTCTGCTATTCTATAAGGACTGGTATAGGTCCACAATACATAGGGTTGAGGTGCACTACTGCTGACCGCTGCCCTATACTGCAGCAGTCCTTCATCGGTATAGGGACTGAGAGTTTTGTCACAGGGTCATTTAAAAAATGACAGGCAGAGGAAGAGGCAGGCCCTTCCGCAGGGGTGGTAGGGGTAGGGCAGGAGCAACAGGCTTGAGCCAAAGTGGGAAGTTGCAGAAGGTGCGTTCAATTACTTTAAAGGACGCACCAGACTTGGTTGAGTGGCTCACTCAGCCTTACTCTTCTGCACCCTCCTCTTCACTCTCTGCTATGTGCACCCCCAAAGACACTACCACCAACAACACCACCACCACCACATACCTTCCGCTTGAGTCACAGGAATTATTTTCCGATCCATATCAAGACATTTCTGATGCGCAGCCACTCTTGGTATTGGATCAAGAAGAGGAGGTAGCAACAACCGCGACTCAGCAGTCTGACGACAGTACCCAGATCAGCCCAAGGAGGAGGTTGGTCCCCGGTGTTGCTGCCTACTCCGAGATCTCTACTTATAGCGGTGGGGAAGGTGACATTGATGATGACGTGTCTAGTGATGTCACGTGGGTGCCCACAAGAGAGGAAGAGGAGGGGAGTTCAGAGGGAGATATGGACCAGCAGATAGGGAGGAGTAGCAGCAATAAATTACATTGCACAGGAGGGACAAAGCAGACTGCAAATGTATCAGGAGCGAGTCATCGACCATGTATGGTCACATCTGGCACTCCCAGGACACCGGCACATGGCTCCGCAGTGTGGGCTTTTTTTAACGTGCCCGCTGCTGACAATAGTGTTGCCATCTGCATTCTTTGCAGTCAACACATTAGTCGCGGTAAGCCCAACACTCACCTAGGGACGACCGCCTTAAGAAGGCACATGAGCAGCCATCACCAAGCCCAGTGGGAGCAACGGAACACACAAAGCCCAACTCCAGGCTCTCACCGTCCAGCCTCGTCTTCTACTTCTCCTTTTCCTCTCTCCTCACAATTGTCCTCCACTCCACCTTCCATCACGCCAAGCTCACGTTTTTCTGCAAAAAGGCAGGCTTCCGTGGGCCTAATGTTCGAGCGTAAAAAAATGATGACGCCAGATAACCCTCTTGCCCAAAGGTTGACAGCTGGCTTGTCAGAACTCATAGCCCGCCAACTACTGCCATATAAACTGGTAGACTCGGAGGCCTTTCGCAAATTTGTGGCCATTGGAACACCACAATGGAAGGTCCCAGGAAGGAAGTATTTCTCAGAGAAGGGCATCCCAGAGCTATATGGCCATGTTCAGCGGCAAGTGAATGTATCTCTGGCACACAGTGTCGGTGCCAAGATACATCTGACCACAGACACGTGGTCTAGCAAACACGGGCAGGGAAGGTATATCACTTTTACTGCCCACTGGGTGAACCTTCTGACGGCCGTCAAGCATGTAACCCGTGGCACCCGTGTAGATTTGGTTTTACCGCCACGGATTGCATGCAGGCCTGACTCTTCTTCTCCTCCTCCTCCTACTCCATCCTCCTCCCTCTCCTGCTCGGCTGACTCCTCGTTTTCCGCTGCTAGCGTCTCTTCCGCTGCGCCGCCCAAGCTCCCCAGAACCTATTCGACATGCCAGGTGAGACGTTGCCATGCCGTGCTGCGTCTGTTGTGCCTGGAAACCAAGAGCCACACTGGCCCGGCACTCCTTTCAGCTTTGCGTTCACAGGCAGATCAGTGGCTAACACCGCTCAATTTGACAGTTGGTAAAGTGGTGTGTGACAACGGTGCCAATCTGCTTAGCTCATTGAAACAGGGCAAAATCACGCATGTGCCATGCATGGTACACATCTTAAACTTGGTCGTGCAGCGATTCCTTGTCAAATACCCTGGGGTCCAGGACATCTTGCGGCAGGCAAGGAAAATCTCGGCCCATTTCAGGAGATCTTACACGGCCATGGCTCGCCTTGCTGTCATTCAGCGGCGACACAATCTGCTGGTAAGACGTCTTATTTGCGATTGCCCGACGCGATGGAACTCAACCTTCTATATGCTTGATAGGCTGCTCCAGCAGAAACGTGCAGTTAACGTCTACCTGTATGAACTCTGCGGCAGAACAGGTTCTGGGGAGCTGGGTTTTTTTTCACCGCGCCAGTGGCTGCTCATGCGTGACGCATGCAGACTTCTGTGCCCATTTGAGGAGATCACCAAACTGGTCAGTCGCAGCCATGGTGCCATCAGTGACATGGTACCTTATGCCTTCTTTATGGAGCGTGCATTGCGTCGTGTCATTGATCAAGCTGTGGAGGAGCAGGAGCGGGAAGATGAGGAAGTCGCAATGCTGGATGAATTCCCAGGGGGGGCTACTCTATCTGAGACAAGTCAACAACAGGAGTCTGAAGAGGAGTCAGAGGAGGATGGTGCCGGGGCGGATGAGGAGGAGCAAGAAGAGCATGCTTTAAACCTTTCTGGGATCCCTGTTGTGCGTGGATGGGGAGAGGAGAATGAAGAGGACGACATTATCCTGGATGATGAGCAGGAGCCAGGCCACCACACCGCTTCCACTTTAGTGCAAATGGGGGCCTTCATGCTCCAGTGTTTTAATAGGGACCCCCGTATAAAAAGCATAAGGGTCAAGGACCAGTACTGGGTGGCAACGTACTTAGACCCCCGGTACAAACACAAAATGGCGGAAATGTTACTGCCGTCACAGAGGGCTGTCAGAATGGAGCACTTCCAGGCCTTGCTTCGAGAAATGCTGCATTCTGCCTTTGCGTGCGCTGGCAGAGGAGCAATTCCCACTCCCAGAGAAGGAGTTGCGGGTACCAATCCAACAGCACCTGCAAGAAGAGGCCGGTTTGAAGATGTGTTGGTGACTTCAGATATGAGGTCATTCTTTCGGCCGACCAACGACAGGTGTCATCCGGATCCAGCATCAGGGAACGCCTAGACCGTCAGGTGTCCGACTACATCGGGTTAACTGCCGATGTGGACGCTCTGAGGAGTGATGAACCCCTGGACTACTGGGTGGGCAGGCTTGACCTCTGGCTAGAGCTTGCCCAATTTGCAATCGAACTGTTGGCTTGCCCCTCATCCAGTGTCCTGTCCGAAAGGACGTTCAGCGCAGCAGGGGGGATTGTGACCGTTAATCGTACTCGCCTAGCTCACGACAGTGTTAACTACTAGTGATGGCCGAACGGTTCGCCCGGCGGTCGTTTTGCGGCGAATTTCGGTCGTTCGCGGTCCGCTCGTTCGCTCGCCTTTTTCCGTCGTTCGCCCCGGCGGACTTACGTGTTTAATGTGTAAAAGAACTTTGACCTATGATGACACGTCTATCATGGGGTACAGGACAGCCAATTGAGACATGACAGCACATGGACACTTTGACATTCCCCCTAACCTATAAATACACCCGATCCGGTGGCCATTTTACATTCTTTCTTCTGTCACTATAGGGAAAGGTTGCTGTGTGGAGTAGGGACAGATAAAACGCTAGCTATTTGGTACACAAAAGTTCTTTTCAGGACTGGTATAGGTGTTAGGTGTATATAGGTTTGCTGTGCTACTGATTCTTGCAGCAGCCTGAGTGTCTTTTGTCAGTTTAGAGAAAGGGAAAGGATGGTGTGTGCTACAGGGAGAGTCAGTTTAGTCGTCATCATCATCATCATCATCATCATTAGCTGTTACTATCAGGTCCACAAAAGATCTATTCCAGTAACCACTAATTGTTCCAGGCTCCTCTTTTTTGCCACTTTGTATAGGGACAGGAAGGAAGCAGTGTGTCAGGCAGTGAGGGTCAGTTTAAAGACTTGCTGTTACTATTAGTTCCACAAAGGTTCTTTTCAGGACTGGTATCAGTGGTATGGTAATAGGCTTGTACACGTATAATATTCTTTCTTCCAAATATAGAAAGAATATTATACTTGACTGCTGACCTTCTGCTGCAGTCTGCTAATCATTTACAACTCACTTGTTCCACAAAGCTCGTTATCAGGACTGGTAACTTGGTCTGTGTAGGGTGCTACAGTACATAGGGTTGAGTGAGGTACAGTCTGCTGTTCTGTAAGGACCGCTATCGGTCCACAATAGATAGGGTTGAGGTGCACCACTGCTGACCGCTGCCCTATACTGCAGCAGTCCTTCATTGGTATAGGGACTGACGTACAGTCTGCTAATCACTAACACACAACCTGCTTGGTCCACAAAAGTTCTTATAAGGACTGGTAACTTGGTCTAGGGTGCTACAGTACATAGGGTTGAGTGCGGTACAGTCTGGTGTTCTGTAAGGACCGCTATCGGTCCACAATAGATAGGGTTGAGGTGCACCACTGCTGACCGCTGCCCTATACTGCAGCAGTCCTTCATTGGTATAGGGACTGACGTACAGTCTGCTAATCACTAACACACAACCTGCTTGGTCCACAAAAGTTCTTATAAGGACTGGTAACTTGGTCTAGGGTGCTACAGTACATAGGGTTGAGTGCGGTACAGTCTGCTGTTCTGTAAGGACCGCTATCGGTCCACAATAGATAGGGTTGAGGTGCACCACTGCTGACCGCTGCCCTATACTGCAGCAGTCCTTCAGCGGTATAGGGACTAAGAGTTTTGTCACAGGGTGATTTAAAAAATGACAGGCAGAGGAAGAGGCAGGCCCTTCCGCAGGGGTGGTAGGGGTAGGGCAGGAGCAACAGCCTTGAGCCAAAGTGGGAAGTTGCAGAAGGTGCGTTCAATTACTTTAAAGGACGCACCAGACTTGGTTGAGTGGCTCACTCAGCCTTACTCTTCTGCACCCTCCTCATCCTCTCGATCTGCACCCTCTTCTTCACTCTCTGCTATGTGCACCCCCCAAAGACACTACCACCAACAACACCACCACCACCACATACCTTCCGCTTGAGTCACAGGAATTATTTTCCGATCCATATCAAGAGGACATTTCTGATGCGCAGCCACTCTTGGTATTGGATCAGGAAGAGGGGGTAGCAACAACTGCTACTCAGCAGTCTGACGACAGTACCCAGATCAGCCCAAGGAGGAGGTTGGTCCCCGGTGTTGCTGCCTACTCCGAGATCTCTACTTATAGTGGTGGGGAAGGTGGCGTTGATGATGACGTGTCTAGTGATTTCACGTGGGTGCCCACAACAGAGGAAGAGGAGGGGAGTTCAGAGGGAGATATGGACCAGCAGATAGGGAGGAGAAGCAGGAATAACTTACATTGCACAGGAGGGACAAAGCAGACTGCAAATGTATCAGAAGCGAGTCATCGACCATGTACGGTCACATCTGGCGCTCCCAGGACACCGGCACATGGCTCCGCAGTGTGGGCTTTTTGTGTCCGCTGCTGACAATAGCGTTGCCATCTGCAATCTTTGCAGTCAACGCATTAGTCGCGGTAAGCCCAACACTCACCTAGGGACGACCGCCTTAAGAAGGCACATGAGCAGCCATCACCGAGCCCAGTGGGAGCAACGGAACACACAAAGCCACACTGCAGGCTCTCAGCGTCCAGCCTCGTCTTCTACTTTTCCTTCTCCTCTCTCCTCACAATTGTCCTCCACTCCACCTTCCATCACGCCAAGCTCACGTTTTTCTGCAAAAAGGCAGGCTTCCGTGGGCCTAATGTTCGAGCGTAAAAGAATGATGATGCCGGATAACCCTCTTGCCCAACGGTTGACGGCTGGCTTGTCAGAACTGATAGCCCGCCAACTACTGCCATATAAACTGGTGGACTCGGAGGCCTTTCGCAAATTTGTGGCCATTGGAACACCACAAGGGAAGGTCTCAGGAAGGAAGTATTTCTCAGAGAAGGGCATCCCAGAGCTATATGGCCATGTTCAGCGGCAAGTGAATGTATCTCTGGCACACAGTGTCGGTGCCAAGATACATCTGACCACAGACACGTGGTCTAGCAAACATGGGCAGGGAAGGTATATCACTTTTACTGCCCACTGGGTGAACCTTCTGACGGCCATCAAGCATGTAACCCGTGGCACCCGTGTAGATTTGGTTTTATCGCCACAGATTGCATGCAGGCCTGACTCTTCTTCTCCTCCTCCTCCTACTCCATCCTCCTCCCTCTCCTCCTCAGCTGCCTCCTCGTTTTCCGCTGCTAGCGTCTCTTCCGCTGCACCGCCCAAGCTCCCCAGAACCTATTCCACATGCCAGGTGAGACGTTGCCATGCCGTGCTGCGTCTGTTGTGCCTGGAAGCCAAGAGCCACACTGGCCCGGCACTCCTTTCAGCTTTGCGTTCACAGGCAGATCAGTGGCTAACACCGCTCAATTTGACAGTTGGTAAAGTGGTGTGTGACAACGGTGCCAATCTGCTTAGCGCATTGAAACAGGGCAAAATCACGCACGTGCCATGCATGGCACACGTTTTAAACTTGGTCGTGCAGCGATTCCTTGTCAAATACCCTGGGGTCCAGGACATCTTGCGGCAGGCAAGGAAAATCTCGGCCCATTTCAGAAGATCTTACACGGCCATGGCTCGCCTTGCTGACATTCAGCGGCGACACCATCTGCCGGTCAGTCGTCTTATTTGCGATTGCCCGACGCGATGGAACTCAAACTTCTATATGCTTGATAGGCTGCTCCAGCAGAAATGTGCAGTTAACGTCTACCTGTATGAACTCTGCGAAAGAAACGGTTCTGGGGAGCTGGGGTTTTTTTCACCACGCCAGTGGCTGCTCATGCGCGACGCATGCAGACTTCTGCGGCCATTTGAGGAGATCACCAAACTGGTCAGTCGCAGCCATGGTGCCATCAGTGACATGGTACCTTATGCCTTCTTTATGGAGCGTGCATTGCGTCGTGTCATTGATCAGGCTGTGGAGGAGCAGGAGCGGGAAGATGAGGAAGTCGCAATGCTGGATGAATTCCCAGGGGGGGCTACTCTATCTGAGACAAGTCAACAACAGGAGTCTGAAGAGGAGTCATAGGAGGATGGTGCCGGGGTGGATGAGGAGGAGCAAGAAGAGCGTGCTTTAAACCTTTCTGGGATCCCTGTTGTGCGTGGATGGGGAGAGGAGAATGAAGAGGACGACATTATCCTGGATGATGAACAGGAGCCAGGCCACCACACCGCTTCCACTTTAGTGCAAATGGGGGCCTTCATGCTCCAGTGTTTTAATAGGGACCCCCGTATAAAAAGCATAAGGGTCAAGGACCAGTACTGGGTGGCAACGTACTTAGACCCCCGGTACAAACACAAAATGGCGGAAATGTTACCGCCGTCGCAGAGGGCTGTCAGAATGCAGCACTTCCAGGCCTTGCTTCGAGAAATGCTGCATTCTGCTTTTGCGTGCGCTGGCAGAGGAGCAATTCCCACTCCCAGAGAAGGATTTGCGGGTACCAATCCAACAGCGCCTGCAAGAAGAGGCCGGTTTGAAGATGTGTTGGTGACTTCGGATATGAGGTCATTCTTTCAGCTGACCCATCGACAGGTGTCATCCGGATCCAGCATCAGGGAACGCCTAGACCGTCAGGTGTCCGACTACATTGGGTTAACGGCCGATGTGGACGCTCTGAGGAGTGATGAACCCCTGGACTACTGGGTGGGCAGGCTTGACCTCTGGCCAGAGCTTGCCCAATTTGCAATCGAACTGTTGGCTTGCCCCTCATCCAGTGTCCTGTCCGAAAGGACGTTCAGCGCAGCAGGGGGGATCGTGACCGATAAGCGTACTCGCCTAGCTCACGACAGTGTTAACTACCTCACATTTCTAAAAATGAATGAGGCATGGATCTCGGAGGAATTCAACACATCACATGTGACCAGTAGACCATGTATATGTCTATAAACAATTTTTTTAATCAAGCACACAGACCTTCTTTCTTCATTTCGCTCACTTCCTTGTCCCAAAAAAGCACACCGTACTATATGCCCCTACCCTCCTCTTTGAAGAGGTTGAGCGGTGTCATATTTCTACTGGGGCTGCTTATGATATCCCTGTGCTGTGCTGACTTCCTCCTGGGGGTTCTTATTATGAGGGGATCACACCATCCCTGTGCTGTGCTGATTTTCTCCTGGGCCTGCTTACTATGAGGGGATCACACCATCCCTGTGCTGTGCTGACTTCCTCCTGGGGGTTCTTATTATGAGGGGATCACACCATCCCTGTGCTGTGCTGACTTCCTCCTGGGGGTTCTTATTATGAGGGGATCACACCATCCCTGTGCTGTGCTGACTTCCTCCTGGGGCTGCTTACGGTGCTGCTGTCAGTGCTATATATCACGGTGCTGGTGTGAGTGCTTAATGTCACGGTGCTGCTGTCAGTGCTGTATATCACGGTGCTGATGTCAGTGCTTAATGTCACGCTTCTGATGTCAGTACTCTCTATCACGGTGTTGCTGTCAATGCTGTATGTCATGGTGCTGGTGTTAATGCTTAATGTCACGCTTCTGATGTCAGTACTCTCTATCACGGTGCTGCTGTCAGTGCTGTATATCACTGTGCTGATGTCAGTGCTGTATGTCACGCTTCTGATGTCAGTGCCCTCTATCACGGTGCTGCTGTCAGTGCTGTATATCACGGTGCTGATGTCAGTGCTTAATGTCACGCTTCTGATGTCAGTACTCTCTATCACGGTGTTGCTGTCAATGCTGTATGTCACGGTGCTGGTGTTAATGCTTTATGTCACGCTTCTGATGTCAGTACTCTCTATCACGGTGTTGCTGTCAATGCTGTATGTCACGGTGCTGGTGTTAATGCTTTATGTCACGCTTCTGATGTCAGTACTCTCTATCACGGTGCTGCTGTCAGTGCTGTATATCACGGTGCTGATGTCAGTGCTTAATGTCACGCTTCTGATGTCAGTGCCCTCTATCACGGTGCTGCTGTCAGTGCTGTATATCACAGTGCTGATGTCAGTGCTTAATGTCACGCTTCTGATGTCAGTGCCCTCTATCACGTTGCTGCTGTCAGTGCTGTATATCACGGTGCTGATGTCAGTGCTTAATGTCACGCTTCTGATGTCAGTGCCATCTATCACGGTGCTGCTGTCAGTGCTGTATATCACGGTGCTGATGTCAGTGCTTAATGTCACGCTTCTGATGTCAGTGCCCTCTATCACGGTGCTGCTGTCAGTGCTGTATATCACGGTGCTGATGTCAGTGCTTAATGTCACGCTTCTGATGTCAGTACTCTCTATCACGGTGTTGCTGTCAATGCTGTATGTCACGGTGCTGGTGTTAATGCTTTATGTCACGCTGCTGATGTCAGTGCCCTCTATCACGGTGCTGTTGTCAGATGCCTCTATCACGGTGCATGTGTCATTGCTGTATGTCACGCTGCTGGTGATCATCTCCTGCACCCTCTTCTTTGCCTACCCTGGTCCCTGACCTTCCCTCTCCTCCATTGCCTTCATGCGCTCCACAGTCCTGAATTGTCAGAACAATTTCCCATATAAAAAAAGAATGCTTGTAGTTATCGATCCCAAATTCACCTCATACATGTATTATGTCATTGGCCATGTGGTGGGACTATGTTTTCCCTGCTAATAATTACCTCTTGGCTGCAAATTCGACCTAAAGGTTTGAAACGTTCGCCTCCCATTGAAGTCAATGGGGCCCGCCGCGAACGTTCGGTTTTGCGAACGGTCGGCCTCGTTCGCGGTCCGCTTTCGCGAAACGTCCCGTCGGAGGTTCGGGCCATCACTATTAACTACCTCACATTTCTAAAAATGAATGAGGCATGGATCTCGGAGGAATTCAACACATGTGACCAGTAGACCATGTATATGTCTATAAACGATTTTTTTTTAATCGAGCACACAGACCTTCTTTCTTCATTTGGCTCACTTTCTTGTCCAATAAAAGCACACCGTACTATATGCCCGTACCCTCCTCTTTGAAGAGGTTGAGCGGTGTCATATTTCTACTGGGGCTGCTTATTATGAGGGGCTCCCACCATCCCTGTGCTGTGCTGACATCCTCCTGGGGCTGTACCTCTGCTGTGCATATTATGAGGGGCTCCCACCATCCCTGTGCTGTGCTGACTTCCTCCTGGGACTGTACCTCTGCTGTGCATATTTTGAGGTGCTCCCACCATCCCTGTGCTATGCTCATTATGAGGGGCTCCCACCATCCCTGTGCTATGCTCATTATGAGGGGCTCCCACCATCCCTGTGCAAATGCTGACTTCCTCCTAGGGCTGCTTACGGTGCAGGTGTCAGTGCTGTATATCACGGTGCTGATGTCAGTACTCTCTATCACGGTGCTGCTGTCAGTGCTGTATATCACGGTGCTGGTGTTAGTGCTTTATGTCACGCTGATGATGTCAGTGCTCTCTATCACGGTGCTGTTGTCAGATGACTCTATCACGGTGCAGGTGTCATTGCTGTATGTCACGCTGCTGATGTCAGTGCTCTCTATCACGGTGCTGCTATCAGTGCTGCATTTCACGGTGCTGGTGTTAGTGCTTTATGTCACGCTGCTGATGTCAGTGCTCTCTATCAGGGTGATGTTGTCAGATGACTCTATCACGGTGCAGGTGTCATTGCTGTATGTCACGCTGCTGATGTCAGTGCTCTCTATCACGGTGCTGCTATCAGTGCTGTATATCACGGTGCTGGTGTTAGTGCTTTATGTCATGCTGCTGATGTCAGTGCTCTCTATCACGGTGCTGTTGTCAGATCACTCTATCACGGTGCAGGTGTCATTGCTGTATGTCACGCAGCTGATGTCAGTGCTCTCTATCATGGTGCTGGTGTCAGATGACTCTATCACGGTGCAGGTGTCATTGCTGTATGTCACGCTGCTGGTGATCATCTCCTGCACCCTCTTCTTTGCCTACCCTGGTCCCTGACCTTCCCCCTCCTCCATTGACTTCATGCGCTCCACAGTCCTGAATTGTCACAACAATTTCCCATATAAAAAAAGAATGCTTGTAGTTGTCGATCCCAGATTCACCTCATACATGTGCTATGTCATTGGCCATGTGGTGGGACTATGTTTGCACAGCTAGTAATTATTTTGTGGCTGCAAATTTGACCTGTAGGTTTGCGAAGTTCGCCTCCCATTGAAGTCAATGGGGCCCGCCGCGAACGTTCCGGTTCGCGAACTATCGGCCGCGTTTGTGGTCCTCGTTCGCGAAACATCCCGTCGGAAGTTCGTCCATCACTAGCAGGGAGCACCATCGGACGTTCTAGGAACATAAATTACACATATAATTTCTTGACTACCTCTTGCACCTTTGAAGACCCTGGAGCACCAGGACAATGGAAATGCCACAAAAATTACCCCATTTTTGAAAGAAAACACCCCAGCATATAATCTATGAGGCATAATGAGTCTTTTGAACATGTCATTTTTTTCTACAAGTTTTTGGAAAATGTGGAAAGAAAAGGAAAACACATTTTTTTTTTTTACACAAAGTTGTCCATTTATACAATATTTCTAACACATAGCATGTACATACCAAAAAATACACTCCAAAATAGATTCTCCTACTCCTTCTAAGTATGGCAATGCCACATGTGGGAGATTATTCCACAGCCTGACCACATACAGAGGCCCAACATGCAGGGAGCACCATCAGGTGTTCTAGGGACATACATTTCAAATCTAATTTGACTACCTATTATACTTTTGTGAGGCATTGTAGTGGTATGGATGAGAACTGATGTGGCATGGATGAGGCATGGATGAGCATGAATGGGGATGGATGAGCCATTGATGGGGATGGCTGAGCATGGTTGAGCCATGAAGGTGGATGACTGAATATGGCTGAGTATGAATGGCATGACTGAGCATGAATAAGTATGGTTGGGTATGGCTGAGTATGGCTGGGTATGTCTGAGTATGGTTGGGTATGGCTGAGTATGGCTGGGTATGGCTGAGTATGGCTTTGTGTGGCTGGGTATGGCTGAGTACTGCTGGGTATGGCTTGGTATGGTTGAGTATGGCTGGGTATGGCTGGATATGGCTGGATATGGCTGGGTATGGCTGAGTATGGATGGGTATGGCAGAGTATGGCTGACTATGGCTGGGTATGACTGAGTATGACTGAGTATGGCTGGGTATCACTGGGTATGACTGAGTATGGGTGGGTATTGCTGGGTATGGCTGAGTATTTCTGTGTATGGCTGAGTATGGCTGGATATTGCTGGGCATTGCTGAGTAGGGCTGGGTATTGCTGGGTATGGCTGGTTATTGTTGGGTATGGCTGGCTGGGTATGGCTGAGTAAGGCTGGGTATGGCTGAGTAAGGCTGAGTATGGCTGGGTATTGCTGAGTATGGCTGGGTATGGATGGGGTGGAAGGGATGGCTAAGCATGAATGAATGGATGAGTGCTGCAATGGGCACAGAGCAGTGCTGTGGGCACTACATATCCAGCCCACAGCTGCACCCAATCTCTCCCCTCTTACTGTACCTATCGGTACAGAGAGGGGAGAGAGGAACCGGACATGACGCCCATTTGTTTACAAGTGATCGCTCCGTCATGGGATGGAGTGACCAAGTGATCAATGGCCGCCAGACCCGGCGATCACGGATACTACCATGTGCGTGCCCAGGGGCCGTGCAGGAGTGTTATTCTGGGAGGACGTCATAGCACGCCCTCCGAGAGTTATCAAGCCACTCTGTAGCCATCATTCGGCTATAGCATGGTTGTTACCTGTTTAAAGTGTTACTAAACCCACAACAGTAAAATCTGTCTGTATATGCAGTAAAGCATGCTCGTTATAATCACAGTGGAACCTAAGAGGTTAATCCTCTGTATTGTGTAAAAAGGCTGTTTGATCCTGTCTCCTCTGATCCTCCCCTTCTTCCACTGACTCCATAAAATAACCTAAAAACTTTTCAGTCTATGGTGTCAGGCTGCTCAGTTTGGTGTGTATTGCTAGAGATTTTTTTTCTTAGGAGGGTGCATGTGATCAGCACAGGGCCAGTCAGGACTGTACAGACACAGGGTCAAGGGTCCTGGATGCTGATAGGACAATTGTGGGAGAAATGAAAACTTCTCCTACAATCTTTACTAGAAATTGATAGAAGTTACATGACTGCTATATACAGCTGATTAAAAAAAGGTATTTATCAGTTTATATTTACTAAAATGATTGCATGTGCTGTGTACTGTGGGAGACCCAAAATAGTAAATGCAGGTTCCTGGGTTTACTAAAACTTTAAAGTGGAGTTCCACCCAAAAATGAAACATCCGCTTTAAGTGTTGGTGACCCCCTGACATGCCACATTTGGCATGTAATTTTTTGGGGGAGGAGCAGGTACCCTGTTTTTACAGGCACCCAGCTCCCACTTCCTCCCTGGCGCTGCAGCGCAGGAAGGAAGATCACCTCTCCCCCTTCCCTCCCTGCAATCTTCTGGGACACGTCACAGATCTCAGAAGATTGCCAATCAAAGCGCACAATGCGACTTGCGCATGCGCAGTGCGAGCCCGGCTGTGAAGGCATAGCCAGGTGCCCACAGTTAGAATGCTGGCGGAGAGGAGGGGGGCTTTATGAGGCCGCATTGTTGGACCGTGGGACATGTAAGTGTCTGATTATTAAAAGTCAGCAGCTACACTTTTTGTAGGCTGCTGACTTTTAAAAGGGTGGAACTCTGCTTTAAATAGCAAGGCTGTAAATGATCTCCTCTGATTTCCCTTCTCGATCTACCCAAGCATGGAAATTTCAGTGAATAATCTGATGCTTCAATTTGACATCTTCATACTCTGTCCTATTCTAACAGTGAACTAAAACCTTCAACTAGACCAGTGTTTCTCAACCTTTCTAGTGCCACGACCCCTTGATAAAATTTACCAAGTTGTGGGGACTCCTAAGGCCGCGTACACACGGGCGGACTGTCTGACGGACTTGGTCCGCTGAAACGTGTTTCAGCGGACAGTCCGCTCGTGTGTGGGCTTCAGCGGACTTTTTCAGCGGACAGTCTGGCGGACTAAGTCTTTCGGAATTTCCGTAATATTGTCCGTCCAACTTTGGTTTCAGCGGACAGTCCGCTCGTTTGTAGGCAAGTTGGACGGACTAAGTATGGCGCATGCTCAGAAAGGATTTACAAGGCCGAAGGTTGCATTGCAGTGTATCGGACGTCGTATTTCTAGTCCCGTCGTACGTGCTGTACACGTCATCGCGTAAGCTTTCAGCGGACTGTCTGTTCATCGTGTGTGGTCAAGTCCGTTCATTCAAAAGTAGGACGGACTGTCCGTCGGATTGTCTGACGGACTTAGTTGGCCAGACAGTCCGCCCGTGTGTACGCGGCCTAACAGTAAAATTATTTTCGTAGCGTGGGTTGTCAGCACCCAAGGCAAGACAAGTAATTTGTGCCCCTAACACACAGATATTTAGGGATCCCTGAGTCCCTTTCACTCGTACAGTATTAAAACCCCTCATGGTACATTTTAGGATTGACCACTCTCTTTGTTCTCCTTTATTTCCCTTTTAACTCTCTCTATCCTAATTTCTTGTTTTTTTCCCCGTCCCACTCTTTAGCCATCTTTCTTGTTTTCTCTTTTTCTTTCTCTCCCTTTTTCTTTGTTCCTCTCCCTTACATGTATTCTCTATTTGTATTTCTTCTCTTACTCCTTGGTGGGGGAGTGGGGGGAATGGGATAAGTGACAGTGTTGGCGGGGAGTTGGGATCAGTGACAGTGCTGGCGAGGAGTTGGGATCAGTGACAGTGCTGGTGGGGAGTTTGGATCAGTGACAGTGCTGACGGGGAGTTGGGATCAGTGACAGTGCTGACGGGGAGTTGGGATCAGTGACAGTGCTGGCGGGGAGTTGGGATCAGTGACAGTGCTGGCGGGGAGTTGGGATCAGTGACAGTGCTGGCGGGGAGTGGGGATCAGTGACAGAGCTGGCGGAGAATTGGGATCAGTGGCAGTGCTGGCGGGGAGTTGGGATCAGTGGCAGTGCTGGCGGGGCGGTTGGGATCAGTGGCAGTGCTGGCGGGGAGTTGAGATCAGTGACAGTGCTGGTGGGGAGTTGGGATCAGTGACAGTGCTGGTGGGGAGTTGGGATCAGTTACAGGGCTGGCGGGGATTTGGGATCAGTGACAGAGCTGGCAGAGAATTGGGATCAGTGGCAGTGCTGGCGGGGAGTTGGAATCAGTGGCAGTGCTGGCGGGGAGTTAGGATTAGTGGCAGTGCTGTTGGGGAGTTGGGATCAGTGGCAGCGCTGGCGGTGCATTGGGGTCAGTGGCAGTGCTGGCGAGGAGTTGGGATCAGTGGCAGTTCTGGCGAGGAGTTGGGATCAGTGGCAGTGCTGGCGGGGAGTTGGGATCAGTGGCAGTGCTGGCGGGAAGTTCTGATCAGCCAACTTGAGCAAGGTCATCTGAGAACTGTAGCGGGGACTTTTAATAGCAACTATAATCACAGGTAGTGCTACTAACTGTGTCTCTGATTTTGTGGTGTCTCGCAGCAGTGACACCTATGCCAAAATCAGGAGATAGGGGCTCATCCAGCCCCTCCCACTTCACATTCCTCACCAGTCAGCTGACCTCTAGTCTCTGCCCCCTGACCATACCATGAACTGAGTGGGCGGCTGTGAAGAGGCTGAGTGAGCGGTCACGGGCTCCAGGGACAGCCCTGCTGGGTGGCTGCAAAAAGGCTGGGAGAGTGGTGCGGGCTTCAGGAATAACCCAGGATTTGATGACCCCTGGCAAATCATCATTTGACAACTGAGGAGGTCCCGGCCCCCAGGTTGAGCACCACTGAACTAGACTGACTGTTTTTTGTGTTCCAATTATTATGCTCTACTCTTTTCACCATCGAAGAGAGTGAATTGTGTGAAACAGACAAAACTATTTAGTATATTGATCATACATAAAGTGTTACGGTAAAGTGCATTTTTCAAAGTGATTTTGCTTCTTAAACCTTTTCAGATCCAGTCTTTGGTATTTTATTTATTATGATTCTGCTCTGTTGCTTTAAAGGTTGCTAAAAACCCCATGATGAACGTTATTACCCATAGATGTTCGGTTACACATAAACCTGCTCATGCATGCTGATTGCCTGCCGCTAATCAACTACCATTCAGTACAGAGTGCAGTTGGACAGGTCAGTTAATCAGCCTCAAGAGAATACTAGTTATGAGAAATACAAGAAGACGCACACATTACTTTCATGCATCTCCTATGTTTGTGTAATTTTATTTTAACCGTTTTGTGGGGAATGCTGGCATTATTATGGTTGTCATAAAAATTACAGTCTTCAAGCCCATTGTTATTTATGTTCAGCTTTCAATCCCTATGCATGTTAAAAGGAAAATACACCCAAACACTGATAAGCACTTAAAACTGAACTCCAGGCAGATATAAAATACAAATGAATTCAGATCTATATTCATTAACACGTCATTAAATGTACTATTTTATGCAAGCAGTGTAAGTCCCTGAATTTGCCTTCCACAGTCCCTGTGCTGCAGAGATGAGGCTGAGAGAGGCAGATATAGAGCCAATGGGTTGTGCTTTTGTGCTCACATGGCAAAATGGGACATGCTGATAGGAGGAGAGAGCAGAGAAAAGGCAAGCTGAGCTTATTGGTCTGATGCTTCTCCTTCACTGTCCAGTCATAGGCTGGGAGGGGGATAAGACTGTTAGGTGTTATTGAACCACTTAAACACCAGCTGCCACAGTTATAGTGTGGCAGGTTGGCTCTTCTGGGCGGATCGCCCTCATGGTAAGTCGGCTGCTTTAAGACCACTAGGGGGTCCGTGGCATGACGCCTGAGTCTATGCATATAGCCAGGTTTTGAATCATGTGTCCAGGTTTCAGACTGTCTGACACAATATTCAGACAGGAATGTAGCTAAGAACAGGGCCTGATAGGAGGGTGATGGGCCACTATGCACGCCGAATTACTATTCTCTTTGGAGGGCCAAAAGGTGTCCCAGGTCTGTTACAATCCTTTAGTGTATGCTAAAAAATTTTTTTTTAGCTGTGCACCGCTAAATGATCGGGTTTGGCTTGAAGAAAAAGTAGCAGCCCTACGGCCACCCGCGATCACTCCTAAAAGAGACAGAACAGGGATCTGTCAATGGAAACAGACAGATCCCCATTCTGTCAGGGGAGGATAGATAGATCACTGTTCCTAGTGATTACAAACAGCGATCTGTCTCCTCCTCCAGTCACTACACTGCCCCCACAATTAGAAACACCTCCTTAGGGAACACTTAACCCCTTGATCCTGCCCTACTATTAACCCCTTCCCTGCCAGTGACATTTATACAGTAATCAGCGGCTATTTTTAGCTCTGATCGCTGTATACACGTAACTTTTTCACAAACGAATCAATATACGCTTATTGTGATTTTATTTTTAACCAAAAATATGTAGAAGGATACATATCACCTAAACTGATGAAGAAATTAGTTTTTTTACATTTTATTTTGTATATTTATTATAGAAAAAAGTAAAAAATATTATTTTTTTTCAAAATTGTCGGTCTTTTTTGTTTATAGCGCAATTAAAAAAAAAAAACTGCAGAGGTGATCAACTACCACCAAAAAAAAGCTCTATTTGTGGGGGAAAAAAAATTTGTTTGGATACAGTGCCACACGACCGCGCAATTGTCAGTTAAAGCGACGCAGTGCCGTATTGCAAAAAATAGACTGGTCATTAAGGGGGCAAATCCTTCCGGTCCTCAAGTGGTTAAAGTGGAGCTCCACCCAAAAGGGGAAGTTCTACTTTAAGGCCTCCTCCCACGCTCTTGTTTATGAAATTCAGCTTTTAGGGAGGAGCAAGAACCTGATTTTGACAGATAAACGCTCCCACTTCTGCTCCGACTCCCTAAGCAATTGGAAGTGGACGTTTCCCTCCTGCAGTCTTCTGGGACACGTGACAGGTCCCAGAAGACTGAGGGACCATTCACAGTGCACAACATCACTCTTGCATGCACAGTGGGCCTGGCTGTGAAGCCGTAAGCTGTTACAGCTGGGTGCCTATAGTAAAGATGCCGGCACTATTCTTATTCTTTGCTTTCACAAGAGGCCTTTGTGAGACAGTTCAAAACATACAGGGTGAACAAGAAAGCATGCATCACACAGTGAATATACACTCACCGGCCACTTTATTAGGTACACCTTGCTAGTACCGGATTGGACCCCCTTTTGCCTTCAGAACTGCCTTAATTCTTGGTGACATAGATTCAACAAGGGATTGGAAACATTCCTCAGAGATTTAGGTCCATATTGACATGATAGCATCACGCAGTTGCAGCAGGTTTTTCAGCTGTACAATCATGATGCAAATCTCCCACCACATTCCAAAAGTGCTCTATTGGATTGAGATCTGGTGACTGTGGAGGCCTTTGGAGTGCAGGGAACTCCTTGTCATGTTCAAGAAACCAGTGGTGAGAGGATTTGAGCTTTGTGACATGGTGCATTATACTGCTGGAAGTAGCCATCAGAAGATGGGTACACTGTAGTCATAAAAGGGTGAACATGGTCAGCAACAATACTGGAAATTAAACAATGCTCATTTGGTACCAAGGGGCCAAAAGTGTACCAAGAACATATCCCCCAGACCATTACACCACCACTACCAGCCTGAACTGTTGATACAAGGCAGGATGGATCCATGCTTTCATGTTGTTTACACCAAATTCTGACCCTGCCATCTGAATGTCGCAGCTGAAATCGAGATTCATCAGATCAGGCAACATTTTTCCAATCTTCTATCGTCCAATTTTGGTGAGCCTGTAGCAATTGTAGCCTCAGTTTTCTGTTCTTAGCTGACAGGAGTGGCCTCTAGTATGGTCATCTTCTGCTGTAGCCCATTTGCTTCAAGGTTCCATGTATTGTATGTTCAGAGATTGTATTCTGCATACCTTGGTAGTAACGAGTGGTTACTTGAGTTACTGTTGCCTTTTTATCATTCATCTTGAACGAGGCATTTTCATCCACACAGTTGCCACTCACTGGATATTGTCTCTTTTTTGAACCATTCTCTGTACATGGTTGTGCATGAAAATCCCAGTAGATCAGCAGTTTTTCAAATACTCAGACCAGCCAGTCTGGCACCAACAACCATGACATGTTCAGTCACTTAAATCCCCTTTCTTCCCCATTCTGATGCTCAGTTTGAACTTCAGCAAGTCTGACTGCAAATTACTATCTTAATCCTCAAACAACTGTGCCCCTAATCCATGTATGATTTATATCTAGTCAATCAGTCATTATAACTTTAGCATTTTTATTTGACCAAATATGTGATGACCTTTTGTGTTATAATGCAATTAAGGGCTTTAGTACACAGGCATTTATTTGCATCAGAATTGCTTTTCTCTTTGTGCAAGCCAATAGAAGTTTGAAAGCAGGTCAAAAGGAATTCAAAAGGTTAGATAAAACACTGAATGAGCTCAGATGGGTCTCCTGAGCATCCCAGAGAGTGCAAAACTGAAATGCAAGCTGAATGCATGCTACATTAGCCCTTATGGTCGGTTTGAACATTTCTTGTAAGGTAAAGTGATCGTTAACAATCACCTTATGAAACAACCCATTAAGTTTAAAATATAAATTAATTGAGCTCCCCAGTGATTGGCTGTGCAGGGGTGGCATGTCTGGCTAATGGTGGCCATACACTAGATGAAAAATAGTTTGAAAATCTGTCATTTAGACAGTACGTTCATTATTCGGCCAGTTAATGGGCACAAATCAGTTGTGGCGTTTTTGTGGCAAAGAAACAAACGACAAGCTTGGAAAACTTTTGCCGAACAAATGATAATATGCAAGCACAAGATATTAGCCCGCTCTCTATGGAGCCGGTTCACTTATATCCGCAGCAGGTCCAGTGCGTTTTGCAGAAAAATGCTGTGCATCTTTTGGTCTGTTTCAGGTCCGAATTCAGCCCAAAATTCAGGCTAAAATCAGACCCAAGACAGTGAACCAGGACGCACCGGACCCCCTGCTATGTGGCTCATATGTGAAACGAGCCTTAACCTGGAAGCTAAATATTTGTGTCAAAGAACAGTCATGTCAAAAGGTCACACCAAATAGTAAATACCGGCAACCTGCAACATCGTCACTCGTGATATACCTATCTTATAAAAAACGAGTACAACAGACCAAATATGCAATATTCAAGAAGAACAGGATACTTTTTCATACAAGTACATGGTACAGCAGACACATATCAGAAATATAAACGATTGGGGTAACAAACGTTTTAACCTTTTGCAATAAATGGAATTAACTTTCAGATTTATGTGTTAAAAATGACAAGAAACATGCATTCTCATCAGAATTTAAGTTCAAGGTGGGCTTAATTGTTGTAAAACAGTGGTCCTCAACCTTCCTAGTGCCATGACCCCTTGATAAAATTTACCAAGTTGTGGGGACACCTACTGTAACAGTAAAATTATTTTCATTGCTCCTTCATTGCTGTAATTTTGGTACTGTTATGAACCAGCATGCTCCACTAGACACTGTCTAAGCCCATTGGATTTTGTCCGAAACTTGTGTTGCATACACACGGTCGGACAAAGTTGTCAGAAAATCTGATCGTACATAACGTGATGACGTTATTTCGTTATGACGGGACTATGTTCAGGCTAGTAGCCAATAGCTTTGGTCTAGGAATTTGATCTGACCATGCGTGGCACTTTGTCCGATCGGAATTCTCTACACACAATCGGACAAAGATCGGATCATGTTGTCGGAAAGTTTTACAGCCCAGCTCTAAAACTTTGTTCGTCGGATATTCCGACGGAAACAGTCCGATGGAGCCCACACACAGTCGGATTATCCGACAACACGATCCGATCGGACATTTTCCGTCGGAATGTCCGACCGTGTGTATAAGGGATAAGGCTGGAGTCACACCTATGCATTTTTTGTGCTTTTTGCATTTTGCAGATTTGTACTACAGAACGTGTTCCATAGGAAACCATGTTAAATGGACTGTAGGGCAAATCTGCAAAATGCAAAAAGCACTAAAAATGCATAAGTCTGAATCCAGCCTAGATTGGCCACAGTATATGCTTGTGAGTTAGGGTACTTTAGATTTTAAGCTCCTTGAGGGCTGGGACTGATGTGAAAATGCTACATAAAATTGTTGGTGCAAAAGAAAATAAATATATATATATACCTACAGAGATTTACCAGCTTTTTTTAACCAACTCCAACACACATTGAAAACTATTTAACTTCTGGGAGCTCACCCCTGTTCATTTTTAGGGACCTATCTGACCAAGGATAATGGTTATGCAGTGCAATATAGGTTCAGGTGCAAATTTATGGCCACAGATTCTGAGTTTCTCCAGATCTACCTCAAATCCATGGTGGCTCTGACCAAACTCATCCCTACTAAGGCCGCGTACACACGGGCGGATTGTCTGTCCAACTTAGTCCGCTGAACCGTGTTTCAGCGGACAATCCGCTCGTGTGTGGGCTTCAGCGGACTTTTTCAGCGGACTGTCTGACAAACAAAGTCTTACGGAATTTCCAAAAGTTTGTCCGTTCAAACTTGGTTTTGTCCGTCCAAACTTGGCTTCAGCGGACAGTCCGCTCGTGTGTAGGCAAGTTGGACGAACTAAGTATGGCGCATGCTCAGAAAGGATTTACACGGCCGAAGGTTGCATTGCAGTGTATAGGACATCGTTTTTCTAGTCCCGTCGTACGTGCTGTACACATCATCGCGCACGCTTTCAGCGGACTGTCTGCTCATCGTGTGTGGTCAAGTCCGTTTATGCAAATTTTGAACGGACTGTCTGCCGGATTGTCTGACGAACTTAGTTGGGCAGACAATCCGCCTGTGTGTACGCGGCCTTACTGTTCATTCCAGTATCAAGCACATGTAATGTGATATTATTAACATTTAAGACTTCCCCATCCCAAGATCTCACCCACGTCATACGTTTAATTCCTCAAAAATCCATGTGTTAGCCACATAGCTCGGTAAATACATAGACATCATAGTCGACCACACCAAGTTCCCAGACAGCGTGAGTCTGATCAACAAGCTGTTTATATACAAATCGTAAAAGCTTACCTACCTTTTTAGTTACTCTGGCAAAGTCTCTCCTCTCCCGGAAGTGACGTCTCGCCGGCGAAGGACCTCACTTTTGGGAGTCGGGTCTGCGGATCGAACAGATTGGATTGTAATTCAGGAACCCTAGCAAATTGGCATTTGGCCATCGATGGGGTGACAAACCACAGGTTGAGAACGACCAGTTATATCACAAAATCCTTAAAAACAAGGGCAAACAACACGACTAGGTATAGTTCTGGTCAGAAGAACAGCAGAGGAAAGTATTAAAGACGTTTTAATTTAGCTGCATTGACACCAAATAGATGTTCCCCCTGACATTTATGGTCCATTCATACGTTTCTGTGTGTAATAATGCAAGAACAAACATATCTGCACTATTTTGTGCAATGCAGAACACCCACTGCCGCAATTGTGTATTGGCCACTGCTATAATATTGGGTTTTTATTCCAATCACAATGAATGTCACGCCGCACTCCACACTGCCGTTAATGGGTAATGTGGTAATGTTCAGCAAAAAGTGTGATTTATTGGATGTTACAGCAATGCATAACTGTGACTGGGCTATAAAGAAGCCCACACAAGCGCTAGACATAATTAAGATGAAGGACTGAACCTCCTGGTCACGTGATTTCCCCCCAGCTGGAGCACGCTTGGGATAGTAGCAGCAGAGCCATCATTCTGAGTGAACGCCAGGTTTAAATATTGAAGAACTGATTGTCCAACTGATATAGGCCTGAAATAACATTCTAAAAGGAGCTGTCAAACATCTTTCAAGAACAGAATAGATACAAATGACGACCATACATTTTATAATGTTTATTTAATGAATTTAGTTTTAAGTAAGTATTTTTAAGTATTTAAGTAATTTATTTACATTGTACCCCTACTCATTCACCAAAAAAGTCCTTTATTTAAAAAAAAGAACAAAAAACAATGTCCCCAGGTGTAGATTCATTGTCAATCAAAATGAATGCTGGCTGCAAATTAAAGGTACGCACCCAGCAAAGGCTCCTGTTGTTTGACAGCTACACCACTTCCCACCGGTCAATAAACGAAGGAGCAGGAGGGTCAATGGTAAAATCACCGGGTGACCCGTCCCCTTGTGACATCATTGTTCTGGGCATGCTGATCCGACCCCATCATTCATTTAGCAGTGGGGGGCAGACAAACGGTGGGGGCCTTTGTTGGGTGCAGATCTTTTTGGGGTTTGTGTCTGGCGTTTATCGTGATAGACGATGGAATAGACGATGGATCTTCACCAGGGGAGATAGTTTTATTTTTTTATTAAAGGGCTCATAAACCATGTGTGTATTTTTATTCACTGGTTGCACAGGTTGCACTGGTTGTTAAGGACGCCGGCAGGCCACTGGCTAGAAAAAAAACAAAAAATGATGGTAACCTTTGCTTAGCAGTGGTTAACAGTGTTAGGAGCTTCTAGTTGCTATCAGCTTTTTTTTAGCTGACAAATCGCTCCCAAAAATGCAAAAGCTGGAGCTGGAAAAACACTTCAAGCTTACAATAGTGTGCATTGACACATAGAATAAAACTATTTGCTTCTATGGGTATAAAAAAAAAAGTTCAAACTAGCTGCTAGGAGATTCAAAATAGGCTAGTGTGCATGGGGCCTAATAGTCTTCCATCCAGGCTACATAGGTTCCATTGCACAGGTTTTCCTTGATTCCTTTGCTTTAAAGAGCCTGTGGCTTACAAAGGTCAATAGTAGGGATGAGCCGAACACCTCCCGGTTCGGTTCGCACCAGAACTTTTGAACGGACCCCAAATTCGTACGAACTTTAGAACCCCATTGATGTCTATGGGACTCGAACGTTCGAAATTAAAAGTGCTAATTTTAACGGCTAATATGCAAGATATTGTCCTAAAAAGGGTTTGGGGACCTGGCTCCTGCCCCAGGGGACATGGGTCAATGCCTAAAATGTTTTTAAAAATGGCCGTTTTGGCGGGAGCACTGATTTTAATGACGATTAAAGTGAAAAAAAAAGTGAAATATTCCTTTAAATATTGTGCCTGGGGGGTGTCTGTAGTACGCCTGTGAAGTGCCACGTGTTTCCCGTGTTTAGAACAGTCCCTGCACAAAATTACATTAAATGGAAATAACATAATTTAAAACTGCTTGCGGTTTTAATGTTATATCTGGTTCCTGCAATATGGTTGAAATCTATTGAGAAAAATGGCATGGGTAGCCCTCCCTGCCCATTACGAGCCCCTTTGGGTCTTGTACGCATATTAAGGGGAACCCTGTACCCATATTAAATAAAGGAAATGCGTGTGGCCCCCAGACCCTATATACTCAGAACAGCAGTATACAGGCGGTGCAAACAAGACAGGGACTGTGTAGGTTTGTTGTGTTAAGTTGAATCTGTTTGTAATTTTCAACTGGTACGTTTTTAAAGTGTAGCTCCAGTCAAAAAAACTATTTTTAAGCTTTTTGGAAAACATAGGGAAGGGTTATCACCCCTGTATAATTTGTTTTGTCGTACATCTTTTTTCATCTCACTTGCTGTTGTCTCCTTCCGTTTGCAAGTAGGAGATGTTTGTAAGTTGGATGTTTGAAAGTAGGGGCCTGCCCTATATGCTCTGCAGAAATGGCGGAACAAGGTGTTGGTTTTGCCACAACATTGTAAGCCCTGAAAGTGACTCTTGGTGGGCGCTGGAGTGCCCTGCTGTGAACGATTATATCAAGAATTGTAATTACATGCCATTGTTGAACAGTGGTAGAAAAATTGACCTTTGGTGGTTGTGGTGCTGGTGCCACAACACTATAAGTCCTCACAGTTACTCTGGGTGGGCACAGGAACTGGCCCTCCTGTGAAATATTATATCAAGAATTGTAATTGCATGTCCCTGTTAAACAGGGGCAGAAAAATTGGGCCTTAGGCACTGGTGCTGGTGCCACGACACTGCAACCTCTCCCATATACTCTTGTTTTATTGCAGGAATGAGCCCTGCTGCAAAGCATTGCATAAAAAATTGTAATTAAACGCCCCTGTTAAACAGGGGTAGAAAAATTGGGCCTTAGGCACTGGTGCTGGTGCCACCACACTGCAACCTCTCCCATATACTCTTGTTTTATTGCAGGAATTAGCCCTGCTGCAAAGCATTGCATCAAAAATTGTAATTAAACGCCCCTGTTAAACAGGGGCAGAAAAATTGGGCCTTAGGCACTGGTGCTGGTGCCACGACACTGCAACCTCTCCCATATACTCTAGTTTTATTGCAGGAATTAGCCCTGCTGCAAAGCTTTGCATCAAAAATTGTAATTAAACGCCCCTGTTAAACAGGGGCAGAAAAATTGGGCTGATGGCATCACCCAGAACCAGAAATGTTCTTCCAACATATCAGCGGAGGAGGAAGAGGATAGACAATCAACATAACAGGACAGTCACTCAGCATCAGCATAGGCAGTCTTGAAGGGATGTGATATTTAAAAAAAAATTATTCAGTTACATCAGCTTCAGGTGCTTGGTAGCTGTGGGTGATCCAAGACTGATTCATCTTGATGAAGGTCAGTCGATCAACTGATTCGGTGGACAGGCGCACCCTGTGATCGGTAACAAAGCCACCAGCAGCACTGAAGGTGTTTCCGAAAGAATGCTGGATGCAGGACAGGCCATTAGCTCAATTGCATACTGTGCAAGCTCTGGCCAGTGATCCATCCTCAAGACCCAGTAAGCCAGAGGATTTTCGGTGGAAAAGGTGTCCAAGTCTGACCTTGCCCCTAGGTATTCCTGCACCATGTAAATCAGACGCTGGCGATGGTTGCTGGAACCGATCATACCTTGGGGCTGCGGACTAAAAAATTGTCTGAAAGCATCAGTCAGACGGCCACCTTCTCCACCGCTCCTTCTGACCGATGCCTCAGCAACACGTTGTCCAGGACCAGGAGTTTGTAACCTCCCAGTCTCTGGGAACTCGTTGCACAGACCTTTCTGCAAGGCCTCCCGGAGATGTCTCATCTTCTGCTCCCTCTGCGATGGCAAGATAAGGTCGGCAACCTTACCCTTGTACCGTGGATCAAGGAGAGTGGCCAGCCAGTAATGGTCCCTCTCCTTGATCTGAAGAATACGAGGATCCTTCCGCAGGCTTTGCAGGATCAGGGAGGCCATGCAGCGTAGGTTAGCTGAGGCATTCAGTCCGGAGTCCTCTGGGTCACTAAGGACAACATGATCCGCAGCTACCTCCTCCCAGCCACGTACAAGTCCACGTGTTTCTTGGGACTGTAAATCATCCCTACAAGACTGCTGCTGCTGATGCTGAGTGCCAGCCTCCACCTCCATGCTGACACAATCATCCTCCTCCTCCTCTTCCTCCTCCTCCTCCTCCTCTTCCTGTGCGATGGGTGGCACAGTTGTCCCTGTCGGAGGGCGGAGAGGAGGTTGGTGCCATTGTCGCAAACCACCATTACTGGCTTAAGCTAGCATGGCGTCAACCACCTCTCGGCCTGCCCCTGCAGAGCTGACAAAACTTCCGCCCCAGTGTGGCTCCTGTCCCCCAAACAAACCAGCGCAAGCACGGCATGGCATCGTTTTGCCTGCATACTTGCGTAGCCCCTGGAACGCCTACGGAACACCGCTGGTTCTGAGGACAGAGCACTGGAAGAGGCCATGGAGGAAGAAGAAGAGGAGGGGGTGGAGGAGAGAGGTGTGTCACAACCAATAGTAGCATTTTGGAGGTGTGGTGGTGGAACAACCTCCAACACTACTGCACCTTGTCCTGCATCCTTCCCAGCTGCCAGAAGAGTGACCCAATGGGCCGTGAAAGACAGGTAACGTCCCTGTCCATGCCTGCTGGACCATGAGTCAGCGGTAATATGCACCTTACCGCTGACCGCCCTGTCCAGCGAGGCAAGGACATTGCCTTCCACATGCCGGTAGAGAGCCTTCAGTGAGAAAAAGTGGCGTTTGGGGACCTGCCACTGAGGAACAGCACATTGTACAAATTCACGGAAGGGGGCCGAGTCTACCAACTGAAAAGGCAGCAGTTGAAGTTCTAGCAATTTAGCCAAGCTAGCATTCAACCGATGGGCATGTGGATGGCTGGGAGTGAACTTCTTTCGCCGGTCCAGCAGCTTGGGCAGGGACATTTGCCTGCTATAATCGGACGTGGGTGTACTGCTAGCAGAGTGCCCGGAAGCACTTTGCTGTGACACACCTAATTCTACACCTTCATTCCTCTCAGAGCAGGTTTCAGAGAGGACTGAAGGTCTAGTGGGGTTGGAGATGCCAGCTGATGAGGAGCAAGGAGAGGTCCGCTTTGTTTATTGGTGTGGGTCTTTGAGGTACGCTTGCCAACGAGCTGCATGGCAGGTCAACATATGTCTGGTCAAGCATGTGGTGCCCAAGCGGCTGATGTTTTGGCCACGCGAGATACGCTTGAGACATATGTTGTAAATAGCAGCAGTGCGATCTGATGCACTCCCCTAAAAAAAGGCCCACACCAAAGAACTTTTAGAATAACGCGCAGAGGCAGCGCCCTGCACAGGCGGAGCTCTGCGGTGTGATTCAGTCGGTGTGCTGCCCCTAAGCTGGCCCCCGGAGGGCATCCTGCCTCGTTGGACATGTGCCTCCTCCTCCTCCTCCTCCTCTCTCCTACCAGGCACCCACGTGGAGTCAGTGCCCTCATCATCCCCTCCCTCTTCATCGCTGTAGCAAACCTGGCAATATGCTGCAGCTTGTGGAACATGACTGCCAGATTGCTGTCCTTCTTGAGCATCCCCTCTCTCTGCATTCACGCTACTGCCTTCCTCTAGCTGAGTGTCATCATCAGAGCCTACAAAACACTGGGCATCCTCCTGGAGCATGTACCCAACACTGTGCTCAAAGAGTTCAGGAGACTCCTCAGGAGGACGTGGTGGGTCTAGGGAAGGAGTCACTGATGATGACATTAAGACGAGGGAAGACGATGCGTTGGCAGCTGCTTTGCTAGTACCCTGAGACTGGGTGAGAGAGGATGAGGAGGATGAAGAGGGCTTGGTCATCCACTCTACCAAGTCATTGTCATGTTGCGGTTCAACATGTCCAGCTGCCGAAAAGAAGGACAAGCGTGTCCCATGGCCACGTGCTGATGACAATGCACCGCGTCCACGACCAGCACTGTTGTCTCTAGACACAGAGCCTGCTTGCCCTCTTTTATCGGCTAGCGCCTGTCTGCCTCTCCTTGCTGGCCTTCCAGACATGGTAATGGCCTGAAGGGAGTTGGGTAAAACAGCAGTTGGGTAGTGTATATTGTGCTGGAGGCACACAACACTCACTAACTCCTGCAGATGCCTTTATTATAGAACACCAGAGATAAAGGGGTATACTGTAATGGAGTCACACAACACCCACTAAGCCCTGCAGATGGCTCTATTAGAGAACAGCAATAAAGGGTAGATACAGGTGTATATTGTTCTGGAGGCACAAAACACCCACTAACTCCTGCAGATGCCTTTTTTATAGAACACCAGAGATAAAGGGGTATATACAGATGTATACTGTGCTGTGCTGGAGGCACACACAACTTCCAATAACTCCTGCAGATGGCAAGTGGGCTCAAATAGAGAAGAGCTATGTAGGTGGATATAGCGGTGTGTACAGGGTACAGAGCATGCAGACAGCACGCACAAGCTCCTAACACTACTGACTGCAAGCTCTATTATAAAAGATAGATCACTAGCTATATAGGTGAGGTGAATATAGCGGTGTATACTGCGGTCAGGGCACGCAGACAACAACCACTACACAACAGCAAGATCGAAAATCGGCCGATAACGATCGGTGTATACTGTGTTGAAGGTACACAGAACACCCACTAACTGCTTCAGACGCCAACACACTACACAAGGCCGCCGCGCTGGCGGCCTTATATAGTGTGGGGCGTGTACTACACAGCCTGAGCTATGATTGGCCACAGGCATCCTGCCTGTGGCCAATCATGGCTCTCCTCGCTGCTGGAGCTGTGATTGGCCAAGCATGCGGGGTCACAGTGCATGCTTGGCCAATCATGAGCCAGCAATGCACTGCGATGACGCAGTGCATTGTGGGCTGTGAGCGCCACACGAATTTGGCGGGAACGGCCCATAATGTTCAGAATTCGCCGAACGGGCGAACAGCCGATGTTCGAGTCGAACGTATGTTCGACTCGAACACGAAGCTCATCCCTAGTCAATAGCTCAATTTGAAATAGAAACATACTGTACAAGTGAAAAATGAAAACTGCGCTTAGTGCCAAAATAAAATCAATAGAATCAATGTGAAATAAAAACAGTGTAAAGTGAAATCAACAAATAACAGGACTCACGGACATCAGGATACTATCATATCAGGAATACTACAACTATACAGCGTGTTGCGCTGTTACATGCACCCAAACTATTAATACAACAAATCAAGAATGTGAAAGATACAGTACCTTCAAAAAGTATTCATACCCATTGAAATTTTCCAAATTTTGTCATGTTGCAACTAAAAACGTAAATGTATTTTATTGGAATATTATGTGATAAACCAACACAAAGTGGCTCATAATTGTGAAGTGGACGGAAAACGATAAATGGTTTAACACGTACATACATAAACAATCGCACAAAAGGGGTCAACAAGTTTTGCAAAAGATGATTGAAGGGGAGGAGTGCAATTTGTTATAACAAGTTTATATAAGTGACTGGAACGCAAGAGAGCTTCCTGCTTTTGATAACATCAAACATAGATGATGAAATGCGCCAAGCTGAATCCTTTACACTTCACTACCGACCCAGACAGTGGAACGCCCGCCATACCATAGGCAGCGACCACTGCCTACACATGCGTAGGGCCAATTTTGCTCTTAGTGATGGTCCAGTCATGTCCTATTTGATTTTTATTTATGGATTTTTATCATGTATGATGCTGATATATAATAAATCATCTGAGGATTTTTTACTATAGGGACCGAGCACAACAGCACTTTCTTTTAAGGAAAATACTTTGTTTTGCACAGTTATCACCTTTTGCAGTATAAATGTCACTTTAAAATTTCCATAGATTGTCAGATAAATTCACCACCTACATTGGATTTTGGTTCATTTAGCTATCAATTTATGCACTTTATATGCCAGTTTATAGATTTAACTAATTCAAATGACTGAGATATCCAGCACGAATTGGTTTACATTACCGATATGATCTAATTGTAGACAAAGAGGGTTATAGCATTGGTATTTAGCACTACACTAGGTGGAGCAAGCGCTGTCTAGCATTTATTCACCTTTTGTCACACTAGTGGGGACAGTATTGATAGCTGCGGCTCAATTACATCACCATTTATTACGGAGGCGCGGGTGCCATATATTTAATATAATTAGTAAATAGAGTCCAACTCTGTGTAATTTAATCTCAGTGTAAATACAGCTGTTTTGTGAAGCCCTCAGATGTTTGTTAGAGAACCTTAGTGTCAGAAAACATGAGTCAGACTGAGACAGAAGTACTGTTAAATCTCAATTGTTTAACCACTTGACCACTGGGCACTTAAACACCCTTAATAACCAGACCAATTTTCAGCTTTCAGTGCTCTCACATTTTGAATGACAATTACTCAGTCATGCAACACTGTACCCATATGAAATTTTTGTCCTTTTTTTCACACAAATAGAGCTTTCTTTTGGTGGTATTTAATCACCGCTGGGTTTTTTATTTTTTGTGCTATAAAGGAAAAAAGACCGAAAATTCTGTAAAAAAATGAATTTTTCTTCGTTTTTGTTATAAAATTTAGCAGATTAGTAATTTTTCTTCATAAATTTTGGCCAAAATTTATACCACTACATATCTTTGGTAAAAATAAGTACAAATTGGTGGATATTATTTGGTCTTTGTGAAAGTTATAGAGTCCACAAGCTATGGTGCCAATATCTGAAAATTGATCACACCTGAAGTAGTGACGACCTATTTCAATTCTTGAGACCCTAACATGCCAGAAAAGTACAAATACCCCCCAAATGACCCCTTTTTGGAAAGAAGACATTCCAAGGTATTTAGTAAGAGGCATGATGAAGTTTTTAAAGTTGACATTTTTTGCCACAATTCTTTGCAAAATCCAGATTTTTTTTCCTTTTTTTTTTTTTTCAAAATTGTCATATTATCAGTTTATTTCTCACACACAGCATATGCATACCACAAATTACACCCCAAAACACATTCTGCTATTACTCCCGAGTATGGCAATACCACATGTGTGAGACTTTTACACAGCGTGGCCACATACAGAGGTCCAACATGCAGGGAGCACCATCAGGCGTTCTGGAACAACCAGGACAATTCTGACATTTCTCTCCTACATGTAAAAATCATCATTTATTTGCTATAAAATTACATAGAAACCCGAAAACATTATATACACTTTTTTAGCAAAGACCCTAGAGAATACAATGGTGGTCGTTGCAACTTTTTATCACTCATGGTATTTGCGCAGCAATTTTTCGAACACGTTTTTTTGGGAAAAAAAACACGTTTTGTGCTAAAAAAAACAAAAGATTTTTTTTGCATAATGTGAAAGATGAAGTTATGCTGAGTAAATAGATACCTAACATGTCACTCTTCAAAATTGCACATGCCCGCCAAACATGGCGCCAAACATCGCTACTTACAAATTCCCATAGGCGACGCTTTAAATTTTTTTTACTGGTTACATGTTTTGAGTTACAGAGGAGGTCTAGGGCTAGAATTATCGCTCTCGCTCTAACGTTCGCAGTGATACCTCACATGTGTGGTTTGAACACCGTTTTCATATGTGGGCGGGACTTACGTATGCGTTTGCTTCTGCATGCGAGCACATGGGGACAGGGTTGCTTTAAAAAATGTTTTTGTTTTTTATTGTTCATTTTACTTTATTTATTTTAGTTTGACATTTTTTCCCCCAAAAATATTTTTTTTGATCACTTTTATTCCTATTACAAGGAATGTAAACATTCCTTGTAATAGGAATATGGCATGACAGGTCCTCTTTACAGTGAGATATGGGGTCAATAAGACCCCACATCTCACCTCTAGGCTGGGAAGCCTGAAATAAAAATAAAAAAAGATTCTGGCTTTGATCGTATTGGCGAGTCGGTAGAAGCACCGGAGGGCGGGGGACGTCTATGGCTGACTATTGCAGGGTATCACAGAGTATGGCTGAGTATTGCAGAGTATCTCCAAGTATGGCTGGGTATCTCCGAGTATGGCTGGGTATGGCAATTTATGCCAGAGTATTGACAGGGTATTGCAGAGTATTGGCGGGCATTGCAGAGTATTGGGGGTATTGCAGAGTATTGGCTAGTATTGCAGAGTATTGGCTGGTATTGCAGAGTATTGGCGGGTATTGCAGAGTATTGGCGGGTATTGCAGAGTATTGGTGGGCATTGCAGAGTATTGGGGGGTATTGCAGAGTATTGGCTGGTATTGCATAGTATTGCAGAGTATTGGGGGGTATTGCAGAGTATTGGCGGGTATTGCAGAGGATTGGCTGGTATTGCAGAGTATTGCAGAGTATTGGGGGTATTGCAGAGTATTGGCTAGTATTGCAGAGTATTGGCTGGTATTGCAGAGTATTGGCGGGTATTGCAGAGTATTGGTGGGCATTGCAGAGTATTGGCGGGTATTGCAGAGTATTGGCTGGTATTGCAGAGTATTGGGGGGTATTGCAGAGTATTGGCGGGTATTGCAGAGGATTGGCTGGTATTGCATAGTATTGCAGAGTATTGGGGGTATTGCAGAGTATTGGCTGGTATTGCAGAGTATTGGGGGGTATTGCAGAGTATTGGGGGGTATTGCAGAGTATTGGCAGGTATTGCAGAGTATTGGGGGTATTGCAGAGTATTAGCTGGTATTGCAGAGTATTGCAGAGTATTGGGGGTATTGCAGAGTATTGGAGGGTATTGCAGAGTATTGGCTGGTATTGCAGAGTATTGGCAGGGAATTGAGGGGTTAAATTTGGTGAGCAGCGATGTGGGCACTGCAGATGCAGCCCACAGCGCTGCTGACACCGATCTCTTCCCCCTCCGCTGTACCGATCAGTACAGAGAGGGGAGGGAGGAACCGGCATCATAACATGACGCCGGTTTGTTTACAAGTGATCACTCCGTCATTTGACCATTTACCGTTTACCGTGATCCGTGATGCCGTGAGGACCCGGCGGTCACGGATGCTCTCGAGTGCGCGCCCCAGGGGGATTCTGGGAGGACGTCATATGACGGCCTCCCAGAATTAAGAAACCGCCCTGTAGCCGTCATTCAGCTATAGGGCGGTTGTTAAGTGGTTAATAAAAAAAGGTAAACATAGTCAAAACATAGCCAGAGTTCCGGAAATTTAACGGATAGTCAGACAAGCCAAAATGTCAGGGAGACAGAGATGAGCATAGTAGAACAGCAAGAAGTATCTGGAGCCAGAAGGAATGTCAGCCAAGAAAGTCTTTAACAGGAACGCAGGAGAGTGTCTCTAGAGATGTGACCAAGGCGAAGGCAGAGATCATCTGGGCTGGATGGCTTTAGTAGACAGGACTGATGAGCAGGATATCATCAACAGGTGAGTCACTGTGGAAAGATAAGCCCACAGCTGAATGGCCGGCTCTGAGAAGGAAGGGCTGATCCCAGCCCTGACAGTACCCCTTCTCAATGACCCCTACCCCTCAGAGGACCACCAGGCTCGAGGGGAAAACGTCTATGGAAATCATGGAGGAGGACAGGGGCACGTACGTCTGAGGATGAGACCCAAGAGCTTTCCTCCTGACCGTACCCTTTCCAATGCACCAGGTACTGTATGCGCCCACGGAACATACGGGAGTCAACAATGGACTGTACTTCATACTCTTCATGGTTCTCAATCTGTACAGGGTAAGGATGAGGCACTGAGGTGGTAAAGCGCTTGCAGACTAGATTTTAATAAGGAGACATGAAAAAAATTTGAGATATGCATATTAGAAGGAAGGTCTAATACGTAAGCCACTGGGTTAATCCTGCAAAGAATACGGAAAGGCCCAATAAAGGTGCGAACTTCAGAGCAAGAACATGAAGTCGAAGGTTGCGAGATGACAGCCAGCCTAGGAAGGCGCAGGCAGGCAGGCATCTGCGGTCATCATGGAGTCTGTACCTATCATTAGCATGTCGCAAAGCCCCCTGGACTTCTGCCCAAGTGGAACGAAGACCACAGAGATGTTCCTCTAACGCAAGAATACTCTGTGGAACAAATGAGTCAGGCAACATGGAAGGTTAGAAACCATAGTTTGCCATAAACAGGGACAATCGGGAAGCAGAATTCAAGGCACTATTGTGAGCAAACTCTGCCCACCGTAAGAGTTCTGACCAGTTGTTAGGATGGTCATAAATAGGAATTGCTCCAAGGACTGATTAGCTCATTCTGCGGTCCCATTAGACTGCGGGGGTATACGCAGAGGAGAAAGCAAGCTGAATTCCCAACTGTGCACAAAAGGCTCACCAGAAGCGGGACACAAACTGACTACCCCTGTCCGAAACAATTACCGTGGGTAGCCCATGTAAGCGAAAGATCTCCCGAGCAAAGATGGAAGCCAGTTTCTTAGATGCGGGCTACTTCTTAAGTGGAATACAATGAGACATTTTTGAGAACCAGTGAACCACAATAAGGATAACTGTGTTGCCCTGGGAATTGGGTGTCCCCACAATGAAATCCATAGAAAGGTGGGTCCAGGTCCCCTCTCCATTGGGTATGGGTTGTAGGAGGCCCATTGGAAGATGTCTTACTCTGAGCAAAAACAGAAAAGGCAGCTATGAAGGCAGCTACATCAGCACGCAGACTAGGCCACCAGAATTGTTGGGAAATGTCCCCAAAAATATGATGTTTCCCAGGATGGCCAGCAGCCTTGGGAGAATGGTAAGTCTGGAGCACGGCAGTATGGAGACTTTCTGGGACAAAGCAGTGGTCACAAGGTTTCTCAGGAGGAGCATGAACCTGAGCAGCAAGAATTTTGTCACCCAAAGGAGAAGTGAAACTGGTGCAAACCGTAGCCAGAATATGGTCAGGAGGAACAGGAACCGGGACTGACTCCATCTTGGAAGTAGAGGAAAATTGTCATGACAAAGCGTCAGCCTTTACATTCTTAGTACTGGGTAAGAATGAGACAACGTAATTGAAACTAGACAAGAAAAGAGCCCATCGCGCCCTTCTGGGAGAGAGGCGTTTAGCCTCAGACAAGAATGTGAGATTCTTAAGGTCAGTAAAAATGAGAACTGGCACAGTGGTACCTTTGAGGAGATGTCTCCATTCTTTCAGGGCTAAAATTATTGCTAACAGCTCTCTGTCAGCAATCTCGTAATTGCACTCCACAGGTGACAATTTCTCGGAAAAGTAGCCACAAGGATGCATAGCTCTCTCAGAGGTAGGACATTGAGACAGAAGAACACCAACTCCAGTCTCAGAAGCATCAACCTCAAGGATAAAAGGTAATGTAGGATCAGAATGTGCCAGCACAAGAACAGAAATAAAGGCAGCCTTGAGACTTTCAGAGGCCTTAATGGACTCCGGAGACCAACACTGTGGGTTACCGTCCTTTCTGGTCATATTAATCAGGAGCTTGACCAGAGACGAGAAGTTAGGAATAAACTACCGATAATAGTTGGCAAAGCCAATAAAATGCTGCAGAGGACATAAACCCACGGGTCGGGGCCACTGTAGGACTGCTGAAAGTTTCTCTGGGTACATCGAAATACCAGCAGTACAAAAGACATAACCCAGGAATTTAACCTGTTCATGATGGAATTCGCACTTCTCCAATTTACAATAGAGATTGTTCTCTCTTAGTTTCTGAAGCACACGACAGACATCTGTATGGCGGCTCTCCAGGGACATGGAAAATATGAGAATATCGTCAAAATAAACCACCACACATAGCTACAACAAATCTCAGAGGACATCGTTAATAAATTCCTCAAACTGCCGGGGAGTTACAAAGGCCAAAATGCATTACGAGTTATTCATAATGGCCTGTTCTGGTATTAAACACAGTTTTCCACTCGTCGCCCTCCTTAATTCTCATGAGATTGTATGCCCCTCTCAAATCAAGCTTTGTGAAAAGGTTGCTCCCTTGAGGCGATCAAATAACTCCATAATCAACAGAATCGGATAGGCATTCTTAATCGTGAAACGGTTGAGACCCCTATAATCAATGCAAGGTCTCAGTTCACCACTCTTCTTCTTCACAAAGAAGAAACCAGCACCAGCGGGAGATGAGGATTTGCAGGAGCTTCTGCAACATACTCCTCCATAGCCTTATCCTCCAAGACCGACAAAGGGTAAACTCGGCTAGGAGCGGGTATGGCACCAGGTTGAAGGTCAATTGCGCAATCATGCGACCCGTGTGGAGGCAAACTACCGGCTTGACCTTTGTCAAAGTCATTGCTAAAACCACGGTACTCCTCCAGCAGGTAAGAGAGAGAAGAAGTGCAAAGGGCCTTGGCTACCTTCTGCAAGCATGTCTTACTGCATTGTGGGGACCAGGAGAGAACCTCAGCATGAAGCCAATTAAAAGAGGGGTTGTGCCTCTGTAACCAAGGATACCCAATAACCAGTGGAAACTTAGGTGAGGAAATAACTTGGAATTGGATTATCTCATGGTGAAGAGGCCCTACGGTCATGTACAATTAAACAGTTTCATGAGTCACATGGGCAGGCTGTAGAGGTCTCCCGTCAAGAGCCTCAATGGCAAATGTCACGCAGCTGCAGCGGAATCGAGTGCTTCAATACAAAGACAGCATCAATAAACAGGCCTGCAGCTCCAGAGTTGATTAGAGCCTGTATCTCGATGGACAAATCAGCCCAAGGAAAGGTAACCAAAACCAGGGGCTTATCCTTCTGGATAACTGGGGACGAAACAACGCCACCTAAGGTCTGTCTGTGACAGGATCTCAAATTTCAGGCATTACCTGGATGGGTAGGACAAGACTTCCAAAAGTGACCTGCCTGGCCACAATAAAGGCACAATCTCTCCCTCCTCCTAAGGGTTTTCTCATCCGCAGAGAGATGCATGAAGCACAAGTGCATGGGTTCATCTTCACTGACCGACTCAGTACCAGGAGGCATGAGAGGTGTCAGAAACCATGAAATCAGACCGAGACAGAACTACAGTTAAATCACACTTGTTTGATAATAAAAGTAAAAAGAACAAAACAGTCAAAACATAGCCAAAGTTCAGTAACCGGAATGGATAGTCAGCCAAGCCAGGAGTCAGGAAGCAAAGTAGTGGAACAGCAAGCAGGATCTGGAGCCAGAGGGGATGTCATCAAAGCCAGTCTTTAAACAGGAACACAGGAGATAGTTTATTGTGATGTGACCAAGGCAAAGGCAGAGTTCCTCTGGACTGGACGGCTTAAGTAGGCAGGACTGATGAGCAGGATATGAACAACAGCTGAGTAACTGTGGAGTAGGGTTGAGCCGAACACCCCCCGGTTCGGTTCGCACCAGAACCTGCAAATGGACCAAAAGTTTGCACGAATGTTAGAACCCTATTAATTACACTGGACGCGAACATTCGAAATCTAAAGTGCTAATTATAACGGCCAATATGCATGTTATTGTCCTAAAAAGGGTTTGGGGACCTGGGTCCTGCCCCAGGGGACATGTATCAATGCAAAAAGAAGTTTTAAAAACTGATGTTTTTTTTCTGGAGCAGTAATTTTAATGATGCATAAAGTAAAAAAAAAAAAAGTGAAATATTCCTTTAAATATCATACCTGGGGGTGTCTAAAGTATGCCTATGAAGTGGCATGTGTTTCCCATGTTTAGAACAGTCCCTGCACAAAATGACATTTGTAAAGGAAAAAAAGCCATTTAAAACTGCTTTCGGCTTTAATGTGATGTCTTGTCCTGGCAATATGGATGAAAATCTTTGAGAAAAATGGTATGGCTACCACATCACCCCCCCCCCCCCCCTCCCCACCTAGCCCATTACCAGCCTCTTTGGGTCTTGTATGGATATTAAGGGGAACCCCGCACCCAAAATATGTTATGTTAATGTTAGGCAGATGCCTGTGTTGCACAAATCAACTACACAACACCAGCAACGAGGGGGTAGATTCAGGTATATGCTGTGCAGGAGGCACACTACACTGACTGAATATTAGGCAGATGCCTGTGTTGCACAAATCAACTACACAACACCAGCAACGAGGGGGTAGATTCAGGTATATGCTGTGCAGGAGGTACACTACACTAACTGAATATTAGGCAGATGCCTGTGTTGCACAAATCAACTACACAACACCAGCAATGAGGGGGGGTTAGATTCAGGTGTATGCTGTGCAGGAGGCACACTACACCCACTATAACAGGGCTAGGTTAGGAAGCAAAGCAAAGCTGACACTGTCCCTGCCTATCCTGCTCTCTCCCTGAACACTACACTCACTGTAACAGAGCTATCTAAAGAAGTAAAGCACAGCTGACATTGTCCCTGCCTATCCTTCTCTATATGAATGGCGCAACACACTACACAAGGCCGCTGCGCTGGTGGCCCTATATAGTGTGGGGCGTGTACTAAACCCCCTGAGCTATAATTGGCCACAGGCATCCAACCTGTGCCAAATTATGGCTCTCCTCGCTGCCGGCGCTGTGATTGGCCAAGCATGCGGGGTCACAGTGCATGCTTGGCCAATCATCAGCCAGCAATGCACTGTATCACAACGGCCGATGTTAGATTCGAACATGGGTTCAAATCGAACTCCGGGCTCATCCCTACTGTGGAGAAGAAGCAATTAGCCAACAGCTGAGCAGCCAGCTCAGAGAAGGAAGGGCTGAGCCTAGCCCTGATAGGAGGTGAGGGAGGCAAGGGTGGGACTGCAAAGCTTGCAGATAAATATACAGGAGAACCTTAGTGTCAGAAACCAATAATCAGACTGAAACAGAAGTGCAGTTAAATATCACTTGTTTAATAATAATAATAAAAGCTAAACAGAGTAAACGTAGTCAAAACATAGCCAGAGTTCAGGAACTGGAACGGATAATGAGACAAGCCAAAACGTCAGGGAGACAAAGATGAGCATAGTAGAACAGCAAACAGTATCTGGAACCAGAAGGAATGTTAGCCAAGCAAGTCTTTAACAGGAACACAGGAGAGCGTCTCTAGAGATGTGACCAAGGCGAAGGCAGGACTGATGAGCAGGATATCATCAACAGGCGAGTCACTGTGGAGAGATAGGAGCTGGCAATTAGCCGACAGCTGAGTGGCCAGCTCAGAGAAGGAAGGGCTGAACACAGCCCTGACACTTAGTGAACAAACAGCATCATGAAAGCCAAGGAACACACCAGGGATAAAGTTGTGGTGAAGTTTAAAGCAGAGTTAGGTTATAAAAAATGTCCCAAGCTTTGATCATCTCACAGTGCACTGTTCATTCCATCATTTGAAAATGGAAAGAGTATGGCACAACTACAAACCTACCAAGACATGGCTTTGAACTTTTTGTCCTAAAAGCAAACCGATATCTGTGGCGGAAAACGAACACTGCACATCACCCTGAACATACTGTGGCAGCACGCAGGTAAAATCACCTGGTTGTATTCAGGATGGGAAATATGTGTGTCCTAGATTCAGGCTGTATGCAGACTTTTACAATTAGAGGGGAAGAGTTAATGAGCCCAGCTGTAGTAAGTGGGCTCATTAAGACCTCTACAAAAAACCCCAGCATGCATAGGCAGATGCTCCATCCTGGAACCAGTTTTGTGTGTATAGACTGGGGAGTCTGAGATCTGTTCTGTGCGGTGAGTTAACGCCTGTGTGGCAAACCCCTACAATAGAGACAGGGACTGGGGCAGCACAAGGCTGCACCCAGTTGTTAGACAGGGAGTCTACGTGTGTAGTTAGAGGTCAAGCTGACCAGGATTTATTTTCCTGTTTTATTTTGTTTGGCTGTTTATGTATCACTGCATGTAGCAGAAATAAACCGGATCTTTTGTTTTTTGAACCTACACCGCTTTTTGCTGTGCCTGACTTTGTGTTGTGAACCCATCCAGGGGGTCACACACACCCGCTACCGAGCTAACCCCTCACAGTTGGTGGAGAATTTTGGCAAGTTTTTTTTCAATTTTTTTTTAAAGGCCAGCAATGGAGGAGATACTGAGACAGCTGGCTCTAGCAAATGCAAACCAGCAGCAAGCAAATGCAAATCAGCAGCAAACAAATGCAGCTTTACAAAAGAGCCTTGCAGCTCAACAACAAGCCCAGCAGCAGGCAAATGCAAATCAGCAGCAGACAAATGCAACTTTGCAGCAGAGTTTGGAAGCTCAGCAACAAGCCCAGCAGCGATCTGAAGCCCGCTTCATAGACCTGTTGCAGAAGCAAGAGCAGAATTTTCAACAGCAAATAGAGACATTGATACAGCAACGTCCGCAGACCAATGAAGCAAGTGGGTACAATAATACCGCATCCTTTGGTGTGAGCCGTTTACTGACAAAAATGACTGGAGAGGATGATCCGGAGGTGTTTTTGACCACATTTGAAAGGACTGCTGAAAGGGAAAAGTGGCCTAAGGAGCAATGGGCTGGACTGGTGGCCCCTCTGTTAACTGGGGAATCGCAGAAAGCTTATTATGACCTAGAGCCTGACCAAGCAAAAGACTATGTGGTGCTAAAAGCAGAAATATTGGCATGGCTGGGTGTCACCCTGGCAGTCCGGGCTCAGCGTGTGCATAACTGGACTTTTCAGGTTGGAAAACCTCCCAGGTCTCAAATGTATGATCTCATTCACCTGAGCAGGAAGTGGCTGCAGCCAGAGATTTTGACGGCACCAAACATTGTGGAACGTGTGGTTATGGATCGTTTCCTGAGAGCTCTTCCTACTGCCATCCAAAAATGGGTAAGCCATGGAGACCCAGAAAATGCAGATAAACTTGTGGATCTGGTTGAGAGGTACTTGGCTACAGAGAACTTGACCACCTCTTCCAGGGACTCACGGACTTTCCCCCCTAAGACCAGATCATCCCCAGTGGCGGGTAAGATGACTCCAAGGGGTGAGGGTGGAGAGAGTGAGAGGGTGGGAGTTCTACCTAAGGTCTGGCGGGAGCAGCCCAGGAAGCCCATGCTGCAAGAGGCAGCGAAAAAAATTATTTGCTACCGCTGCCGGCAAGAGGGACATATTGCAGCCAATTTCCCAGTTGTGGATGAGCCTATGCAATGTGACTTTATAAGGGAGAGACGTCAGTCGCTGTTTGCGACAGTTGCATGCACTGCCATTCGGGGACCTGAGAGACATTTATGTAAAATGTGTATTAATGGTAGACATGTTGATGTGTTGCTAGATTCAGGTAGCCTGGTAACATTGATAAAAGCTGAATTAGTTACTACAGAGGTCTCTGGGAAGAACAGGGTGGCTGTTATTTGTGTGCATGGGGACACCCGAGAGTATCCTGTAACTTCAGTGTTTTTTGAGACCCCCAAAGGTAACCTCTCTCATCAGGTGGGGTTAGTGTCTCACTTACCACATGATGCTATTGTGGGAAGGGATTTTCCAAAATTCTGGGAACTCTGGGATTGTCCTGAGCCCCCCACTGGTGCCCCTATAGACCAGGAAGATGACCAGAATTCCTATGGGAGTGGTGAGGACTCTCCTGGCGGGGGAAACTCGAGAAACTGGGGAGGAGCCAACATCCTCAGTTGAAAACATGCCGTCTGTGGAGTTTTCGGATCTTGAGGTTCACAGGGAAAATTTTGCCACAGAACAGTTAAAAGACCCCACCCTAATAAAGGCACGGGAAAATGTGGTGAAAATAGATGGCGAGATAGTGAACCCAGATAAGACTTGCACTTACCCGTACTTCACTGTGGAAAGGGACCTGCTGTATCGAGTGGCTCAAAGGGCAGAAGAAACCATTGAGCAACTTGTGGTGCCCAAACCTTACAGGGAGTTGGTGTTAGAATTGGCTCATGGACACATTCTGGGAGGTCATCTGGGGACATAGAAAACCAGAGAGAGGGTATTGCAGAGATTCTATTGGCCTGGGGTCATGAAGGAAATAGAAAAGTATTGTTCCTCCTGCCCTGTGTGTCAGAAGTCGGCACCTATGCCACATTTCCGTAACCCACTGGTACCTCTTTCTATCATTGAGGTCCCCTTTGAGAGGATCGCAATGGATTTGGTAGGTCCGATAATGAAGTCTGCTAGGGGGCATCAGTACATTTTGGTTATATTGGACTATGCCACCCGTTATCCGGAAGCAATTCCTCTCCGAAATACCTCGGCCAAAACCATAGCCAAAGAGCTATCCCTTGTTTTTAGCCGCGTGGGTATTTGTAAGGAACTGCTTACGGACCAAGGTACACCCTTTATGTCCCGGGTTATGAAAGAATTATGCAAGTTGTACAAAGTGAAGCAATTACGTACATCTGTGTATCACCCCCAAACAGATGGGTTGGTTGAAAGATTCAACAAAACCCTAAAACAAATGTTAAAGAAGGTGGTGGATAGAGATGGAAAGAATTGGGATTGTCTAATACCCTATCTGATGTTTGCCATTAGGGAGGTACCCCAATCCTCTACGGGTTTCTCACCCTTCGAGTTTCTCTATGGGAGACACCCAAGAGGGCTGCTGGATATCGCCAAGGAAACTTGGGAAAATGAGAGTTCTCCTCACAGGAGTGTGATTGAGCACGTCGCCCTGATGCAAGATAGAATTGCACAGGTAATGCCAATTGTAAAGGAACATTTGACCCAAGCGCAGTTAGCACAGCAGAGAGTGTACAACCGTGGGGCCAAGACCCATACTTTTTCCCCGGGGGATAGGGTCTTGGTGCTAGTCCCTACGGTTGAAAGCAAATTTCTGGCCAAATGGCAAGGTCCATATGAATTAATTGAAAAAATTAGTGAGGTGAACTACAGGGTTAGACAGCCAGGAAGGCGAAAGCCGGAGCAGATCTATCACGTCAATCTGCTGAAAGCCTGGAGGGATAGGGAATCCCTAGTCGCAGAGACTTTGTCACAAGTACAGCCTGATTGCTTAGTTCCTGAGGTTGGAATAGCAGACACCTTATCGAAACCCCAACAACAGGAGGTTAAAGAGTTTTTACTTCGTAACAAAGAGATTTTCTCTGAGCTTCCGGGACAAACATCTGGCGTAGAGCATGACATTATCACCCCGCCAGGAGAAAGGGTAAAACTAAAACCTTATAGAATACCAGAGGCCTGACGGGAGGCAATACGTGGGGAGGTTCAAAGGATGCTGGAATTGGGTGTGATAGAGGAGTCCCAGAGTGACTGGTCCAGTCCTATCGTACTAGTGCCCAAACCTGATGGGAGCTGGCGGTTTTGTAACGATTTTAGACAATTAAATAAAGTTACAAAATTTGACACCTACCCCATGCCACGTATAGATGAGTTGATTGACCGGCTGGGAACAGCCCGATATATGACAACTCTTGATCTCACCAAAGGGTATTGGCAAATTCCCCTGGCCGAGTCGGCCAAGGAGAAAACTGCGTTTGTAACCCCAGATGGGGCATTCCAATATAAGAGAATGCCGTTTGGGTTACAGAATGCACCGGCAACATTCCAGCGGAAAATGGATAAGATTCTGAGGCCCCATCAGAAATATGCTGCAGCTTACCTGGATGATGTGATTATCCATAGCACAGACTGGGTCTCACATTTGCCAAAAGTACAAGCAGTCCTAGACTCTATCCGGGAAGCTGGGTTTACGGCCAATCCAAAGAAGTGTACCATTGGACAGGAGGAGGCCAAATATCTTGGGTACACTATTGGGAGGGGGGTGATAAAACCCCAAGTCAATAAAGTGGAGGCCATACAGAGTTGGCCACGTCCCAACAGCAAGAAACAGGTACGAGCCTTTCTGGGAATCGCTGGCTATTATCGACGATTCATTCCCCATTTTGCTTCTCAGGCTGTGCCCCTCACCAACCTGACAAAAGGGAAAGAGTCGGTTATGGTTAAATGGTCCCCAGAGGCTGAGGAAGCATTTCAGTCCTTAAAAACAGCCTTATGTAGCAAGCCAGTGTTGTACTCACCAGACTTCTCTAAGGACTTTGTTGTACAAACTGATGCGTCAGACGTTGGGTTAGGAGCAGTGTTATCCCAGGTCTGGAACGGGGAAGAGCACCCAGTCATTTACCTCAGCAGGAAGTTGAAGTCCCATGAGGTAAATTACGCCACGATTGAGAAGGAATGTTTAGCAGTGAAGTGGGCTCTAGATTCCCTTCGGTACTATCTGCTAGGTAGGCACTTTGACCTGGTGACTGATCACGCTCCTTTAAAGTGGATGGCTCAAAACAAGGAGACCAATAGAAGGGTAAATAGGTGGTTCCTGGCCCTACAGGAATTTAACTTTACAGTTAAGCATCGCCCTGGTGTTAAAATGGGGAATGTGGATGCTTTGTCTCGGATACATGCGTGTCTGGCTACTTGTGTTACAACCCCAAGGTTGAAACAAGAGGGGGGGGTATGTGGCAGCACGCAGGTAAAATCACCTGGTTGTATTCAGGATGGGAAATATGTGTGTCCTAGATTCAGGCTGTATGCAGACTTTTACAATTAGAGGGGAAGAGTTAATGAGCCCAGCTGTAGTAAATGGGCTCATTAAGACCTCTACAAAAAACCCCAGCATGCATAGGCAGATGCTCCATCCTGGAACCAGTTTTGTGTGTATAGACTGGGGAGTCTGAGATCTGTTCTGTGCGGTGAGTTAACGCCTGTGTGGCAAACCCCTACAATAGAGACAGGGACTGGGGCAGCACAAGGCTGCACCCAGTTGTTAGACAGGGAGTCTACGTGTGTAGTTAGAGGTCAAGCTGACCAGGATTTATTTTCCTGTTTTATTTTGTTTGGCTGTTTATGTATCACTGCATGTAGCAGAAATAAATCGGATCTTTTGTTTTTTGAACCTACACCGCTGTCTGCTGTGCCTGACTTTGTGTTGTGAACCCATCCAGGGGGTCACACACACCCGCTACCGAGCTAACCCCTCACAATACCTTTACCACCGTGAAACATGGTGGTGCCAGCATCATGTTGTGGTGATGCTTTTCTTCAGCAGGGACAGGGAAGCTGTTCATAGTTAACGGGAAGATGGAAGGAGATAAATACAGGACAATCTAAAGCCGCGTACACACGTAGCCGTCTGTCCGACGTACTTAGAGCCGTCTATCCGACGTACTTAGTCTGGCGGACTTCCCGCCAGGCTGTCCATCGGACTTTCCGAACGGGCTACTTGTCCACACACGGCACTTTTTCAGCGAACTAATACGGCGTACTAAGTCCGCCGTACTATCCGCCCTACTGAACGGACTCGCCCACGCACGCGGAGGAAAGTCCACTCATTTCGAGCGCGTCTCCAGGTAGGCGGGGCCCGCGAAGGAGACGTTGCTAGCCCCGCCACTTGGTATGGACTTAAAGGGGAATCCCAACGCCGAAAAAAATCGGCGTGGGGGTCCCCCCAAAGTCCACAACAGACCCTTGTCCGAGCACGCTACCCGGCCGGCCAGGAAAGGAGGGGCGAGCGAGCGCCCCCCCCCCCTCCTGAGCCGTACCAGGCCGCGTGCCCTCAACATGGGGGGTGCCTTGGGGAAGGGGGGCCACGCGGCCCCCCCACCCCAAAGCACCTTGTCCCCATGTTGAGTAGGACAAGGGCCTCTTCCCGACAACCCTGGCCGTTGGTTGTCGGGGTCTGCGGGCGAGGGGCTTATCGGAATCCGGGAGCCCCCTTTAATAAGGGGGCACCCGGATACTGGCCCCCCCACCCTATGTGAATGAGTATGGGGTACAATGTACCCCTACCCATTCACCTGTAAAATAAAGTACAAAAAAAAAAACACAACACACAAGATAACGCTCCGGGGGTCTTCCGTGTGTTGGGTCTTCTCGCCGGACTCCTCCGCTATCTTCTTGTAGCTCTTTTACTAGCGGAGGAGTCCGGCTTTCTTCCTCGCCGCCGCCCTCTTCTTCCGACTTCGGGGGTCTTGTCCCCACTCTTCGGTTCTTCTGCCGGGCCACCGCGCCTTCTTATAGCTCTTTTACAGGCGGTGGCCCGGTCTTCTGTCACCGCCGCCACCGCCTTCCGTTCTTCTTCTTCTTCTTCTTCTTCTCCTGGAGATGTTGACTCAACGCTTACGGCATACACACGGCCGGATTGTCTGCCGAAATGCGAGTCCGGCGGGAAGATTGGAGTGCAAAACTACATTCTAAGTCCGCCGTACTTTCGGGTCAAAAAAGTATGCCGGAGGCTACACACGGGGGGATTGTTTGGCGGACTTTTCCACCCGCTTGTTTGATCGTGTGTACGCGGCATTAGAAGAAAACCTGGTGGAGTCTGCAAAAGACTTGAGACTGAGGTGGAGGTTCACCTTCCAGCAGAAAAAAGACCCTAAACATATAGCCAGAGCTACAATGAAATGGTTTAGATCAAAGCATATTCATGTGTTAGAATGGCCTAGTCAAAGTCCAGACCTAAATCCAATTGAGAATCTGTGGCAAGACTTGAAAATTACTGTTCAGTTCACAGATGCTCTCCATCCAATCTGACAGAGTTGAGCTATTTTGCAAAGAAGAATGGGCAAAAATGTCACTCTCTAGATGCGCAAGATGTGCAGATGTGCAAAGCTGGTAGAAACATACCCAAAAAGATTTGCAGCTGTAATTGCAGCGAAAGGAGGTTCTACAAAAGTATTGGGGGGGGGGGGGGGGGGCTGAATACAAATTCACGCCACACTTTTCACATATTTATTTGTAAAAAAAAATTGAAAGCCATCTATCATTTTCCTTCCAGTTCACAATGATGTGCCACTTTGTGTTGGTCTATCACATAACATACCAATAAAATACATTTACTATTTTGGTTGTAACATGACAAAATGTGGCAATTTTCACGGGGTATGAATACTTTTTCAAGGCACTGTAAGTCCACAACAAAAAATCCTAAAGTAATATCCTGAAGAAAATCTACTTGTAAAATTCATTTAGCACCCACTTCCACCAACTTCAGTGCTCCAGCCACTACCACCTAAAGTCACTTATCACAGCCCAAGACCTCATAATTAGGGATGAGCCGAACACCCCCCTGTTCGGTTCGCACCAGAACCTGCGAACAGACCTAAACTTCGTGTGAACTTTAGAACCCTATTAAGGCCCGTACACACGGTCGGACTTTTTGACAACAAACATGCAAATTAGCTGTTTTGGAGCAACATCCGACTGTGTGTACGCTCCATCGGACAAACTTTTTCTGTTTTCATCGGACTTTTGTTGGCTCTGCGAACGGACAAACTTTTTGACAACAGAAGTCCGATGGAGCAAAGTCCGACCGTGTGTATGCAAAAGCATCGGACTTTTGTACAAGGTACAAACACGCATGCTCAGAACCATTGCAAACGATCAGACTACAATACAGAAGTTGACCAAAGGTGGCGCTGGAGTCATTGAACGTCCTCTTTTGAAGCGGCGTCAGTACGTTGTGACGTCATTACGTTCGTGTTTGTTGTCAAAAAGTCCGACCGTGTGTATGCAATACAAACTTGTGGACAACACACTGTACAAAAGTCCACTGAAAAGTTTGTACAAGTCCGACCGTGTGTATGGGGCTTTAGAGTCTATGGGACTCGAACATTCACAATCTAAAGTGCTCATTTTAAAGGGTAATATGCAGGTTACTGTCCTAAAAAGTGTTAGGGGACCCGGGTCCTGCCCCAGGGGACATGGATCAATGCAAAAAGAAGTTTTAAAAATGGCCGTTTTTCAGGAGCAGTGATTTTAATAATGATTAAAGTGAAACAATAAAAGTGTAATATTCCTTTAAATTTCGTAGCTGGGGGGTATCTATAGTATGCCTGTGAAGGGGCGCATGTTTCTGGGGCTTAGAACTGTCCCTGCACAAAGTGTAATTTGTGCAGGAAAAAAAGTATTTTAAAATCACTTGCGGCTAAATTGTCGGCTCCCCGTAATACAGAGAACACTCAATGAGTGTTCTCTGTATTAGCCGACAATTCATTCATTCATTGATAAAAAAAAAAAAAAAAAAAGAGCGTGGGGGTTCCCCTAAATACAATTACCAGGCCCTTCAGGTCTGACATGGATATTAAGGGGAACTCTGTGTCAAATTTACAAAAAAATTGACGTGGGGGTCCCCCTAAATATCCATACCAGACCCTTCAGGTCTGATATGGATATTAAGGGGAACCCCGCATCAAATTTAAAAAAAAAATTGACGTGGGGGTCCCCCTAAAAATCCACATCAGACCCTTTATCCGAGCACGCAACTTGGCAGGCCGCAGGAAAAGAGGGGGGGACGAGAGAGCGGCCCCCCCTCCCTCCTGAACCGTACCAGGCCACATACCCTCAACATTGGGAAGATGCTTTGGGGGCCCCTCTGTGACCCCTCAAAGCACCTTGTCCCCATATTGATGAGGACAAGGGCCTCATCCTCACAACCCTGGCCGTTGGTTGTGAGGGTCTGCGGGCGGGGGGCTTATCAGAATCTGGAAGCCCCCTTTAACAAGGGGACCCCCAGATCCCGGCCCCCCTCGTTTGAAATGGTAAGGGGGTACAAAAGTACCCCTACCATTTCACAAAGAAAGTGTCAAAATGGTTAAATAAGACAAACACACTTTTGAAAAATTCCTTTATTAAAAATAAAAAAAATAAAAAAAGATTCCAGCGGTGCTAATCCACTCTTGCTATCCAGCGACGAATCTCCGGGGTCCAGCGATGGATGATCATATCCAGCGACGGGGGATCTCTCAGTCCAGCGCTGTCCATACATCCGTCTTCTGTCTCCACTGCGGAGACACTGCAGAGATCCCAGCTCTGACGTTTCTTATATTAGGAGGGCGGGGCCACCCGTCACCTGACCCCGCCCCTCTGACGCTGGAGAGGGAAGCCAGGGGTTCCCCAGTGACGTGTGGGTGACCCCGCCCCCTCTGATGTAACGCAGGTTTCCGTTACATCAGAGGGGGCGGGGTCACCCATACGTCACTGGGGAACCCCTGGCTCCCTTCACCAGCGTCAGAGGGGGCGGGGTCAGGTGACGGGTGGCCCCACCCTCCTAATATAAGAAACGTCAGCGCTGGGCTCTCTGCAGTGTCTCCGGAGTGGAGACAGAAGACGGATGTATGGACAGCGCTGGACTGAGAGATCCCCGTCGCTGGATATGCGTCGCTGGATAGCAAGAGTGGATTAGCACCGCTGGAATCTTTTTTTTATTTTTTTTATTTTTAATAAAGGAAGTTTTCAAAAGTGTGTTTGTCTTATTTAACCATTTTGACACTTTCTTTGTGAAATGGTAGGGGTACTTTTGTACCCCCTTACCATTTCAAACAGGGGGTGGCCGGGATCTGGGGGTCCCCTTGTTAAAGGGGGCTTTCAAATTCTGATAAGCCCCCCACCCGCAGACCCTCACAACCACCGGCCAGGGTTGTGAGGATGAGGCCCTTGTCCTCATCAACATACCCCCAAAGCATCCTCCCAATGTTGAGGGTATGTGGCCTGGTACGGTTCAGGAGGGAGGGGGGCCGCTCTCTCGTCCCCCCCTCTTTTCCTGCGGCCTGCCAGGTTGCGTGCTCGGATAAAGGGTCTGATATGGATTTTTAGGGGGACCCCCACGTAAAAAAAATTTTTTAATTTGATGCGGGGTTCCCCTTAATATCCATATCAGACCTGAAGGGTCTGGTATGGATATTTAGGGGGACCCCCACGTCAATTTTTTTTTTAATTTGACACGGGGTTCCCCTTAATATCCATGTCAGACCTGAAGGGCCTGGTAATTGAATTTAGGGGAACCCCCACGCTTTTTTTTTTTTTTAATCAATGAATGAATGAATTGTCGGCTAATACAGAGAACACTCATTGAGTGTTCTCTGTATTACGGAGACCCGACAATTTAGCCGCAAGTGATTTTAAAAGACTTTTTTTCCTGCACAAATTACACTTTGTGCAGGGACAGTTCTAAGCACCAGAAACATGCGCCCCTTCACAGGCATACTATAGATACCCCCCAGCTACGAAATTTAAAGGAATATTACACTTTTATTGTTTCACTTTAATCATTAAAATCACTGCTCCTTAAAAAACTGCAGTTTTTAAAACTTTTTTTGCATTGATCCATGTCCCCTGGGGCAGGACCCAGGTCCCCAAACACTTTTTAGGACAGTAACCTGCATATTACCCTTTAAAATGAGCACTTTAGATTTCTCCCATAGACTTGTATAGGGTGTTCCGGCTTTTCGAATTTGCTGCGAACAGCCCAAATTGTTCACTGTTCGCTGAACAGGCGAACAGGCAATGTTCGAGTCGAACATGAGTTCGACTCGAACTCGAAGCTCATCCCTACTCATAATATAGGGGGTCTAAAATTGTTTTAGATCTTTCCAAGAAGGATGGATGGCTTTCACTCAGTAGGATACTGTATGTACTAAACATTCAGTTTCACATATAAAAAGGGGGGAGAGGTAGGCATGAATTGTAGTATGTTTACAACCATTTAATTGACGTCAACGCATTTCACTAGATAGAGTAGCATAGATTCATCTGGTCCAGATGAAGCTATGCTAATCTATCTAATTAAACACACTGATGTCACAACCATGCCGTCGCGTGACTCCACCTACCCAAGGTCCCCTGAGTCAGAGGCTGCCAACAACGTGAAGGAGACATACGATTACGTACAGCACACAGCCGAAGACACTGGGAAACAAACAAGCAGATTCTCTCTGGGTGAAACAGCCATACTTTATCTACGAATGGGACTACAGGGGATATAACTTCATGCACATCTAATACACAGGACGGTAAAGTACCTACACCCTGGGGGGATCGATACAAGTCCATGACTGGAAGTTCCATGCTGTACTATATGTGTAGGTGAAGTTTCCCATTCCCATCCTAAAAACGGTTATTGACACCACTTCCAAGCATACCAGGCCACCGAAAACTTAAACCTATTTTCCCACTTTACCTTGATGAACAAACTGGGACTATTTTGTTTATTTTTTCATTTTACGTGGAACTATTGAGCTACTTATGCTTTCTAGAATTTTCATTAACACTGGCTGGCACCCTCTTCCCTATTCCATTTACTTTATCCTTCCCTTCCCTGGGGCCACACATAGTCAGGTTGTCACTAATAGATATAGCTATTGTTAATTGATTCTTAATTATTCTATGATGAGGTTTTCATCTGACAACCCATCTTTGTGTTGTCACATGGCTTTCCGGACATTTTTTCTTTTCTTTTATTTTGATAAATGTAATGTCTTGTGTCTACGTGTGTGTCTGATGAATACTTCACAACAGAGATTTGTTGCTAGCCAACTGTTGCGAAGCTGTTTTTTCTACTATTGGCTTTAGACTGTGCCATTTTTGCTACATAATAAATTACAATTTTAGATTACTCTAGTATGACCAAATTTTGCTACCATAAATAACCCTTTTCCTTGTGTTCTATACCAGGCCATTGCATGTGATATATATGTTTTTGGGTTACGGTAGCAGCACCCTACGCGGTGAATGATCTATGAGTGACCACTCTTTATGAGTGGATAAATGTGTGCATCTCCCGCTTTTTGTTTTCATTTTTTGCCACACGTATAGATTGTGCTGATGCGTAAGATATGCAAATATGCATAGAAAGGAGGCCACTCTGTAGCAGTCACTGATGATCAGACCCATTATTCTCTGCAGAGTACCCACACTATTGATAGAGTTAGCCCACCTACACACGGTCGGAGATTTTGCCAACCAAATCCGTCGGATTGGATTGTGTCCGAAACTGTTGCATACACACGGTCGGGCCAAGTTGTCTGATTTAGCGGTTGCCAAGAACGCGGTGACGTAATTTCGTTACGATGGGACTACATTCAGGCTAGTAGCCAATAGCTTTGATGTAGGAATTTGATCTGAGCATGCGTGGCACTTGGTCCGATCAAAATTCGCTACACATGATCGGATTAGGTCCGACCGGCCCAGTTGGTCGGGAAATATTTTCAACATGTTGGAAAATTGGGTCCGACGGAGATTCGGACGGAATCAGTCCGATGCATACCACACACAGTCAGATTATCTGACGACACGGTCCGATAAGACGCATTCCGACGGATTCTCCGACCGTGTGTACGCGGCATTAGACTGGTAGAGTTGCGGGATTGCCCAGCTGAGGGAAGTATATACTGTGGGACTACCTGCTTCTCCCTCCACTGGTGTTACTGATCAGAATAGCAAGGCCACAATTATATTCATGTCGTTTGGTTCGTTTGCAACGTTTTTGTAAATTTATCCTAGGATGAACAGAGTAGTCATCTTATGAGCTAGCCTAAATCTGATGCATGTATTTTCTACACATTGAATATTACAGAAGAAGGTGGAGAGAAAAAAACATTATAAATTGTTACTCATTTATTGTACCACTTTAAAGATGAATAGGTTGTTGTGTAATGTGTCTATTCATTGGATTGCTGTATAGATTGTAACTTAAGGTTAGCAGCCTTTATTCATGGGGATTAAGAATGCATGTTGCCATGGTGATCCTATTATCCAGCCCCAGAGCTCTGAGTTCACATTTTGTATGAATTTGTGACGCAGTCTGCATACCGGGCTCAATGTAACAGCATAAAAAATTAGAGCAAGGGAAAATCGTTGCTCACAGCCTATCTGTATAATTTATATACTGCTCGATCGGTCGTACCAGCATTGATGTAAAATAGTAATTCAGAGAAAAGCTTTATAGCAGATGTCAATCATATAAAATCAGAATATCAGAACCTGCCCTAATAAATCTGTAATGTCTATCTGTCTACTTCCTTTGCTCCACCAGTATATTGCTTTTTATCAGCAGTGAGGTAGTCTAAGGAGAAGAACAATGTACAGCAATGGCTCCCAGGCCTTTTCTGAATTGTGACAAACCTCGGTGTGACACACAGCATCAGAAAATCAAATAATGCCATTATCTCCACTAGTTTACCAGGACTTGCTCTGTTGTAAAATACAAGTGCCTTCAAATTAAGTCTTTTTGCTAATCATGACTAGGGTAGCCAGATACTTTACTACCCAAAACCATACATGCTTAAACTTACTTACTTATTATTATCTATAATAAAGACACCAACACCTGCTGGATGTAAATGGCCTGTCCGGTCTTTATTAACAATAACCAAATTATCAACTTTTATTCAAGATTTAACCATTTATTTGAAATATGTATCTAATCCATCTCATCCAGCTTATTAGTGGCAGACCCCTGACGACCCCTTTTGTTTGAGCCTGAAGTCCCATTTTCTGTTGGCATTCGTCCCCAGCCGCCAACTCACCTCGGGGACTTGCCAACTGACCTCAGACCCCCAACTTATTAACCCCTCAGTCTGGCCAACCGCCAGGCTAACCAGGAGGACTCCATACCTGTGATGGGTCCTAACTTTATCAATACCTCAACTTAACTGGGTAACTGTTTATCTACCATCAAGGAACCATCCGCCACCGCGGCACAAGTGTGACGCCTTACAATTGTGCCAGCTGTCACACCTGCAACGCCCTTCTTATACCGTCCTCCAATCCTAGAGGGCACAGGTCGATCCTGACTGGATTAAGGTGCATTCTGTCTCCTCTAAGGTACCTCCAGGTGTCCACTTCTAGCTCCCAGTGCCTCACCACAATGCCTCCATTCCTGGCTACAAACCTCCCACCTCCTTATTAATTTTTTTCCGAGGAACGAGCCCCCCTCCAGGAGATGCGGGCCACTATATCGGACCACGCGATCGTTATGGCCCGGGAAGGAGGTCCTGAGCAAGTCCCACTGAATGTCTGTTGCATAGGGCGAACAACCAAGTCATTCCCTCCAACATGTAGGACCAGAACGTCTGGAGGCCGGTCCAATACTGCGTTGAACTTCCGGTAACACTCTATGCCACATCATCCCCGGAACCCCAATCCAGTGAATCCTGCCTTCTTCCCTGGCCATTCTGAGCTGCCTGCCATCCAGCCATACGTCCGCCCTCCTAGCACCCCAGAACACATATGAATGTCCCATGATCCAAATAAGACATCCTGGCTTTGAGAAGACATAACATCAAAATCCAGGAAAATATGTACAAACAACAGAACATCAACTTCTAAATACAATCCTAACCCCTTATTCACAAGAGATGCAGGCGAACATAACATTTATACCTTGCCAACTCTCATCTCCCTATCCTCTTTATTATTTCCACCGGAAGACCCCATCTGGACACTTCTGTGGCCACCCCAATCCGAAAAGAATGTGCAGCATACTCACCCGGGGGTAAACCCCCTTCCTTCAAGCACTTCCGTAAGACCGCCGTGAACTGGAACTTGGATAGATATGAGCCATCTTCATGGATAAGCCACGGCCCCCCGTCGTCCGGGTGTACCGCCATAAACCGCCTTAATGCCGACACCGGCATCATTTCTGCCTCCTCCCCCTGAAACAATTCCACCCTTACCCCTCTTCCCCACTGGTCAGTCTTAGACCATCTAATCCAGAGTACCACGGATGAGTGGGCCCACCCCAGATCCCCAAGTCCCAAACCACCCTGCACCTGCTTCGATGGCGACACCAGTTCCCTTATCCTCATTGCTCCGAAAAATGGCACCAAGAAGGCTGTTCGGAAGAGTTTTTTCTCAAAAAGTGTAGAGCACACCTTCTCCACTATTTGCAACACCAACCTCAAAACGGTAAAGGAGATCGGGCGTCTAGAGTCCCGACTCCTAGATCCTCTCCTGTACTTCCGCACCAGAAAATTCTTTGTAACATCTAGCAAGTTTCTGTATTGGAATAGAAATGCTAGAGCTGACACCTTCTTACCTATTGCCGGACTCGACACCCCTGTGGAATAGTTGGCACAAATAAAACACAACACCCACATCAGTAGCCCCTCAGGGTCGTCCGACCCTCCTACCTCCACCAACCACATTCCTGCCACACCTTCTGGTACACCATCCACATACTCTCGCTCAGAGACTGTATCAGTCCATCGATGACTCCAGCGCAATCTTCCACAGCTCCGGTGGGCAAGGCTCCCCTTCTCTTCGTGCGTCCGGCGCCAATCTGTAGAAGTCCTCCCACTGGAAAAAAGACAGAGCATCAGCTAACTTATTCTCAATTCCCGGGATATGCACTGCATAAACAAGAGCATTTAGCCTTAAGCAACTAAGCACCAAGTGTCTTAACAATCTCACCACCGGCGGGGAGGAGGCTGAGATATTATTGATGGCCACCACCACACCCATGTTGTCGCAATGGAATCTCACCTTCCTATCCCTAAACCTGTCCCCCCACAATTCCACCGCCAGCACAATAGGGAATAGTTCCAGCAGCGCTAAGTTCCTCAGGAACCCTGCCGCCCTCCAGGACTTGGGCCATGGTCCCGCACTCCTGTTTCCCTGGCAGTAGGCGCCGTACCCAGCCAAGCCAGCTGCATCCGTGAATAGCTCCAAATCAGCATTGCTGACCGGCCCTTCCATCAGCAGCGACTGACCATTGAACTCCTCCAGGAAAACAAACCACACTCTCAAATCCTCTCGCAACTCCTTCCACAACCTAATGAAATGATTTGGCACCTTCACCCCCTGATGTGGCCGCTGCCAGTCTTCTACAAAATATACACCCTATGGGCATAATCCTGCATGCAAAGTTTAGCTTGCCCAGGAGCGACTGCAATTCTTTCAACTGCAGCTTACGCTTCGTGTGCGCCATTCTCACCTCTTGCCGCAGTGCCACCACTTTGCTTTCTGGCAACCTACACTCCATTGCTATGGAATCAATCGTGATTCCCAAAAACACTAGTTCCGAAGCCGGGCCCTCCGTCTTCTCTTCCGCCAAAGGAATCCCAAACCTGTCCGCCAAATGCCTCAAGGTCCCCAACAGTATCCCGCAGCCTTGAGATCCTGGGGGGCCCACGCACAGGAAATCGTCCAGGTAATAGATGACGGAATTGACCATAGCCATTTCCCTGACTGCCCATTCAAAAAACAAACTAAATGCCTCAAACAAGGCGCAGGATATTGAGCACCCCATAAGCAGGCAGCGGTCCACGTAGTGTGAACCTTCCCAAAAGCAACCCAACAAACGCATACTCTGGGAATGCACTGGCAACAACCGAATGCCGCTTCCACATCCATTTTTGCCATGAGGTCCCCCCTCCCATACCTTCTTACCCATGAAATGGCTGCATAAAACGATGTATAGGTAACCGCACAAACCTGCGGGTCGATACCATCATTCACCGAGCAACTCTTGGGGTAAGACAGGTGGTGGATCATCCGACATTGGCCTGGTTCCTTCGTAGGAACCACTCCCAATGGAAAAACCACCAAATCGGCCACTGGCGGGCATGGAAATGGACCGGCCATCCGGCGAAGAGCCACTTCTTTCGCTAGTTTCCCGGACACCACCTGTTGGTGGAGCCTCGCCGATTTCAGATGATCGGCAACCGGCGGAACCTCGCTCAACGTGCTCGGAGTCCTAAACCCTTCCCTAAACCCTGCCTCCAGCAGCCCAGCCACCGCCCAATCGGGGTACCTATTTAGGAAAGGCAACATCCTTACCAGATTCACCGGCATCATCCCTTTTTCCAGTGAAGTCCCCAGTGCGACTCTTCCCCTGTCTAAAGCATTGCGAGAAGGGGTGCGCGGCGGTACATCCGGAACATTCGTGTTTGTAACGACAGGAGTTCCCAAACCTACATGTCCCTTCGTTAAACTGCCAGCAAACCCCTTTTTTCTTTGGGGCCGGCGATCACGCTGGGGTGGCACCACCGCCCCCCCCCCCCCTGGAAAAAAACGCGTAGCCCGTGCGGAAGTCATCAACTTCATCCACAGGCTAATGTCCTTATGGTCCCATCCAATAGAAGGGCGAACAGCCTTCCTCTGACGGAATTGCTCGTCATAACGAAGCCACGCTAACCCCCGTACACCCTATGCGCCTCGCTAATAGCTTCCAAGTAACAAAACAGACCCGAACAATGTTCGGGTGCTTTCGCCCCAATCACACTTGCCAATATCACAAACGCTTGCAGACAATTGGCAAGCGTGCGAGGGATGAGTCTGTACCGTCTCTTATCCTCTTCCTCCTTCTTACTCTCGTCTGGCTTAACCCTGTCGAGATGAGATTTTTTTCGTTACTACCGTTAGAGAAATTTAAACAAATTCATCTTTCCATATCTTCTCTCGTATCTCCTTCTTCAGGTGCGCCCGCCAACGGTCTCTCGAAGCAGACATATACCTCGCAACACGTTGCGTCCGCCAATCGAATCTGCTCCGCCTCCTTGTCCTTGTCCTTAGCACCTGCAACCGTGCCCTCGCCGTCCTTTGGTGACTCAGTTTGCGTCTCCGTGGCTATCACTGGTGCCTGCTTCAGGGGGACCTCTGTGCCCCCTGACCCCTGAGCCCCCGCAGGCAGGCCCACCCAGGGACTAACTGGGGTAGGGACCTGCAAAGTTCCACCCTCCAAACGGAGCAGCAATTCCTGCAAAGTCTCCAATACTCCCCCCCGATATCCCCCCTTATGCACTCGACCCCCACCCCCCTTCCCCTTTCCACTCTCGCGTGTGCTCCACAATGGCCATCCCTCCCAGGCCCCGACCTAGCTCTGCAGATGGCGCCGCGCCCCCTCCCGGCAGACCCCCTTCTCCCCTTCTTGGATTGGTGAGCGCCCCCTCCCCCTCGCGTACAGGACCATTGACGGGTCCCAGCTGGGGCTCCCAAGCCGGCGCTGTGTCCTGGGGGTAATATCCGGGCTCAAGCGCACCGGAGGCCGAGACCTCCGAGCCCGCGTAGGGGTGGCCCTATCTGTGGAGGGCCCCTACCCTACCCTTTGTAATGTGGCCGCAATCTAGCTTTGCAGCCATTCTGTGCCATGCTGTGCTGCTGCTGATCTGAGCTGGTCCCACAGATTCTCTAAACCACTCATCTTTTCTTGCAGGGGGGGTGATCCTGAACTTCTCTCCTAGCCTACTGTCTCTGGACTGCTGACCTTCAGCCCTCCCCTTACCACACTATCACCTATATTCCTCCCCTCCAAACATTACTCCATAAGGTAAGCTCCTTGTTACTAACCACGCCTATTAACTCCTACTCAGTAAAATTTGCACCCTCTCATGTCTGCCCTACGCCTACATTACATTACAGCTATGTGCATGTCTCACTGAAATGTTCTGCAGGATACTTCACTTCAAAAAGCTGTAAAAGTAGAAATAAACTAGTCAACATTATTGCCTGTTGTCTCCCTGGACCTAAACATTACTGACTTACCATGCCTTGTTCTGGACTATGACTATGTTAAGGTAGGCCATGCTAAGAGTAGAGCCTCCAACAAGGAGAACAGTGGACAGCACAGCAGTGGCATCACCAAATCTCACTTCAAATCTCCTGAGACTTGAAGTCAGAGGTAACAGTTCCTTAGATCTCATACTGCAGATATCCAGCGTTGATGCTGTAGGCACAATAGAACCGTGGCAAATCTCTCCAATGGGGACACAGATAAACATAAAAACTTGATAGATGGTCTAATCCTTCCCCACACTATCCAAAGCTAAAAAAAAAAAATGCCTAGATATACAGTTACAACAATTCTTCAAAAATGCTCATAAACTGTAAAGCCATGGCCAAAAGTTTTGAGAATGGCACAAATATTAATTTTCACAAAGTCTGCTGCCTCAGTGTTTTTAGATCTTTTTGTCAGATGTTACTATGGTATACTGAAATATAATTACAAGCATTTCATAAGTGTCAAAGGATTTTATTGACAATTACATTAAGTTTATGCTAAGAGTCAATATTTGCAGTGTTGACCCTTCTATTTCAAGACCACTGCAATTCGCCCTGTCATGCTGTCAATCAACTTCTGGGCCACATCCTGACTGATGGTAGCCCATTCTTACATAATCAAGGCTTGGAGTTTGTCAGAATTTATGAATGTTTTTTGTTCACCCGCCTCTTGAGGATTGAACACAAGTTCTTAATGGGATTAAGGTCTGGGGAGTTTCCAGGCCATGGACCCAAAATTTCAATGTTTTGTTTCCCAGGCCACTTAGCTATCATGTTTGCCTTATGAAAAGGTGCTCCATCATGTTGGAAAAGGCAATGTTCATCACCAAACTGTTCTTGGATGGTTGAGAGAAGTTGCTCTCAGAGAATGTTTTTGTACCATTCTTTATTCATGGCTGTGTTCTAAGCCAAAATTGTGAGTGAGCCCACTCCCTTGGCTGAAAAGCAACCCCACATATGAATGGTCTCAAGATGCTTTACTGTTTGCACAACACAGGACTGATGGTAGCTCTCACATTTTCTTCTCTGGACAAGGTTTTTTCCAGATGTCCCAAGCAATCGTAAAGGGGAGAATCGTCAGAGAAATAAATCATCAGAGAAAATGCCCCCCCCCCCCCCAGTCCTCAGCAGTCCAATCCCTGTACCTTTTGCAGAATATTAGTCTGTCCTTGGTGTTTGTCCTGGAAAGAAGCGGCTTCTTTACTGCCCTTCTTGACACCAGGCCATCCTCCAAAAGTCTTTGCCTCACTGTGCGTGCAGGTGCACTCACACCTGCCTTTTGCCATTTCTGAGAAAGCTCTGCACTGGCGGTGCCCTGATCCCACAGCTGAATCAACTGTAGGAGATGGTCCTGGTGCTTGCTGAACTTTTTTGGGCACCCTGAAGCCTTCTTCACAAATGCAGTAGAAATGTTTTTCATGGGATTAAGTTAATTTTCATGGCAAAGAGGGACTTTGCAATTAATTGCAATACATCTGATCACTCTTCATAACATTCTGGAGCATATGCAAATTGCCATCATAAAAACTGAGGCAGCAGACTCTGTGCAAATGAACGGGTGAAAAACAAGGTACGCCAAAAATTAAGTGCAGTAGAAGATGCAACCAATGGTATATTTAATTAAAATCAGCCAAATGGCTACTCACACTAATATAAAGATCAATAGGCATATAACAGTATAATACTGTGGTCACTCAGTGGTTCCCCAGTGGATGGTGGTGTGTAGATGTTAACACAAGAGGAGAGGAGAGGAACAACATCTGTCTTGTCGTCTCAGAACCAGCATGGAACACACTTGAGTCGCATTGGAAGTGATGTCAGAAAATAGCCATTTAGATCTGATCAAGAAGTGGATGCTTTAAAACATTATCTCTGTGTTCTGACATCACACCAAAGATATACTGGTAGGTTAATTGGCCTCTGTCCACAAATTGGCCCTAGTATATGTATGAGGATCTTGGATTGTGGGATCCTTGAGGGCAGGGACCAATGTGAGTATGCAATGTACAATTGTAGACACTCACTCAGGTCTTTATTCAACCTTACTAACTATGTAACTATGTAACTTCTGATGCAACTCAGAGTGTTTTCCATACTGATTCTGGGTCGACAAGATGGATGTCTGGCCAGTTGTTCCTCTCGTGTTAACATCTAAACACCACCATCCACCAGGAACTGCTGAGTGACCACAGTATTATACTGTTATATGCCTATTGATCTTTAAATGAGTAGACATTTGGCTGATTTTAATAAAATAGACCATTCGTTGCATCTTCTGCTGCACTTAGTTTTTGGCGCACCTTGTTTTTCTCCTATTGTTCTTCCAGAGACTGCTTTGCTCTCAAGGGAGCTGGCACTAATGTAGCATACATATACTTCCTGGACTTTATAGATTTTTAGTTGTGTTATCAGTGTGTTTTGGTACCCTCTTGTGCGCCATTCTCTTTTCTGTCTCTTTGTGAAAATGAATACTTGTGTTATTCTCAAAACTTTTGGCCATGGCTGTATATGTTGCAGGGCTCAGGAACAATGACACAGGAAACCACTATGTATAGAAGAGAAGAACAGTACACAGACACCAAAGGTTTACAAAAGTAAGACTTTTACTTAGTGAGATTAAATTATGAAAAATGTTCTTGCAGTGAAAAATAGTAATTGAGCATTTGCGGTATGGCACTACTATTTAGCATTTTTAAAAGATTTTGGTTAATTTTCAATTGAATTTTTACCATCCCAGTTTATCTAGGAGTTAATTTCTAACATTTCCAAATAATCATCACTTCACTTTGTTACACTTACATGCAATGAATTTCCCAGATCATAACAAATCTATAACTACCGACCACTGCAGGCCATGATATATGTACATTTTCTGCTGGCTCATTTCTTTTAGCCTGCCTGGGTCTAATCGAATGGGTCCTAAGGTCTTACCTTTGGCAACCCCTGATCTGTAATATACATATTAAATTAAAACATGCTACCTGGATTTAAAGAGAATCTGTTAGTTTGTCAACTCAGGGCAAAGTGACAGATTCTGTTGTAAGAATCCCAACCCACGCATACTTGTCTTTGTCACTATTCTGTTTTTTGATAGACCTAGGAGCCCTAACCTTGTGTAAAATGAAAGGGACGCTCATATTACCGAGGCCCCTTCCCTTGTTTCAAAAAACAGTGGTCTCTAAACTTTTCAGTACAAGGGCAACGTCATTTAATTTACAAATATCCATGGGTAAAATGTTTTATAAATGAACAAATAAAATTGAAATGTGTGAATGAACACGCTCTAAGAAATAACTTCACATTGGAGCCCTGTTTAATACCAGAGCCCTCTGTTCACAAAAAAAGACCCTCTTCACATCAGAAACCCCCTTGCAGGGGAACCATCAGAAATTTTACATAGCTTTAGGACTGGGCCCCCCAGGCCTGAGCACCAACATTCCCCATGGTCCACCCACTGGCCATCTCACAGAATCCACTGTAAAGGGAGAGGAATACAATGTACAGCTTACCAATACTGTGGTGGCTGCATCAATTTTTTTAGGCTTTTTATTTTCTGTTTCTCCTTGGTGATCTGGTCAGTAACACACCTCCTGTATTAGAGTGCCCCCCCTCTGGATGAAGGAGCAACAGAGACACCTTTGGACAGCAGTCTGAGGGGCAGGAAGGTGGTGGGTGTTATGCCGCCTACACCCAATCAGACTATCCGACGGACTTAGTACGGTGGACTTAGTCCAATGGAAAACCCGCCGGACTTTGCAGCTGAGGTCCACCAGACTTTTCGAACGATGGACCTGCCCACACATGACAAACTTTTCCAGCGTGTTAAGTCCGGCGGACAACCCGGCAGACTATGGCAGGAGTCCGCCGGACTTTTGAAATTAACTGACTTGTCCACACATGGAGGAAAGTCCGTTCATTTTGAACGTGGCTCCAGGTAGACGGGACTAGTGAAGGAGGTCAATGTTTCTGCTTCCATCGGCGAGATTGACATGTCGCTGGCCCCGTCACCTGGTATGGACTTAAAGGGGTACCCTACGCCAAAAAAACAGTGTGGGGGTCACCCCAAGGTCCATATCAGACCCTTATCCGAGCACACAGCCCGGCCGGTCAGGAGAGGGGGTGGGGACGAGTGAGTGCCCCCCCTTCTGAGCCGTACCAGGCCACGTGCCCTCAACATGGGGGGGTGCTTTGGGGGAATGGGGGCCCTGCGACCCCTCCACCCCAAAGCACCTTTATCCCATGTTGATAAGGACAAGCGCCTCTTCCCGACAACCCTGGCCGTTGGTTGTCGGGGTCTGCAGGTGGGGGCTTATCGGAATCCGGGAGCTCCCTTTAATAAGGGGCCCCCCAGATACCGCCCCCCACCCTATGTGAATGAGTATGGGGTACAATGTACCCCTACCCATTCACCTGGTGAAAAAAATGTAAATAAAACACAATACAAGGTTTTAAAATAATTTATTGCACAGCTCCGGGGGTCTTCTTCCGTCTTGGGGGGTCTTCTCGCCGGACTCCTCCGCTATCTTCTGCTAGCCCTTTTATTATCCCGGCCTTCTTCTTCATTGCCGGGGGTCTTCTTCTGACTTTGGGGGTCTTGTCCCCCTCTTCGGGGGTCTTGTCCCCCTCTTCGGTTCTTCGTGCTGGGCCTCCGCTTTCTTCCTATAGCTCTTTTACTAGCGGTGGCCCGGTCTTCTGTCGCCGCCGCTTCTTCTTCCGACTTCGGGGGTCTCGTCCCCCTCTTCGGTTCTTCTTGCCGGGCCTCCGCTCCTTATTCCAGCTCTTTTACTAGTGGTGGCCCGGTCTTCTGTCGTCGTCACCTTGTCTTCTTCTCTTCTTCTTCTCTTCTTCTTCCTTGAGATGTTGACTCAACGCTATCTCTGGCCGTAATGACAGGGATGCCTTGTGCAGCGACTTATATAGGGACAATGGGGTGAGTCACCGTGTGATGTCCCCGCCCCTTATGATGTCACAGTCCCAGCATCCTCTAGTCCGCCGGATAGTCTGATCGTGTGCACGCGGCATTATGCCGCGTACACACGGGCGGACTGTATGGCGTACTTAGTTCGTCATACAATCCGACGGACAGTCCGTCGTACTTTCGACTGAACGGACTTGACCACACACGGATGCACAAACAATCCGTCGAAAGCTTGCGCAATGACGTGTACAGCACATACGACGGGACTAGAAATAGGAAGTCCAAGACACAGCAAAGCACCCTTCCGCTGTGTAAATCCTTTCTGGGCATGCGCCATTCTTAGTCCGTCGAACTAGCATACTGACGAGCGGATTGTCCGCTGAAACCAAAGTACGACGGACAGAATTTTTTGAAAAATCCGAAATTCTTAGTACGCCGGACTGCACGCTGAAAAAGTCCGCTGAAGCCCACACACGAGCGGATTGTCTGCTGAAATTTGTTTCGACGGACTAAGTACGCCATACAGTCCGCCCGTGTGTACGCGGCATTAGATGTACTAGCAGATTTAGGCAAACTAAACAAATTGTAGTATTTCTTCAGCTCACACGTTATAATCAGTCACATTTTTTTGCTTTTGGGATAAAGGTGTTTTATGAATAAATAGAAACTGATCATTGTAAGCACCTCTGCCAGTGCTAAATGGAGGAAGAGGGCAGAGAAAGAGGGGCGGAGAGAGAGAGGGGACAGAAAGAGAGAGGGGTGGAGAGAGAGGGGGTGGGGAGAGAGAGCGCTGGGAGAGAGAGTGTGCAGGGAGAGAGGAGGCGGGGAGAGAGGAGGCGGGGAGAGAGAGAACAGGGAGTGAGAGAGTAAAGGGGTTGAGACAGAGAGCAGGGAACGAGAGAGAGCGGGCAGACAGAGGGGGCTCCGAGAGAGAGCAGGGAGAGAGGGGGCAGTGAGTGAGAGAGCAGATAGAGAGAGGGGGCTGAGAGAGCAGGGAGAGAGAGGGGTGGGGCTGAAAGAGAGAGCAGGGAGAGAGAGGGGCAGAGAGAGAGCAGGGAAAGAGGGGGTGGGCCGAGACAGATCAGGTAGAGAAAGAAGGGGGAGAGGGAGAGTAGGGAGAGAGAGAGGGCAGAGAGAGAGAGCAGGGGGAGAGAGGTTAGGTAGAGAGAGAGGAGGGGTCAGGGAAAAAGAAGGGTCAGGGAGAGAGGGGGTCAGGGAGAAAGGGGGGTCAGAGAGAAAGAAGGGAGGTCAGGGAGAAAAAGGGGGCAGAGTCTGGTCACAGTGCTCTCACGTGGATGGTCCCAGGGGCTCTCAGCAGCTTCTCTCAATGTGGCTGTCTGCTCCTCAATCTTCCCATCCCCACATCCCCTTCACAGATGCAGAAGCACACAAGCAGGGAGAGAGGAGCGGGAGAGGGGATGTCTGTCATGCTGCTTAGGCATGCTGGAGGGGATGGAGCAGCGTGGGGATCCTCTCCTTCCAGAACAGCCGCACCTCCCGAGCTGCCTGTCACTGCACACTGAGCCCAGGGACGGAGCGCCTCAGTGGTCATCAAAGGAGGGGAAGGAGAGGAGCAGGTGGATTGAACCATGGTTTTTCAAGGGGGGGGGGGGGTTGAACACTAATTTCTGTACCCATCAAACTCACCAACTGACACTCTCTCCAGCATGCTATGCCACTGGCAGGGAGTCAGGAGCCCGTGCAGCACCAAACGGCAGTCGGGACTACTGTAGGGGGGAGGAAAAGAGCAAAGGGGAGGTGCCAACTTGGGCCCAGCATCCCGAGGGACCAGCCCCCGGAACGCCGGGCCCCTCAGGACGCGTGGGCCCCTTACATTTGTATGGGCTGTACTCCCCTGATGGCAGCCTGCCCCCTTAAACATCACAACCAATTCTTCGCATCAGAGCCCCTCTTACATCAGAGTCCCCTCTTCATATCAGTGTTCCCTCTTACACAACAGAGCCCCAATACACAGTACATCAGATCTTTACTTTCATACAGTGCCTTGCAAAAGTATTCACCCCCCTTTTTACCTATTTTGTTACATTACAGCCTTTAGTTCAATGTTTTTTTAATCTGGATTATATGTGACGGATCAGAACACAACAGTCTAAGTTAGGGAAGTAAAATTGGAAAAATAGATACATAAAAATATTATTCAGAAATAAAAAAATGATAATTGGCATGCATGTATATATTCACCCCCTTTGCAATAAGGCACATAAAAAGCTCTGGTGCAACCAGTTACCTTTAGAAGTCACATAATTTGTGAAATGATGTCCACCTGTGTGCAATCCAAGTGTCACATGATCTGTAATTACATACAGTATACACACTTTTTTAAAAAGCCCCAGAGGTTGCAACACCTACGCAAGAGGCACCACTAACCAAACACTGCCATGAAGACCAAGGGACTCTCCAAACAATGTTGTTGAGAAGTACAAGTCAGGGTTAGGTTATAAAAAAAATCCACATTTTTGATGTTCCCTAGGAGCACCATCAAATCTATCATAACCAAATGGAAAGACAATGGCACAATGGTAAACCTGCCAAGAGAGACGGCCGGCAACACCAAAACTCACGGACCGGGCAAGGAAGACATTAATCAGAGAGGCAGCACCGAGACCTAAGGTAACCCTGGAGGAGCTGCAGAGTTCCACAGCAGAGATTGGAGTATCTGTACATAGGATGACTATAAGCTGTATGCTCCATAGAGTTGGGCTTTATGGCAGAGTGGCCAGAAGAAAGCCATTACTTTCAGCAAAAAACAAAATGGCATGTTCTGAGTTTGCGAAAAGGCATGTAGGAGATTCCCAAAATGTATGGAGGAAGGTGGTCTGATGAGACTAAAATTAAACTTTTTGGCCATCAAAGAAAACGCTATGTCTGGCGCAAACCCAACACATCACATCACCCAAAGAACACCATCCCACAGTGAAACATGGTGGTGGCAGCATCATGCTGTGGGGATGTTTTTCAGCAGTCGGGACTGGGAAATTGGTCAGAGTTGAGGGAAAAATGGATGATGCTAAATTCAGGGATATTCTTGGGCAAAACCTGTGTGTGATTTGAGACTAGGACGGAGGTTCACTTTCCAGCAAGACAATGACCCCAAACACACTGCTAAAGCAACACTTGAGTGGTTTAAGGGGGAACATGTAAATGTGTTGGAATGACCTAGTTAAATCCCAGACCTCACAAGTCTCACAGGTAGGGATGAGCCGAACACCCCCCGGTTCGGTTCGCACCAGAACTTTCGAACGGACCCCGCGTTCGTAACGAACGTTAGAACCCCATTGAAGTCTATGGGACTCGAACGTTCGAAATGGAAAGTGCTAATTTTAACGGCTGATATGCAAGATACTGTCCTAAAAAGGGTTTGGGGACCTGACTCCTGCCTCAGGGGAAATGCGTCAATGCAAAAAAAAGTTTTAAAAACGGACGTTTTGGCGGGAGCACTGATTTTAATGACAATTAAAGTGAAAAAAAAATGAAATATTCCTTTAAATATGGTGCCTGGGGGGTGTCTGTAGTATGCCTGTGAAGTGCCACGTGTTTCCCGTGTTTAGAACAGTCCCTGCACAAAATGACATTAAACGGAAATAACACCATTTAAAACTGCTTGCGGTTTTAATGTTATATCTGGTTCCTGCAATATGGTTGAAAATCATTCAGAAAAATGGCATGGGTAGCCCTCCCTGCCCATTACCAGCCTATTTGGGTCTTGTACGCATATTAAGGGGAACCCCGTACCCATATTAAAAAAAGGAAATGCGTGTGGCCCCCAGGCCCTATATACTCAGAACAGCAGTATACAGGCGGTGCAAACAAGACAGGGACTGTGTAGGTTTGTTGTGTTAAGTTGAATCTGTTTGTAATTTTCAACTGGTACATTTTTAAAATGTAGCTCCAGTCAAAAAAACTATTTTTAAGCTTTTTGGAAAACATAGGGAAGGGTTATCACCCCTGTATAATTTGTTTTGTCGTTCATCTTTTTTCATCTCACTTGCTGTTGTCTCCTTCCGTTTGCAAGTAGGAGATGTTTGTAAATTGGATGTTTAAAAGTAGGGGCCTGCCCTATATGCTCTGCAGAAATGGCGGAACAAGGTGTTGGTTTTGCCACAACATTGTAAGCCCTCAAAGTGACTCTTGGTGGGCGCTGGAGCGCCCTGCTGTGAACGATTATATCAAGAATTGTAATTACATGCCATTGTTGAACAGTGGTAGAAAAATTGACCTTTGGTGGTTGTGGTGCTGGTGCCACAACACTATAAGTCCTCACCGTTACTCTGGGTGGGCACAGGAAGGGGCCCTCCTGTGAAATATTATATCAAGAATTGTAATTACATGTCCCTGTTAAACAAGGGCAGAAAAATTGGGCCTTAGGCACTGGTGCCATCACACTGCAACCTCTGCCATATACTCTAGTTTTATTGCAGGAATTAGCCCTGCTGCAAAGCATTGCATCAAAAATTGTACTTAAACGCCCCTGTTAAACAGGGGCAGAAAAATTGGGCCTTAGGCACTGGTGCCATCACACTGCAACCTCTGCCATATACTCTAGTTTTATTGCAGGAATTAGCCCTGCTGCAAAGCATTGCATCAAAAATTGTAATTAAACGCCCCTGTTAAACAGGGGCAGAAAAATTGGGCCTTAGGCACTGGTGCCATCACACTGCAACCTCTGCCATATACTCTAGTTTTATTGCAGGAATTAGCCCTGCTGCAAAGCATTGCATCAAAAATTGTACTTAAACGCCCCTGTTAAACAGGGGCAGAAAAATTGGGCCTTAGGCACTGGTGCCATCACACTGCAACCTCTGCCATATACTCTAGTTTTATTGCAGGAATTAGCCCTGCTGCAAAGCATTGCATCAAAAATTGTACTTAAACGCCCCTGTTAAACAGGGGCAGAAAAATTGGGCTGCTGGCATCACCCAGAACCAAAAATGTTCTTCCAACATATCAGCGGAGGAGGAAGAGGATAGACAATCAACATAACAGGACAGTCACTCAGCATCAGCATAGGCAGTCTTGAAGGGATGTGGTATTTCAAAAAAAATTATTCGGTTACATCAGCTTCAGGTGCTTGGTAGGTGATCCAAGACTGATTCATCTTGATGAAGGTCAGTCGATCAACTGATTCGGTGGACAGGCGCACCCTGTGATCGGTAACGAAGCCACCAGCAGCACTGAAGGTGCGTTCCGAAAGAACGCTGGATGCAGGACAGGCCAGTAGCTCAATTGCATACTGTGCAAGCTCTGGCCAGTGATCCATCCTCAAGACCCAGTAAGCCAGAGGATTTTCAGTGGGAAAGGTGTCCAAGTCTGACCTTGCCCCTAGGTATTCCTGCACCATGTAAATTAGACACTGGCGATGGGTGCTGGAACCAATCATACCTTGGGGCTGCGGACTAAAAAATTGTCTGAAAGCATCAGTCAGACGGCCACCTTCTCCACCGCTTCTTCTGACTGATGCCTCAGCAACACGTTGTCCAGGACCAGGAGTTTGTGACCTCCCAGTCTCTGGGAACGCGTTGCACAGAGCTTTCTGCAAGGCCTCCCGGAGATGTCTCATCCTCTGCTCCCTCTGCGATGGCAAGATAAGGTCGGCAACCTTACCCTTGTACCGTGGATCAAGGAGAGTGGCCAGCCAGTAATGGTCCCTCTCCTTGATCCGAAGAATACGAGGATCCTTCCGCAGGCTTTGCAGGATCAGGGAGGCCATGCAGCGTAGGTTAGCTGAGGCATTCGGTCCGGAGTCCTCTGGGTCACTAAGGACAACATGATCCGCAGCTACCTCCTCCCAGCCACGTACAAGTCCACGTGTTTCTTGGGACTGTAAATCATCCCTATAAGACTGCTGCTGCTGATGCTGATGCTGAGTGCCAGCCTCCATCTCCATGCTGACACAATCATCCTCCTCCTCCTCTTCCTCCTCCTCACCCTCTTCCTGTGTGATGGGTGGCACAGCAGGAACACTGTCTGGATAAAGGGGGCCTTGAGAGGCAAGGAAGTCCTCCTCTTCCTGCCTCTGTTCTGCCTCAAGTGCCCTGTCCATTATTCCACGCAGCGTATGCTCCAAGAGGTGGACAAGAGGTACAGTGTCACTGATGCATGCACTGTCACTGCTCACCATCCTTGTGGCCTCCTCAAACGGTGACAGGACAGTGCATGCATCCCTGATCATGCCCCACTGGTGTGGTGAGAAAAAACCAAGCTCCCCTGACCCTGTCCTGGTGCCGTAGTCGCACAGGTACTCATTGATGGCCCTCTGCTGCGTGTGCAGCTGCTGCAGCATGGCCAATGTTGAGTTCCATCTGGTGGGCATGTCACATCTAAGGCGGTTCTTGGGCAGGTTCAACTCCTTTTGGAGCTCAGCCAGCCGAGCACAGGCATTAAATGATCGGCGGAAATGCACACAGACTCTCCTGGCCTGCTTCAGGACATCCTGTAAGCCGGGGTACCTGCCCAAGAACCGCTGCACCATCAGGTTAAGGACGTGAGCTACACAGGGCACATGGGTCAGTTGTCCCTGTCGGAGGGCGGAGAGGAGGTTGGTGCCATTGTCGCAAACCACCATTCCTGGCTTAAGCTGGCGTGGCGTCAACCACCTCTCGGCCTGCCCCTGCAGAGCTGACAAAACATCCGCCCCAGTGTGGCTCCTGTCCCCCAAACAAACCAGCGCAAGCACGGCATGGCATCGTTTTGCCTGCGTACTTGCGTAGCCCCTGCAACGCCTACGGAGCACCGCTGGTTCTGAGGACAGAGCACTGGAAGAGGCCATGGAGGAAGAAGAAGAGGAGGGGGTGGAGGAGAGAGGTGTGTCACAACCAATAGTAGCATTTTGGAGGCGTGGTGGCGGAACAACCTCCAACACTACTGCACCTTGTCTTGCATCCTTCCCAGCAGCCAGAAGAGTGACCCAATGGGCCGTGAAAGACAGGTAACGTCCCTGTCCATGCCCGCTGGACCATGAGTCAGCGGTAATATGCACCTTACCGCTGACCGCCCTGTCCAGCGAGGCAAGGACATTGCCTTCCACATGCCGGTAGAGAGCCGGAATCGCCTTCCGTGAGAAAAAGTGGCGTTTGGGGACCTGCCACTGAGGAACCGCACATTGTACAAACTCACGGAAGGGGGCCGAGTCTACCAACTGAAAAGGCAGCAGTTGAAGTGCTAGCAATTTAGCCAAGCTAGCATTCAACCGCTGGGCATGTGGATGGCTGGGAGTAAACTTCTTCCGCCGGTCCAGCAGCTGGGGCAGGGACATTTGCCTGCTATAATCGGATGTGGATGTACCACTAGCAGAGTTCCCGGAAGCACTTGGCTGTGACACACCTAATTCTACAACTTCATTCCTCTCAGAGCAGGTTTCAGAGAGGACTGAAGGTCTAGTGGGGTTGGAGATGCCAGCTGATGAGGAGCAAGGAGAGGTCCGCTTTGTTCTTTGGTGTGGGTCTTTGAGGTACGCTTACCAACGAGCTGCATGGCAGGTCAACATATGTCTGGTCAAGCATGTGGTGCCCAAGCGGCTGATGTTTTGGCCACGTGAGATACGCTTGAGACATATGTTGCAAATAGCAGCGGTGCGATCTGATGCACTCGTCTCAAAAAAGGCCCACACCAAAGAACTTTTAGAATAACGCGCAGAGGAAGCGCTCTGCGCAGGCGGAGCTCTGCGGTGTGATTCAGTCGGTGTGCTGCCCCTAAGCTGGCCCCCGGAGGGCATCCTGCCTCGTTGGACATGTGCCTCCTCCTCCTCCTCCTCCTCCTCCTCCTCCTCCTCCCTCCTTCCAGGCACCCACGTGGAGTCAGTGCCCTCATCATCCCCTCCCTCTTCATCGCTGTAGCAAACCTGGCAGTATGCTGCAGCTTGTGGAACATGACTGCCAGATTGCTGTGCTTCTTGAGCATCCTCTCTCTCTGCGCTCACGCTACTGCCTTCCTCTAGCTGAGTGTCATCATCAGAGCCCACCAAACACTGGGCATCCTCCTGGAGCATGTACCCAACACTGTGCTCAAAGAGTTCAGGAGACTCCTCAGGAGGACGTGGTGGGTCTAGGGAAGGAGTCACTGATGATGACATTGAGAGGAGGGAAGACGATGCGTTGGCAGCTGCTTTGCTACTACCCTGAGACTGGGTGAGAGAGGATGAGGAGGATGAAGAGGGCTTGGTCATCCACTCTACCAAGTCGTTGGCATGTTGCGGTTCAACATGTCCAGCTGCAGAAAAGAAGGACAAGCATGTCCCATGGCCACGTGCTGATGACAATGCACCGCGTCCACGACCAGCACTGTTGTCTCTAGACACAGAGCCTGCTTGCCCTCTTTTATCGGCTCGCGCCTGTCTGCCTCTCCTTGATGGCCTTCCAGACATGGTAATGGCCGGAAGGGAGTTGGGTAAAACAGTAGTTGGGTAGTTTATATTGTGCTGTAGGCACACAACACCCACTAACTCCTGCAGATGCCTTTTTTATAGAACAGCAGAGTTAAAGGGGTATATACAGATGTATACTGTGCTGTGCTGGAAGCACACACAACTTCCAATAACTCCTGCAGATGACAATTGGGCCCAAATAGAGAACAGCTATGTAGGTGGATTATAGCGGTATGTACTGGGTACAGAGCACGCAGACAGCACGCACTATCTCCTGAGTGACACTACTGACTGCAAGCTCTATTGTTAAAGATGGACCACTAGCTATATAGGTGAGGTGAATATCACGGTGTATACTGCGGTCAGGGCACGCAGACAATAACCAGAAACCAGCAGAGTTAAAGAGGTATATACAGATGTATACTGTGCTGTGCTGTGCTGGAAGCACACACAACTTCCAATAACTCCTGCAGATGACAATTGGGCCCAAATAGAGAACAGCTATGTAGGTGGATTATAGCGGTATGTACTGGGTACAGAGCACGCAGACAGCACGCACTATCTCCTGAGTGACACTACTGACTGCAAGCTCTATTGTTAAAGATGGACCACTAGCTATATAGGTGAGGTGAATATCACGGTGTATACTGCGGCCAGGGCACGCAGACAATAACCAGAAAACAGCAGAGTTAAAGGGGTATATACAGATGTATACTGTGCTGTGCTGTGCTGGAAGCACACACAACTTCCAATAACTCCTGCAGATGACAATTGGGCCCAAATAGAGAACAGCTATGTAGGTGGATTATAGCGGTATGTACTGGGTACAGAGCACGCAGACAGCACGCACTATCTCCTGAGTGACACTACTGACTGCAAGCGCTATTGTTAAAGATGGACCACTAGCTATATAGGTGAGGTGAATATCACGGTGTATACTGCGGTCAGGGCACGCAGACAATAACCAGAAAACAGCAGAGTTAAAGGGGTATATACAGATGTATACTGTGCTGTGCTGTGCTGTGCTGGAAGCACACACAACTTCCAATAACTCCTGCAGATGGCAATTGGGCTCAAATAGAGAACAGCTATGTAGGTGGATATAGTGGTATGTACTGGGTACAGAGCACGCAGACAGCACACACTAACACTACTGACTGCAAGCTCTATTATTAAAGCTAGATCACTAGCTATATAGGTGAGGTGAATATAGTGGTGTATACTGCGGTCAGGGCACAGACAGTAACCACTACACAAGAGCAAGATAGTAAATCAGCCAAAAACGATTGGTGTGTAACTGTGTTGAAGGTACACAGAACACCCACTGCTTCAGATGCTAACTAACACACTACACGAGGCTGCCTCAAAGGCGGCCTTATATAGTGTGGGGCGTGCACTACACAGCCTGAGCTATGATTGGCCACAGGCAGGATGCCTGTGGCCAACCATGGCTCTCCTCGCTGCTGGCGCTGCGATTGGCCAAGCATGCGGGGTCACAGTGCATGCTTGGCCAATCGTGAGCCAGCAATGCATTGCGCCATCGCAGTGCATTGTGGGCCACACAAATTTTGCCGCGAACGGCCCAAACGTTCGGAATTCGGCGAACGCACGAACGACCAATGTTCGAGTCGAACTTACGTTCGACTCGAACACGAAGCTCATCCCTACTCACAGGCTGTTCACAAGTGCAAACCATCCAACTTGAAGGAGCTGGAGCAGTTTTGCAAGGAGGAATGCGCAAAAATCCCAGTGGTAAGATGTGGCAAGCTCATAGAGACTTATCCAAAAAGACTTGGAGCTGTGATAGCCGCAAAAGGGGACTCTTCCAAGTATTGACTCTATTGGGTTTACTTTACTCTGACTTTTTCTGTTATTTTGTCCTATTTGTTGTTTGCTTCACAATAAAAAAGAAAAAAAAAACATCTTCAAAGCTGTGGGCATGTTCTGTAAATTAAATGATGCAAATCCTCAAACAGCCCATGTTAATTACAGGTTGTGAGGCAACAAAACACAAAAAATGCCAAGAGGGGGGTGAATACTTTTGCAAGGCACTGTATTTGGGTCCCCCTTCACATCAGAGTCCTTAGTGCACCTGTCCTACCTTACAATCTTCACCACAGTGGCAGCATGGCACAGAGCGGGAGGAGTGGATGCCCCCACCTTGGATTAGTGCATGAGTTTCCATGGTAATGTTGAATCAGCCACCAGTACTATAGCAATGAATCATACTGTGTGTCCTGGCTGTTCAATGTTATAGGTTGTTGTCCAGAGGAAAGCATGAAACTTACCACTCTTGCAATACTGACCTCCTTATCGACAGTAAATTTCCTCTGAGGGACGAGGAACGGGTGCCCAACATGGAGAGGGGAAATAGTGCCTCATAGACAGCCAAAGTGGGCAAATTAATAATCCCTGTGCTGGGCCTGTCAAGAGTTGGGCAACTGCCAAAAAGACTGACTTAACTGTGCACAGAAAAAAAGCCATTAAACTAGAACATCCCACTGGCAGGAGTCAAGCACTGGGATGGCACTCACAATTTACTACCCTGCCAAAATCGTTGTTCCAGCAACCTAAGAAGAACATGAGGGCAGACATGCCATAAATCTCATTGACAGCCATCAATGAACTCCACATTGAAATTTTCTAAATTACCTGGCTGAAAGTGGAACTGTAGGGGCAGGACCTCAACCAGAAGGGTGTAGTGATCACACACATCTCCAGGAGCAGGCAGTCAAAGGTGACATTGGGCATGAATATCATCTGGAGACTAGGAGGGGAGATGCTGAAAAGGCACCCTCCAATCTTTGGGTCATCCAAGGAAATCAGGTAACTGCTTCTGACTGTAGAAGGACTGGAGTGCCCTGACGTGTGCTATTTAAACATCCTTTGGGACATAGATTGTGTTGTACCACCACCAAATCAAGAACTCATACTACCCATGAATTTCAGCTCTCATCATGGATAGAAAAGCTTCACTGGTGTTGTGGAGCCCTTGCCCTTGGTCTGTCGTGGTGTGGAACTACTGAGAATCCGCAACACCCAACACTTTTCAAATCCACCTCCTCCCTGGAACAACAGCGGTGAAACAAAGCCCAATATTGAATGTGATTGATCCCAGGGTGGAACACACAGAGAGATCTAAGAGTTTCTTTATGTTACTACATGGTAAGCATGAATATGTTTTAGTCAGCAGAAAAAAAACAAGAGTGAGCAGTAGCACACATTCTACCACTTGGAAGCAGTAAGGTAACTACTGTAAAGTTGTCAGAATTGTTCCCACAGGATTGAACATGAGATACCCACAGGAGATAACTCTTCTATTTAGGAAAGATATTAAAGTATATATCCACACCTCTATCAATAAGATTCAAGAATAGATTGTACAGCAAGGGGTAAAAAGAAAGTAGGAGCACATGGCTGACTCCAATCATTTTAATGAGCAAGAAGGATGACCAACTCCATTTAAGTACTGACTATATGTGTCTTAATGCTGTCACCTTGCAAGCCTAGGACAGACCACATTTTTGTCCACACTCAAATTTTGCCAGTAAGTTTTGCAGATCTTTGTCACCCAGGCAGACCAACTGAGGACATCTTTCATTACCCCCATTGGGGTTGTGCCTGTTTAAAATGATGACCTTCAGGCTGAACATTGTGCTGTCCACATTCCAAAGGACAATGTAGTGTTGTCTAGGGGACACAAACCTTGATAATATCCTCATCTAACTAGATGATGTAATCTTTAGATAGGACATACTCCCCCAGTCCCAAAATTGAAAGGGTCATATGGAGTTCCCCAACAACTGTGACTGAAGTCAGATCTTTTCTGGGGCTGACAGAATATTGTTGGCATTTCATCACGCACTCTTACCATCACTCTGCCATTTGACATGGAATGGGGATCAGAACAATAAGAGCCATTTGACTTATCGAAGCAGCATCTGATGTTGGCTCCTAAACTGGCCTTTTCAAAATTTTCCCTTCCAATCTGACTAAGAACCAACATCAATACTCAGAGTCTAAGGAGCCTACACTTGCAATTACAAAGCAGCCAGGAAAGGGTCAACACCTACATCAGTTGAAGCCTATTCAAGCTTATTCAAGCTTGATCTGTTGTCCTTGATGTGGGCAGTCACTGACCACATTGCTGAGTACCTAACAGAATAAGTTGAAGATATAAACCAGGGATCCTCAAACTACGGCCCTCCAGCTGTTGCAAAACGACACATCCTGTGAGGCATTGTAAAACTCTGGCATTCACAGACATGACTAGGCATGATGGGAATTGTAGTTCCTGAACAACTGGAGGGCCATAGTTTGAAGACCCATGATATAAACAGATAATATTACATTGGTGCATCTCCAAATAGCTAAACTAGGCACTCTAGAGCACTCTGGGATTATCACCCTGGAAAGCACAACAAGGTGGTGGCAAACAGTCCTGTCACATCACAGTCCTATATGCATTAGCCAGGCCTCACTGAGATGTGGATGAAGAAACAGAAGTGGTAGAAATTCCTGACTTGACTGGAGGAAGGCCTAGCAGTTGGCCTCAGGTGAACATCATTCATGTGCCTAGTTTCCTCCCTAAAAAGGCAATATGTTTAAAGTGGTTGTCTGGTCTCAGGTGAAGATTGAAGCTATTGCCAAAAACCAAGAAACTGCTGAGTAAATGGTCATGTCCAGCCCTGAGGAATGGTATACTGTACCTCAGAATAATTTCCCCCCTCACTCTTCGGTTACCTGGCAAATAATGTCAAGGTCCCAGGCTCTCTCTGTGGAAGACAGAATCCATATGGAAGCAGGACACTGAGGTGTTCACAGAATGTTCACCTGGTTCAAGTAATAAGCAATGTGTGTGGATCTGTTGGTTGAGCAAGCTTCCCAACACTGTATCTAGTGTCAAAGGGGCATGGGCCTAGGTTCCAACTCTGACTTGGCACACATCTTCCCCCATGTAAGTACTAACCATTGACTTTCATAACATAAGTTATGGTGGATCACTTTAACAAGTTTGCAGTGATACTACCAACCCACGCTTGGACCACCCCTAGATTATGTAGAAGCAAATTCTTTGTTGAATGGTGCCTATCACTAGGCACACAACTCCATAGCACCTACAAGGTAATAGGGCATGTGAGAGGTTCACTCACACTCTAATACAATGGCTTAAAGACTTAGCTCATGAGAAACAAACAAAATGGACCGTTACTTAGTCAAAGTGGTCTGCTAATATAATCATACAATACATTCCTTGAAAGTCTGCTCACTGTAACATATTCTGTTTGGGACACAGACCTATAGGCCACAGTGCCTACAGAAGTACTCGAAACACACTCCAACTTCTTGGATTTTGGAGTGGAAGTGATGTCTGTCTGAAGTCCAGCAGTTTGTTAAAGACTTGTCATGGGTAGAGGAAGGAGAGTTGGAAATGTCAGACTTTGACTTGGGACCTGGGGACATAGTATTAGCCCAACGTAAAGGCTCACACAAAGAGAGTTGCAAACACCCTGGAAAGAGGTCCCTGGAGTATTCCCACAACAACCCATTTCAAGTGTGCCAGTCTACTATATCTTGGGAGAAGGAACCCAAAACAAACCAAAATGCCTCTTCTCTTCTGTTACCTGTAGTCTCACAGACAGTTATCTGACCAATCCCACCTGCCAAATTATATAGCAGATTTCTGTCAAATAGCACTACTATTTAAAATGTATTTAAACTGTATTTCAACTATCACTCACTGCCTCACTCAAGTTCTTGTTTCAGTTCCGATTACCTTTTCCAACTCCTAGAAGTCGTTCCTCCTCCTAGTACATATAAGAATATTGTAATGAATCTGCGCTGTAAACGTGTGGCTGCTAGCAACAAAAGTTTCATATACCCAAACTTGAAAACTAAAAAAACATGAAATAATGCAGCGCCAGTGGATATGACAAAAAACATACAGAAAAATTGTGTTCTATGTGCCAAAAAATGCAGTCTCTATTAAATAAAGTTCCATATATGTTTGAATAAATGAGATCTTCCGCTGTCCAGCAGATCCTTTCCATGTGACAGAAATCACCAGTTGCCACCACCTTATTCAAATTCACACTCATCACCAGGCTACAAGCTGTAACAGATACCGCAAACATAGCATGTTTCACAGGCACAAATCCTCCCCAGAATGCGCACTTCCACTCACTGATCTTAAGCAAAAGCAAAAGACAGCTCCCACTGGAACAAACAGAGCTCAACAAGGAGCCAACAGAAAACCAGTAACAGTATAGTAGTTTAAATAGTTTATTGTAAATAGGAAACAGGTTTACAGTTAAAACAATATAATAGTGAAAAGACACAGTAAAAAACAGAGAAAGCTGCTGACAACAAGAGATTGTACAATGGTGTGACACCATCGCTGAGACTCCGTCCTGATGTGATTTTTCTAATGGCTGACATCAGCCATATTTTGTAGATCACATTACTCCACCTAGAGGAGGAGACAGGCTGCTCAGCCATGTTGCTCTAGGGCTAAATTGCCACAATAACATCCTGAATCTGCTCAATTCAGATAACAAAATACTAGTGGATAACAGACCTCTCTGGATAAATAAAGTGCCATATACTCAGAGCCCAGCATTGATATCAACCACAGGAGAAAACTCTCATGAGTGTTATGCCAGGTTCACACTGGTACAAAACGACAGTCATATGACTGTGGATCCCACTTTGCCTTGCAACTTCTTGTCCAACTTCCATCCGACTTCAATAAACAAGATTTGACTTTGATCCCAACAATAACAGGCCCTTTGAGTTTGGTATGGATCTTGAGGGTAAAACCCACGCCAATTTGAAAAAAAAGAAAAACTGCGTGGGGTTCCCTTACAAGATCCTCAGAGCACAAGTTGCATGCCGAAGTCAGATAAGTTAAGATGATGATCTGACTTTGATCCAACTTCAATGATATTCAATTGGCTGAATTAGGATCAAAGTCAAACCAAAGTAGTGCATGAACCTTTTTTAAAGTCGGACCAACTTGTGCTGGCCCAGGTAAGAAAAACTTTGATTTATACACTTCATGCGATATGTGCTCCCAAAGTCAGAGCATAAGTCGTACCAGTGTAAACTCATAGGTCAAATGTGTGTTCAAATAAAATAATTTTCTGATATTAATTTTCCAGCATGGATGAGTAGCCTTCAGGTACGCAGACTAGGTCCCATACATGATAATCAAGAATCATCAATTATTAAATATAAAATTCATCCAATAAAATAAAAAAAACAATAAAAAAACAATATATACACAAAAAACAATAAAATAAAATGCATGGTGAAGAAATATACAGTAAAACACATGGTAACTATTTAACACATATCACGCCATTACCATATTTTATCAAAACTATAGTCAACCCCCAAGAATCTCAAGAGGGGGATGTGTGTAAATGCATACTTCTTTATAGAACAAATATGTACAGTATTTTACAAAAGTGAGTACAACCCTCGCATTTTTGTAAATATTTTATTATAAGTTTTCATGCGACAACGCTGAAGAAATGAGACTTTGTTGCAATGTAAAGTAGTGAGTGTGCAGCTTGTATAACAGTGTAAACTTGCTGTCCCTTCAAATTAACTCAACACACAGCCATTAACCACTTGCCGACCGCCGCACGACGATGTACGTCGACAGAATGGCACGGGCAGGCATATGGGCGTACATGTACGTCCCTGCCTTCCCGCGGGTGGGGGGCCCGATCGGGCCCCCCCCCAGTGCCAGCGGCGGTCGGTATCCATTCAGGAGCGATCCGGGATGAGGGGGCGGCCATTCGTTCATGGCCACCCCCTCGCAATCGCTCCTGACGAATGGAAGTGAAGCGTGACATCACTTCCTCTCCTGTAATGTAATCACAGGCAGAGGAAGTGATGTAATCTCTCCTCCGCGTCGGTATTTTTCGTTCCGGCACCGAGGAGAGAGGATCGGTGAGTTGCACCAACACTACACAATACAGTAGAACATGCCAGGCACACTCTCACTCCCCCTTCACCCCCCGATCACCCCCCCAATCACCCCTGCACCCCCAGTCACAGTGACACCAATTGCATTTTTTTTTTGCATTGGTGTCATTTGTGACTGTAATAACTGTTAGGGCAGTTAGGGTTAGCCCCCTTTAGTTCTAGGGTACCCCCCTAACCCCCCCAATAAAGGTTTAACCCCGTGATCACCCCCCGTCGCCAGTGTCACTAATGCTGGGTTCACATTGCAGCGGTTTATGAGAACGGATGTGATTTTGCACCGCACTGCAGTGCAAATCACATCCGATCTCTGTGCGATTCGAGTTCAGCCATACAGATAGTATGGCTGAATTCGCATCACACCCGCCACACCCGCCGCACCCGCCGCAAACTCGCACGGGACCCTTTTTTTGGTCCGCAGCAGAATCGGATCGCATGGGTGTCCGAGTTTGCAGATCGCACTGCGATATGCGAACTGATCTGGGGGGAATCATTAACATTTCACTGACACTCCCAGCAGTTCGCATAGGGCAGTGTGATGCGGGAACCCGCCGCGGATTTGTGGCGTTCCCACATCGCTCCAGTGTGAACCCAGCCTAATAAGCGATCGTTTTTCTGATCGCTGTATTAGTGTCACAGGTGACACTAGTTAGGCAGGTAGGTATTTAGGTTCGCCGCAGCTTTTTATAGCACCAGGGACCCCCATATACTACCGCATAAAGCCCCCTGATTGCCCCCTAGTTAACCCTTTCACCAGTGATCACCATATAACTGTTACAGGTGACGCTGGTTGGTTAGTTATTTTTTTATAGTTTCAGGGCACCCGCCATTTATTACCTAATAAAGGTTTAACCCCCTGATCACCCGGCGGGTGATATAAGTTTGAGGGTCAGATAAGGTCTGCGTCGCCCCAGGCAGCGTCAGGTTAGTGCCAGTACCGCTAACACCCACGCGCAAAGCATACACCTCCCTTAGTAATATAGTATCTGATCAGATCTATATTAGCGTCGCCAGCAGTTTAGGTTTCCCAAAACGCATTGTTAGCGGGATCAGCCCAGATACCTGCTAGCACCTGCGTTTAGCCCCTCTGCCAAGCCCAGCCCAGCCCACCCAAGTGCAGTATCGATCGATCGATCACTGTCACTTACAAAACACAACACACATAACTGCAGCGTTCGCAGAGTCAGGCCTGATCCCTGCGATCGCTAACAGTTTTTTTTGTAGCGTTTTGATACAGTCGCTGACAGCCTAGGTGCTTTTTTACCTGTGAGTCTCACTAGTGTACCCCTAAATTTAGGGGTGTCTACTTTCCAAAATGGGGTCATTTGGGGGGGGGGGGGGGTTGTGCCATCTTGGCATTTTATGGCCTTCAAAACTGTAATAGGTAGTGAGGAGTGAAGTCAAAAATTTACGCCCTTAGAAAGCCTGAAGGCGGTGCTTGGTTTTCGGGGCCCCGTACACGGCTAGGCTCCCAAAAAGTCCCACATATGTGGTATCCCCGTACTCAGGAGAAGCAGCAGAATTTATTTTGGGGTGTCATTTCACATATGCCCATGGCATGTGTGAGCAATATATCATTTAGTGACAACTTTGTGAAAAAAAATAAATAAAGTTTGTAATATTCCCGCAACTTGTGGCAAATTATAAAATATTCCATGGACTCAACATGCCTCTCAGCAAATAGCTTGGGGTGTCTACTTTCTAAAACGGGGTCATTTGGGGGGGGGGGGGGTTTGTGCCATCTTGGCATTTTATGGCCTTCAAAACTGTAATAGGTAGTGAGGAGTGAAGTCAAAAATTTACGCCCTTAGAAAGCCTGAAGGCGGTGCTTGGTTTTCGGGGCCCCGTACGCGGCTAGGCTCCCAAAAAGTCTCACATATGTGGTATCCCGTACTCAGGAGAAGCAGCAGAATTTATTTTGGGGTGTCATTTCACATATGCCCATGGCATGTGTGAGCAATATATCATTTAGTGACAACTTTGTGAAAAAAAAAAAAAAGTTTGTAATATTCCCGCAACTTGTGGCAAAATATAAAATATTCCATGGACTCAACATGCCTCTCAGCAAATAGCTTGGGGTGTCTACTTTCTAAAATGGGGTCATTTGTGGGGGTTTTGTGCCATCTTGGCATTTTATGGCCTTCAAAACTGTAATAGGTAGTGAGGAGTGAAGTCAAAAATTTACGCCCTTAGAAAGCCTGAAGGCAGTGCTTGATTTTCGGGGCCCCGTACGCGGCTAGGCTCCCAAAAAGTCCCACATATGTGGTATCCCCGTACTCAGGAGAAGCAGCAGAATTTATTTTGGGGTGTCATTTCACATATGCCCATAGCATGTGTGAGCAATATATCATTTAGTGACAACTTTGGGAAAAAAATAAATAAATAAATAAAAGTTTGTAATTTTCCCGCAACTTGTGACAAAATATAAAATATTCCATGGACTTAACATGCCTCTCAGCAAATAGCTTGGGGTGTCTACTTTCTAAAATGGGGTCATTTGTGGGGGTTTTGTGCCATCTTGGCATTTTATGGCCTTCAAAACTGTAACAGGTAGTGAGGAGTGAAGTCAAAAATTTACGCCCTTAGAAAGCCTGAAGGCGGTGCTTGGTTTTCGGGGCCCCGTACGCGGCTAGGCTTCCAAAAAGTCGACAACATGTGGTATCCCCGTACTCAGGAGAAGCAGCAGAATGTATTTTGGGGTACAATTCCACATATAACCATGGCATGTGTGAGCAATATATCATTTAGTGACAACTTTGTGTAAAAAAAAAAAAAAAAATGTTTTTTTTGTCATTATTCAATCGCTTGAGGCAAAAAAAAAAATATTCAATGGGCTCAGCATGCCTCTTATCAATTTCCTTAGGGTGTCTACTTTCCAAAATGGGGTAATTTGGGGGGGTTTTGTACTGCCCTGCCATTTTAGCACCTCAAGAAATGAGATAGGCAGTCATAAACTAAAAGCTGCGTAAATTCCATAAAACGTACCTTAGTTTGTAGATGTGACAACTTTTGCGCAAACCAATAAATATGCAGTTATTGCCTTTTTTTTTTACCAAAGACATGTGGCTGAATACATTTTGGCCTAAATGTATGACTAATGCCGCGTACACACGAGCGGACTATATGGCATACTTAGTCCGTCATACAATCCGACGGACAGTCCGTCATACTTTCGACTGAACGGACTTGACCACACACGGATGCACAAACAGTCCGTCGAAAGCTTGCGCGATGACGTGTACAGCACGTACGACGGGACTAGAAATAGGAAGTCCAATACACAGCAAAGCACCCTTCCGCCGTGTAAATCCTTTCTGGGCATGCGCTATTCTTAGTCCGTCAAACTAGCATACTGACGAGCGGATTGTCCGCTGAAACCAAAGTATGACGGACAGAATTTCGAAAAATCCGAAATACTTAGTACGCCAGACTGCACGCTGAAAAAGTCCGCTGAAGCCCACACACGAGTGGACTGTCCGCTGAAATGTGTTTCGACGGACTAAGTACGCCATACAGTCCGCCCGTGTGTACGCGGCATAAAATTGAGTTTATTGGATTTTTCTAATAACAAAAAGTAGAAAATATCATTTTTTTTCAAAATTTGCGGTATTTTTACGTTTATATCGCAAAAAATAAAAATCCCAGAGTCAGTCAAATACCTTTAAAAGAAAGCTCTATTTGTGGGGAAAAAAGGACGCAAATTTTGTTTGGGTACAACATTGCATGACCGCGCAATTACCAGTTAAAGCAGCGCAGTGCCAAATTGTAAAAAGACCTCTGGTCATTGACCAGCAAAATGGTCCGGTCTGAAAGTGGTTAAAGTCTAAACCGCTGGCAACAAAAGTGAGTACACCCCTAAGTAAAAATGTTCAAATTGGGCCCAAAGTGTCAATATTTTTCTAGCATTTTCTAGTCTAAACCCTCTTGGGCATGGAGTTCACCAGAGCTTCACAGGTTGCCACTGGAGTCCTCTTCCACTCCTCCATGACAATATCACGGAGCTAGTGGATGTTAGAGACCTTGCGCTCCTCCACCTTCCATTCGAAAATGCCCCACAGATGCTCAATAGGGTTTAGATCTGGAGACATGTTTGGCCAGTCCATCACCTTTACCCTCAGCTTCTTTAGCAAGGCAGTGGTTGATTTGGAGGTGTGTTTGGGGTCGTTATTATGTTGGAATACTGCCCTACGGATCAGTCTCCAAAGTGAGGGAATCATGCTCTGCTTCAGTATGTCACAGTACATGTTGGCTGTTCCCTCAATGAACTGTAGCTCCCCAGTGCTGGCAGCACTCATGCAGCCCCAGATAATGACACTCCCGCCACCAAGCTTGACTGTAGGCAAGACACCCTTGTCTTTGTACTCCTCACCTGGTTGCCACCACACACGCTTGATATCATCTGAACCGAATAAGTTTATCTTGGTCTCATCAGACCAAAGAAAAGGTTCCAGTAATCCATGCCCTTAGTCTGCTTGTCTTTAGCAAACTGTTTGGGGGCTTTCTTGTGCAACATCTTTAGAAGAGGCTTCCTTCTGGGATGACAGCCATGCAGACCAATTTGATGCAGTATGCAGCGTATGGTCTGATCAGTGACAGGCTGACCACCCACCCCTTCAACCTCTGCACTCTACATCAATGCTGGTGGCACTCATACGTCTATTTCACAAAGACAGCTTCTGGATGTGACGCTGAGCACATACACTCAACTTCTTTGGTTGATTATGGCAAGGCCTGTTCTGAGTTCAAACTGTTCTTTTAAACCGCTGTATGGTCTTGGCCACTGTGCTTCAGCTCAGTTTCATGGTCTTGGCAGTCTTCTTATAGCCTAGGCCATCTTTATGTAGAGCAACAATTCTTTTTTTCAGATCCTCAGAGAGTTCTTTGCCATGAGTTGCCATGTTGGACTTTCAGTGACCAGTATGAGAGAGTGAGAGCGATAACACCAAATTTAACACACCTGCTCCCCACTCACACATGAGACCTTGTAACACTAACGAGTTAAATGACACCGGGGAGGGAAAATGGCTAATTGGGCCCAATTTTCCCTTAGGAGTGTACTCACTTTTGTTGCCAGCGGTTTAGACATTAATGGCTGTGTGTTGAGTTATTTTGAGGGGACAGCAAATTTACACTGTTATACAAACTGTACACTCACTACTTTACATTGTAACAAAGTGTACCCCCTTCTGTGAGATACTGTGCATGTATAAACGCATGGCAATACCATATGTAATTTAAGAATATGACAAAGAACATAGCACATGATAAATTACTGCAACCTTAAGTGCTATACATATTATTCATCTTAATTTCAGAAGGGGGTTACATATATATATATATATATATATATATATATATATATATATATATATATATATATATATATATATATATATATATATATATATATATATATATGCATAATAATGCCTTAAAATCTTTAGGGGGAACCACACTTCTTTTCATACTGGATGGAAAGAACCCATTATAATACCCTACAGACACAAACATTATGTTTAGAAGGAGCATCCATGCTCATTATAATATCCAATACTTCCCAGCATGGTAAATCCCCTCACTGGTGCCAAACTAAAGAAAAAGAAGAGGAGGGTTTACGTAGTATTGATAAAACAATTTATGTCCCAAGCGACATTTATACAATGTGGGGCATACAATTTTAGAGGGTAAATTCATTGTAACTCCAACCTTGATATTTCTCAAGTTCTCTTACAGCCTCTCCAGTGGGGTTGGAATCTACCTACATTTTTGTTTAGTTTTGAATAGAGTGGAGAGGGATTAAAATGCTTGTCAGTTTTTATTGCTGTCTATGCCCCTGTTAAGGAGATTCATCCTCTCAATTTGTCTTGTTTACCATTATCATCGATAGTAAAGAAAAATTCCACATTTTGGGTTGTCCCCAGCAAATAGATGAGAAATGGATGGGGACACTAGTCCTGGTGACCTTGGGGTCCCCAAGGAATTCCCTTAATTTGCAGGGATATCCTTTGACTTCCTTTTTTGGCTATGGAACCGGAAGTGAAGGGAAATCTCTGCAACAGGTGGCAAAAAAAAAAAAAACCCACCCTTACTCTATACAAGAATCTGCTGCAGCAATAATTGCATTTATAAAGCCAAAAAAATGAAATGTTACCTGCAAGATGCCTTTATTTTGCTCAACAACAGCTGGGGAGCCACTGTGTATGATTAGGCCACAATATAGTGCATTGGGAACAAGATTAGAGATTCTTTGGATACATTCTGGTGTTGCTTTGACTTTGGATAGAAGTAACAGGTGCGTAACAATTGGTCTTTGGGTGTCGATGGTGCCTTCCCACCGTAACCCTACAGAGGTACTCTTGATGAAAGCAAGAATTGTTCTTGCTGTAAAAAAAAATTGCAATGATATGCACCTGTTAAACAGGTGCTGAAAAAATTGTCTTTGGGTGTCTTTGGTGCCTTCCCACAGTAACCCTATAGAGGTACTCTTGATCAAACCAAGAATTGGCCTTGCTGTAAAAAAAAAAAAAAAAAAAGCAATGATTTGCACCTGTCAAACAGGTGCTGAAAAATTTGTCTTTGGGTGTCCGTGGTGCCTTTCCACTGTAACCCTATAGAGATACTCTTGATGAAAGCAAGAATTGGCCTTCCTGTAGAAAATTGCAATGATATGCACCTGTCAAACAGGTGGTGAAAAATTGGTCTTTGGGTGTTAATTGTGCCCATGAAATCTATACCAAAAACATTCTTCCAGATGAAATGATTGAATACCCTCAAAGCTAGGCAGCTTCAAAGTCCTGCAGAGATTCCACATCCCAAAAAGACTTACCGTAATTAGTGACATCGGCATCAGGGGCTTCATAGCTGGTAATCTAGGACTGATTCATTTTTATAAAAGTCAAACGGTCCATGGAGTCTGTGGACAGACGCATTCTATGATCAGTAACAAAACCTCCTGCAGCACTGAATGCCCGTTGAAAGCACGCTGGATGCAGGGCAGCCCAACAACTCAATAGCATACTGGGAAAGTTCTGGCCGGTGGTCTATTCTTGTGACCCAGTAAGTCAGCCTGGAAAGCTCTCCATCTCTGTTTTAGACCCAATGTAATCATTCACCATGTGAGGCAGATGCTGCCAATGGGATGTGGAAGCTGACAGTCCTGGGCGGCAGGGACTAAAAAATGTTTGAAATACCTAATTTAAGTGGACGCCTTCTCCAGCACCCCTCTCTTGACCAGCAGAAGACTCAAAACAACCTTTTCTACCATACTATAACCTACTGGAGTCATGAAAAATGTTCAATAAAATCCTCTTTAACATGTCCTCGAGAGATTTTATCTTATGCACTCTCTGTGGGGACGAGATGAGTTATGAGACCTTCCCCTTATAACAATGGTCAAGGAGGGTTGCCAACCAATAATCATCCTTATCCTTTATGCCACGTATTCTTGGGTCCTTTTTCTGGCTTTGAAGCATGAGGTTGCCCATGCGCCTCAAATTTGCAGAGGCTTGACTCCTTGGGGTCACTCAGGATGACAGCATCTGGAACTTCTTCCTCCCAGCCATGTACTACTCCCAAGGGTTGGAAAGCCATCACTTACAGATTGATGCATGTCTTCCTCTTCTTCGAAGCCTATGGAAGGGCCAGAATCCTCCTTCTCATCCTATCCTCCTGTGTGTTCTGTGACATAGGAATGATGGTGTCTGGATAAAGTTGGCCATGAGAGGAAAGGAAGTCCTCCTCTTCCTCCTGCTGCTCTGCCTCCAGTGCCCTGTCCATAATACCACGCAGAGTCTGCTCCAACAGGAACATAACAGGGACTGTGTCACTGATGCATGCACTGTCAATGCTCACCATCCTTGTGGCCTCCTCAAATGGTGACAATACAGTGCATGCATCATAAATGATCAGCCATTGGTGTGGGGAAAAAAATCAGAGGCGGCCTCAGCCTGTCATCATGCCATACTGGCACATGTACTCGTTGATAGCCCTCTGCTGCATGTATAGCCGCTGCAACATTCCCAAAGTTGAGTTTCACCTGGTGGGCATGTCACAAATCAGGTGGTTTATGGGCAGGTGGAATTTCTGCTGAATTTCAGGCAACTGAGCACTGGCTGTGTATGACCACCTGAAATGGCTACAGACTCTTCTGGCCTGCTTTAGTACATCTTGCAACCCTGGGTATTTACTTAGGAAACGCTGCACCACCAAATTGAGCACATGTGCCAGGCATGGCACATGTGTCAACTTTCCCAGTCTAAGGGCGGACAGGAGGCTTGATCCATTATTGGACACCACCATTCCTGGCTCCAGCTGGCATGGTGTGAACCACCTCTGGGCCTGTCCCTGAAAAGCTGCAAGAATCTCTGCTCCGGTGTGGTTCCTGTCCCCTAAACACACCAGCTGAAGCACTGAATGGCACATTTTAGCCTGACTCTGATAATAGCCCTTTGAATGCTTAGGGGGTACCTGATGTTCATAGGACAATTCTGCAGAGGAGGGCATGGAGGTGGTGGAAGAGGAGGAGGAGGAGGGGGTAGAGCTCACAGGTCTGGCATCATCCCCACCAGCTTTATGGAGCCGTGGGGGCACAATAAGCTGTAGCACCGAGCCCTGTCTTGCGTCCTTTCGAGTTGCAAGCAGCATTACCCAGTGTGCTGTGAATGAAATATATCGTCCCTGCCCATGATTGCTGGACCCCGTGTCAGCGGTAAGGTGGATTTTATGGCTGACTGCCTTGTCCAGCGATGCCAAAACATTTTCTTCTACGTGATAGTAGAGAGATGGAACGGACTTATGTGAAAAGTAGTAGCAACTGGGAATCTTCCATTGTGGTACAGCACATTGTACGAAGTCACAGAAGGGGGCAGAATTAACCAGGCTGGAAGGCAGAAGTTGGAGAGCCAACAGCTTTGACAAGCTTGCATTCAGACACTGGGCATGTGGGTGGCAGGGACTGTATTTTCTTTCCGCTGCAGCAGATGGGGCAGAGAAATTTGCCGGCTACAGTCTACAGCTGGTGGTGTGCTGCTGGCAGATGTGCTGCTAGGACCTGGGACACCCTGTGCTATACCATCATCCCTGTCAGTGGAGGCTGATGAAAGGTAATGACTCGGTATCGCAGGAGTAGACCGAATTGGGTAAGGAGGAGGAGGGACAGATGTGTGTCCCTTTTGTGTGGCTTTTAGGTGCTCTTGCCAGCGGGCTGAGTGGTTGCACGGTAAATGCCTTGTTAAGCATGTGGTACCCAAATGGTTGGTGTTTTTGCCACATTTGATGTGACTGAGACACAGTTTGTAGATAGCAACAGTGCGATCCACTGCAGACGTGCTGAAAAAGACCCAGACAGCTGAGTTTGTGGAGTGGGCCAGGAGATAACAGCTGCAGAATGTGATGGAATAGGGTGGCTGCTCTCTACTCTTTCTTGATGTCGGCCTCCTTGGGGTTGTGCCGCTTCACTGTAGTTTCCTCCTCTGCTTTATCTGGCACCCAAGTCGCATCAGTGACCTCATCATCATCATCATCATCATCATCTCCTCCATCTTCATAATTACACCTGGAGTACGCTGGCAATACTGGCAATACGCTGTGGCTTGGGGAACATGAATGCCAATTTGTCTGCCAGTGTTCCTCCCTCTTTCTAGGCTCATGTTCCTTTCATCCTCAACCTCAGAACCAACATCTGAATCCAATAATGGCTGGGCATCATCAAGGAGCAATTGGCTGACGCTGTGGTCAAATAACTTAGCTGACTCCTTAATGGCTCATGTTGGGGCTATGGTGGGAATAGATGTGGACAAGGAGGCAGGTTTATCCACTCTGGCAACTGCAGGTGACTGCACACTTGTCTCTGCTTGTGTGACAGAGGATGGAGAGGATGAGGAAGGTTTAGTAAGCCAGTCCACTACCTGCTCTGCGTGCTGTAGCTGGATAGCATGGGCAAACTCACTAAACAGAGGAAATGATGCCCTGCCTGAGGACTGACCACCTTGTCCACCTTTGCCTGTGGACACATTTGTTGCTGGCCCCCTTACAGTGCCAAGGGAACGTCTGCCTTTCCTTGTTGTCCTCCCAGACATTATTGGGAGGGAGGGTGGTGCTTATAAGCAAATGTAATGAAGAAGTTGTAATCTGTACGTAGATGCACTTTAATCAATGTAAAGAGGTGTTTGGTGCACTTTAATTTGAGTACTCACACTACACAGACACACTCCATGGATACACTATAATATACTACAATAAAATGCGGCAAACGTACAGTGATGCGCAGAACTATATGGCATTAAACTGGCGGTAATGCACACAGAAGTACATGGGGTTAAACTGTTTGTGTTTGTTGTGTGTGTTATCTATGTATGTCCTGTTGGTAGTCTGTCTTTCTTGATATATGTACTGTCTATTTATATAAGGGTATTCTTTATGAATTGCTTTTTGTTTTTTTAGTAATTTAATTTTGGTTAATAATGTAATTTAATATATAATAATAAAAATATAATTTTTGTATGAATTAACTTTACTTTGAATATTTTTTGGTGCCCATAGTAACCTCTTTTGCAGTTGGTGTCCTCTGAACTGCATTTTTTTCTTTCTTCATATGCTATTTGGTTACGGTACCAATACCTTAATTAAGGATTTAATAGTGGTCAAATAAAAGTGACCCATTGCTAGTGGATAAACTTGCACTTTTTCCCTTTCCCCCGTTCCCTAAAATTAATTTATTGGCAGTAACACAAAGAACTATATGGTGTTAAAATAGCAGTTACGCACGCAAAACTATATGGCATTAAACTGGCAGTAACGTACACAAAAGTAAATGGCATTAAACTGGCAGTAACGCACACAAAACTATATGGGTTAAACTGGCAGTAACGCACGCAAAACTATATGGGTTAAACTGGCAGTAACGCACACAAAACTAAATGGCGTTAAACTGGTAGTAACGCATGCAACACAGACGTAAATGGTGATAAACTAACGCAATCAAATAGACAACCATCACTACACTGACGCTATCTGAACTGTCCCTACTCTAGCTATACTCAAATGTAAAGATTACTGACATGGTCTCACTACACTACACTGAAACTATCTGAGATGTCCCTATTCTACACTAATGTATTTATGAATGACACGGTCTCACTACACTACAGTGAAACTATCCAAGCTGTCCCTACTTTAGCTGCACACTATGCAAAGCTGAATGATGGTCCTCCTCACTACACTCACACTATCCCTAGACTGACACTAAACTAATATTACACACTGACAATTGAAGCAAAATAGCACAGTATAGCACACTAACTAACTAATAGCACTGAACAGAGCCCTGTTCTATATATGTCCACACCAGAACCACACTAAAAATGGCTGCCATTGAAAGAATACTTTTTAGACTGTGGCGCGGGAATGAGCCACGATTGGATAAAGTCATGATGACAGTGTCCAATCTTGACTCTGGCAGTGTGCTGTACCCTGATTGTTTGAAGCTTTCACTGCTTCAGCCAATCAGGGCTTGAAATGCACTGTTCAGTGCTGCAATGCACTGTGGTCGGTTCAGGGAGCCAAACAAATGGTCAATACACATAAGACTGTTGAAAGGAACTAGGATAAACTGCGTTAACCAAGCTGAATATGTTTGGCTTTTCAGGGTTAATAGGAGTAACAGAACAACCTTTTGTTAAAGAATTGAAGGTCAGGTAACCCATAGCATGTGAAGCAGATACGGTCAACGTTAATAGTCGAGCTTAGCTCTACCTCTGCCTGGGAGATTCCGCAGGACTAGTGTCTCACCCATGATTGCTGGATACTTGGATGTTGGGTCCAGATGGGGATCTGCATCTGCGATGATGGCTAGCTTGCGCATCCATGGGTTCTTCTATGCGTGGGTCCTTCCTGGTGACCGGGCATCTGAAGTCAGCATACCATTGCGGTACTTCCACTGGTGGGATACCGAGGGTGTCGTAGAAGTGTTGTAGGTCTTTCGACACTTTCAGCAGTGCCGTGTGGCCTTGTGAGGTCGCTGCCAGGTAGATTGGGAATTTCCATTTGTAGTGGATCCCATTAGCACAGAGGGAATCAAGAAGAGGTTTGAGATGCCTTTGATGCTGCAGGGTGATGCTAGATAAATCCTGGTAAATCTGGATGTTGGGTCCTTCCACCGTAATTTGGGTTCTGCCCTCCTTTGTTTTAAAATCCATGAGGCGGCAGATGACATCTCGCGGAGGCTTGCTGTCTCTCCCTCTGGGGCGTAGTGCTCTGTGGATTCATTCCATTACTATCTCCGTTTGTGCAGGCCAGTCAAGCAGATTGTTAAAGAGGCCAGTGACTGTGGATAGGAGCTGATTGTTATCTACCAACTCAGGGAGACCTCTGATTCTTAAGTTGTGGAGTCTGCCTCTGTTGTCGAGATCCTCCATATGCCTTTGGAGGTCTCGAAGCTGCAGGGTGTGAGCATCGATCTTTACTGTCTCCCGCCGTAGGATTGTGCCTTGTTGAGCTGTGACTCTTTCGCTTTCACAAACCCTGTCTGTCAGCGCTTTTAGGTCCTGCATGCTCAGCTGCTGTTGGGGGTGAGCTGGAGGATCCTCTGTCACCTGGAGTCTCTGTGGTGGTGCGGTGGAGGGAGAGTAAGACAGGAGCAGTGATGCAGCCTGCGTCTGTCCATGGTGGGAGGGCGCCATGTTGCCCCTCTGTGCTCGGAACATGGCCGGGATGTTTTGACTCAGTCCCTCGGTTTGCTCATGAGGGGATCATGAGCGCAAGGCAGATGAGATGCAGGGGGCTGTCTCCATGTTCTGTCGGGTATCGGCTGCTTTCTTACCTCCTCTCATGGGGTGATTTACGCTGTAGCGCTGGGAGCTCTGTAATTAAGCAGCCATCTTCTAGCCAGCTCAGGCCACGCCCCTGCAGTAGGCTTAATTCATAGTTACATAGTCGGTAAGGCTGAAAAAAAAGACAATAGTCCATCCAGTTCAACCTGTGTAGGTGCATGTAAATCAGTGTCTATAATGATTTCCTATATGCCCTGTACACACGATCAAATTTTCCGACAACAAATGTTGGATGTGAGCTTGTTGGCTGAAAGTCCAAATGTTGGCTAGCAGGTTCTTCATTTTTCCACCAACAAAACTTTGTTGTCGGAATTTCTGATCGTGTGTACACAAGTCTGAAGCACAAAAGTTCACACATGCTCGGAATCAAGCAGAAGGAGCCGCACTGGCTATTGAACGTACTTTTTCTCGGCTAGTCGTATGTCTTGTACGTCACCACCTTCCCACGTTCGTAATTGTTGGCCAACATTTGTGTGACCATGTATATGCTAGAAAAGTTTGAGCCAACATCCTTCAAACAAAAATCCATGGTTTTGTTGGCGGAAAGTCTGATCGTGTGTACGGGGCATAAGAGTCTTTTAAAAATATCCATACTCCCCACAGCCACTACCAATTGTGGGAGAGAGTTCCACATCCTTATTGCCCTAACAGGAACCCCCTACACAGTTTAAGGTTAAACCGCTTCTCCTCCAGTCTCATTGTGTGCCCCGTGTCCTTTTACACTCCCTGGGACTTAATAGTTTATTTCTTATGCTGGGGTGCCCATTGAGATATTTGTAGATTGCTATCATGTCCTCTCTCAAGTGTCTCATCTCCAGCAAAAGTGAATTTAGTTTTTGTAGTTGTTCCTCATAATTGAGGTTCTCCAATCTCCTTATTAGTTTTGTTGCACTTCTTTGGACTCTGTCCAGCTCAAGTACATCCCTTCAGAGGATTGGTGACCATAACTGGATGGAAAACTCCAGATGTGGCCTAACCAGAGTTTTATAAAGTGGCAGAATTATAGTTTTATCCCTGGATTATATCCCTTTTTTATGCATGCTAAAATTCTGCCTGCTTTGGTAGCTGCAGCTTGACACTGCATGCTGTTGCTCAATCTGTCATCTATTAGCACCCCTAGATCCTTCTCCATTCTTGATTCTCCCAGAGGTTCTCCACCTAATAAAAAATTTTAATATATGTATTTTACCCCCAAGTGCATTACTGTACATTTCTCCACATTAAAGCTAATTTGCCATTTGTCTGCCCACTTCTTTATCTTATTCAGGTCATTCTGCAAAATTTCTGTCCCGATGTGAGTCTATTACTCTGCTTATCTTTATGTCATCTGCAAAAACTGAGACTGAACTAGTTACCTCATACTCTATATCATTTATGAATATATTAGAATAGAATTGATCCTAAGACAGAACCTTGGGGTACCCCACTCACCACTCCAGATCAGTCTGAGTACATGTTATTTATCACCACCCCTTTAATCTTTCCTTGTAACCATTTTTTTACCCAAGCACGGACCCTATGGCCCAAGCCTGCAGACCTTAACTTTTAAATTAAGCATATATGGGGGACTGTATCAAATGCTTTTGAAAAGTCCAGATACACCACAGCCACAGGCCTCCCCCATCTAGATGGCAGCTTACTTCCTCGTAGAATGTTAGCAGATTAGTCTGACAGGAACGTCCTCTCATAAACCCATGCTGATTACCACTAATGATATTCTTCTCCTCAGTAAATCTTTGGATATAGTCCCTAATCATCTCCTCAAATAATTGACCCACTATTGATGTTAGCCTGACTGACCTGCAATTTCCAGGAATATGTCTTTACCCTTTTTTGAATATTGGTACCACATTGGCTTTTCTCTAATCCTCTGGTACTAATCCTGTCATTATGCTGTCCACAAAGATCAGGAATAATGGCCTGGCTATAACTTGACTGAGTTCTTTGAGGACTCTCGGGTGTAAGCCATCTGGTCCTGGTGATTTATTTGTTTTAAGTTTTTTAAGTCTTTTCATTGACTCCGGCCTCTGTTATGTGTTGTGTCACTAACACTACAGTCGTTGTTAGTAAACCCTTCTTTTTCTTGAGTAAAAACTGTGGAGAAGAATGCATTTAGTACACTTGCCTTCTTTGTGTCATCTGTAACTATCCTTCCATCCTCATATTTTAAGTGTGCAATGTGCTCCGATTTAGCCTTTTTACTGTTCATATATCTGAAAAAAATGTTGGGATTAGTTTTACTCTTTTCTGCTATGTGTCTCTTGTGGTCTTTTTTAGCCACCTTGATTGCGATTTTACATTTCTTATTGCATTCCTTGTTTTGCTGGAAAGCTGATGGTGACCGATTCCCCTTATATTTTTTAAAGGCCATACTTTTCTCCTTGATGAGGCTATTCACATTACGGTTTGGCCACCCAGGTTTAATTTTCCCTCTTCTATTTATTGGCCATTGGAATGCACTGTTTGATAGCCTTGTTTCATATTCTCCTAAAGCATTTCCATTTCTCTTCTGTGTTTAATGTTTCCAGAATTTGATCCCAATTAATGTCATGTAGTAATGACCGTGGTTCAGGAAAATTGGCTTGTTTGAAATGTAGTGATTTCGTACTGCCCATATGCCACCTTTTCCTGTTATTTATGCTAAACGCAATCATCCTATGAGAGCTAGATCCCAATTCATCGTGTATCTGCACATCTGAGATCGGACCTGTATCGTTCGCAATTAATATATCTAACAGGGCATTCTTTCTAGTTGGGGAATCCACCAATTGGGACATGAAGCTGTCCTGTAAAACATTTATGAAATGACGGGCCTTTAATGAGTGAGCTGTTCACTTTGCCCAGTCAATATCAGGGTAATTGAAGCCCCCCATTATGATTACGTTTCCCTGCCAATTCTAACTGAGATAGTAATTCCAGCTCCTCCTCCTGTTTCATGTTGGGTGGCCTATAACATACTCCCACTATTAATTCCCACTTACTTCTTCTCTTTCAAGTTTTACCCCCACCTCCTCCTTAGCCCATACAGAATGTCGCTCCTCTTTACCGCTCTTGCATCATTTTTGACATATAGACACACCCCTCCCCCTTTTCTACTTTCCCTGTCCATTCAATACAAGGAATACCACTGTATATTGGCCAGCCAATCGTGTGAGCTGTCAAACCAAGTTTCAGTTATTCCCACAAAGTCTAAGTCCTCCTTATGTAATAGCAGCTCCAGATCCACTATTTTGTTATCTAGGCTCCTAGTATTTGGTTATACTCCTCTTATTGTTGTATGAGTGCATATTATTTTCCCTCTTTGTTTCTCCTGGCTTTGCTTTTGAATTTGAATTTCCCACTCACTTACCCCGGGATTAGTTGTTATGATTGCGTCTTCACTGTTATTTCCACTGCTGACTCTCCTTTTACCCTCTGTCACCTGCTCACTGTCGGCTATCGTTTTCGGCTATCGTTTTCTCTGATCCCTCCCCCCAACACCTAGTTTACATTCTATAATGTTATGTTGGGAATTGTGGATTGAGGCGTGGTTAAAGCCATAATTCATGTCAGTTCATGTTATGCCGCGTACACACGATCAAACAAGCGGGTGGAAAAGTCCGGCAAACTCAAGTCCGCCGGACAATTCCCCCGTGTGTAGCCTCCGGCATACTTTTTTGACCCGAAAGTACGGCAGACTTAGAAAGTAGTTTTACACTCCAATCTTACCGCCAGACTCGCATTTCGGCGGACAATCCGGCCGTGTGTATGCCAGTCCGTCGTACTTTTGAAATGAACGGACTTTTCCCGCCCGGAGAAAAGTCCGTTAATTTTGAGCGGGTCTCCAGGTAGGCGGGGCCCGCGAAGGATACGTCGCTGGCCCCGCCCCCTGGTATGGACTTAAAGGGGAACCCCAACGCCGAAAAAAAACGGCGTGGGGTCCCCCCAGGTCCACATCAGACCCTTGTCTGAGCACGCTACCCGGCCGGCCAGGAAAGGGGTGCGAGCGAGCGCCCCCCCCCTCCTGAGCCGTACCAGGCCGCGTGCCCTCAACATGGGGGGTGCCTTGGGGAAGGTGGGGCCGCGTGGCCCCCCCACCCCAAAGCATCTTGTCCCCATGTTGATGAGGACAAGGGCCTCTTCCCGACAACCCTGGCCGTTGGTTGTCGGGGTCTGCGGGCAGGGGGCTTATCGGAATCCGGGAGCCCCCTTTAATAAGGGGGCCCCCGGATACCGGCCCCCCACCCTATGTGAATGAGTATGGGGTACAATGTACCCCTACCCATTCACCTGTAAAATAAAGTACAAAAAAAAACACAACACACAAGGGTTAAAATAGTTTATTGCACAGCTCCGGGGGTCTTCCGTCTTTGGGGGTCTTCTCGCCGGACTCCTCTGCTATCTTCTTGTAGCTCTTTTACTAGCGGAGGAGCCCGGCTTTCTTCCTCGCCGTCGCCCTTATTCCGACTTCGGGGGTCTTGTCCCCCTCTTCGGTTCTTCTGCCGGGCCACCACGCCTTCTTCTAGCTCTTTTACAGGCGGTGGCCCGGTCTTCTGCCGCCGCCGCCACCGACGCCTTCCGTTCTTCTGTCCTTCTCCTCTTCTTCTTCTTCTTCTTCTTCTTCTTCTTCAGATGTTGCCTCGCCGAGTCCTCCGCTCACAATGACGGGGACCGGGCACGCGGCGACTTATATAGGGACAAGGGGCGGGGTCTTCGGTTGATGTCACATGGGTTGATGTCACATGGGTTGATGTCACATGGCGACAGTCCCAGCATCCTCCAGGACTGTGACATCATAAGGGGGCGGGGTCACCATGTGACATCAACCCATGTGACATCAACCGAAGACCCCGCCCCTTGTCCCTATATAAGTCGCCGCGTGTGAGTGGAGGACTCGGTGAGGCAACAACTGAAGAAGAAGAAGAAGAGAAGGACAGAAGAACGGAAGGCGGCGGCGGCAGAAGACCGGGCCACCGCCTGTAAAAGAGCTAGAAGAAGGCGCGGTGGCCCGGCAGAAGAACCGAAGAGGGGGACAAGACCCCCGAAGTCGGAAGAAGGGCGGCGGCGAGGAAGAAAGCCGGGCTCCTCCGCTAGTAAAAGAGCTACAAGAAGATAGCAGAGGAGTCCGGCGAGAAGACCCCCAAAGACGGAAGACCCCCGGTATATTGTACCCCATACTCATTCACATAGGGTGGGGGGCCGGTATCCGGGGGCCCCCTTATTAAAGGGTGCTCCCGGATTCCGATAAGCCCCCCGCCCGCAGACCCCGACAACCGACGGCCAGGGTTGTCGGGAAGAGGCCCTTGTCCTCATCAACATGGGGACAAGGTGCTTTGGGGTGGGGGGGCCGCGCAGCCCCCCTTCCCCAAGGCACCCCCCATGTTGAGGGCACGCGGCCTGGTACGGTTCAGGAGGGGGGGGGCGCTCGCTCGCCCCCCCTTTCCTGGCCGGCCGGGTAGCGTGCTCGGACAAGGGTCTGATGTGGACCTGGGGGGACCCCCACGCCGATTTTTTTCGGCGTTGGGGTTCCCCTTAAGTCCATACCAGGCGGCGGGGCCAGCGACGTATCCTTCGTGGGCCCCGCCTACCTGGAGACGCGTTTGAAATGAGCGGACTTTCCTCCGGGTGTGTGGGCGAGTCCGTTCATTTCAAAAGTAGGGCGGATAGTACGGCGGACTTAGTACGCCATATTAGTCACCTGAAAAAGTGTCGTGTGAGGGCAAGTAGCCCGTTCGGAAAGTCCGACGGACAGTCTGGCGGGAAGTCCGCCAGACTAAGTACGTCGGACAGACGGCTACGTGTGTACGCGGCTTTAGATGTTGAAAAACATGAAACATAGTAGATAGGGAAGAATATGGATTGTATCTTGATGGTCAGAAACATAGAAGATAAGCAAGAATATGAATTTTATATTGTCTGTCGCCAAGCACAAAACACAAACAAAAAATACATGGTGCTAGGTACTTCAGATCTTTGCCACAAAAGGAAATGCAAGCTCAAGGTAAAGCCAACTGATTTTTAGAATAACAATAACAAAATTATCTGAGACAAAATAAACCTTTCAGTGATGCTTATTTCATCTTTGAATGTCATTTGAAAGCAAATGAAAGTGAAGATAAATGTTTATTTTTGCTTCTATTGGTTGTGCAGGAAGACAGGCATATACAGCATGTATGAAAATATGTCTGCAGTGACAATCCTAAAAACGAATGCAGTTTTTCGATTGATAATTTCACAGCAGAGTGCAAAGTGTAACTAAGTTTAAATTTAAGGTTCTATTTTAACTAAAAATAAAGCAACCTTTGTTGCAAGAACTCATTAGGTAAAATACAATTTATAGCTGAATTAAAATGCATTAACTATGCAATGCATGCACTACTCCCATACAGTCAAAACTGGAATTAGAACAACATACTGTAAAAATTGCTTAAAAGACTTAACAGATGTGATAAATCATAAAAATGGCAAAACTGTCTTGCAAAAAAGTAAAATATGCAAAAATAGAAATCATTGTGTTCAGAAGTGTCATTAAATAAAGTATGCAGGATTTTGATGCCACATGTTATAATTACCACTGTTTGTGGTTTATGTACCCCTGTAAATGCATTAAAGAAGTACTTTATTCAAGTACAGTGAGGATAAGTGGAAACCACATCATATTCAAGCTTGAAATAGGTGTTTCTGACACCTTAGAATGTTTTTCAACAGAAAAAGCTTTCAGAGTGTGCCACAGCCACCATTCAGAAGCTTTGGGGCTATTGCGGAATGCAGTTGCATGTAAAAAAATACAGTCTCCTCGGGAAGTGTTTCTAAGGAATGAAAATTAAGCATATATAGGATTCAAAAATATGGTCTGTTATGTAGATGATCTCTTCGTATTTGTTAGCAGTATTGAAGAATATGATTCCAATTTGAAAGCCATGTTTGTAAGATCCCAAGAATAGGGAGTTAAATTCATTAGACTAATGCCGTGTACACACGATCGGAATTCCGGACAGAAAAAGACAGATGAGAGCTTTTCATCGGAAAATGCGACCGTGTGTATGCTCCATCGGAATTTAGCTGTCCGAATTTCCGCCAGCCAAAAATTGATAGCATGTTCTCAATTGTCCCGACAGAAAAACTTTCTATCGGTAATTCCGATCATGTGTATGCAATTCCGACACGCCAAAAATCACGAATGCTCAGATTCAACTACGAGACAGAAGCTATTGGCTACTGGCTATTGAACTTCCTTTTTCTAGTCACGTCGTACGTGCTGTACGTCACCGCGTTATAAACGATCGGAATTTGATGTGACCGTGTGTAGGCCAGACAGCTTGAGCAGAATAGAGTATTCCAAACCCCATAGGATGCCTTATTAGGATGAAACGTCAGGACGGGCTCTGCTGATGCCACTGCGTTACTTGGTTTTATCCATATGCTTTTAATGTCTTCTCAAAATGTGAGTTACCATTTTATAATTTTTTCAATAAAAGTTTTACATTTAAAACGGAATCACACTATGTGGCCCCATTTTTCTCCTTTTACCATATGTCTTATTGAGAGGAACCGTTTATGAATTTCGGTCATTATACCTATGGTGGATACCTATTGATGTTACACCAAAAGCTTGGTTGACTCATCAGGCATACTGGGTTCAGCCATTCAAAGCCACTCTTTCCTTACGGTGGTGGATTATCTACAGACAAACATTTCACCCAGATTCACAACCACATTATTCTTTGCCATATTATATGGACTATATGCACTTCATATGCACTAAAACTGTTGGTTTGCTTACATTTTTCATTATTGTTGAGCAATCTTAATTTGTTGTGTATTTATCTGCACATTTATTAATTGTATCATCTTTATGGAAATAATCTCATTGTTTATTTCATTTTTCATCAGTGCTGCACTATATTACTTTATTTGTTAACTTATCTACAGATTATCTATTTGTATAAGACAGCGCATTTTTTCCCCACATATTTTGAGTAATCCAACTGCCTGAAGAATTTTTTTTTCCAATCAGAGAAAATTAGACTAATGTTTGTATGGATTTTTTTGTGTTCCTCTGGACCGTCCATGAGCCTAGGTATCTGAATGCAAGAGGAGAAATCATAATTTCTTTTGGGGGGGTTGAACTCAGTGGATGTCTTTTGTCAACCTATGTATAAAAAATTTATGTAGTTTCTTACATGACAACACCTGAAAACTCAATAAAGTTCTATGAACCAGGCTGGAAAGTTCTCTGAATGGCCAGGTAAATTTTACTCAACGTTTCCTTGATGTTTTATGTTATCTAGAAGAACCTTTAAAGAATGATTTTTTAAGGGAACCATTAAAACACATATTGACATCCATTGTGATTGAAAAGGAAGACCAATATTTTAGACACTAAATTCTATGAGAGCTTTACAAACTTTTAAACATTGGGCCCCAAATGCAAGATACATGGCATTATATCTACACACTGCTTTGCTAGGAGTATGGTTATACACCTACTGATGGCATAGGATCAGCAGTACAGCTGTACTTGGCCTGAACACTATGTTCCACCGTGCCTATGGCATTTCATTTGCCCTGACCCTAAAAATGGAGACTTAGATAACATTCTCAAGGTAAACTGTACAACAGGACTACAAAGCCATTCAAAGTTTAACAGGATCAGAGATCAGGTTGTGATACTGAGCCCTGGAGGAACATGACTGGCATGTTTCATAAATTGTAAATTACAAGCTCTCAGGTGTAAATTGAGGATGGTGGTATGTATAGAAGGAGCAGATAACAAATTAAATTTTAATGCAGAAAAATATGAACTAGAAGGAATCAAGCGTTTTAGACATACTACTTTATTCTTCAAAAATGCCTGCAAGTAAAACATAGGTGTTAGGTGTTTTTCAAAGCTTGTGTAAATGGGTATGGATGGGTGGGTGGAAAGTTTGAGTAAAGACCCCCCCGCGGAAACACCAGATTCCTAAGTGTGTTCTTGGGCACCACTAATTGGTACTGCAAACACCAAAGCAATAAACATATTACAAAATCTGACCGAATAGTGAAACCACCTCAACATTATTATTTTTAACAAACACTATAATTATGGTTAATAGTTATGTTTAAAATTTCTTTATCTGTTTGATCTATTTAATTTCCATTATTTTTTCTTCTTTAAGGAAGTGGGGTGTAACATATTGTGGTGGACATTAAAAATCAATACGTGTGTACGAGGCTTTAGCATGCCACAAAAATTGGAAATTCTGTCATTTAGTCTCATGTTGAAAGTGAAGTGGTTACTAACAATACGAGAATTTTCATTTGACAGAATACAACGTCAGAAGAGACGTAATGTGTTGAATAGTTTTGTATATATTCTTTTGTTTCTGAGCATGCATAGTCTTGCTCTTATGATTTTTTTCACACAAAAACCATACTAATGAAACGAAAATCAGGCATTGAGTTTGCATCCCTCAAAAATGTTGTAGTATGCACATCCAGCTTTTGCTTGACGAAAAAGTGAAATTGGCTGTTGAAAGCACCGTGCTAAGGGTTTGCAGACGATCGTTCTTCGTCATAAATTGACGTCCGAAAATCAAAGAGCATGTACGATGTGCCTTTAGGGGTTGATTAACCAAAACTGGAGAGTGCAAAATCTGGTGCAGCTGTGCATGGTAACCAATCTTCTAACTTCAGCTAGTTCAAATAAGCCTTGACAAAAAAACCTGGAAGCTGAGCCTGATTTTGCACTCTCCGGTTTTAGTAAGTCAACCCACACTGAATAGGTTCATTTATAAATTTTTGTGTTGGAACTGGGGTTTTGAACGGTATAGTTAAACCACAAATGTTACTTTCTATTGGATGTTCAGCAAAGTAGATTAGGAAGCATGTGCCCTGTGTCTGCAGATCCCAAGCCTGAGTATCCTCAACAAAGACTTTAAAATGATCACATGCTTATTGAAAAGCCTCTGCACTAATGAGAATTTAATTGCATTGCAATGAGTTCTAGGAATTTCCGAAGACTGCCTTATTAAATATATTATAAACATGGTAAATATATTTAGGGTTGCATGTAGATGGGATTGGCAGTCACCACTACCACGTACACTGTGTTCTGAGCCTTAGATCCATTTAGAATTTTGCTATTATCAGCTTTCAATGTGGTTATACATTTTCCCTATCCTATCTTCAAGCCTATGGTTATTATTTATATTTGTATAAATATATTATATGCATTTTGCAATTCCAGCCGAAAGTACCAAGCTTGAGTTCATTCTGTATTCCAGTTATGCACAGTGCACACCAACCTGGGTTCTGCACAGTACAGTACCCTGATCATGTATAGATCTGAATGTGACACACCCAGATATATGATGAACAAGCCAATGTTCCAGCTCATGTAACTTTAGAAAGAATCCTGTAATTGTATACATTGCTCAAAAGGATATTAACCTTGTCAGTTTTTTGTCCAATCAGAAATCTATTGGAGAAAAGGTGCGCGCTGTTTTAGACATAATCTAGATGATAAAAGTCATATGTGATTCATGGTAAGCTATCTTCTCCTGCAACTAGTATATAGATAGAATGCCTGCATTTTACAGAATGTCATTGAAATTCCGTCTCGGAAAGGGTGTTGACTTCCTGCGAAAGCTATTAATTTGGAGTGTTATTAGAGCTTGGCTTTCCACAGGAGGGGCTTCCAGCAGAAGCTAATGGAATAGTGATAAATTGCAACTAAGCCATGATTCTTATGACGAGAAATCAATTCTGTTTGATCAGCGAATCGTAGCAGCAGTTGTAATACTGTTGGCTGCCTGGAGGGATCTCAGTGGAACTCTCAGCCAGCTCACGCAGACAAAGGATGCTGCAGAGATTAGAGAAAGAGGGTGCGCGGAACTGCGGAATGACATCATCTGAGTCACGTGGTAAAAAAAAAAACAGCTTTATGTTCAGTCTGATACCTTCAGTTTTAACTAAAAAAAGAAGCATTGCTTTATATAGAACTGTTAGGGCAGGAAAGAAAGCAAAAATATCAAACTGAATGAGCAATGTACAATACATGCTATTAGTGTCTGGAGGTCTGATAGGAGTAATGAAGCCTGGTATGTGCCCGGTGGATTCAGGTGGCTGAACATTATTGTTTTTCTACTTCTTATTGATATTTATAAAAAATACTAAATAAAACCAATAAACAGTTTTATTTTATTTACCTATAATGGATGAATTCCACTATTGGAAAATAGACTGTTTACTTTGCAAGGGTAGTTGCACTTTGCAAAGGAAATTTCCCCAGAGCTTAGTGAATGAGATGAATCTCTGTTGACATCCATCATCCAGCAGCAAGCAAGCAAAAATGCTGAATTTTTACATCATATTTTTCTTTCTTATGATTGGATGTTTTGCATTGTAAAATGACTCCACATTTCTAAGTTCTGGGGAAAATTCCCTTGCAAAGTAAACAGCCTGCCTTTAGTAAATCAGCCTCTATGTTCTTATTGTCTCGTCTTCCTCTATTAAATCACAATTTTTGCCCAGAGCAGAATAACTGAAAGCTTTGATTGTATAATGGGAGATTTTCAATTATTTAACCATCAAAACCAACTGAGCTATGGGTCATTGTACAGAGAAAGAGAGAGAGACTGATTTACTAAAGACAAATTGGCTGTCCACTTTGAAAGTGAAGTTGCTGTTTGCAGTGGAATTCGCCTCGTGCTTAGTAAATGAGGTGAAGCTCTGCAAACTCCCATTATCCAATTAAGTCCTTGGAAAAAATGCTGTTTTTTTTCCTTGCACATGATTGTGCATTCTTTGCAATGTGAATCTTCACCACATTCACTAAGCTCTGAGGCACATTTCCCCGTAAAATGCAACTTTACTTGCAAAGTGAACAGTCTATTTGCCTTTAATAAATTAACCTCAGAGAGTAACTCTTGTCATACCCAGGAACTAACATTTTAATTTCTTTACATGTGAGCACTTAGCATTTTGTCTACTTATCTAGACCTGGACATATTGTTAAAAATCATGACTAATGGAATGCACAGATTAATGAGGATCCGGCTACCTATAAAATTAAACAATTGACCTCCTCCTTTCCCTCCCAAATTGACCAGACTACACCGTTTTTTGGAGCAGAATGGCCATATCAGCCTTTTTATTGTTTCAAACAATTGAAATACAAAAAAAGTCATAAACAATTATAATACATATAAATATATTCAATACATAACCCGTTAACAAAAAATCTCAGCTTAATCCTACGCGGTCTAAAGATTTTTGAAGGACTATTTATTTTTCACCAACCTGTTGTATCTGTTACCCCATGAAAGGCCCCATCCGCAACTTACACCATCTCAGGGACAATTAACACTTACTACCATATACAACCAACTTAAAACCCCTGATGTTACCATTGCATTATTAGGAAGGGACACCCAAACCTCTAGATGGGCCCAACCCCCCTAATTCTCCAGTATTTTCTCCAGCACCACTTTCAAAGACCCAATAGACCCCCCACCACTGCTATGACTAGTAATAAAAAAAAACATAAATTTAACTGCCAGGTAAAATGTGCCCACCCAAACTTCCCGCTATTGAAACCAAACCCTGTGAGTACAAAATGTACTAGAAAGAACCTCCAGATCAAACAAACTAGGGAAGGTGGGTGGGAGAAACTTTCCTGACACTGTAAAAAGCTTCGACTGAGCTACAACAGAAACCTCCTCCCCTCCACCAACCCATTAACAAAAAACCTCTGCTTATTCCTATCCAGTCTTAAGATCTTTGAAGGCCTATTTACTTTTGACCAACCAGTTGTATCTGCCACCCCATAAAAGGCTCCCAGGGACAATTACCACTTACTTACTACCAGACATAACAAACTTAAAATCCCAGATGTTTGCATTGTATTATTAGGAAGGGGCACCAATACATCTAGATAGGCCCAACCCCCCTAATTCCCCAGTATTTTTCCAGCACCGCCTTCAAAGACCCAATAGACCTCCCACCAAAGCACACAAGAGTGACACCTTATAGTCGTGTAGCTCTCCAAAACCGAAAGGTCCACTGGTTACCCTCTTGCAAACCCAGATGCTTTAAATTAATGCTAATGGCATTCAAATGAACACCATCACTTCTCAGGAAATGGCAGGTCTACTCCTCAAGCTCACAATGACACATCACCAGGCCCCCATTATGTACAAAAATGTTGCTACCTCTTTGTTGACCTTTATCCTGGCTCTGTTGATTTTTTCAACAAAACGAGCCAAAAGCAACGATGTCAGACCACACAAAGATGGTATCCGGAAAATATGACGAAGTCTCCAAAAATCGAATTTAATGTCCCTGACCAGCTCGCGTGTGCATTGCAAGCAAAGGTCATTATCCCCAACATGCAAAATAACCACATCAATGGGACTATCCAAGCGTAATGGTGCATTTCAGACAAGATCCTAAACATAGGAATGACCCAGGATCCACACCAGGCATGCCTCTGAATCTGAAAGAAAAGGGGAGGGGGAAATACAACACCACAAGACACCCAAAACTCCAGTAGTAAACAACCAGGATATTAGAAGAAAACCAGGACAGAGAGGAAAAACAGCCTGAAACACACTGAAAGAACACCTCCCAAGACCCGCAATCCTTACAACAGAACTTACAATAAAGGAGGGTGCACATAGGACCAATTCCCATTGGCCAATACACCCAATATTATTTGGGAGCAGCTTGATTATTATTTGTGATATATTTGTTGTTTTATTATTCACCTATACAATACACCCAATACCCTTAACAACCTGGTCATCCAGGCCCCATCTGACCACTTCCGTAGCTGCCCGAATCCAGAAACAATATGAAGAATAATTGTCTCCACTTAACCCACTCAACCCGGAAGAAAGAATTTTTTTTGAACACAGCCTTAAACTGGAATCGAGACAGAGCTGTCCCATCCCCATGCACAAAGAAAACACCCGAAAGATCAGGCCTAAGGCCAGAAAAAATCCCCACTACCTAAACTGGGGAAGAGGGGACTGCACACAACTCAATCCTAGAGCCCTTCTCCAACTGATCAGTTTTACGTTTCCAAAGAAAAACACACACAGTATTGTCCCAGTAACCACACATCATGTACACCCAAACCACCCTCACCCCACTTATTCTGACTGACAAGTTTCCCACTCAAAAAGCCCCAAAAAAGGCTAGTACAAAGATGGCCGGAAATAAAGCCACCTCATAATCGGATGAACAAACTCTATCCAATTGACCCACTACATCCCTAAAGACTGAAAAAGAAACCAGGCATCTAGAGTCAGCAACAGAGAGACCCTTTCGGTAACTCTGCATAGCCTGCTGGACCATTAAAAACCTTTGTCACATCCTGTTGACCAGCCAACTTAAACATGAAAACCAGCCCAGCCACCTTCTGAGACATATAAGAAATAGAGACACCATGTTCTAAATGCCTGCCAATAAAATAAAGTAAAACATGTAATAGCACCCCCCAACTTCACTCACGAGGTCCCTCCATTCCTGCCATACCCTGCTGTACAAAGTCTAAGTAGATGCAGATACTGAATTCAGAACTTGGAAATGACAATGCAATGTTCCACAGTCATTCAGGGTATATAATTTTGCGCATGCGGTGCCAAACAGAATCTGTCCCACTGGAAACTAGACAAAGTATCGGCCACTGAGTTATCAATTTTGGGGACGTTCACAGCAGACACAAAGCAATTAAGACGTAAACAAGCAAGAACCAGGTGGGGAAGCAAGCGGACAACAGCAGGAGAAAAAGTCGTAACACTATTAATGGCCTGTACCACCCCCAAATTATCACAATGAAACCTAACACGTCTATTCCTAGATTCCTGACCCCACAACTACACTGACAACACAATGGGAAACAATTCAAGGGCAGCCAAATTTTGTACCAAACCAACCTCCCTCCAGTCAAATAGCCAACACCCAGCACTCCACTGACCCCGGAAGTAGACTCAATAACCCAACGAACCTGCTGCATCAGTGAACAATTCCATATCAAAATTCGAAAGTGCTTGATCCAAGCAGAGAGAACAACCATTGTAGGATGCCAGAAAGGAATCCCACACTTGCAAGTCCTCCGCCTTGACATTCGCCGTCTACAAAAACATGCCCCATTGGCATAATGCGGCAAGCAAAATTCAACTCACCAAGAGAGCTTGTAAATCCCTAAGTTGAATTCCAAAAACTAAACTTCAAACAGCAAACATGAAATACCACAATCCATGGGTAAACACCTATCAACAAAAATCCCCCCTTGCCAGTGACAGCCTAGCAAGTGGCGACACTAGGGTGCACTGGTAACAAACGAAAGGCCATCTCTATATCTCTATATCTCTATATCAGTCTTTGCCAACAACAAAACCTGGCCATACTTGTGTACCCACGATACCGCTGTATTGAAAGGAGTATAGAAGTAAATGGTGGTTCAAAGATCCTGGTCAATGGAGTCGTTGACTGACCCACCCTTTGGATAAGATAGGTGATGAACTTACTCAGCTCATTTTTGGGCACAATGCCCAAAAGAGAAACAACCAGATTGGGCACTGATGGCAACTGAAAGGGGTCAGCCATGCGACCCAAGGAAACCCCCTTAAATAATTTTTCTGTAACAACCTCCGGATGTAAACAAGATGACCAAAAGTTGTTGGCTAGCTGAGGAACGACCCACAAATGACTGTATATCTTAAAACATTCTGAAAAACCCAGTTCAAATAAAAAGCCGCCTCCCGATTAGAATAAAGCTTTAGGAAAGGTGCCATCCTTCTTACCTACCCCAGGTCCTCCCTTTTTCCATCATCTCCCCCTCTTCCTCTTCCTTGCTTGAAGCACCGAGACAACGGGTGAAACTGAACATTCGTGACGGAAACGGCATGCAGTTCCAAACTGGCAATTTCTGGAGTTATATTGCCAGCAGAAACCCTTGCAAATGATGGCTGGTTGTGCAGAGGAGGCTGCACCCCAGGCCCCACCCTGAAAGGGGGAAACTGAACTCTGCGGTGGGATCACAAGGACATCAGTCTGGCTGAAACTGATGTCCCCTCCACGAAGAAGAGCAGACCCCTTTACATTAACAGAATTGCTCATCATAGCGCAGCCAAACAATCCCACCGTAAACTTGCTGCACCTTGCCAATAGAGTCCAGATAGTGAAAAAGGGGGGAGAAATTCTCAGGGGCCTTTTCTCCGATGACGCTTGCCAAAATCGCAATTTGCTGCAACCAGTTTGTGAAAGTAATTTCTACTTACTCACCCTTCCATATACACTCCTTCAATTCCAGCTTCAAATGAGGGCCCAAAGGTCTGTTGCAGACCAGACAACAGCACTAAGAGTGTCAGCCACAGCCATACACAGATCCGCAGGAGGTGTGACCGGAAGGTTGACCACCGACCCGGTAGGTGGAAGTGTGTGCTGTGGACCACGCAACAACCGGCGATGATTTAGCCCCAGCCTGCACCCCAGCCTCATAGGGTGCCAGCACCTCCCTAAGGCCTGCCAGCAGAGTGCACACAACCCCATCTGTACCCTGGGACTCCGCCAAAGAAAGGAGAGAGGAACTCACACTGTCACCACCCATCGTAGCCGCCCCCCCTACAGAGCCTCCCACCATTCCCCTGGCACTCCTGGCCAGTCTCCTGCAGCAACTCGGAGACCGTAGCCTGCAGCCACTCAGGGCCTCTGGCCTCAGCATCAGCTCGGAGCTGGGACAACAGGATGTCCAAATCACTCATGTCCCTAATTCTTTGTCCTTTCACAGCAGGCAAAGAGGAACAGAAACCTTCCTGAGCTCTGAAAGAAACCTCCTCCCCTCTAATCCCTACCAGACACTAGACATGTGCGCTGTCAATAAATTTGTTTCGTTTCGTACCATTCCATTTAGTATTAGCCGTTAATACGTATTTTGTAATTCATGTCCAAAATCGAATTTGGATTTGTACGCAATATGAATTTTCGTTAGGTTCGTTAACTTTTCGTAACAATTATGAACATTTTCTATGATGACTTTAACCACTTGAGGTCCGCGCTATAGCCGAATGACGGCCACAGTGCGGAGCTGAATTTCCTGGAGGCTGTCATAGGATGTCCGCCCCTTTGCACACTCCCTGTGCCACCTGCAGGGCGCACGTGGCACACGCTGTGATCACCGAGTCACCGAGACTCGGGTGATCACTGATCCGAGTAAGGGGCCGATCCCAGATGTCAGCCAATGACAGCTGATCACTTGTATAAACAAAAGCTCGATAATCGGCTGACAGCGCGCGGAGAAAAACCGGCTTATGCTCAAGGGAGATCCTGAAGAGGAAGGAGGCACATCTGCCTCCTCCTCTGTGCCTCCAAGTGCCACCTGCTATTACCCACAGTGCCCAACACTGCCACCTATCAATGCCCATGAGTGCAACCTATAAATGCCCACAAGTGCCACCTATCAATGCCCATCAGTGGTGCCAATCAGTGCCTCATCAGTGCCACCTAGCAGTGTCGCCTTTCAGTTTAACCTATCAGTGCCCATCACTGCCACCCATCAGTGCCACCTATCAGTGCAACCTATTAGTGCCACTTCTCAGTGCCCACCAATGCCACCTACCAATACCCTTCAGTGCCACCCATCAGTGCCACCTCTCAGTGCCACCTCTCAGTGCCTCCTATCAGTGCCCACCAGTGCCGCCCTTAAGTGGCCAATAAGCAAGTAATTAAAAAGCAAAAAATACTTTTCTCAATATGGCAGTTGTTGAAGGGCTCCCACCATCCCTGTGCTGTGCTGACTTCCTCCTGCGGCTGTACCCCTGCTGTGCTCATTATGAGGGGCTCCCACCATCCCTGTGCTGTGCTGACTTCCTCCTGGGGCTGTACCCCTGCTGTGCTCATTATGAGGAGTTCCCACCATCCCTGTGCTGTGCTGACTTCCTGGGTTTTTAACTTCATCATAATGAATAATCGTAATTATTATGACGATAATAAAACAATATTAACGAACATTCTTATTTTGTCCGATTCTGAATCTCCCATCGACTACCAGTACCAGTCTCCCACTCCCATATTAAAAAAGGTAATTTTCCCAACCCTCATTCAGCAGCAGAAGAAACCTCTGGTTGGTCAACAAAACACCAGTCAGGTTTTCGTTGTAATGGAATTTGGATCTGAAATTCATCAATGAAATTTCGTGTACAATTCGGATGCATAGAAATTCATATTTCAGATGCTTCAGAATGTACGAATTTTCGGAAATGCGTATGAATTTTCGATTCGTACGAAACAAACCGCACATGTCTACCGGACACCTCCCATCACTTTGGGACCCAATCAGGTAAGTAAATAACCCCTTTTCATATCATATCAATATTTACTCCAGCTCACTGACCCCCCCCCCCCCCCCCCCCCCAGTCATGCTGACCCTCCTCCCAGTTTCACTTTGCTCCAAGCCATATACTTTTTCTTTCCAGTAAGGATTTTAATTTTATTAATGGTGTTGTTAAAAAGATTGGCATTTACAGATAATAATTGCCTTCAGTTGAGAAAGTTCTTTAAATAATGCTAATTGTATTAGCCAATGGTTGTAATTATGTTGTACTTATTATACGAAATGATACATGTAAAATTAAAGTAACATACACATTGAGCATCTATGTAGTTGAATTAGGGATGCCTAATACCAAATTCAAATTCATCCTGAGACATATGTATACATGTCATCTGTAATACGCATCTTTATTTTTACTCTAGTTAGTGTCCTCAGAAAGATTCTTATTATAAGGCTGTTGTCAGATAGAAGCGATGAAAGATGTTTTTGCTTTACCTTGGATAGCATCACGGAGGCTTTAAAGGTCAGCTGTCACAACAAAGAAAATCAGATTGAATAAGTGTTGCAAAATTTAAAGGGACCGAAAGCCTGCAATTCAAACTAAATTTATGTTATGTAATGTTTATAGCAATTTACAAAAATATACGTAAAAAGTATATGTAAATCTACCTATATTTGTACCAAAGGCTAGGCTATGACTTACAAAAAATTGGTCTGTAATGGGAATAATAACCAAAACAAAATGGATGGGTAGTGACCTCCATATTCTGCAAAAATAATTAATTTTCAGTTACAGGGTATAGTTTATTAAAGAAAATACAATCACTGGCCATTTTATTAGGTACACCTTGCTAGTACCGAGTTGGACCCCCTTTTGCCTTCAGAACATCCATGATGTGAATTATTAATATTATTTCAGGTACTTGTGTAGCGCTGTCAATTTATGCAGCACTTTACATATATATTATACATTTAAATCAGTCCCTACCCTCAAGAAGTTTACAATCTAAGGTCCCTAACTCACATTCATACATACTAGGGCCAATTTAGACAGGATCCAATTAACCTACCAACATGTCTTTGGAGTGTGGGAGGAAACTGGAGTACACAAAGGAAACCCACGTAGGCACAGGGAGAACATGCAACCTCCAGGCAAGTAGTGTCATGGTTGGGACTTGAACCAGTGAACCTTTTTACTGCTAGTCAAAAGTGCTAACCACTGCACCACTGTTCGTGGCTGTAATGAATTTTCTGGTCTCCGCAATATAGATAAAACTCATTGAAAAAAAAAGCATGGGATCCCCCCAGTTTGTTACCAGGCCCTTTGGGTCAGCTATGAATATTAAGAGGAACCCCAAATCAACATTCTAAAAATTATTGCGTGGGGGTCCCCCTAAAATCCACACCAGGCACTTCAGGTGTGATATGGAAATTAAGGGTAACCCTGCGACAAATTAAAAAAAAATATGGTGTAGCGGTCGCCCCAAAATCCATATCAGACCCTTATCTGAGCATGCAACCTGGCAGGCCGCAGGAAAAGAGGGGGGATGAGAGAGCGCCCCCCTCCTGAACCGTACCAGGCCACATGCCCTCAACATGGAGAGGGTGTTTTGGCGTCTGACCCCAAAGCACCTTATCCCCACGTTGATGAATACAAGGGCCTTATCCCGACAACCCTTGCCCGTTGTTTATGGGGGTATGCAGGCAGCGGGCTTATCGGAATCTGGAAGTCCCCTTTAAAAAGGGGACCCCCAGATCCTGGCCTCCCTCCCCCGTGTGAATTGGTTACAGGGTACCCAATCGTACCCCTACCTTTTCACAAAAAAAGTGTCAAAATGGTAAAAAAGACAAGAGACAGCTTGAAACAAGTGGTTATGGGGGTTTGTCCCCATCAACATGGTTGTCCCCATCATCAAGGTTGAATAAAGACAATAACCCTTAAGTTAAACCTGTGTAGGTACACGTGTGTCAGTGTCTATAATTATTTCCCATATACCTGTGTGTTGTGTTCTTTAACTGCTTGCTGACCAACTGCCGTCATTATACTATTGTTGCTATATGTCGGCTCGCGGGATCAGGATAGCAGGAACGTGCTCCTGCTGCACAGCGGGGGTACCAATGCTCATTGCTGACAGTCACAATGACCCCCAGCCATGAGCGATCACGAGAACGAGGGACAGAACACTCAAGTGTGTGTGTGAACATATAATTCTGTGTTTCGTTCTGAGAGCAGTGGCAGAGCGTGTGTTCCTATTAGCTAGGGACCACGATCTGTCACTTCCTCTAGTCAGTACCCTCCCCCTTCAGTTAGAATCACCTCCCAGGGAACACAGTTAACCCCTTGATCGCCCCCTAGTGTTAATCTCTTCACTGCCAGTGACATTATTACAGTAATCAATGCATTTTTATCACTGATCGCTGTATAAATGCCATAATTTTGCAATAAATAAAAATTGCAGACTGCTGCCATTACTAGTAAAAAAAAATAGGATTTTTGTAATAGCTTACCTGTAAAAATCCTTTTCTTCGAGTACATCATGGGACACAGAGCCACAGTATTTACTGAATGGGTTATATAGGCACCTTTAGGTGATGGAGACTGGCACACTCTAGAGAGGAGGTTTAGCTCCTTATATAACCCCTTCTGGGAGTACCTCAGTTTTGTAACAAAGCAATATACGTGTATTAGAAGAGGGGAGGGACCACTGTATCCAGTAGGGATGAGCCGAACACCCCCCGGTTCGGTTCGCACCAGAACTCTTTCGAACGGACCCCAAATTCGTACGAACGTTAGAACCCCATTGAAGTCTATGGGACTCGACCGTTCTAAATTAAAAGTGCTAATTTTAACGGCTAATATGCAAGATACTGTCCTAAAAAGGGTTTGGGGACCTGGCTCCTGCCCCAGGGGACATGGGTCAATGCAAAAAAAACTTTTAAAAACGGCCATTTTGGCGGGAGCACTGATTTTAATGACGTGGGAAAAAAAGTGAAATATTCCTTTAAATATGGTGCCTGGGGGGTGTCTGTAGTATGCCTGTGAAGTGCCACGTGTTTCCCGTGTTTGGAAAAGTCCCTGCACAAAATGACATTAAACGGAAATAACATCATTTAAAACTGCTTGCAGTTTTAATGTTATATCTGGTTCCTGCAATATGGTTGAAAATCATTGAGAAAAATGGCATGAGTAGCCCTCCCTGCCCATTACCAGCCCCTTTGGGTCTTGTACGCATATTAAGGGGAACCCGGTACCCATATTAAAAAAAGGAAATGCGTGTGGCCCCCAGGCCCTATATACTCAGAACAGCAGTATACAGGCGGTGCAAACAAGACAGGGACTGTGTAGGTTTGTTTTGTTAAGTTGAATCTGTTTGTAATTTTCAACTGGTACATTTTTAAAGTGTAGCTCCAGTCAAAAAAACGATTTTTAAGCTTTTTGGAAAACATAAGGAAGGGTTATCACCCCTGTATAATTAGTTTTGTCGTCCATCTTTTTTCATCTCACTTGCTGTTGTCTCCTTCCGTTTGCAAGTAGGAGATGTTTGTAAGTTGGATGTTTGAAAGTAGGGGCCTGCCCTATATGCTCTGCAGAAATGGCGGAACAAGGTGTTGGTTTTGCCACAACATTGTAAGCCCTCAAAGTGACTCTTGGTGGGCGCTGGAGCGCCCTGCTGTGAACGATTATATCAAGAATTGTAATTACATGCCATTGTTGAACAGTGGTAGAAAAATTGACCTTTGGTGGTTGTGGTGCTGGTGCCACAACACTATAAGTCCTCACCGTTACTCTGGGTGGGCACAGGAAGGGGCCCTCCTGTGAAATATTATATCAAGAATTGTAATTACATGTCCCTGTTAAACAGGGGCAGAAAAATTGGGGCTTAGGCACTGGTGCTGGTGCCACGACACTGCAACCTCTCCCATATACTCTTGTTTTATTGCAGGAATTAGCCCTGCTGCAAAGCATTGCATAAAAAATTGTAATTAAACGCCCCTGTTAAACAGGGGCAGAAAAAATGGGCTTTAGGCACTGGTGCTGGTGCCCCCACACTGCAACCTCTCCCATATACTCTTGTTTTATTGCAGGAATTAGCCCTGCTGCAAAGCATTGCATCAAAATTGTAATTAAACACCCCTGTTAAACAGGGGCAGAAAAATTGGGCCTTAGGCTGCGTACACACGGGCGGATTGTCTGTCCAACTTAGTCTGCTGAACCGTGTTTCAGCGGACAATCCGCTCGTGTGTGGGCTTCAGCTGACTTTTTCAGCGGACAATCTGATGAACAAAGTCTTACGGAATTTCCGTAAGACAGTCCGTTCAAACTTGGTTTTGTCCGTCCAAACTTGGTTTCAGCGGACAGTCCGCTCGCGTGTAGGCAAGTTGGACGGACTAAGTATGGCGCATGCTCAGAAAGGATTTACACGGCCGAAGGTTGCATTGCAGTGTATAGGACGTCGTTTTTCTAGTCCCGTCGTACGTGCTGTACACGTCATCACGCACGCTTTCAGCGGACTGTCTGCTCATCGTGTGTGGTCAAGTCCGTTCATTCAAATTTTGAACGGACTGTCTGTTGGATTGTCTGACGAACTTAGTTGGGCAGACAATCCGCCCGTGTGTACGCAGCCTTAGGCACTGGTGCTGGTGCCACGACACTGCAACCTCTCCCATATACTCTTGTTTTATTGCAGGAATTAGCCCTGCTGCAAAGCATTGCATCAAAAATTGTAATTAAACACCCCTGTTAAACAGGGGCAGAAAAATTGGGCCTTAGGCCGCGTACACACGGGCGGATTGCCTGTCCAACTTAGTCCGCTGAACCGTGTTTCAGCGGACAATCCGCTCGTGTGTGGGCTTCAGCGGACTTTTTCAGCGGACAATCTGACGAACAAAGTCTTACGGAATTTCCGTAAGACAGTCTGTTCAAACTTGGTTTTGTCCGTCCAAACTTGGTTTCAGCGGACAGTCCGCTCGCGTGTAGGCAAGTTGGACGGACTAAGTATGGCGCATGCTCAGAAAGGATTTACACGGCCGAAGGTTGCATTGCAGTGTATAGGACGTCGTTTTTCTAGTCCCGTCGTACGTGCTGTACACGTCATCACGCACGCTTTCAGCGGACTGTCTGCTCATCGTGTGTGGTCAAGTCCGTTCATTCAAATTTTGAACGGACTGTCTGTCGGATTGTCTGACGAACTTAGTTGGGCAGACAATCCGCCCGTGTGTACGCGGCCTTAGGCACTGGTGCTGGTGCCACGACACTGCAACCTCTCCCATATACTCTTGTTTTATTGCAGGAATTAGCCCTGCTGCAAAGCATTGCATCAAAAATTGTAATTAAACGCCCCTGTTAAACAGGGGCAGAAAAATTGGGCTGATGTCATCACCCAGAACCAGAAATGTTCTTCCAAAATATCAGCGGAGGAGGAAGAGGATAGACAATCAACATAACAGGACAGTCACTCAGCATCAGCATAGGCAGTCTTGAAGGGATGTGATATTTTAAAAAAAAAATTTCGGTTACATCAGCTTCAGGTGCTTGGTAGCTGTGGGTTATCCAAGACTGATTCATCTTGATGAAGGTCAGTCGATCAACTGATTCGGTGGACAGGCGCACCCTGTGATCAGTAACAAAGCCACCAGCAGCACTGAAGGTGCGTTCCGAAAGAACGCTGGATGCAGGACAGGCCAGTAGCTCAATTGCATACTGTGCAAGCTCTGGCCAGTGATCCATCCTCAAGACCCAGTAAGCCAGAGGATTTTCGGTGGGAAAGGTGTCCAAGTCTGACCTTGCCCCTAGGTATTCCTGCACCATGTAAATCAGACGCTGGCGATGGTTGCTAGAACCGATCATACCTTGGAGCTGCAGACTAAAAAATTGTCTGAAAGCATCAGTCAGACGGCCACCTTCTCCACTGCTCCTTCTGACCGATGCCTCAGCAACACGTTGTCCAGGACCAGGAGTTTGTAACCTCCCAGTCTCTGGGAAGGCGTTGCACAGACCTTTTTGCAAGGCCTCCCGGAGATGTCTCATCCTCTTCTCCCTCTGCGCTGGCAAGATAAAGCCGGCAACCTTACCCTTGTACCGTGGATCAAGGAGAGTGGCCAGCCAGTAATGGTCCCTCTCCTTGATCCGAAGAATACGAGGATCCTTCCGCAGGCTTTGCAGGATCAGGGAGGCCATGCAGCGTAGGCTAGCTGAGGCATTCGGTCCGGAGTCCTCTGGGTCACTAAGGACAACATGATCCGCAGCTACCTCCTCCCAGCCACGTACAAGTCCACGGGTTTCTTGGGACTGTAAATCATCCCTACAAGACTGCTGCTGCTGCTGATGCTGAATGGCAGCCTCCACCTCCATGCTGACACAATCATCCTCCTCCTCCTCTTCCTCCTCCTCATCCTCTTCCTGTGTGATGGGTGGGACAGCAGGAACAATGTCTGGATAAAGGGGGCCTTGAGAGGCAAGGAAGTCTTCCTCTTCCTGCCTCTGTTCTGCCTCAAGTGCCCTGTCCATTATTCCACGCAGCGTATGCTCCAAGAGGTGGACAAGAGGTACAGTGTCACTGATGCATGCACTGTCACTGCTCACCATCCTTGTGGCCTCCTCAAACGGTGACAGGACAGTGCATGCATCCCTGATCATGCCCCACTGGCGTGGTGAGAAAAAACCAAGCTCCCCTGACCCTGTCCTGGTGCCGTAGTCGCACAGGTACTCATTGATGGCCCTCTGCTGCGTGTGCAGCCGCTGCAGCATGGCCAACGTTGAGTTCCACCTGGTGGGCATGTCACATATAAGTCGGTTCTTGGGCAGGTTCAACTCCTTTTGGAGCTCAGCCAGCCGAGCACAGGCATTAAATGATCGGCGGAAATGCACACAGACTTTCCTGGCCTGCTTCAGGACATCCTGTAAGCCCGGGTACCTGCCCAAGAACCGCTGCACCACCAGGTTAAGGACGTGAGCTACACAGGGCACATGGGTCAGTTGTCCCTGTCGGAGGGCGGAGAGGAGGTTGGTGCCCTTGTTGCAAACCACCATTCCTGGCTTAAGCTGGTGTGGCGTCAACCACCTCTCGGCCTGCCCCTGCAGAGCTGACAAAACATCCGCCCCAGTGTGGCTCCTGTCCCCCAAACAAACCAACGCAAGCACGGCATGGCATCGTTTTGCCTGAGCACTTGCGTAGCCCCTGGAACGCCTACAGAGCACCACTGGTTCTGAGGACAGAGCACTGGAAGAGGCCATGGAGGAAGAAGAAGAGGAGGGGGTGGAGGAGAGAGGTGTGTCACAACCAATAGTAGCATTTTGGAGGCGTGGTGGCGGAACAACCTCCAACACTACTGCACCTTGTCCTGCATCCTTCCCAGCTGCCAGAAGAGTGACCCAACAGGCCGTGAAAGACAGGTAATGTCCCTCTCCATGCCTGCTGGACCATGAGTCAGCGGTAATATGCACCTTACCGCTGACCGCCCTGTCCAGCGAGGCAAGGACATTGCCTTCCACATGCCGGTAGAGAGCCGGAATCGCCTTCCGTGAGAAAAAGTGGCGTTTGGGGACCTGCCACTGAGGAACCACACATTGTACAAACTCCAGGAAGGGGGCAGAGTCTACCAACTGAAAAGGCAGCAGTTGAAGTGCTAGCAATTTAGCCAAGCTAGCATTCAACCGCTGGGCATGTGGATGGCTGGGAGTGAACTTCTTTCGCCAGTCCAGCAGCTGGGGCAGGGACATTTGCCTGCTATAATTGGGCGTGGGTGTACTGCTAGCAGAGTGCTCGGAAGCACTTGGCTGTGACACACATAATTCTACACCTTCATTTCTCTCAGAGCAGGTTTCAGAGAGGACTGAAGGTCTAGTGGGGTTGGAGATGCCAGCTGATGAGGAGTAAGGAGAGGTCCGCTTTGTTCTTTGGTGTGGGTCTTTGAGGTACGCTTGCCAACGAGCTGCATGGCAGGTCAACATATGTCTGGTCAAGCATGTGGTGCCCAAGCGGCTGATGTTTTGGCCACGCGAGATACGCTTGAGACATATGTTGCAAATAGCAGCGGTGCGATCTGATGCACTCGTCTCAAAAAAGGCCCACACCAAAGAACTTTTAGAATAACGCGCAGAGGCAGCGCCCTGCACAGGACGGAGCTCTGCGGTGTGATTCAGTCAGTGTGCTGCCCCTAAGCTGGCCCCCGGAGGGCATCCTGCCTCGTTGGACATGTGCCTCCTCCTCCTCCTCCTCCTCTCTCCTACCAGGCACCCACGTGGAGTCAGTGCCCTCATCATCCCCTCCCTCTTCATCGCTGTAGCAAACCTGGCAGTATGCTGCAGCTTGTGGAACATGACTGCCAGATTGCTGTCCTTCTTGAGCATCCCCTCTCTCTGCATTCACGCTACTGCCTTCCTCTAGCTGAGTGTCATCATCAGAGTCTACAAAACACTGGGCATCCTCCTGGAGCATGTACCCAACACTGTGCTCAAAGAGTTCAGGAGACTCCTCAGGAGGACGTGGTGGGTCTAGGGAAGGAGTCACTGATGATGACATTGAGACGAGGGAAGACGATGCGTTGGCAGCTGCTTTGCTAGTACCCTGAGACTGGGTGAGAGAGGATGAGGAGGATGAAGAGGGCTTGGTCATCCACTCTACCAAGTCGTTGGCATGTTGCGGCTCAACATGTCCAGCTGCCGAAAAGAAGGACAAGCGTGTCCCATGGCCACGTGCTGATGACAATGCACCGCGTCCACGACCAGCACTGTTGTCTCTAGACACAGAGCCTGCTTGCCCTCTTTTATCGGCTCGCGCCTGTCTGTCTCTCCTTGCTGGTAATGGCCTGAAGGGAGTTGGGTAAAACAGCAGTTGGGTAGTGTATATTGTGCTGGAGGCACACAACACCCACTAACTTCTGCAGATGCCTTTATTATAGAACACCAGAGATAAAGGGGTATACTGTACTGGAGGCACACAACACCCACTAAGCCCTGCAGATATCTCTATTAGAGAACAGCAATAAAGGGTAGATACAGGTGTATATTGTGCTGGAGGCACAAAACACCCACTAACTCCTGCAGATGCCTTTATTATAGAACACCAGAGATAAAGGGGTATATACAGATGTATACTGTGCTGTGCTGGAGGCACACACAACTTCCAATAACTCCTGCAGATGGCTCAAATAGAGAAGAGCTATGTAGGTGGATATAGCGGTGTGTACTGGGTACAGAGCACGCAGACAGCACGCACAAGCTCCTAACACTACTGACTGCAAGCTCTATTATAAAAGATAGATCACTAGCTATATAGGTGAGGTGAATATAGCGGTGTATACTGCGGTCAGGGCACACAGACAACAACCACTACAGAAGAGCAAGATCGAAAATCGGCCGATAACGATCGGTGTATACTGTGTTGAAGGTACACATAACACCCACTAACTGCTTCAGACGCCAACACACTACACAAGGCCACCGCACTGGCGGCCTTATATAGTGTGGGGCGTGTACTACACAGCCTGAGCTATGATTGGCCACAGGCATCCTGCCTGTGGCCAATCATGGCTCTCCTCGCTGCTGGCGCTGTGATTGGCCAAGCATGCGGGGTCACAGTGCATGCTTGGCCAATCATGAGCCAGCAATGCACTGCGCCATCGCAGTGCATTATGGGCCGAACGGGCAAACAGCTGATGTTCGAGTCGAACGTATGTTCCCTAGTGTCCAGTGATGTACTCGAAGAAAAGCATTTTACAGGTAAGCTGTTATAAAAATCCTAATTTCTTCAAGTACATCACGGGACACAGAGCCACATTATTTACTGGATGGGATGTCCCTGAGCAATGCTATCTGAGGGGAGGGAGACACAAACAAAAGTAGGGTGCAATCAGACCTGAGGACCTATACTGCTGCCTGCAGCACACTACGCCCAAAGGCGATATCCTCATGCCTTCTCACATCCACCTGATATAATCTGGTGAATGTATGGACTGAAGACCAAGTTGCGGCCTTGCAGATTTGAGCCATGGAAGCCTGGTGATGCACTGCCCATGAAGCACTAACAGCCCTGGTGTAGTGCACTTTGATTTGAAAAGGCGGAACTTTCCTCTTTAAACCATAAGCTTGAATAATTACTTGCCGAATCTACTTAGCAATAGTAGATTTCAACGCTGCCTGTCCTTTTCTAGGACCTTCAGGCAACACAAACAAAACATCTATTTTCCGAACCTGAGGAGTCACCTCCAAATAGATTTTGACCGCTCTCACTACATCCAGAATAAAATTAAGGCAGAACAATATCCTGAAACCACCTTCGGTAAAAAGCTAGGATGAGGGGGCGCATGCGCGAGGCTCGACATGGCAGACGTTCTTCCATAGAGCTCCGCACTCCCCGCTGCTTTAACGAATCGCTTACAACAATCTGAACCGATCTTTTGCTCTGATTTCCACGGGATCGCTCTCTGAAACTACGCTGTACCTCGCGGTATGGTACTCACGGGTCCCAAGGGCAAAAACAAGCCGAAACCCATTAAAGAAGCTCTGGCCCGGGCCTCCTCCAAAATGGTGGCGAAGGCCCTAGCGAAACACCACGTTGCATCTCCGGCCTCGGACAGCGGTGATGAAGAGGACACTGATACTAACCTCGGCGGCTCCCCACCTCTACCCTCCGCAGGTATGTCACAAACTGCCTTTCTAAGACACATGGAGTCTATGCTCCAGAAAGCTCTCAAGACTACCTCTGAGCAGATCACTGACAGGCTTTCACGAGAAATCCGGGAAATAGGTCAGCGCACTGCTGATCTGGAAACAAGGGTGGATGATATGGAACTCATCCTCCGGGAGCATTCGCAAGATCTCTCCACGCTCAGGGAGGAGAATGTTACCCTGTTATCACGATTAGAGGACGCCGAAAACAGATCCCGTAGGTCCAATTTACGCCTACGTGGCATCCCCGAATCTATTGAAGACATACAGTCGTTCACCACTGCTCTGTTCCAGGAACTGTCACCCTCTCTCCCAATAGAACATCTGGAGTTCGACAGAATCCACCGAGCCCTCACACGCCGTCAACCAGACGGTCCCCCTCGGGATATCATCATAAAATTACACTTTTTCTGCACGAAGGAGCAATTAATTAATGCCGCCCACAAGAAAGAGGAACTTATCTTTCAAACCCACAAGTATCAACTCCTCTCTGATTTGGCCCCTCTGACTTTTGCTAAACGGCGCGCTATGAAACCCCAGCTCCAGATTTTAATGCAACACCAACTTAAATATACTTGGAGATTCCCTTTTGCCCTGCAATTTACACATCTGGGTCAACAACACTCATGCTCCTCCCCGGAATCCTTGCAACAGCTCCTGGAAGTGCTTCACTTGGCCCAGTCGGCCCAACACCCGGAGACCGCACTGCCCTGCACACCCGCCCGATCAGCTGCCCACCCGTACTCGGCTACGCCTAAACGCAACAATCCCAATCCAGCCTCTGTTCGTAAGGGGACTCCGCCGCGACGATATGAAGACACTTTCCTCAGTCCGAAGTCCCGTACTCCACGCTGATTTGCCCGCAGATGCCTTCTTATTCTCCCTCCTGGTACTCTCGGAGTGCCCCCACTGTGTCCCTGTTTTACAGGACTCCACAGTCGCCTTGCAACGATGGTTCTACCTTTCAAGCATCCTCAAGCTTCTAGTTATTCTGTTTGCCCTTGCTTTTTCTTTTTTGTTTTTCATTTTTAATTTTTTACCTTTTTACCTTCTATTCTTTTCCTCACTGCTTTTGTGCCATCATGCTGGGTCCCAGTGATTCCTGCTGAACTGTACGCAGCTGGATCACATTGAGACATCCCCTGGGACTTGCGTGCTCCATATGGAGCTGCTGGCAGGGTTCAGTCATGCATGTACATTTTTTCTTTTTTATCTTCCTTTTTTTCTTTTTTCTTTTTATTTTTGAACCAGCCGCTTATCCTTATTGTTTTCCTTTTTATGCGGTATGTACATTGGGGAGGGGGGGCGTAAGGGGGGGGGGGGGTTGGGATTGTTTCCTTTCCCCCTCTTCTTTCTGCTTTGGGACACCCTTCCTTCCTAACCGTTTTTCCCCTTTTTTATTACTCCCGTATTGCATCCCCCTCTAATGTTCAATTATCTATTCAGTGATTTGTGGCTTCTGCTGTTTACTCCTCCATATACGTTTTTTGGGCTACTGTCCTCCCCTCTTCCTTTTTTCCCCTTCCCCCTATTCCTATCCTCTCTGCCCCTATCCCCCAGGTCACTTTTTTTCTTCTTCTCCTTTATCTTTTGCTTCTTCTTTTTTCTCTTCTCTCACCTTCCCTCTATTTCCATCCTTGCTTCAGTACCCCCTCTCTTCCTCCCTTCCCTTCCCCCCCCCCTCCGTCTTCCCTATTACCCCTGCACCAGCCCAAAGGTCAATTACGTTAAGCCCATTCAGGGAGGCTCTATGCTTTCTCGTTAATGTTTATGGTTTCGTGTTATGCTTACTCAGCATGTTGTTTTCAGGATTATTGTAATGTTTTATATGTTAGATCCTTTAGCAGCGGGGAGTTGTCACTGCTCCCCCACCTTACGGTGCTCTCTCTCTTGGGCCGTTTTTGGTTGGCCGCAAAGAGGGTGCGCTATTTAGTTGGGCAACACAAGACTTGCTTTCCATTTCTCAACTCCAATGAGGTGCCCTACGCTCAATACACCACACTTTCCTTCCCTTCATCTTACTTTCTGTCCCTATCCTCTCTTTCTCTCTCTTTCCCCATTCTCCTTTTCTGGTCAGGTGGTCCCTCTGCCCTTCCATCCACTTTTTAGTGATCCCCCACGTACGTCCGGATGGCCCCCCTAAACATACTCTCCCTTAATGTTAAAGGACTTAACTCCCCGAATAAAAGGATCAAGGCCTTCCGCACCTTTGCTTCCCTGAAGGCTGATATTGTTGCCCTCCAAGAGACCCACTTCTCTGCTCGTAACACACCTACATTTTTTAGTTCCCGTTACCCCTTAGTCTATACCGCCTCTGCTGAATCTAAACAAAGAGGGGTTCTACTGGCCTTCCACCAATCCTTACCCTTCACAGTTACCACAGAAATTAAAGATCCTGCTGGCCGTTACATTATCCTGATAGGCTTGCTACAAGAAGTGGAAACAACATTTGTCTCCTATTATGCCCCTAATGTTAACCCGATCCCCTTTTTCTCCCATCTACTGAGGGTAATCAAGTCACATGCTAAAGGTACCTTAATTATGTGCGGTGACTCTAATCTGATACTCCACCCACATCTTGACAAATCACCCTACTCCCCGGGTCATCATTCCCCTTCATCACAATTACGTAGACTACTACACCAATACTCCTTGTTGGACACATGGAGAGAGTGTAATCCGCTGAAGAAAAATTACACTTACTACTCCTACCCGCACAATTCCTTCTCTAGAATTGACCATATCCTTGTGTCAATCGCATCCTCCCCAATCCTGCAACATTCCATTATACACCCCATTACATGGTCGGACCACTGTGCTGTGATCACCACGATCTCTTCGTTAATACCCCGTCCTGAGGCCAAAACTTGGTGCATGAATGAAGCCCTCCTAACAAATCAGTCCTACTGCCTAGACATCCAATCGGCTCTTAATGACTATCTCTTACATAATTCCATACCCGATGTCTCGTCGACCCTGCTTTGGGAAGCCCACAAACCAGTAGTCAGAGGTACTTGTATTTCCGTTGCCACCCACCTTAAGCGGGAGAAGAAAGCCAGGCTCCAACAGTTGGAATCTGACTTTCACCACCAGTTTTTACAATTTCAGGTATCCCCATCTAGTACTAATAAAAAGTTACTGGAGAAAACCAGACTGGAACTGGACCTTCTTATGGCTGAATCTGCGGAAAAGTCTATCCGCCGGTCTGGCCACAAGATTTATACCAAGGCCAATAAACCAGATACCTTTTTGGCACTCCGCCTCAGGCGACCGGATCATAACTACGCTCCGGTTAGGCTTCGGCTGGCTAATGGCAATCACACCAGTTACCCCGTTAGAGTCCTTTCTGAATTTCGTAGGCATCTTGCTGATTTATATAAGGAACAGGGGCCTTTTTTCTCCCAGGAGGCAGAGACGTTATTTCAGGACATGCCCATACCTAAATTGCCTGACGCCAGTCGAGAGTCTATCGATAAACCAATCACGGTCGATGAGGTACCCTGATCCAGACGGTCTTCCTGGCTTATACTATAAAAAGTTTGCAACCACCTTGGCCCCACTTCTTGCCAACTCGTTTAACGCCTTACTAAAACAACAATCCCTCGGTCGCGACATTTTGACTGCCATCATTGCTATGATCCCCAAACCCAGTACTGATCACACCCTCTGGTCCAATTATAGGCCCATTTCCCTTTTAAATTTGGATGTGAAAATCCTAGCTAAAGTTCTTGCTTTGAGGCTCAATCCGATAATCGGTCACTTGATTCACAAAGACCAGGTGGGCTTTATCCCCAGTCGTCAGGCCAGCGATAACATCCGCCGAGTTGTCCTTCTACAGCACATAGCGAAATCCCGTAAGATTCCCATGCATCTCCTATCGCTCAATATCAGGAAAGCCTTTGACACAGTCTCTTGGCCCTATCTTCACTATATATTAGGACGTTGGGGCTTTGGCCCCAATTTTTTGCATTGGATTAACTCATTATACGCTCACCCACAAGCATTTATAAAATATTCCGGTTTCAGCTCAGAATATTTCCCCATCCGTAGGGGAACGAGGCAGGGCTGTCCCTTATCCCCACTATTATTTGCCCTAGTAATCGAACCCCTTGCAGCCCTCATTAGATCGAACCCTAATATTCATGGTCTAGACATAGCCTCCACATCTCAGAAACTTTGCCTCTTTGCCGATGACGCTTTACTATTCATTACTTCCCCACACATCTCCCTGCCCAACCTCCTACAACTCCTATCCAAGTTTGCTAAGATTTCAGGTCTGGAAGTTAATCAAGCGAAATCCAAAGCCCTTAATGTGTCCCTTCCATTGACCGACCTTAAACTCATACAGATGAACTTCCCTTTCCAATGGTCCTCTTCCTCGATCCCCTACTTAGGAATTAAATTAACCAGTGACCCCACCCAACTGTTCCATTCTAACTATCTCCCAATGCTAAAATACTTGTCCTCCCTACTTAATACTTGGCTACCCCTCCACGTATCCTGGCTTGGTCGCATCGCAGCTGTGAAAATGTCCCTACTGCCTAAACTGCTTTACCTATACAGGGTTCTCCCGGTCACCGTTCCACCCTACTTCCATAGAGTGATCCAGAGCAGGGTATTTAAATATATCTGGGGTTCTAAGCCCCCACACATCTCCAGACCTACCCTACTCCGCAGTAAACTTAATGGGGGCCTGGGAGTTCCTAATTTTCTTCAGTACTATCATTCCGCTCAACTTGCACAACTTACCCTCTATCACGCAAAGACAGAGATTCCCCTATGGGTCGCCCTGGAGGCAATAGATATCCATCCCAACTCTATCGCCAATCTTCAGTGGCTCCCTGCTTCAGCTCGGGGCCCTTTATCTAACCCCTTAACCCAGCACTCCCTTAAAATCTGGGACAAGCTGTGTAAACCGTTTAAATTGCTTTCTCCACATTTGCCTTTACTCTCCCTATTTGGCCAACCGCTCTTTTACCCAGCCTTTTCCCAGCCGGCCTCTTTCCAGACATGGTCTCGGGCCGGTCTGGAACGTATTCGAGATTTCGTCTCCAACGGAATTGTCAAACCCTTCCCAGTCCTCCAGTCACAGTTGAACATCCCTCCACAGGAATACTTCCGATACATTCAAATCACCCACTTTATTCGTACAATCAGGGGCCCCCACAGAGTCTCAAACAATCTATCTATGTTCGAGAGTATATGTGACTCTGACCCACATGCTCCAGGTATCATTTCCAATCTTTATGCTCACCTCACGTCCCTTCCTTCCTCACTTCCATCATATGCCTCGACCTGTCCCTTAACTTGGATGCGGACGATTGGGCAGGGATATGGGCAACAACTAAATTAACATCACAGAATGTGATCGCGTTGGAGGCCAGCTATAAAGTTCTCATGAGGTGGTACCTAGTCCTGACTAGGATCGCTCGATACACCCCAGCCTATTCCCCTAATTGTTTTCGTGGTTGTGATTCAAGGGGTACACACCTCCATATATGGTGGACATGCCCAGTAGTAGAACACTTTTGGGGAATCATATTTCAAATGGCTTCTGTCTTATTTAATACTACCCTTATTCCTGATCCGGCCCTTGCCTTACTTAACCTTCCTCCTCATAATTTGTCTAGGGCACAATTGCGTCTCCTTTCTCAACTTACCACGGCCGCCAAGCAGACCATTGCGAAAGCTTGGAAGACACCACTTTTACATATAGCGGAAGTTAAATGTAGAGTTACCCAAGCCATGATTCACAGTAAAATTGAGGCTACAATACAAGACAAAATTCTCCAACACCTTAAACTTTGGCGCCCATGGTCTAATCACTACCTTCCCCACGACTTTGATACACGCCTCCTGGAGCCATGATTTTATGATTTTTTGATTTTTTCTTTTAAGACTTGGGGGGTGGGGTGTTTCCAGCCCCCACGGCACCTGTGGACCACCTGCCCAGAACTTGCTCCCTCTTTACCCCACTTTCCTTTCCATCTTTTATCTCTATTTTTCTCTTTCCTTTCTTTTTTCGCTCCCTTTCCCCCTTTTCCTTTCTTGACTACTACTTTTCACACCTTTCTTTCCATTCTTTAAACTTTATTGATGATGTAGCACTTATTTCTTTTTACATTTCCGTTACTGTTGCCCAGCTTGTTTGGGCAGAGTCTCTTTTCTCATTGGCTGTCTCAATATAAACTGAGCCTATAACCTTATGATATCAGCATTGCTACCGATTTCTGATATTTGCTCCTATTGAATGCCAAAACATCATATAATCTACATATATTTGTATATATAGCCTTTATCCTCCCCTATCTCTCTGAACAAAAGCTCTGCTAACAATGTTTGTCTTATGAAAACGATTGTAACAGTGACTGTATCATTTGTATCTTCTGCTTGTTGTCAATAAAATTTTTGAACAAGAAAAAGCTAGTATGAGGATATAATACTACTCTATCCTTGTGAATGATTAAATATGGCTCTTTACAAGAAAGAGCCACCGATTCTGATACCCTTCTTGCAGAGGAAATGGCTACCAGAAAAACTAGCTTCCTTGTTAAAAGGACCAAGGGAATATGTTGTATCGGCTCAAAAGGCTGTTTCTGTAATGCCAACAGAACTAAATTCAAGTCCCAAGGGTTCACGGGTGCTCTAACCAGTGGATTAAGCTGCGTTACCTCCTGTATAAAGCTTCGGACCAAAGAATGCGAAGCAAGCAGATGTTGAAACATTACCGATAAGGCCGAGACCTGGCCCTTGATAGTACTCAACCCCAACTTCTAACCCCATTTTCAGAAAAGCAAGGATTCCACCAATGACATACTTTCTGGGATGTCAACCCCTGGATTCACACCAGGAAATATATGCCTTCCAGACTCTATAATAAATGACTCTGAAAGCTGGCTTCCTTGCATTAATCAAGGTAGATATCACTGAGCCTGAAAGCCCGGGATTCTTTAGAATATGGGTTTCAATAGCCAAACCGTTAAATTTAGTGTTTGTAAGGTAGGATGAAACACTGGTTCCTGTGATAGCAGGTCTGGACAGGGTGGTAGAGTCCATGGGGGCCCTACCGCCATCTTTACTATGTCAGGGTAAAGAGACCATTCCCCTGGGAATAACTGCTGGCGACTTAAGTAGTCCACCTGCCAGTTCACTATCTCTCTGGGTCTTTGGGAACATTTGATCTCAGGAAACGAGGGGATGGGAATTCCCAGAATTCTAGTTTGTAACCTGGAGTTATTGTGGAGACCACCCATCTGTCCTGCAAATCCTCCTGCCTGAGAACTGTAACAGTCTTCCCCCCACTCAAACGAGCGGGGGCACCCCTTTATAAAGCTTTTGCATTCTGTCTTCTAGGTTTCCTCCCCAGGACTTCTTTTGTCCCTGGGGTTGATCTGGTTTACCTCTCCCTGGGCTGCATGACTTCTGGTGCCCCCTTGGTGATTGATATAAGCCCCTGCTGTGGAATTGTCGGATTGGATCCCGACAGGACAACTAGGAAAAAAAATAATAATAATAATAAAAACGCTATAAATCTATCCCCTATTTTGTAGATGCTATAACTTTTGTGCAAACCAATCAATATAGGCTCATTGCTATTTTTTAATAAAAGATATGTAGAAGAATACATATTGGCCTAAACTGAGAAAAAAAAATTAGATATTTATTATAGCAAAAAGTACAAAATATTGTGTTTTTTTTCAAAATGTACTCTCTTTTTTGGTTTATAGCACAAAAAATAAAAACTGCAGAGGCGATCAAATGCCACTGAAAGAAAGCTCTATTTGTGGGGAAAAAAGGACATCAATTTTGTTTGGGTACAGTGTCGCACGACCTCGCAATTGTCAGTTAAAATGATGCAGTGCTGAATCGCAAAAAATGGCCTGGATATTCAGCAGCCAAATCTTCCTGGGCTGAAGTAGTTAAGATGCACATCCAAGAGTCTCCTAAAAATATCACTACTCCCTGCAGCCACCACCAATTGTGAAAGAGAGTTCCACATTCTTATTGCCCTGACAGTGAAAACCCTCCTGTGCAGTTTAAGGTTAAACCACTTCCCCTTCAATCTCAAGGAGTGTTAGCCCCTGTACACACGGTCGGAGATTTCAACAACCAAATCCGTCGGATTTTCTCCGTCGGATTTTCTCCGTCGGATCTTGACCGAAGCTGTTGCATACACACGGTTGGACTAAGTTGTCGAAAAATCCGATCTTTCAGAACGTGATGATGTAATTTCGTTACGATGGGACTACATTCAGGCTAGTAGCCAATAGCTTTGATGCAGGAATTTGATCTGAGCATGCGTGGCACTTGGTCCGATCAAAATTCGCTACACATGATCGGAGTATGTCCGACCGGCCCAGTTGGTCGGGAAATATTTCCAACATGTTGGAAAATTGGGTCAGACAGATATTCCGATGGAATCAGTCCAATGCATACCACACACAGTCGGATTATCTGATGACACGGTCCGATAGGACACATTCCCACGGATTCTCCGACCGTGTGTACAAGGGCTAAGAGGACTCGGGGACACACTATGAGACTGAATTGTTTTTTTCCTATGCTGGAATCGCCATTGAGATATTTGTAAATCTCTATCATATCTCCTCTCAAGCGTCATTTCTCCAGGGAAAACAGATTTAGCGTTTGCAGTCGTTGCCCGTGATCAAGGTCCTCCAGTCCCCTTATTAGTTTTGTTGCCCTTCTTTTGAGAAGTTGCTGATTTTGGCAATTTGTGTTACCAAACAATTGAACAGGTGTACCTAATAAAGTGTCCGGTGGGTGGGTGAGTATATATATATATATATATATATATATATATATATATATATATATATATTAATGCCTAAATACCTTATTCAACCAGAAACAGGCCATTTTAGCTAACCCTAAATGGAGCTTCCATAACCTAAAATAATTTCTGTAACATAGAAAAGAATTTGCATCGTCTACAACTTTGCAATATTCATATAAATTTAAATGTATATATTTTTTTCTACTTGCGACTTCACAGCTGTCAGTGGTGTAGATGACCATAGAAAAAAAAATCTAGGGCAAAAGACATCCACTAACAAGTCCTGCAGAGTAACTTTTACAAGCACCATTTTGGAATGGCAAGCACATGCATCCACCTAGAATTTATGGTCATCCATTGCAGCCCCACTGACTATTGGATATCATCTCCCTTCACCAGCTCCTATGCCATATAATGCACCCCTCTTTCAGTATTGTCAACCATATCCTGTACTCCCAGGACTAACAGCCAAATTTCACAACCCCTGAGCATTGGAGGGCCACTGTATTCTAACACTAGGATAATAATTTGAAGACTCATGTTACCTGGTATGTAATTGCCATCATCCCTTAGTTATTAGAAAACAATGCACCTTAGGCCGCGTACACACGCGGGGACTGTTCGCCCAACTTTGTCCGTCAAACAGTTTCGGCAAACAGTCCGCTCAAAATTAGCATGGACGGACATGGCCACACACGACGGACGAACAGTTTGCTGAAACCGTGTGTGATGACGTATGTCACGTACGACGGGACTAGAAATAGGAGGTCCAAGGCACAGCAAAGCACCCTTTGGGCTCCTTCTGCTGACTTTGCGTTAGTAGAAGTTTGGTTAGAGACGATTCGCGCTTTTCAGACTCCAGCTTAATTTGTCCGTTCACTGAGGCGCAGTCTACCTGTGAGGTTTGTATCTGTCTTTCGGTACGCGTGGATCAGTTGTACCTGTTATTAGGCGCTTCTGGTCCGCTCGTTTCTGGGTTTCAGGTCGTTCTTCATAGGTCTGGCTGTTCTTCAGTGCGTTCAGTTGAGCTTGTCTGTCCAGCCGACCGTTTCAAAGCCATGGAGTGTGGACGTACTCGGGAACGAGTTCGTGCTATATGGGGGCTTGGTGTTGGGGTTAATACTTTGACCCGAGCCCAGTCTGTGAACAGGGTGAGGAGGAGTTCATGGACAAAGAATTGGTTGCGCCAGCGTGACCAATTCTCTCATATGTCTTTACTCCGTGAGATCCGTGAGAATAATCCTGATGATTTCAGGAATTATCTCAGGATGACGGACCCCGTTTTTCACCGTCTGCTGGCTTTGCTGACCCCTTATATCAGCAGGCAGGATACCTGCATGCGGCAAGCCATCACTCCGGAGCAGAGGCTCGTCGCCACGTTGCGCTACTTGGCGACAGAGAGAAGCCTTCAGGACCTCAAGTTCTCGACAGGCATCTCCCCCCAGGCTCTGGGGATCATTATTCCAGAGACCTGTTCTGCCATTATTCGGGTCCTGCAGAAGGAATATATTAAGGTAAGTTTGTTATTTTAATATTGCATTGTATGTCTGTATTAATTTCATCATGACTTTTAATATCCATGACAGGAATATGATGTGAATGTCCCCTTTATATGAATGCATGCACTTTTTTTTTTTTTGGTGTCATTTTTTTTCTTTAAATGTTTTTTTTTTTTTTTCTTTAAATGTTGTTTTTTTTTTTTTTGTGTCATTTTTTTTAGCTTTTTACCTTTTTTGTGTATACATCCTGTGTGTGGGGAGAGAGAGAGATAGATAGAGAGAGAGAGATATAGAGAGAGAGATATAGAGAGAGAGATACAGAGAGAGAGATATATAGATATAGAGAGAGAGATATAGAGAGAGAGATATAGAGAGAGAGATATAGAGAGAGAGAGATATAGAGAGAGAGATATAGAGAGAGAGATATAGAGAGAGAGATATAGAGAGAGAGATATAGAGAGAGAGATATATAGATATAGAGAGAGAGATATAGAGAGAGAGATATAGAGAGAGAGATATAGAGAGAGAGATATAGAGAGAGAGATATATAGATATAGATATATAGAGAGAGATAGATAGATATAGATATATATAGAGAGATAGATAGATAGATATAGATAGATATAGATATATAGATATATAGATATATAGATAGAGATATGGATTGTCAACTCATTAATTTAATTATTCCCCCCACTCAAATTTGTTTCATGTGTTGTATACTTAGTAATTAGTCCCCCCCCCACCCCACTTACCCACCTAATTTATGTCCCCTGGTCCATCAGAGGGCTGATTAATCTGTGAATTGGTCCGCCTACTTTTTTTTTTTTTTTGGTGTCTTTTTTTTTTTCTTTAAATGTTTTTTTGTTTTGTGTCATTTTTTTTTTCTTTAAATGTGTTTTTTTTTTTTTTGTGTCATTTTTTTTTTAGCTTTTTACCTTTTTTGTGTATACACCCTGTGTGGAGAGAGAGAGAGATATATAGAGAGAGATATATAGAGAGAGATATATAGAGAGAGATATATAGAGAGAGATATATAGAGAGAGATATGGATTGTCAACTCATTAATTATTCCCCCCACTCAAATTTGGTTCATGTGTTGTATACTTAGTAATTAGTCCCCACCCCACTCAAATTTGGTTCATGTGTTGTATACTTAGTAATTAGTCCCCACCCCACTCAAATTTGGTTCATGTGTTGTATACTTAGTAATTAGTCCCCACCCCACTCAAATTTGGTTCATGTGTTGTATACTTAGTAATTAGTCCCCCCCCCCCCCACCCCACTTACCCACCTAATTTATGTCCTCTGGTCCATCAGAGGGCTGATTAATCTGTGAATTGGTCCGCCTACTTTTTTTTTTCTTGGCAGAAAACAAATTAGCAAGATTTCTGTTTAACTGTTGTTCCAAAATGTTTTTGAATTTTCTTTGTTATGAATTGTTTTTTATTTAATGACTAATTTTTTATTTTTTTTTGTTTCAGCTTCCTTCAACGCCACAGGAATGGCAGACTGTGGCTTCCCAGTTCGCTGCCCGTTGGGACTTCCCCAACTGCGGAGGGGCCATCGACGGGAAACATGTGAGGATTGTGCCCCCACCCCATTCGGGGTCCTACTATTGGAATTATAAGGGGTTCCATAGTGTGGTGCTAATGGCGGTGGTGTCGGCACAATGTGACTTCCTTTATGTGGATGTGGGGAAGAACGGCCGGATGTCTGACGGAGGAGTCTTTAGGCAGACCGAGTTCTGCCACCGTCTTACCACTGGTGGCCTGGACTTGCCACCAGATGCCGAAAATGTGGAGGGGCTCCCGTTTGTTTTTCTGGCTGATGAAGCGTTTGGTCTGAGTGAACATCTCATGAGACCCTTCCCCCAAAGGACCCTCACCCCGGAGAGGAGGATTTTTAATTACCGGCTGGCCAGAGCAAGAAGGGTTGTGGAGAGTGCCTTTGGCATTATGGCCAGCCGGTTCCGTCTGTTGCTGACAGCCATCAACCTGGCAGAATATAAACTCAACTATGTTATTCTGTGCTGCTGCATTCTTCACAATTTTTTAAGGAAATTTTCTGGTAACCAGTACCTGCAGCCTATTGGGCCTGAGGCCGGACTCAGGCTTCCAGAACTGACAGGGCTGGATCATGCCCTTCCTGGCTTAGACCCCCAAACAGCACGGGAGGTGCGTGACCGCTATGTCAGCTATTTTAATGGTAGGGGGGCTATTCCAATGCCAGCTGACCAATAAAAATGTCATTTTATGGAAATATGTCTTGTCTGTTCAAATTTTTAAGTTTGGTTCTTGTTTGCTTTTCACGTTGCTTGTATCCTACATTGACCTAATTCAGGGATATGCAATTGGCCAACCTCCGGCTGGTGCAAAACTACAAGTCAATCATGCCTCTGGGTCTCATGCTTGTGGCTGTCAGTCTTGCTATGCTTCATGGGACTTGTAGTTCTGCAACAGCTGGATTTCCACTAATTGCATATTCCTGTCCTAGTGCATTTGTATAGCAAAGTGGTTTTTGACAATAGGAAATAAGGCCCTTTGTGACAGAAAACACAAAATGACTTTCCAAACTGGTATTGAGTATTGAAAGAAGTAGACACACACATATTTTTTTTTTTTTTTGATTTTTTAATAGTGCACATTCAAACCAGTGCCTCTTATTTAGATCTTTTTTTTTTGTGTTTTTTTTTTTTTTTTAATTCTTTTTTTTTTTTTTTTTTTTTTGTGAAATTGGTTTTTAAAAAATAATTTTTTTTATATTTTTTTTTTTGTTTTTATAAATTATTATTATTTTTTTTTTCTTTTTTTTTTTTGGTAAACATAGAAATATATAAATATATCAAAAATGCAATTATCACAAAAATTTAAAATAATAAAATCAGATTTTTAACTATTTACATAAAACAAGGGGTAAAGCCAAATTTTGAAGATGCACACCAAAAATTGGTAATGTCAACATGTGCTATGTACCATCATGAGTGATCAATGGACGTGTTTGGTGTGTGCAATCCCTTCCTCTCTCATACTAGAAGGAGGAAGGGTTTGCGATCCATTGCGATCCTCTGATGGCACATAGCACATGTTGACACACCGTGTGCATCTTCAAAATTTGGCCTCTAAAAATCAACTAAAAACCTTAAAAACTTTTTGGCAAGGAAATGAAGGACATGATCAATTGTGTTTTAGGGGAAAAGGGGCTTATATTCTCCCTAAAACATCGATCATGTCCTTCATTTCCTGCCTCATAGGGACCAGTTGTTGTTGAATGCCCTGGATTCGTTGTTGCGTGGCCAGGATTTGTTGTTGCATGGCCTGGATGTTGCTCTCCATTAAGTCGATCCTGGCATTCCAGATCTGCCCTATCAGCCTCTGGGCACTGTCTGCTGAAAAGGGCTCCGCAGCTTCTCCTACCACCACCAGATCATCACCTAAAAACATGTGTAGATAAAAAATTGGTTAAAATATACAGCCATTAATTGTTTACCTTAAGCTGGGTTGTCAGACACTCACTTTCACTTTGTGGGGTGTGTAACTCCACCTGCTCTTCCTCCTCCACATCTAGCCCTGGGCTGGGCTCATCCAGTGGAGCTACGGAGCTTGGTCCAGCGGAGGATACCGAGCTTGGCTGCTCCCTCGAGGACACTGGGCTGGGCAGCTCCAATACTGACGCGGGGCTGGATGGCTCCATCACCGACACGGGGCTGGGGCTGGGGCTGGGGCTAATTGCCCAATCAGGCTGGCGAGGTCGGGGGGTCCTGGGCTGCTCCGCCTCTTGTCTGAGTCTTTGTTTCCCTATGAGAATGAAAAAAAAAAAAAATACTTTTAAGCATAGTGATATTTGAGTTCAGAAATTTGAATATGAAACATTGGTTTGAAGTGGTGTAAAATTATTAGCTGGTTATTACAAGATCCTAGTTTAATACATCCTTAAAATGACTTTTTTTTTAGTTAGGCTGTGTTCAGACTGCTGCGATGTGTGAACGCTGCAAATCTACTGTGGTTTCACGCATCGCATGCGGAGTTCGCACTGCCCTATGTGACCTGCTGGGAGTATCAGTGTAAAGTTTTATTGACACCTCCAAATTAGTTCTCATTTCACAGTGCAATCTTTAAACTCGGACAGGAATCGGACCACATGGTGTGAACACCCATGTGATCCGATTTGGCTGTGGACTAAAAAAAGGGCCATGTACAAGTTTGGTCCGGATGCGATGTAAATTCAGCCATACTACATGCATGGCTGAAATCGCATCACACAGAGATCACATGTGATTTGCACTGCAGTGCGGTGCAAATCACATTTGATCTCGTACATTGCAGCAATGTGAACCTAGCCTTTAACCAAACTGTGATACTGTATATCTTTTGTCCAAGTTTCACAGACGAACACACTCGAATCAACGCCTGGAGTACCTGTGTGTGATTATGTCAAAAATGTTCTATGAAGGCCCAAACTACACTTATAAAAGTTTCCTAGTCCAGATGTTGAACCAGCATTTTATCTATCTATCTATCTCATTTTTTTAATTGAGTCTACATTGCACTGAATAAATTTATGAAACTTTATTAAAAATTTATATCCTATAAACTGAGCGTGACAATTCAGTTTATCATGAACAATACAAAAAAAAATAAAAAATAAAAAAAAAATAACTAATTAAAATCTAATCCAACACCAGATAAATTTACACCATACACAAATTCATGCTATTTACGCCCACATATACGAACAACCATATGCGCCATATTTTCATAAACTACCTACACGAACGATTACGATCTAATCCGCCAGATTTACACCGCCTACACGAACGATTAATATAAATCCGCCAGTTTCAGTCACTATCTACATGAACGATTACGATCAAATCCGCCAGTTTTACATACATTATCTATACGTACGATTACGATCAAATCCGCCAGTTCTACATACACTATCTACACGAACGATTACGATCTAATCCGCCAGATTTACACCGCCTACACGAACGATTAATATAAATCCGCCAGTTTCAGTCACTATCTACATGAACGATTACGATCGAATCCGCCAGTTTTACATACACTATCTACACGAACGATTACGATCAAATCAAACGATTATGTCCGACAGTCACGAGAAACGCGGAGTTTACTCACTTTTTTTCAGGACCTTTTTGATGCGGTCATATTGGTCCGGCTCCCTGGACTTGATGTCCGACCATCTTTTCCGCAGCTGGTCCTTTCCTCTTCGTACCCCGAATTTTGTCTCCAAGGCTGTGACCACCTCGTCCAAGATGGTGCTTTTCCTGATATTCGGTTTTGGTAAGGGCCATGTTCCCCATCATAGTCCTCCCTTTTAAGGATAGCCACCATCTCCACCATCTCTTCGAAGGCCATATTGGTGGCCTTGTATCTCCTCCTTGCTCCTGAAGCATGGGGCCCATGGCTTTCCTCCGCGCTGCTCACGCTGCTAATTGAACTTGCATCCGCCATTTTCTACTCTCATACACCCACAGCGGAAGGAGGGTAAAAGGGGCGGGGAAACACGGTCGCAAGGAACGTCAGGGGCGGGCGACGCAGGCGGAGCCTGAGCGCATGCGCCGTATATAAAGCGTTACCACGAGGCCGTACGCTTGTCCGAACGGGAGCAGCGAGTGCTACACGCGACGGTAAGATAGTTATCATTTTATATTCGGTTAACTTAAAGCCTGCGTTAGGGATATGCATATTGAATTTTATTCTTATTGATGTTTAATTGACTTCTATGTGGGTTGGTGGTTGAGTGGGCTTGGTGTTTTGTGTGGTAGTGTGGGGGTGGGTGTATAGGGGGTGGGGCTAGTGTGTGTGTGTGTGTGTGTGTGTGTGTGTGTGTGTGTGTGTGTGTGTGTGGGGGGGGGGCAGTAGTGTGTGTAGAGTGTGTGTGGGGGGGGGAGTGTTTGTGTGTGTGTGTGGGAGGGGTAGTGTGTATGTGGGAGGGGTAGTGTGTGTGTGTGTGTGGGGGGGGGGGGTAGCGTGTGTAGTAGTGTGTGTCTCGCCTACATTGTCACAATATAGTGTGCATTTGGTCTGACTTACTTTTTTTTTTTTTTTTTCAGAAAATGCAAAAGTATACTGCAGACCCCTTTAAAGAGGAGGCCTTCCTCTCCACCTTTCTAGATTTAGTGGAGTCCCACAGCAATCTGTGGGATACAAAACACCCCCAATATCCAATCCGTGCTGCCCGGAAGAAGACACTGGAGACAGTTTTGGCATTGTGAAAACCCGAGTCCCCCAGGCAGACACTGATTTTGTGAACAACAAAATTAAGAACCTGCGTAGCGCGTATAGGCGGGAGCAAAGAAAGATCCTAGAGTCCCAAACATCAGGAGCAGCAGCAGGTCAGGTCTATGTACCTAAGCTGTGTTATTATGACAGGCTGCGTTTTCTGGATGACACGTCAGAAGCCAGGCCGTCACTTTCGACTCTTCCGTCTACCCGTCCCTCCACCCTTCCCTCCGCCTCAGGTGAGCCATCCCTGGAAGATCCAGACCCTTCCTTGCTGGACGAGGTTGATGCGCCCAGCTGGAGCCAGGTATATTTTAGTTTCTAACGTTTGGATTGCTCAAATATTAATGATGTCAAGTTCAATGTTTGAATTGCTTCCAAATCTAGGATTTCATCACAAATTAAATTAGATAGAAGGATACAGTAGTTTACACAAATGTGGCTCAAATCTTAATGAACTGATGGAAAAATGATGGTGTCAAAATGATAGCCTTTTGTATTTCAAGACAAATGTATTTGCAAGTGAGAACTGTAAAATTGTTAGTGATTGATGATTTCTAAATATAGACATATTTTAGTTATTGATTGCTTTGTTTTTTTACACAGGATGAGCTCACCCAGGAGGAGGCCGGGACCAGTGGTATGGAGGAGGAGGCCGGGACCAGCCACACGCAGGAGCTAGCTGGGCCCAGCAGGAGTAGGACTGAGAGCCAGGTCCCTCCCCTCCGCCTAGCCAGCAAAAGGCCCAGGAGGATGTGCCGTACAGAGGAGGAGTCCTTGGTGCTGATACAGCGAGCCACACAGATTTTGTCCAAACCCCCCAATCCTGAGGAGGCCTATGCCACTTATCTGGCTAGCAAGCTCCAAGAAATGGACAAACCCCAAAGAAACATGTGTGAGGCAATCTTTTTTGATGCCATACAACTGGGTCTGAAGGGTGAGCTCACACCCACCACTAAGCTCTACAAAACAGACCCTACTGCTCCTCCTCCTCCTCCTCCTCCTCCTCCTCCTCCTCCTCCTCCTACCACAACTCCACCACCAGAGGCACAGCCTCCAGCGAAGCGTGGAGGGAAGGCTAGACGGAAGAGTCGCAAGTGACTGCCTGGCTTCAGTCTGCTCTGAAAGAAGACGCAGGCTGTTGTAGTACCACAGTCTGGGGACATAGATCTCATCTGCTGCTGTTCCTGGTCTTTGGGATTCTAGGACCTGGTTGTGCTCCCTATGTACATGCTACGCAGGTTCGGAATTTTGGTGTCCACTCACTTGATGTGTGCCTGGGGGACAAAAGGCTTCACAAACGTCAAAATTGTCTCCAGTGTTGCCTCCCTTTTGTTTTTGGTTTTTGGTTCTGAGGAAAAAGAAAAATGTATTATTTCAAAAAAATCTTGTATGTTTTTTTTTTTTTTTTTTTTTTATCAATATTTTTGTATAATTTTGGGTTAAAAAAACAAAGTTTATTTGTGAGTAGGCAGATACATGTCAAAAGACTCTGGGGGTTATTTACAAAACACATGTTCATGTAAATATGCTAACTTCAAGTGCAATTTTTAAAGCACTGCAAGTGCACTTGGAAGTGCATTCGCTGTAAATTTGAGGCTTAACGTTTGAAATGAGGGGAAGCTCTGCTGATTTTGAACATGCAATCATGTGTAGGCTAAAATGCTGGTTTGGGTATCTATCTATCTATCTATCTATCTATCTATCTATCTATCTATCTATCTATCTATCTATCTATCTATCTATCTATCTATCTATCTATCTATCTATCTATCTCTACTTGCATAGTCCTGCTTGGCCCAAAAAAATGCAAGTCCATCTTGTTTCAAACCCCCCACCCAAAAAAAAAAAAATAAAAAAAAAAAACAATAGTAGTTCCAAAAATATATAGTAATAGATTTTTTTTTTCTGAAATAAATAAATATATATATATATATATATATATATATATATATATAATGTGTCTATCTTAAAAAAAAAATAAAAATTTGACAAAGGTAGTTCCAAAAATATATAGTAATAGATAAATTCTTTTTTTTTTCTGAAATATATATATATATATATATATATATATATATATATATATATATATATATATATATATATATATATATATATATATATATATATATTTTTTTTTTTTTTTTTTTTTTTTGGGCTGGTTTTTTTTTTTTTTTTATATAAATTGGGAATATATTTTTGCTATAATTGGAAGATTAATCATAGGATGAGGATGAATAAAAACATGTAGTATAACTCTGTGTGAATATAAGCAGCAAAGCTACTTCACTTTTCTTGCATTACGAAGAAGAAAAGAACGGGCTATATTAAAAAAACCACAAAATTAGCAGCATGACGAATATGCTAGCTTCAATACGAACACTAGTTTTACAAGACCGAGCGCTTCCGCCCTGTAAATTCTTTCTGAGTATGCGCGGAACTTAGTTTGATGAACAAGCCTACACACGAGGGGACTGTTCGCTGAAACAAAGTTTCAGCGGACAGTTTTTCGGAAATTCCGAAAAACCTTGTTCAGCGGACTGTCCGCTGAAACTGTCCGCTGAAAGCCCACACACGGGCGGACTGTCCGCCGAAACACTGTTCAGCGGACAAAGTTGGGCGAACAGTCCCCGCGTGTGTACGCAGCCTTAGAGTTGGGGTATTTAAGGCAATTTTTCAAAAAAAGTATTGAGTTTGGGATAATTTCCATATAAATCTTTATTCATACAAACACCAATATTTTAAGATTTGTAGAAAAGTGTTAAACATATACAGTGCTACAATAATAAAAACATTCATCATATATAGATAATCCTGAAGTGGTATTCCAAAATACTTGCAAGGAATATGCAACGCGTTTTTGAAATAAGCAAAAGCCAAAAATCTTCTTCAGGGTTTATACCACGTCTGAAACATAAAATATTCTCATTATAGAATCCATATATATACATGAATTCAATATGTAAAGCCCCATACACACTATCAGATTATCTGCTGAGTTTTTCCTTCAGATTTACCAAAACCATGTAGTAGAAGGGCCTGCCTGAATGCATATACATTGAAACTCCTAAGGATTGTCCTTGTATTATATGGTTTTGGTAAATCTGAAGGAAAAAGTCAGCAGATAATCTGATAGTGTGTATGGGGCTTTACACATATGTCACGTGTGTTAAGAATACATTGGCATGTTTCTAAGCCAGTTGCCTTGTCTTGAAAAGTAAAATAAATAGTGCTACAACCAAAATAAAAAATAAACGTAAATAGAAAGCTGCTAGCAATAAAGGAAATATACAGTCCTCAAAGAAATCTCAAGAATACAAAAGATTTTTTTGTATTCTTGTCTTGTAAAGACCTTTTCCTGATCTTAAACTACAAGGTTGTCTTTTGAGGCCCAGAGTCTCCTTTTTGACTAAACAAAAACATACTTGGGGGACACACCCTAAAATGCTTTACATTCAAGATGGTGCTGCTATAAGACCAAAAGCTGTACAAAACAGATTACAGCGCACACATACAAAAATTATATTTGTCCTGCAAGGCTAGTTAAAAACACCGGAACATATTCAAAAATACAGGGGTTTGGTCACACTATATGGTCATATAGTGCTAAGTCCACTTACTGTGACACATTCCCCCTAATTAGTGGGTCCTACCCTAGTAATAGAATGAAAGAACCTGTGTCTCAACCATGGGAATGTAAAGCATTTTAGGGTCTGCCCCCCAAGTATGTTTTTTTATATTGTATGGACCCTGACCAGGTCTCTTGGGCTGGAACACCCCACCCCCCCCTCTTCATCACCTCTTATTAGTGGCCACCAGTGCATAGGAGGAATCCCTTTAGTCAGGGGCGTTGCTAGATCTGCAAAAGATCTGGGGCTAAAGCCCATAGCAGCGGTCACCAACCTTTTTGCATGTCAGCAGGGGGAGAGGCGGTAAGCAATTTTTCACGGGCGATGGCTAGTGTTGGCGCTTTAATCATCATGGCACCATGGTTCATATGGTGTCAGGGTGATTGAAGTGCATTATTTCTATTGTTACATTCTAATATATAATAAAGTGGTTCAACTCACCATATGCAGAATCATTTGGAGCCCTGGACATGTCACTTGCCACATCTCCTGCCACCAAATGCAGCATGTCACTTGCTACTGTCACCAGATGCAGCGTGTTCCTTGCCACCATTGCTTGCCATGTCACCTGCCACCAGATGTGGATTGTCACTTGCCACTTTCACCTGGCAGCAGATGTGGATTGTCACCTGCCACCATTTGCAGATTGCCACGTCTCCTGCCACCATTTGCAGATTGTCACTTGCCACGTCTCCTGCCACCATTTGCAGATTGTCACTTGCCACGTCTCCTGCCACCATTTGCAGATTGTCACTTGCCACATCTTTTGCCACCATTTTCAGATTGTCACTTGCCATGTATCCTGGCACCATTTGCAGATTGCCACATCTGCCATCATTTGCAGATTGTCACTTGCCACGTCTCCAGCCACCAGATGAGGGTTGTCATTTGCCAACTGATGTGGATTGTCACTTGCCATGCCATCCAGTTCCACCAAATGTGCATTAATGCTGCATTGGTGGCAGGCTGACAGCACTGGTACATTTAGTGAGATCAGGAGAGCTGTGATGCGGGGCAGGCAGTGAGAGATGATGTCATCTTGCTGCTCCCCGCCGCACCTCCGACATTGAAGCAAGCGGGTCTGGCTGCAAAGTGGAGCTCCACAATGATAGGAAGCACGTGACCTCCACTCCACCGTGCTGTGAGGGTGGAAGAGCATTGATGTGTAGTGGGCAGCGAGAGATGATGTCATCTTTGTGCTGCACCTCGCTCCCAGATTGAAGAGGCCAGGCTGTGAAGAGAGATGATGTGGAACAGGCGGAGAGAGATGTCATCTCTGCTCGTCCGGCCTCTTCTCATCTCCCCTCTCCTCCGCCTCTCTCATGCGGCCAGCCTGCTCGCTGCAGCAGCCGCAACCCACTGGTTAGGCAGGGATCCTGCAAGACACTCGGGGCTATGGGCCCCAGATTCGGGGCTATAGCCACAATAGCCACCCCCTAGCAATGCCTCTGCCTTCAGTTCTCCCACATAGAGGAGTTTATCTCCCATGGTTGAGACACAGGTTCTTTCATTCTATTACTAGGGTAGGACCCAATAATTTGGGGTACTTTGTACGCAGTAATTGGGCTTAGCACTATATGACCATATAGTGTGACCAAACCCCTGTATTTTTGAATATGTTCCGGTGTTTTTAACTAGCCTTGCCATATAAATGTCATGTTTGTATGTGTGCGCTGTTTTGTCCTTTTTGACTAAGGTAGCTTCTGCCTTTCACCTTAAAGTGTTTCTAAAGGCTTTTTTTTTTCCACAAATATTTACAAAAATAAAAAATAAGTCATACTAACCTGCTTTGTGTCCAAGCCCTGCTCTCTGCATCCATACAGATACAGACAGAAGCGCACAGCACTGCAGTGAAGCCTGGGCATACAGCCAAGACAGCTGATTGGAGGAGAGGCACACACCCCCAAGCCTCATTGGCAAAGGAAGAAAGAAGGTATATAGCAACCTCCCCCGACACATACTTCAGCCTGCCGCCTCGGAGAACTTGTCAAAAGCTATCAGGTTGATAACAAAGGAACTGAGCAGGAGACAGCTATGGGACATAGTGCTTTGGAGAAAGATAAGAAAACACTGCATATATATGTGCCCGGCTCATATTTAATGAATCGGCTTTACATCCACTTTAAGGACAAGGGCCACCTTTTCCTGGTAAGGCACACTCTACTAGATCTGTAAGTGCTTCCTGCGCCGTTCAGCATCCCACATATGTTTCTCAGTTTTGCAGAACCACTATCATTTCATACATACATTTCATACATTATACAAATGTAACCAGGTTGGTGTAAGGTCCTGCAGGTAGCTCTTTGATTTGCAAGCGACATTGTTGCTATGCAGGCTTGTCAGCCCTTTGTGGCTGTTGTTCATCCCTCAGTTGCACTGCTTTTGGATGTTCCAACTGTCGCTGATTAACTTCTCTACTGTGTTCCTTAATGAATGATAAAGAGAACAGAGTTTTTGTAAAATTACTGTAAAATCTATTTCTTGAAGTTCATTAACCACTTCAGCCCCAGAAAGATTTACCCCCTTAATGACCAGGCCATTTTTTGCAATACGGCACTGCATCACTTTAACTGACAACTACGTGGTCGTGCGATGTTGTACCCAAAACAAAATTGATGTCCTTTTTTTCCACAAACAGAGCTTTCTTTTGGTGATAGTTGACCACCTCTGCATTTTTTTATTGTTTGCACTAAATACAAAAAAAGAGCGACAATTTTGAAAAAAATAATTTTTTTTTTACTTTCTGCTATAATACACATCCCAAAAAATTTTTTTCATTTCTTCATCAGTTTAGGCCAATATGTATTCTGCTACATATTTTTGGTAAATCCCAATAAGCTTATATTGATTGGTTTGCACAAAAGTTATAGCGTCTACAAAATAGGGGAAATATTTTGGGATTTTACATTTTTATTATTGTTTTTACTGGTAATGGCGGCGATCTGCAATTTTTAGCGGGATTGCAACATTGCATTGATCAATGTATAAATGACACTGGCAGGGAAGGGGTTATCACTAGAGGGCGGTCAAGGCATTACCTGTGTTCTCTGGGTGTGTACTAAAGGCTCATACACACTATAAGAAAATTGGGTGAACACTTTTTTATCCAAAGAATTTTTGTACGATTTTTGTGTAGTGTGTACTCAACTTTCGATCACCGATTCTGAATTCTTGTGTGAAAATTTCTGATGGGACAAACTCCAATTTTTTTCTTGTACAGGTACAGAACAAATGTTTTTTGTTTAATGTGTACCACTTTCGTATGATTTTCATACAAGAAAAATCATAAAAGAAACACTGCGCATGATCAGATACAATAAACAAAAAAAAAAAGCCTTTGTCGTATGATAATGTCATGGTCGTTCCGGTAATCCAGTGACATATGGGAGACCTGTCCGCAGAATCCCCATGTTAAGAACTAATCGGTATCCATGGGTCGCGCGTTGGCGCGAACAAACGCACGCGGGTGCGCGTTGGTACGAACGGGCGCACGCGGGTGCGTGGGGTTTACGAACGGGCGCACGGTTACGCGCGGGGGCGCGCAGATACGCCGTGTGACCGTTTTTGGCGCCCAAAGGGCTACTTAAGGAACCTGTCACTGTGCCTCCTTGCTGTCCAGTCTACAGCATGTCCGGTGTTCCTGCTTTCTGCTACTCTGTTACCTTGATTCCTGTTTACCCGGCCTGTTCCTGACGATGTCTGTTTGCTGCCAGCCTCCGACCTTTGGCCTGTCTGACTACGCTTTTGCCTCTCCCTTGGAACTGTCTGCTGCCCGCCTGTTACCGACCCGGCTTGTACCTTGACTATCCCTGGCTATCCGCTGTTCCTGCTTGACTGCTGTGTTCCTGCTGCTACCTGCCGCTCCAGTCTGTCTACTGGTTGTTCCGGTCTCCGGCTTCTTCTGTGCTTCAGGACATCTCCTCCCTGCCAGCTGTTCCAGTGCCTCTGCCAAGTTCCTGTGTATCATCTGCTGCCTGTTGATCCTGTGGTTCTGTGTTTCCCACACTCCTCCAGAGGTCTGCACCAGTCCTACACCCGCTTGGCACTTGTGCCCTCTGAACTCTGGAGTCTCTGTCTCCACTTCCAGGGGTTCTCGAGTCAGAGGCTTACGAGATGCCGCTCCCTGCATTCTGGGCTCCTTCACCAGGTACGTGACAGATAATTTTCATATGAATTTCTGTTCATCGGTTCCGATTTGCTGTGAAACATCGAGAAAAATCGGATTAACGTTAGTCAGATTTTCTTATAGTGTATACCCCACTTAACTGTGTGGGGGATGGGCTCAATGGGAAAACACAGAGGTCGCTGTTCCTGATCACTAGAAACAGCAGATCTCCATGTTGTCCCCTGTCAGAATGGGGATCTACCTTGTTTACATAGGCAGATTCTCATTCTGCCTCTCTGTATTGCGATCGCGGGTGGCCAGTGGACATCAAGTCCACCAGACCTGTGCGCGCACTGCCCCAGGGTGCAGCGGGCGGGCGCGCCACATACTATCTTGTGCACGGACTGACGTACAGGTACATCGGTTTGGTTAGCCAAGCAGCCTTGCCGCAGTATATCTGAGGAAGGCGGTCAGCAAGTGGTTAAGGGACACAGGTCCCTTTCCCCAGCGTTTGAGATCTACTCCTAATACTAGTTTTCTAAAAAACTGAAGAAGGATGGGAGTTAGCCATATTTTTACAACAAAAATAATGAATAAACCTAAAACAAGTGCATAAAACCAATATTGAATAGATTTTAAAAAAGTGTCTTGTGGTATCACACAAAGGACAAACTAAATAAAAAGGAAAAAGCCAGGTTGATCATCTAACACATATAAAAGAGAAATTTTATTTAAACAGATGATGCCAACTTCAATATAAAAGATGGTACTATATCAAGTGTTCAATGGTGTGAAGAAAATTAAAACATTTTTAGTAAACTAAAAAAAATGGGATTTTTATATACAGCTTACCTGTAAAATCCTTTTCTTGAGAGTACATCACGGGACACAGGAGCTTCATTACATAGTGGGTTATATAGGCACCTCTGGTGATTGGACACTGGTTGACCCCAATTAAGGAGAATTCCTCCCCTATATAACCCCTCCCATATGGGAGGCACCTCAGTTTTGTAGCAAAGCAATAAGAAACCACGTAAAACCCAAGAGGGGCGGGAGCCCTGTGTCCCGTGATGTACTCTCAAGAAAAGGATTTTACAGGTAAGCTGTATATAAAAATCCAATTTTCTTGATCATACATCACGGGACACAGGAGCTTCATTACATAGTGGGATGTCCCAAAGCAATGCTCAGATTGAGGGGAGCGAGACACAGATCATAATTATAGACCGCCAGGGACCGGAGGACCTAAACTGCAGCCTGCAGTACACTGTGCCCGAAGGCGATATCCTCTTGCCCTCTGACATCCACCTGATAGAATCTGGTGAATGTGTGGACTGATGACCAAGTGGCAACCTTACAGATCTGAGCCAGAGAGGCCTGGTGATGCACCGCCCAAGAAGCACTTACAGCCCTCGTTGAGTGCGCTTTCACTTGAAAAGGAGGAATCTTCCCCTTTACACTATAGGCCTGAGAAATAACCTGTCTAATTCACCTTGAGAGAGTGGATTTTGACGCCGCCTGGCCCTTCCTAGGGCCTTCTGGCAAAATAAACAAGCAATCAGTTCTCCTTATCTGAGCATTTGCTTGAAGATATATACTGATTGCTCTAACCACATCCAAAGTGTGCAAAGATTCTTCTTCTTGTGGACTGTGGGTCCAGAAAAAAGGATGGTACGATTACTTCTTGATTCAAATGGAATCCCGAAACCACCTTAGATAGAAAGGACCTGTTGGGACGCATGACCACCCGGTCCTTATGAATAATTAGATGCGGCTCCTTGCTGGAGAGAGCTGCTAGCTCTGATACTCTTCTAGCCGTGGATATGGCTACCAAGAAGACCAATTTTTTAGTCAGGAAAACGAATGAAGCCAGATGCAAAGGTTCAAATGGTTGCCCCTGCAAAGCCGAGAGAACCAAATTCAGATCCCATGGGCATACCGGAGATTTGACTGGCGGTCTTAACCGCATGGCCCCCTGGATGAAAGCCCGCACCAGGGAATGCGATGCAAGTGGCTTCTGAAAAAACACTGACAGGGCCGACATCTGCACCTTGATAGTGCTTATGGCCAAATTAATTTCTAGGCCTGACTGGAGAAAGGCCAAGATCCTGCTAATGACATACTCTCTAGGATGCCATTTCCTGAAGTAACACCAGGAAACATATGCCCTCCAGATTTTGTAATAAATACGCCTGGAGGCCGGCTTTCTGGCATTGACCAGAGTAGAAAGGACTGGCCCGAAAGGCCACGGTCTCTCAGAATGTGGGTCTCAGCAGCCAGACCATCAAATTCAGACTGTGTAAAGCAGGATGGTAAATTGGACCCTGTCAGAGCAGATCTGGCCGGAGAGGGAGGATCCATTGCCTGCTTACTGCCAACTTCATGATCTCTGCGTACCACGGTAGCCTCGGCCAAGCCGGGGCCACCAAAAGGACCGATTTTTTCTCCCTCTTGACTCTTCCCAGGAACCGCGACAGAAGCGGGCTCGGGGGGAAGGCATAGATCAGATTGTACTGATCCCAGGGAACTGTCAGAGCATCTGACCCCTGAGCAAGTGTATCTCTTGTCCTTGACACAAAATTGTCCAGTTTCCTGTTGAACCTGGATGCAAACAGATCTACGTCCGGAGTACCTGTTAGGGTCCAGGTGTGGAAGCCCGACTTGTAGGAGGAGACCTCTCTTACAACGCTGGTTCAGGAGCCGCTGGAATGGAGACAGCGGTCTCGAGAGCACAGTGGGTAGGAGTGCCTGCTGGATAGGACCGCTGGAGCTGATGGTAGAGCAGAGGATCCTCTGGAAAGGCTGAGCGACTGGAGGTTAGCTGGAAGGCTGAGAAATGTAGACAGTAGCTCAGGAGCCGATCACTGAACAGGCAGAAGGCTGGAGCAGAGTCCGACGGTCCGGGTCAAGGTAAGTAGGCAGGTGGCAACAGGAGGCAAGAAGTGTCGGTAAAACTGGCAGAGGTCGGCAACGGAATCGTAGGCAGGAGAGGTAGCGAGGTCAGGCAAGCCGGGTCGGGTTCGGAGAAGGCAGAGAAGTCAAACAGGCCGGGTCGGTAACGGTAGCAGGTAATCAGGTTCAGAATCAGGTATTCAGGCACTCAGGAGCTGAGACGAAACAGCGCCGCACCAGCGCGCTTGAGGAACCTTTAAACGTTCAGTGGCGGGAAGTAGCGCACGAACGCCACTCACGACCACGCGAACGAGCGCGCGCACGAACGGCACACACGACGATACATATTAGCGTGTAAACGAACGCGCACGCGAAGGCGTACGCGAACGCGCAGGGAGCACGCGTCGACGCCTGTGTGAACGCAGCTGTGCCTGTCTATTGCTGGTAAGTTCCTGACAGTACCCCACCTGTGACATATGTTCCGAAACACGTCGGGGTGCAGAGCTCATTCTCCTGGGCACAACTGCTAGCGGATCAGAAAATACGCCTGCCAATTTTCCACTCCTGGAATGAAGACTGCAGAAACACACGGAACATGCTTTTCTGCCCAGACAAGTATGCGATTCACCTCTTTTTGGGCCACCAGACTCCTGGTACCGCCCTGGTGATTGATATAAGCCACTGCTGTGGCATTGTCGGACTGAACCCGAACAGGGAGACCTCATAGTCTGTAAGACCACTTTATGAGAGCCATATAAACTGCCTGGATCTCCAAGACATTTATGGGCAATAGCCTCTTGATCGAAGACCATTTCCCCTGCGAGCACGTCTCCTCCAACACTGCTCCCCAGCCCGTCAGGCTGGCATCTGTCATGATAATCTTCCATGGAAGAGGAAGAAAAGTTTTGCCCTTCAGCAAATTCTTGGTTTGTAACCACCATACGAGACTCTTGCGTGTCCCTGGGGATAGACGCATAGGAAGATCCAAGGATTGGGGCTTCCTGTTCCAAGCCGCAAGGATGCATCTTTGCAGAGGCCTTGAGCGGAACTGGGCAAATGGGATGGCCTCGAAGGAGGCGACCATTTTCCCTAACAGTCTCATGCATAATCGAATGGGGGATGATCTCCTGCCCAGAATTAGGCGCACCAGATCCCCAATGGCCAAGGCCTTTGGCCTTGGAAGAAACACCTTGCCCTGAGAGGTGTCGATGACCATACCCAGGTATTCCAACCTGGTGGCAGGCTGTAGGGACAACTTTTTTAGGTTTAAAATCCAACCTAGGCGTTCCAGGTGTTCTAGCGTTCTGGTAATGCTGCGGTTCAGGAACGCTACTGTTTTCTCCATGAGAAGTAAATCGTCTAGATAAGCCATGACGGCTATACCTTGAGCTCTTAGGTTTGCCAAGAGAGGGTCCAGAATCTTTGTGAAGACTTGAGGGGCCATAGCAAGCCCGAACGGCAAGGCCACAAATTGAAAATGGCGCTGCTCTACCGCGAACCTTAGAAATTTTTGGTGTGCGGAAAAAATTGGCACATGAAGATATGCATCTTTGATATCTATTGATGCCATAAACTCTCCCCCTTGCAGGGAGGAGACTACAGTGCAGATTGACTGCATTCGGAAGGACCGGACGCGTAAAAATCGGTTCAGATCCTTCAGATCTAGGATAGGTCTGACACTTCAATTTGGCTTCAGAACGGTGAACAGATTTGAGTAAAATCCTGAAACCTGTTCTTTTGGGTCCACTTCTACTATCACCCCCTTGGATAGTAAGTGATCCAAGGCCAGAAATAGCGGTTTTTGCTTTACTGGATCCCTGGGGATCCTTGACCTTAGGAAACAAGAAGGTGGAATCTCCTGAAACTCTAGCCTGTAGCCCAGAGATACCGAAGAGATCACCCACTTGTCCCGGATCTCTTCTGGCCAGGCTCCTGCAAACTGCAGAAGCCTTCCCCCCACTCGGCCGAGCGGGGGCACCCCTTCACAAGGACGTTTTTGGGCTCAGCTTGGAAGGCTTTCGCCCCCAAGTCTTTTTCTGCCCCTCGGCTCTGCCCTGAGCCTTTCCTGTAGAGGAGGGCTGAGAAGGCTGTCGCCACTGCTTAGAGCTTGATGCTCCGGGAGAGAGAGCACGCCTAAATGAAGGACGCTTGCTCCTTTTGACTTGAAGGAGAGTAGGTTTACCTCCTGAGATCTTTTGGACGAATTTGTCTAATTCTTCTCCAAACAAACGTTCCCCTTTAAACGGGAACCCAATCAAATGCTTCTTGCATGACAGCTCAGCTGCCCAATTCTTTAGCCATAGGGCCCTTCGCATGTGTACCAACATGACAGACAAACGTGATGCTTGTTGGACAGAATCCAAAATCGCATCAATCATGAAACACAGAATATGAGGCAATTCTGCACAATTTTCTACTTCCTCACTGGGAAGGAGCCCAAGCATCTGCTTAACCTGTTCCTTGAGGAACTGACACAACCCCACGGCTGCGACTGTAGTTTGCACTACAGCGCTAGCCATGGAAAAGGAGGCTTTTAATAAGGGTTCCAGCTTTTTATCATTTGGATCTTTAAATACCTGCGCATTATCCAAGGGACAAGTCAGGTTTTTATTCACGCAAGAAACAGCCGCATCAACAGATGGGACCCCCCACTTCTTGGTGAAACTTTCCTCCAGAGGATAATGCATAAAAAACCTTTTAGGAGGAGCAAACAGTTTATCGGGATGTCCCCAATCCTCATACAACAATTCTTCCATTAAGGGATGAATTGGGAAGGAATAGGCAGTCTCTGGGGCTTTCCTGACTCCCAGGGAAGAAACAGAGGACGTAGCGACTTCAGCAGCAGGAATTCTGAATGTGGTACGCACCAATTCAGTATAATACTGCACCTGTTTTCTGAGTGCCTGGGAGGAGGGGACTCTCTCCTCTTTCTCTGATTCATCCGACTGCTCATGATCCCTGTCTCCTCATTTTCAGAAGAATCATCTGAGAGAGGAATTTCAGCAGAGGGAGGGGATCTACCCCTTTTCCTGTTATCTTTCAGGGAAGCAGAAATAAAATTAATTATTCTCCCTTCAAAACCCTCCAATGTAGCCCTAAGGGAGTCCTCAGTGACATAAACCGGGGCTGGGACATTAGGAGAGGCTGCAAAACCTGACAGGGGCACTGACTCGTCTTGAGAGGCTGGCTCCAGTCTTGCAGGGGGGGATGGTAACTTACAGGCACTTTTAGAACCCCTGGACCTAGGCGGTGATTTACCAGTGCCTTTGCTACCTCCCCTGAGACCCTCTTACGAGGAGACATAGTCCTAAGCTACAAAGAAGAGGTACTAGTGCAATCACTGTTGTGCTTAAAGTCTCACAATAAATATATATGCTTAAACTGCACAACCTGATGCTGAGTAGGTGTCTAAGGTTTGCCTGGATCCAATCCCCATGGATGCTTACTGCCCACAGCTCCTGTGTCTCCACTTACAGCCCCCTGACGCTCTGGGCTTTTTAAAACTGCCGCCTGGTGCCTGTGCAGTACAGCTCCATGCACACTGACGTGCACGGCTCACAACCACACACCCCCCTCCTCCATTAGGCCGGGGACGCGCCCGACACGCGTGCACGAGGACCGCGGGATCCAGGGGGGAAAGGAGAACTCCACCGGAGCTGCGTGGGACCCCCAGACTACGTGGGACCCCTGTGTTACCTTGTTGTGGCAGGGACTGCAGTGGAGGCGTGAGACAGCTGGAGAACCAGGCTTCACTGAGCGTGTGTACTGAAAGGCATGTAAGTATGCATCAGGCTGATCTTACTTCCTCTAGTGGTGGAAACCAGGTAAGACATACAACTACTCAAAATGAAGAAATCCATCATATAATTATATATATAGGATTAACTTCCCTTACCTGTCCTCGCCACAGGAATTGCTGAAACAGACAAAGTCCAGCCTTCACCCATCACGGCGGGCAGTGTTAGCCAACCTTCAGGTTTATCTGGAGGTCTTTCTTGGAAGAGCCTCCTACCTGGACCATGTAAAAGACTCTGCCAGAAACTTTTGTGTGCTCTATATAAAGAGTACACCAAGTCTGGTTTTCCCAGAGCCCAGTCTTCCAATAGGAGAGGACTTACAGGCCAAACCTTGTTTCTTCGGCTGACGAGGCCCGGGTAAGTATACCATCTTGGGAGTCAAATATCGGCCCGAGGTATGGATCCGGTTTGTTGTAGCCCTTAGGCCCCCGCAGGGACCTGCACAGAGCTAAAGTTTTACGTGACCAACCACCATAGACACTGGTGAAAAAACTGAGGTGCCTCCCATATGGGAGGGGTTATATAGGGGAGCAATTGTGTAATGAAGCTCCTGTGTCCCATGATGTATGATCAAGAATATATATATATATATGCATATATATATATATATATATATATATATATATATATATATATATATATATATATATATATATATATATATATACACAGTATATATGAATAGTGAACACAAATAATTCAATAAGTAATTAGGTAATAACAATAATAATGACAGTCTGTGACACAAGGCAAATCTGAAGGTATATACTTTTTCTGTATATTTGATGCTGTTTCTTTTTTATTTTTGTGATACATGTTTTTATATACATTTATGTACAATTGTATGCTTATAGTTCTATTTTTTTGTATTTTTTTGTATGTTGTGATATTTACCACCACCCCCTTTTATGGGTCATGTGATCCTTGGGGTTAAACATGTTATATAGTAGGTGAGGTTGAAAAAAGACACAAGTCCATCAAGTCCAACCTATAAATATATGATTATATATATATATATATATATATATATATATATATATATATATATATATATATATATATATATATATATATGTGTGTGTGTGATTTAGTCTACAAAATTTTAGCTGCCTTTTGTCACTTATTTATTAGCCATGATTTAGGCCTGGTGCCGAAACGCGTTGGCTTTTTTCACTGTTGTTACCCTGTATTAATAAAACAATATCTTAGCCAACTTCCATAGCACCAGCCTTTCTCCCTTTGAAGCAGGATGGGAGTGGGAGGGATTATACTTAGCTAGCCAGTGGCATTTTTGTTTGCCAGTGTCCAATTCCTCCAGTAGATAGTAGTATAATCAAACTATTTCTGATTTATTTCTGATCCTGTGTCCTGTAATGAACACCAAGGCGTATTTTTTTTTGTTTGTGTTTTTGTTTCATTTTAAAAAATGTTTTGCTGCTTGTCTGTTTAAAACTAAGCAAATGTACCAATACACACACACAGCCTTTGATTTATGGAACCCACTACAAATTAATTCCATGTAGACATTTAAAACATCATTTACTCTAATATAGATTCAGTAAAAAAAAAATCATTACATGCAGTAGAATTAGCATAAGTATGCAAATCTATCCTTGATGGACTTTGTGTCTTTTTTTGACCTCACCTACTATGTAATTATGTAACTATTTAAAAGAAATCCTAAAAAAGAAAACAAATGCAGCCATCACATCTTATGCCCCATACACACGGTCGGACATTCCAACCACAAAATCCGTCGGATTTTGGCCAAAACTTGTCGTGCATACACACGGTCGCACAAAGTTGCCGGAAAGTCCGATAGTTCGGAACGTGGTGACGTACAAAACGTATGACGGGACTACGTAGAGGCCAGTAGCCAATAGCTTTTGTCTCCACATTTTTTCTGAGCATGCGTGGCACTTTGTGCATCGGAATTCTCTACACACGATCGGAAAAAGTCAGATCAGATTTTGTTGTCGGAAAATTTTAGATCCAGCTCTCAAACTTTTTCCGTTGGAAATTCCGACAGAAAAGGTCCGATAGAGCCCACACACAATAAGATTTTCCAACAACATAATCCGATCTGACTTTTTCCGTCTGAATTTTCGACCGTGTGTACGGGACATAAGAATTGGTAAGCTGCAATAAGCTGCAATAAAATAAATGTTTTAATACCACTTTTAAGCATATGATCGGTACTTGATGTATAAAGTTACATATAGACGCCAGAATGTGTTTTTTTTTCCTACCCTGGCTGCTTTCAGCTAGTCTATAATTAATTAAAAAAAAGGGTAGTGATTACTGAATTGGTTTGAAAACTAAAATCTGCAATAATATTTCTCTACATGCAAATGTTTCCAGCCTGCAGAGGCTGAAATAATTCATTAATGAGGATTGCCTGGATTCCTAGATTGTGTGATTCTCTGCAGATCAGACAGATCTACATGGAAATATGCAAATCCAAAAGTGCTAAATCGGCGATTCTCCTGATTTGATCATCCCTGGTTTGGCATACTTAAATATGCACATGGTCCGCACGCTTACTTCAAGCAGCGCACTCTGTAAATGAAGGCTCTGCAAACAGAAAATCTTTATGAAAGAGATTTGCTGAGCTGTATTGAGCTGCACATTACTAATGAAACTCTTGTGAAATGAAATTAACTGTAATTTAATACAGCAATAACAATCTGACTCTAGCGGTTTCACTCCAGTCACTATTCATTTCAGATGGATTTCCTTTTTATCTTTGTCTCTGATTGCTATCTTCCATTTGATTGTTGTCTTCTTGTGGACCTGTTTTCTTTTTGTCACAGCAGCTCCCTTTTCCTGACAATGAGATGAGATCTCGAGAAAGATTTTCTGGAAATTCAGGTCGTCAAGTCAAGTCAAAAAAAAAAAAAAAAGGTATATTTTAAGAAATCACTAGTTTCTAACAAACAGGTAAAGTGGTAAATGAAACCATGAAAAATGTAATTCTACTAATCTAATATGGAGAGAAAATCCTTTTAGGGTCCTTTCACATCACATGTGCCGATCAATGCATGTCAGTCACAGGGCATAGACATTCTAAAAGCAAGAGATGTCAGTAGGAACAGTTCACGTCATCAAGGCCATCTTAAAAAGCACTTGTGGGTTTAACCAATCTTGTTTGTTGTACAATTCTCCTTTAAAGGGGCGTGGCAAGGGGTGTGTCCTATGCCTGCATACTTTTGCTGATAGGTGTCCCTCATTCTCATCTCAAAAAATTGGGAGGTATGCCTCTGGGCAAAGTAATGCACTGGGGCCTTTACAAGTCTGCCCCAATTTACATACACTATATCAGTGGCCATCAACCCTATCCTCGGGGCCCACTAACAGGTCAGGTTTTATGTATTACATTGGGGAGATGCAGACTAGAATACTGCAATCACTGAGAAGCAAATGATATCACCTGTGATGTATTTCAGTTATGTTGCAAACCTGGCCCGTTAGTGGGCCCTGAGGACAGAGTTGATGACCACTGCTCTATATTATGAAAAGTATTGGGACATCTGCCCTTACACGCATCCCAGTCTTAGTCAGTAGGGTTCAATATTGAGTTGGCCCACCTTTTGCAGCTATAACAGCTTCAACTCTTCTGGGAAGGCTGTCCACAAGGTTTAGGAGTATAACTATGGGAATGTTTGACCATTCTTTCAGAAGCACATTTGTGAGGTCAGCCACTGGTGTGGAGGAGAAGGCTTGTCTCGCAGTCTCCACTTTAATTCATCCCAAAGGTGTTCTGTTGGGTTGAGGTCAGGACTTTGTGCAAGCCAGTCAAGTTCCTCCACCCCAAACTTGAAGGAAGGAGCCATCCCCAAACTGTTCCTACAATGTTGGGAGCGTCAAATTGGCCAAAATGTCTTGGTATGCTGACGAGTTCCCTTCACTGGAACTGGAACTGAAAGGGGCCAAGCCCAACCCCTGAAAAACAACCCCACACCATGATCCCCCCTCCATCAAACGATTTGGACCAGTGTACAAAGCAAGGTCCATAAAGACATGGATGATCAAGTTTGGGGTGGAGGAACTTGACTGGCTTGCACCGAGTCCTGACCTCAACACGATAGAACACCTTTGGGGTGAATTAAAGCGGAGACTGCGAGCCAGGCCTTCTCGTTCAACATCAGCGCCTGACCTCACAAATGCGCTTCTGGAAAAATTGTCAAGCATTCCCATAGACACACTCCTAAACCTTGCGGACAGCTTTTCCAGATAAGTTGAGTCCAAAGGGTGGGCCAACTCAATATTGTACCCTATGGACTAAGACCAGGATGCCATTAAAGTTCATGTGCGTGTAAAGGCAGGTGTCCCAATACTTTTGTTAATACAGTGTACCTACTCTCAAGAAATAAAGTATATATAGTTGATAGATTTGAACATATATATTTCTTAGTACTTTCAGTTATAAAACATATCAAATTGAAAAAAACAAAAACAAATTTCTTCATAAATTAAAGTCAAAATGTATTCTGCTACATGTTTTTGGGAAAAAAAATTCCAATAAGCGTTGATTGGCTTGTATGACAGCTATGATGCTATACTGGTAATGTCGGTGATCAACGACTTCTAGTGGGACTGTGATAGTGTGGCAGACAATCTGGCGCTAACAGACCTTCACAGGAAGGTACACTAACCAGCTGACACTAACATTACTAGTGACACTAATACAGTGATCAGATATAATACTGTACACTGTTACTGTACTAATGACACTGGCTGGAAAGGGGTTAACATTAAGTGGTTAACTGTAATGTTTGCTGCTTTTACATACAGATCTGGCTGTTTTTCCCCCCTGCTTTGCAGGGAGTAGAAACAGTCAAATCGCTTTTCTGTACACACAGAACTCTGTGCTGTGGACACAGCTCACCAGCAGCTTTCAGTCATTAGCTGAAACCTGTTGACTAATTTGTGCTGTGTCACAGCACAGGTTGGCAGGGGGCATGCGTGCGTGGAAGACTGGTGGCGACGTATAGGTAGGTTGTCTGGCTTATCTATGCTGCACACCCTCAATAAAACTACTGCGGGTGGGTGGCAATTGGTTAGGGTTTATTTGATAAAAAAATGGGGGCTTGTAATTGCGCAAGTGAAAGTGATAATAAATGATCAAAAAAGCAGCTGGTGATCACACAAACAAACAAATTGGATAAGATACATATAAAACAACAATTGCCATGCTATGTAAGTAGTGAATGAATGCATACAAAATATAAGTGACAGTGATAAGTCCATAAAGGTATCCATATAGACATAAATTTGATGAAATCGTTGCAAACATGTCCAAAGATGGTGGACGACCATACACGAAGTGCACCTTCCACCGTGTTAGTACAAGATGTGCCCTTACTGGATATCCATGTTAAAGGAGCCTAGTCTGACATGGATTCACACATTATGAAGGATCCATCCACTGGGAATGAAGGAAGATAACGTCACGGCTGGCAGTGCTGGTTTTTCACTCTCTCTCATTAAGTTATCTAAAAAAAAAGGAGAAAGTCGCCCCATAGTGTAAAACTATTATGGTTTTATTGAAAAAATGCTATTAAAAGTTTCCACAGGGGGCTAAGGAATGGCCGAGTGAGGCAGCTTTTTCTTGGAGCTCCCGGTCCAAGGCCTCATGCCCCGGCACTGATAGTCTTTTCTACCAGCATGAGCTCATCCAGGAAGCACCGGACACGGGGAGCAACGCGAGGGACCCCTCACAGTAAATCCGCCGGTTCGTTCCGCCGCTACTTCGGGCGCGGTGGGGGCTCTCCACCGGGAGCGGCCGTCGCAACTCCACGAGAGGCCTTGCAGGCTTCACCGCAGCATCCACGACCGGAACCCTCGGGCTCGCTCCGGCCCGGCGAGGAGACACCTCCGGAGTACTATATGGCGGAGACGGAACAGGAAGCAGGGGTGATGCCTGTCCCGGCGGCTCCTGCGCCCTCCATGCTAGACCAGGACATTAGAGACATGCTCCAGGCCCTCCCAACACAGTCTGCCGTGGAGGCGCTGATTCTGCGGCTGGAGGAAACGCACAGGCGAGACATCCAGGAGGTCCGCGGAGAGGTCTCCGGTATTGCGGAACGAGTGACAGCGGGTGAGTCATCTCTGACGTCCTTGGAGGCCAGGGTTACCGCGCTGGAACAATCGAGGGACCAACACAGAGATGCCGCCGTCTCCCTCCAACTACACGTGGAGGACCTGGAAGACCGGAGCCGCCGCAACTACCTGCGGCTCCGGGGGGTCCCGGAGACAGCAGGCCCGGAGGACGTGAGTGCGGTAGTTGGCAATATTTTCCGCGCGGTGCTCGGAGATCCGGATGTGGTGGTGCCCCTGGACAGAGCGCATAGAGCTCTCGGCCCGAGACCGACAGACCCGGACAGACCGCGGGACATTGTGTGCAGACTGCACCGTTACACGCAGAAGGAATCCATCTTGAGACGTGCCTGGGAGCTCGGGGATGTGGAGGTGAATGGTGCGACCATCCGTGTTCTGCAGGACCTGTCCCGCTCTACGCTGCGACGGAGGGCCCTTCTTCGACCACTCCTTGACCTGGCCAAACGGCTTGGTTGCACATATCGCTGGGGGTACCCCCTGTCCGTCATGTTCCGCAAAGACGTTGGAAGCTTCACCCTACAGACGGCCGCCGACCTGCCGGCTCTTTTTCGGTTTCTGGGGACAGAGCCCATCCCGATCCCGGACTGGCTGCAGCTACTCCCGCGGCAAGTGGGCAGATCGGGTGCATCGGTTAACCGGGGCCCCCAGCCCCCCGCCAGCAACGAGGGCGTCGGAGACACCGATCGGCTTCGGGAGGCGCCCCACGTGAGTAGGCCCTGGGCCACCCACTCCAGCTACTCGCCCCACTTCTAAACGGCAGAAGCAACGCTGACATAGGTGATGTGAACACTTTGTTGTGGATATACGTACCCCCTTGTCCTCTTTGCCACCTTGTTTTTTCATGGGCACCCCCCACCCCCCCCCCCTTGCCAGTCAGGCCCCCCGTTGGTCCCGTGGGATTCCTCCCCCCGGAGGCCCTTGGTGGCCATTCTGGCGTGGGCGGCTGTCGCGGACTTTTGGGCCACTTCCCGGACAGGTCTTTTCTGTTTTTTTTTATTTTTTTTATTTATTTTTTGATGATGCCCTCCGCTCCCTACAACCCGGCACCCCGGCCAGTGCAATCCGCCCCGTGCTATCTGCAGTGGACTATTCCCGGATGCCACCACTGTCACACATTTTGTACTGAACTGCGCTGGGCAACGCTTCGCTGCTGAGTGGCCCTTTACCCTTTTTTGAGCTGCAGTCTGGAGGAACAAATTGTCAGCTCTGACCTATGTTTTGCTGGTGCAGGAGACCGGACTGAAACCCACCGTCACGGACCGACCATTTTCTAGGTTTGTCAGCTGGTCCACCATCTGCAGGAACTTTTTGCACGCCAGTTCAGGTGAAGCAGCCGGGACTTCTGTTATAGGGGACTTGCGGCCTGTATATGCTGCACTGGTTGTTTGTGGGGGGGAGCACCGGGCTGTGTATTGACCTGTTTTATCTTATACGTGGGGTGGGGGGGGGGGACCCGCGGGTATACCGTGGGGCCTGTGGGAGCCTTTTCCGCCTGATAGGGCACATTGCCGAGAGGTATTGGGGAGAGGGGGTCTCCTTTTATATTGACCTATGCCTCGGCACTGGAACATACACCCGGGGGGGTAGGGGGTCGTTTTGGGGGGGTGGGAGGCCGAGGTGGAGAAGCACGCCCTGCTGGACTTAGTGTTCGGTGATGGGTGCTGGTGACCCTCCGCGGCCTCCGCTCCCACATGGCGGACTCTTTTGGTCTATATGGCCCCCTGCCTTGGTGGTTTCCCTCCCCCCTGGCTGTACTTACTGCCGCGTGGGCCGCTCTATGCCATTGCTAACCTAATGTCTTTGCTTTTAGTTTTTTACTGTTATGCCGGTTTTCTATTATTACATCTGTCTTTAGCTATTTTCACATGTGATTGTTGGTTGCCGGGGGTGAGATGCTATACAGGACCGGGAGTTCACCCTTACAACTCGGTTCACTCCAGCTCCCACTTAGGTTTTCGCTCAGTTACCAGAGGTAGCTCTGGTGAGCGTCATGGCCGACTAGGCTACTTTAGTTTTGCTTACTTGGCCGCTCAGGATTGTGACGGCCCCATTCCCCTTATTTAGTTTAATTACACCCCACCTTCTTTCCTGATACTCCCCAATTCTTATAACCCACTTCCATTCCCTTTCCCTTCCCCTGTTTTGTTTTTATTTTCCCTTCCCCTCATCCCCTCCCCCATCCCTACCCTCTGACTTGATACTTTTTTTCGCCTATAGCGATGGATACTATTCACATCCTCTCAGTTAACGCGAAGGGCCTCAATATACCTGAAAAGCGTAGGATTCTCATACATGACATGCGACGGGCCAAAGCAGACGTGGTTTTTATCCAGGAAACTCATTTTAGGGACGGTAGTCTACCATTCCTTAAAAGTCGACATTATCCTTTCGCATACCACTCCAACTATGCGGTAGCCAAATCTAGAGGGGGTGACGATCTTAATCTCGGCGAGGGTACCGTGGACGCTGATCGGCTCCCGAACGGATGAGGAGGGCCGCTTCCTGTATTTAAAGGGACTGATTGGGGGTAGGAAGGTCACACTGGCAAATCTTTATGCCCCAAACGACCGTCAGGATGTATTCCTTCGCAAACGTCTGGATCACCTTCAGCCTTATGCGGAAGGCCAGTTGATAGTTGGGGGCGACTTGAACATCCCCCTCAACCCTCTGGAAGACACCTCGTCCGGTACATCTACTACCTCGAGAGACATGCGCAAACGTATAGGCTTATCTCTACATTCGGCACAACTTATCGACGTCTGGCGACTTCTCCATCCGGGGGAACGTGACTTCACATTCTTTTCAAGACCGCACCAGACTTATTCACGTCTGGACTATTTTCTAATACCACACGGGCAGTTACATGCAGTGACACACACTTCCATCGGGTCGATTACGTGGTCCGATCACGCCCCGATCAGCATGCAATATACCTTGTCAGACAATCTTACGCACCCTCAAGCGCAGTGGCGCCTTAACGAGAGTTTGCTACAGGACCCTGTAGTTCTGGCAGACGTGACCAAGGAAATAGGTCACTATTTTGCCACAAACAGCACCCCAGGCAGTGACATGGGCGTAGTGTGGGAAGCCCATAAGGCGGTAATCAGGGGGGTCCTTATAAAACACGGGGCCAGACTGAAGAGACAGAGGACTGAAAGATTGGACTCCTTACTAGCGAAGCTCCATACCACGGAACAGACGCATAAAACATCTCCGTCGCCGGCCCTCAGCGTGGAATTGGACGTTCTCCGCTCACAAATCAACGACCTACTTCAATATAGAGCTAGGGCTGCGCTGCAGAGATGTAGACGGACGGTATACGAGTCGGGTAATAAATGCGGACGACACCTCGCTCAGACCTTGAAAGCGCAGCGTTTGGCCTTCTACGTTTCAGAGGTCGTGACCCCGTCGGGACAAAAACGGTCGCTACCCCTGCAGATCTCACAGGAGTTCAGGAACTATTACAGCTCTCTGTACAACCTGTCCGGTTTGCCGCCGTCGCCCTCCGTTGTCTCGCAGTATCTTACCGATTCCAAAATGCCATCCCTGTCTCCGGAGGCGCGTGCCACTCTGGAGGGGCCCATTACGTTAACGGAAGTCCAAGCGGCCTTGAAGAGTACGAAACCAGGTAAAGCGCCAGGCCCTGACGGGTTGACTCTCGCCTACTATAAAATCCTGCTACCGACCCTGGGGGGCCCTCTGGTAGACCTCTTTAATGGGCTGGGGACGGGGACCAGACTTCACGACACCACTCTGCGGGCGCATATCTCGGTTATCCCCAAGGAAGGCAAGGATTTGTCTCAATGCGGGAGCTACCGCCCGATCTCCCTCCTGAACTCGGACCTGAAGCTTTTTACTAAGGTTCTGGGCACGAGGCTGCAACAATACCTTCCTCAGTTGATCCATCTGGATCAGGTGGGTTTTGTTCCGTCTAGAGAGGCAAGGGACAACACTACAAAGGTCCTTAACCTGCTCCACATAGCTTCCAAGATCCGGACCCCGAGTGTGTTCCTTGGCACAGACGCCGAGAAGGCATTCGATCGGGTTGAGTGGTCATTTATGTTTGCCACCCTTGAACATGTTGGCCTCGGAGACAAAATGCTACGCTGGATTTCAGGGCAGTATCTGACCATTTCAGCGCAAAAGAGGTCTTTACCTTTGCCTGTGGCCAATTATAGCTCAGGGGGTTTAGTACACGCCCCACACTATATAAGGCCGCCAGCGCGGCGGCCTTATGTAGTATGTTACGGTGTTCAGGGAGAGAGCAGGAGAGGCAGGGACAGTGTGTTCTTTTCTTGTGAACCTAGCGCTGTTAAAGTGGGTGTTGCGTGCCTCCAGCACAATATACACCTGAAGCTACCCTTTATTACTGGTGTTCTGTAATATAGGCATCTGCAGCAGTTAAATTGGGTGTTGTGTGCCTCCAGCACAATATACACCTGAAGCTACCCTTTATTACTGGTGTTCTATAATACAGGCATCTGCAGCAGTTAAAGAGGTGTGGTAGCACGCAGGTAAAGTCACCTGGTTGTATCCAGGATGGGAAATATGTGTGCCCTAGATTCAGGCTTTATGCAGACCTTTACAATTAGAGGGGAAGAGTTAATGAGCCCAGCTGAAGTAAGTGGGCTCATTAAGACCTCTACAAAAAACCCCAGCATGCATAGGGAGATGCTCCATCCTGGAACCAGTTTTGTGTTGTATAGACTGGGGAGTGTGACACTTGTTCTGTGCGGTGAGTTAACGCCTGTGTGGCAAACCTCTACAACAGAGACAGGGACTGGTGCTGCACAAGGCTGCACTCAGTTGTTAGATAGGGAATCTAAGTGTGTAATTAGAGGTCAAGCTGACCAGGATTTATTTTCATGTTTTATTTTTGTTTGGCTGTTATATGTTTCACTACATGTAGCATAAATAAACCGCATCTTTTGTTTTTTTGCACCTACAACGCTGTCTGCTGTGCCTGAGTTTGTGTTGTGAACCCATCCAGGGGGTCACACACACCCGCTGCCGAGCTAACCCCTCACAGTTGGTGGAGAATTTTGGCAGTTTTTTTTCAATTTTTTTAAAGGCCAGCATGGAGGAGATACTGAGACAGCTGGCTCTAGCAAATGCAAATCAGCAGCAAACAAATGCGGCTTTACAAAAGAGCCTTGCAGCTCAGCAGAAAGCTCACCTGCAGAGTCTGGAAGCTCAGCAACAAGCCCAGCAGCAATCTGAAGCCCGCTTTATAGACCTGTTGCAGAAGCAGGAGCAGAGTTTTCAACAGAAAATAGAGACATTAATACAGCAACGTCCGCAGACCAATGAAGCAAGTGGTTACAATAATACTGCATCCTTTGGTGTGAGCCATTTATTGACAAAAATGACTGGAGAGGATGATCCGGAGGTGTTTTTGACCACATTTGAAAGGACTGCTGAAAGGGAAAAGTGGCCTAAGGAGCAATGGGCTGGACTGGTGGCCCCTCTGTTAACTGGGGAATCGCAGAAAGCTTATTATGACCTAGAGCCTGACCAAGCAAAAGACTATGTGGTGCTAAAAACAGAAATATTGGCACGGCTGGGTGTCACCCTGGCCGTCCGGGCTCAGCGTGTGCATAATTGGACTTTTCAGGTTGGAAAACCCCCCAGGTCTCAAATGTATGATCTCATTCACCTGAGCAGGAAGTGGCTGCAGCCAGAGACTTTGACCGCACCAAACATTGTGGAACGTGTTGTTATGGATCGTTTCCTGAGAGCTCTTCCTACTGCCATCCAAAAATGGGTAAGCCATGGAGACCCAGAAAATGCAGATAAACTTGTGGATCTGGTTGAGAGGTACTTGGCTACAGAGAACCTGACCACCTCTTCCAGGGACTCACGGACTTTCCACCCTAAGACCAGATCATTCCCAGTGGCGGGTAAGATGACTCCAAGGGGTGAGGGTGGAGAGAGTGAGAGGGTGGGAGTTCTACCTAAGGTCTGGCGGGAGCAGCCCAGGAAGCCCATGCTGCAAGAGACAGCGAAAAAGATTATTTGCTACCGCTGCCGGCAAGAGGGACATATTGCAGCCAATTGCCCCGTTGTGGATGAGCCTATGCAATGTGACTTTATAAGGGAGAGACGTCAGTCGCTGTTTGCGACAGTTGCATGCACTGCCATTCGGGGACCTGAGAAACATTTATGTAAAATGTGTATTAATGGTAGAAATGTTGATGTGTTGCTGGATTCAGGTAGCCTGGTAACATTGATAAAAGCTGAATTAGTTACTACAGAGGTCTCTGGGAAGAACAGGGTGGCTGTTATTTGTGTGCATGGGGACACCCGAGAGTATCCTGTAACTTCAGTGTTTTTTGAGACCCCCAAAGGTAACCTCTCTCATCAGGTGGGGTTAGTGTCTCACTTACCACATGATGCTATTGTGGGAAGGGATTTTCCAAAATTCTGGGAACTCTGGGATTGTCCTGAGCCCCCCACTGGTGCCCCTATAAACCAGGAAGATGACCAGAATTCCTCTGGGAGTGGTGAGGACTCTCCTGAATTTCCCTTGTCGGTATTGGCGGGGGAAACTCGAGAAACTGGGGAGGAGCCAACATCCTCAGATGAAAACATGCCGTCTGTGGAGTTTTTGGATCTTGAGGTTCACAGGGAAAATTTTGCCACAGAACAGTTAAAAGACCCCACCCTAATAAAGGCACGGGAAAATGTGGTGAAAATAGATGGCGAGTTAGTGAACCCAGATAAGACTTGCACTTATCCTTACTTCACTATGGAAAGGGACCTGCTGTATCGAGTGGCTCAAAGGGCAGAAGAAACCATTGAGCAACTTGTAGTGCCCAAACCTTACAGGAAGTTGGTGTTAGAATTGGCTCATGGGCACATTCTGGGAGGTCATCTGGGGACAGAGAAAACCAGAGAGAGGGTATTGCAGAGATTCTATTGGCCTGGGGTCATGAAGGAAATAGAAAAGTATTGTTCCTCCTGCCCTGTGTGTCAGAAGTCGGCACCTATGCCACATTTCCGTAACCCGCTGGTACCTCTTCCTATCATTGAGGTCCCCTTTGAGAGGATCGCAATGGATTTGGTAGGTCCGATATTGAAGTCCGCCAGGGGGCATCAGTGCATTTTGGTTATATTGGACTATGCCACCCGTTATCCGGAAGCAATTCCTCTCCGAAATACCTCGGCCAAAACCATAGCCAAAGAGCTATCTCTTGTTTTTAGCCGTGTGGGTATTTGTAAGGAACTGCTTACGGACCAAGGTACACCCTTTATGTCCCGGGTTATGAAAGAACTATGCAAGTTGTACAAAGTGACGCAATTGCGTACATCTGTGTATCACCCTCAAACAGATGGGTTGGTTGAAAGATTCAAAAAAACCTTAAACAAATGTTAAAGAAGGTGGTGGATAGAGATGGAAAGAATTGGGACTGTCTAATACCCTATCTAATGTTTGCCATTAGGGAGGTACCCCAATCCTCTACGGGTTTCTCACCCTTCGAGTTGCTCTATGGGAGACACCCAAGAGGGCTGCTGGATATCGCCAAGGAAACTTGGGAAAATGAGAGGTCTCCTCACAGGAGCGTGATTGAGCATGTCGCCCTGATGCAAGATAGAATTGCACAGGTAATGCCAATCGTAAAGGAACATTTGACCCAAGCGCAGCTAGCACAGCAGAGAGTGTACAACCGTGGGGCCAAGACCCGTACTTTTTCCCCGGGGGATAGGGTCTTGGTGCTAGTCCCTACGGTTGAAAGCAAATTTCTGGCCAAGTGGCAAGGTTCATATGAAGTAATTGAAAAAATTAGTGAGGTGAACTACAGGGTTAGACAGCCAGGAAGGCAAAAGCCGGAGCAGATCTATCACATCAATCTGCTGAAAGCCTGGAGGGATAGGGAATCCCTAGTCGCAGAGACTTTGTCACAAGCACAGCCTGATTGCTTAGTTCCTGAGGTTGGAATAGCAGACACCTTATCGAAACCCCAACAACAGGAGGTTAAAGAGTTTGTACTTCGTAACAAAGAGATTTTCTCTGAGCTTCCGGGACAAACATCTGGCGTAGAGCATGACATTATCACCCCGCCAGGAGAAAGGGTAAAACTAAAACCTTATAGAATACCAGAGGCCCGACGGGAGGCAATACGTGGGGAGGTTCAAAGGATGTTGGAATTGGGTGTGATAGAGGAGTCCCAGAGTGACTGGTCCAGTCCTATCGTACTAGTGCCCAAACCTGATGGGAGCTGGCGGTTTTGTAACGATTTTCGACAATTAAATAAAGTTACAAAATTTGACACCTACCCCATGCCGTGTATAGATGAGGTGATTGACCGGCTGGGAACAGCCCGATATATGACAACTCTTGATCTCACCAAAGGCTATTGGCAAATTCCCCTGGCCGAGTCGGCCAAGGAGAAAACTGCGTTTGTAACCCCAGATGGGGCATTCCAATATAAGAGAATGCCGTTTGGGTTACAGAATGCACCGGCAACATTCCAGCGGAAAATGGATACGATTCTGAGGCCCCATCATAAATGTGCTGCAGCTTACCTGGATGATGTGATTATCCATAGCACAGACTGGGTCTCACATTTGCCGAAAGTACAAGCAGTCCTAGACTCTATCCGGGAAGCTGGGTTTACGACCAATCCAAAGAAGTGTACCATTGGACAGGAGGAGGCCAAATATCTTGGGAGGGGGGTGATAAAACCCCAAGTCAATAAAGTCGAGGCCATACAGAGTTGGCCACGTCCCAACAGCAAGAAACAGGTACGAGCCTTTCTGGGAATCGCTGGCTATTATCGACGATTCATTCCCCATTTTGCTTCTCAGGCTGTGCCCCTCACCAACCTGACAAAAGGGAAAGAGTCTGTTATGGTTAAATGGTCCCCAGAGGCTGAAGAAGCATTTCAGTCCTTAAAAACAGCCTTATGTAGCCAGCCAGTGTTGTACTCACCAGACTTCTCTAAGGACTTTGTTGTACACACTGATGCATCAGACGTTGGGTTAGGAGCAGTGTTATCCCAGGTCTGGAACGGGGAAGAGCACCCAGTCATTTACCTCAGCAGGAAGTTGAAGTCCTATGAGGTAAATTACGCCACGATTGAGAAGGAATGTTTAGCAGTGAAGTGGGCTCTAGATTCCCTTCGGTACTATCTGCTAGGTAGGCACTTTGACCTGGTGACTGATCACGCTCCTTTAAAGTGGATGGCTCAGAACAAGGAGACCAATAGAAGGGTAAATAGGTGGTTCCTGGCCCTACAAGAATTTAACTTTACAGTTAAGCATCGCCCTGGTGTTAAAATGGGGAATGTGGATGCTTTGTCTCGGATACATGCGTGTCTGACTGCTTGTGTTACAACCCCAAGGTTGAAACAAGAGGGGGGGGTATGTGGCAGCACGCAGGTAAAGTCACCTGGTTGTATCCAGAATGGGAAATATGTGTGCCCTAGATTCAGGCTTTATGCAGACCTTTACAATTAGAGGGGAAGAGTTAATGAGCCCAGCTGAAGTAAGTGGGCTCATTAAGACCTCTACAAAAAACCCCAGCATGCATAGGGAGATGCTCCATCCTGGAACCAGTTTTGTGTTGTATAGACTGGGGAGTGTGACACTTGTTCTGTGCGGTGAGTTAACGCCTGTGTGACAAACCTCTACAACAGAGACAGGGACTGGTGCTGCACAAGGCTGCACTCAGTTGTTAGATAGGGAATCTAAGTGTGTAATTAGAGGTCAAGCTGACCAGGATTTATTTTCATGTTTTATTTTTGTTTGGCTGTTATATGTTTCACTGCATGTAGCATAAATAAACCGCATCTTTTGTTTTTTTGCACCTACAACGCTGTCTGCTGTGCCTGAGTTTGTGTTGTGAACCCATCCAGGGGGTCACACACACCCGCTACCGAGCTAACCCCTCACAGAGGAAGTAAACCCTAATGAGTTTACTTCCTCTTTCATTCCCTGCAAAGGTAAAGCATAATGGACTACTATGCATCGCATAGTAGTCCATTATGTGTCACTTACCTGACACAGGAGCCAGCGATGTCACCGCTATCCCCTGTAGTCCGGCGCATCCATCTTCTCGGTGGGTCTCGCTGCTTCGCCGCTGTCATTCGGCGAAGCCTCGATGACGTCACTCCCGCGCATGCGCACGGGAGCCGCCACGTGTGGCATATCGCCGTTGACGGGTGCCGCGCTCAGTGCGCCTGCACGCCCCTGCCTACGGCGCATGCGCAGTAGACAGTGGTGCCTGTCTTTCGGAAAATATCTCCTAAACCGTGTAGGTTTAGGAGATATTTCTTGGAACTACAGGTAAGCCTTAATCTAGGCTTACCTGTAGGTCAAAGTGTGTTGTAAGGGTTTACAACCACTTTAAATTAGGTGTTGTGTGCCTCCAGCACAATATACACCTGAAGCTACCCTTTATTACTGGTGTTCTGTAATACAGGCATCTGCAGCAGTTAAAGTGGGTGTTGTGTGCCTCCAGCAAAGTATACACTGGAAGATAACGCTTATTGCTGGTGTTCTGTAATACAGGAATCTGCAGCATTTACAGTGGGTGTTGTGTGCTTCCTGCACAGTATACACCTGAAGCTACCCATTATTGCTGGTGTTGTTCTGTTTCTGTAATACAGACAGGCAGCTGCAGTAATTACAGTCAGTGTACTGTGTCATCTGCTCAGTGTGCACCTAACGCAACCCAACAGTGCTGGTCGTGGATGCGGTGCATTGTCATCAGTACGTGGCCATGGGTCACGCTTGTCCTTATTTTCGGCAACTGGACGTGTTGAGTAGCATTATGCCGAAGACTTGGTAGAGTGGATGACCAAACCCTCCTCACCCTCCTCATCCTCTCTCACCCAGGCTCAGGGTAATAGCAAAGCAGCTGCCAACATGCCCTCTTCCCTCGTCTCAATGTCATCAGTCACTTCTTCCCTAGACCCACCATGTCCCCCTGAGGAGTCCCCCGAACTGTTTGAGCACAGTGATGGGTACATGCTCCAGGAGGATACCCAGCATTTTGAAGGCTCTGATGATGATACCCAGCTAGAGGAAGGCAGTAGCGTGAGCGCAGAGAGAGGGGATGCTCAAGAAGGACAGCAATCTGGCAGTCATGTTCCACCAGCTGCAGCATACTGCCAGGTTTTCTCCAGTGATGAAGAGGGAGGGGATGATGAGGTCACTGACTCCACATGGGTGCCTGATAGGAGAGAGGAGGAGGAGGAGGCACATCTCCAGTGAGGCAGGATGCCCTCCAGGGGCCAGCTTAGGGGCAGCACGCAGACTGAATTACACCACAGAGCTCCGCCTGTGCAGGGCGTTGCCTCTGCGCGTTATTCCAAAAGTTCTTTGGCGTGGGCCTTTTTTGAGACGAGTGCATCAGATCACACCACTGCGATCTGCAACATATGTCTCAAGCGTATCTCGCATGGCCAAAACATCAGCCGCTTGGGCACCACATGCTTGACAAGACATATGTTGACCTGCCATGCAGCTCGTTGGCAAGCCTACCTCAAAGACCCACACCAAAGAACAAAGCAGACCTCTCCTTGCTCCTCATCAGCTGGGATCTCCAACCCAACTAGACCTTCAGTCCTCTATGAAACCTACACTGAGATGAATGAAGGTGTAGAATTAGGTGTGTCACAGCAAAGTACTTGCGGGCACTGTGCTAGCAGTACACTGATGTCCGATTGTAGCAGGCAAATTTTCCTGCCCCATCTGCTGGACCGTCGAATGAAGTTCACTCCCAGCCATCCACATGCCCAGCGGTTGAATGCTAGCTTGGCTAAATTGCTAGCACTTCAGCTGCCGCCTTTTCAGTTGGTAGACTCGCCCCCCTTCCGTGAGTTTGTGCAATGTGCGGTTCCTTAGTGGCAGTTCCCCAAACGCCATTTTTTCTCACGGAAGTCGATTTTGGCTCTCTACCGGCATGTGGAAGGCAATGTCCTTGCCTCGCTGGACAGGGCGGTCAGCTGTAAGGTGCATATTACCACTGACTTATGGTCCAGCAGGCATGGACAGGGACATTACATATCTTTCACGGCCCATTGGGTCACTCTTCTGGCAGCTAGGAAGGATGCAGGACAAGGTGCAGTAGTGTTGGAGGCTGTTCCGCCACCACGCCTCCAAAATGCTACCACTGGTTGTGACATGCCTCTCTCCTCCACCCCCTCCTCTTCTTCTTCCTCCGTGGCCTCTACCAGTGCTTTGTCCTCGGAACCAGCGGTGCTGCGTAGGCGTTAAAGGGGCTACACAAGTACGCAGGCAAAACGATGCTATGCCGTGCTTGCGCTGGTTTGTTTGGGGGACAGGAGCCACACTGGGGCAGATATTTTGTCAGCTCTGCAGGGGCAGGCCGAGAGGTGGTTGACGCCATGCCAGCTTAAGCCAGGAATGGTGGTTTGCGACAATGTCACCAACATCCTCTCCGCCATCCGACAGGGACAACTGACCCATGTGCCCTGTCTAGCTTACATCCTTAACCTGGTGGTGCAGCGGTTCTTGAGCAGGTATCCGGGCTTACAGGATTTCCTGAGACAGGCCAGGAAAGTCTGTGTGCATTTCCGCCGATCATTTAATGCCAGTGCTCAGCTGGCTGAGCTCCAGAAGGAGTTGAACCTGCCCAAGTACGGCCTTATATGTGACATGCCCACCAGGTGGAACTCAACGTTGGCCATGCTGCAGTGGCTGCACATGCAGCAGAGGGCCATCAATGAGTACCTGTGTGACTACGGCACCAGGACAGGGTCAGGGGAGCTTTTTTTTTTTCACCACGCCAGTGGGGCATGATCAGGGATGCATGCACTGTCCTGTCACCATTTGAGGAGGCCACAAGGATCGTGAGCAGTGACGGTGCATGCATCAGTGACACTGTACCACTTCTCCACCTGTTGGAGCATATACGCTGAGTGGAATAATGGACAGGGCACTTGAGGAAGAACAGAGGCAGGAAGAGGAGGACTTCCTTGCCTCTCAAGGCCCCCTTTATCCAGACAGTGTTCCTGCTGTCCCACCCATCACACAGGAAGAGGACGAGAAGGAGGCTTGCATTAGCATGGAGGTGGAGCCTGGCATTCAGCATCAGCAGCAGCAGTCTTTTAGGGATGATTTACAGTCCCAAGAAACCCATGGCTGGGAGGAGGTGGCTGCAGATCATGTTGTCCTTAGTGACCCAGAGGACTCCAGACCGAATGCCTCAGCTAACCTATGCTGCATGGCCTCCCTGATCCTGCAAAGCCTGCGGAAGGATCCTCATATTCTTCGGATCAAGGAGAGGACCATTACTGTCTGGCCACTCTCCTTGATCCACAGTACAAGGGAAAGGTTGCGGACCTTATCTTGCCATTGCAGAGGGAGCAGAGGATGAGACATCTCTGGGAGGCCTTTCAGAAAGATCTGTGCAACGCGTTCCCAGAGACTGGGAGGTTACAAACTCCTGGTCCTGGACAACGTGTTGCTGAGGCTTCGGTCAGTCACAGAAGGAGCGGTGGAGAAGGTGGCCGTCTAACCGATGCATTCAGACAATTTTTTAGTCCGCAACCCCAAGGTATGAACGGTTCCAGCAACCATCGCCAGCGTCTGATTTACCGGCATACCTAGGGGCAAGGTCAGACTTGGACTCCTTTCCCACCGAAAATCCTCTGTCTTACTGGGTCTTGAGGATGGATCATTGGCCAGAGCTTGCACAGTATGCAATTTAGCTACTGGCCTGTCCTGCATCCAGCGTTCTTTCGGAATGCACCTTCAGTGCTGCTGGAGGCTTTGTAACCGATCACAGGGTGCGCCTGTCCACCGACTCGGTTGATCGACTGACATTCATCAAGATGAATCAGTTTTGGATCACCACCAGCTACCAAGCACCTAAAGCTGATGTAACCGAATAATTTTTTTTTAAATGTCACATCCCTTCAAGACTGCCTATGCTGATGCTTAGTGACTGTCCTGTTATGTTGACTGACCATCCTCTTCCTCCTCAATGATCCTGCTGATAGCTTGGAAAAACATTTTTAGTTCTGGGTGACGCCACCAGTGGCTAAGGCCCAATTTTTCAGCCCCTGTTTAACAGGGGCATTTAATTACAATTTTTGATGCAATGCTTTGCAGCAGGGCTCATTCCTGCACTACAATTAGAGTATCTGGGAGAGGTTGCAGTGTCGTGGAACCAGTACCAGTGCCTAAGGCCCAATTTTTCAGCCCCTGTTTAACAGGGGCATGTACTTACATTTCTTGATATAATATTTCACAGCAGGTCCCGTTCCTGCACCCACCGAGAGTAACTGTGGGGACTTATAGTGTTGTGGCACCAGCAGCAGCACCACAACCACCAAAGGCCCAATTTTTCTACCACTGTTTAACCACTTGCTTACTGGGCACTTAAACCCCCCTCAGTCCCAGACCAATTTTCAGCTTTCAGTGCTCTCACATTTTGAATGACAATTACTCAGTCATGCAACACTGTAACCAAATGATTTTTTTTGTCCTTTTCTTCATACCAATAGAGCTTTCTTTTGGTGGTATTTGATCACCTCTCGTTTTTTTATTTTCTGCGCTATAAATGAAAAAAGACCGAATTTTTTTAAAAAAATGAATTTTTCTTTGTTTCTGTGACAAAATTTAGCAAATTAACAATTTTTCTTCATAGATTTTGGCCACAATTTATACTACTACACATCTTTGGTAAAAATAACCCAAATTATTGCATATTATATGATCTGTGTGAAATTTATAGAGTCTACAAGCTATGGTGCAAATCATAAAGATTTGCAAAAAAAGATCACATCTGATGTACTAAGGCCTATCTCCATTCTTGAGACCCTAACAAGCCAGGAAAGTACAAATGCCCCCTAAATGACCCCTTTTTGGAAAGTAGACATTCCAATGTATTTAGTAAGAGGCATGGCGAGTTATTTTAAGTTGTCATTTTTTCCCACAATTCTTTGCAAGATTTTTTTTTATTTATTTAATTTTTCTCAAAATTTTCATTGTAATAGCTTATTTCTCCCACACGGAATGTGCATACCACAAATAGCACCCCAAAATACATTCTCCTACTCCTCTTGAGTATAACGATACCACATGTGTGAGACTTTTACACAGCCTGACCACATACAGAGGCCTAATTTTGAAGTAGCACCTTCAGGCATTCTAGGAGCATAAATTACACATTTCATTTCTCAACCACCTATTACAGTTTTGAAGGCCCTGGAACACCAGGGCAATGGAAACGTCCAGAAAATGACCCCATTTTGGAAAGCTAACACCCCAACGTATAATCTATGAGGCATAATGAGTCTTTTCAATGGTTCATTTTTTTCCAGAAGTTTTCGGAAAATGTGGAAAAAAATGAAAACGCATTTTTTTTACACAAAGTTGTCCGTTTATAAGATATTTCCAACACATAGCATTTACATAACAAAAATAGCACTCCAAAATACATTCTCCTACTCCTCCTGAGTATAACGATACCACATGTGTGAGACTTTTACACAGCCTGACCACATACAGAGGCCTAATTTTGAAGTAGCACCTTCAGGCATTCTAGGAGCATAAATTACACATTTCATTTCTCAACCACCTATTACAGTTTTGAAGGCCCTGGAACACCAGGGCAATGGAAACGTCCAGAAAATGACCCCATTTTGGAAAGCTAACACCCCAACGTATAATCTATGAGGCATAATGAGTCTTTTCAATGGTTCATTTTTTTCCAGAAGTTTTTGGAAAATGTGGAAAAAATGAAAACGCATTTTTTGTTACACAAAGTTGTCCGTTTATAAGATATTTCCAACGCATAGCATTTACATAGCAAAAATAACACCCCAAAATACATTCTACTACTCCTCCTGAGTATGGCAATACCACATGTGTGAGACGTTTACACAGCCTGGCCACATACAGAGGCGCAACATGCAAGGAACACCGTCGGCGTTCCAGGGACACATAGCCTTCACATACCAAGAATTACACCCCCAAATACATTATGCTGAGCAAAGGGTAAAGAAAAGATTACCTGTGGTTTTAGAAGCGCAGTTGTCCACAGGAGGATATCACTGGTCCAGGCAGCAGGCAGGGACTTGGTCAGCAACAGCGAACACAGTTTTTCAGGCAGCAGGCAGGGATACTGTCCATATTACAGTCCAGGGTCAGTGCAGAGATGTCAGCAGTGGCAAAAATATTGGTCCTGGTAGTAGGCAGGTCCTTGTGGTGTGGTCAGTGTGGCATGACGGCAGTAAGTCCTACAGGCAGCAGACAGAAGTAGAGCCTCGTTCAGGACAGAATGGGGATAGGGGTAGAGGCTTCTCCCTCCCAAATCTCTTTGAAGCCTCAGAGTCTCCAGACCCTAATCTAGGAATAAGAAAACAAAGAAAATTGTTTTCTTCTTCCAGAAAAACTATACTGGAGCCCCTCACATATGTGAGACCCCGTGTTGAATCCCACTAGTCCAGTTGCAGAATACAAGATCAGTCCAAGAGGCAGGCAAATATCATGGTCAAACAGTCCAAGGTCAGTTCCAGATCAGGCAGAGATATGTACAGAATTGTTAGGCAGAAGCATGGTCGAATAACAGTCCAGGGTCAGTTCCAGATCAGGCAGTGGTATGTACAGAATCGGCAGGCATAAGAGTGGTCAAATAACAAGCCAGGGTCAGTTTCAGAGCAGGCAGTGGCATAAGGGGTGTGAAGGTGTATGAAGGCAGGAACTGAGGATTATGTTTACCATACTTCACTAAAAATTTATTGAAGTATGGTAACGCCGAAAACAGTCGCCTATGCAGAGGCCTGGTTGGGAAGGACATTGTGCACAATAATAAGATGTGTCTCTTCTGACTCCTGCTCTGGTACACACCTTACATCTTTTTTGACGTCTTTGGCCTGTTGGTTTGGGAGGAATTTTATCGGGAAAGTGGCGCTCGGAGAGTCGACTAATAACATCTGATCGGATTTTCTGGTGGGCCGTTTGGGAAAATAAGGGCAGTGAAAACGTCCTCCTGGTAGCCAAAGAAACGTTTGGGGTTTTGGGTGGAGTTGCGGTAAATTACATAGGAATTGTAAATGGCCAATTGAAAAAAATAAATTGCTACTTTTTTGTACCAATGGTATGTCCGTCCTGTGACAAGATATTGTTCCATCATTTGGTCGTTGAAGTCGACCCCCCCCATGAACAAATTGTATTCGTAAATGCATTTTGGTTTCTTTACAGGGCCATTCCTTCTGGGGATTTCCACGAAGGTATCATTGTGGATAGAAGACAACATATACACATCCCTTCTGTCCCTCCACTTCACTGCCAGAACCTCCTTGTTTCTCAGACTTGCGGTTTCTCCTTTTCGCAGCTTCTTATTCACAAGACTTTGAGGAAAGCCCTTCCGATTCCTTTTTACGGTGCCACATGCTGGCGTCTTCTTCCGGTGAAGGTTGTGGAACAGGGGCAGAGATGTGTAGAAGTTATCTACATACAGGTGGTAGCCTTTATCCAATAAGGGGTATATGAGGTCCCAAACAACTTTTCCGCTGGATCCCAAGTAGTCCGGACAATTAGGGGGCTGCAGCTGGGTGTCCTTCCCTTCGTACACTATGAATGAATATGTGTACCCTGTGGCTCGGTCGCATAATTTGTAGATCTTCACCCCATAGCGGGCCCTTTTGCTGGGCATAAATTGCTTCATTTTAAGCCTGCCGCTAAATTTAATAAGGGACTCATCCACACATATGTGTTGGTCCGGGGTAAACAATTTGGGGAATGTTTCTGAAAAATAATTAAGTATTGGTCGAATTTTGTAAAGCCTGTCGTAATTTGGATCATTTCGTGGAAGGCACTGGGAATTGTCGCTGAAATGTAAGAACCTCAGGATCATCTGATACCTGCTTCTGGGCATTACCGCGGAGAAGAGCGGTGAGTGGTGGAGGGGGTGGGTTGACCAATAGGTATGCAATTGATTTTTTTTGTTGAGTCCCATGTTAAATGTGAGGCCTAAAAAAACCTTGATCTCCTCCACTGTTAGGTCTCTCCATTCATAGGGACGGGCATAATAAGAGGTCGGATTTTGCAAAATAAATTGTTGTGCATACAGGTTGCACTGGGCCACAATTGAGGACAACATATCCTCCGTAAAAATGTAATTAAAATAATCTATTGGGGTAAAATTCTCCGTGTCCACCTGGACTCCTGGCTGGGCAGTGAAAGGGGGAACATTGGCCTCTCCTGAATTAGGAGAAAGCCACAAGGGGTTCTGAAGGGCATAGGGAAGGCCAGCATGGCTCCTAAACCTTTGGGGCTGAGATGACACCCCACTGGTACTTGGCTTTTGTTGCCGGGGCACTGCGGTGCTGGTGGACGGCACTGCGGTGCTGGTGGACGGCACTGCGGTGCTGGTGGACGGCACATCGGTGCTGGTGGGCGGCACTGCCTCACTAGAACGCCTTCGTTTGATGGGCCGGATATCTTCCTCCTCGGATTCAGTCAGTGTTTCACTGCTGAGGACTGGCTCATAATTTATGTCGGCTTCAGAATCCGAATCTGAAAAGGAATCTGAAGAGGAGAGCTCCCCGTTGCTCTCGTCGGCCGTGGAAAGAATTTGGTACGCCTCCTCGGCGGAAAAGACTCGTTTAGCCATGGTTGCTGGTTAAGCCTGCACTGATGGGCACTGATGAGGTGGCACAGATGTGCACTGATGAGGTGGCACAGATGTGTACTGTTGAAGCAGCACAGAGGTGGCACAGATATGCACTGATGAGTCGGCACAGATGTGCACTGATGAGTCGGCACAGATGTGCACTGATTATACAGATGGACGCTTTTGAGGTGGCACAGATGGGCGCTTTTGAGGTGGCACAAATGGGCACTGATGGGTCGGCACAGATGTGCACTGATTTATTGCACAGATGTGCAGATTTATTGCACAGATGTGCACTGATGAGGCGGCAGATGGGCACAGATGGGCACTGCTGAGTCGGCACAGATGGGCACTGCTGAGTCGGCACAGATGGGCACTGCTGAGTCGGCACAGATGGGCACTGATGGGTCGGCACAGATGTGCACTGATTTATTGCACAGATGTGCAGATTTATTGCAGATGTGCACTGATGAGGCAGCAGATGGGCACAGATGGGCACTGCTGAGGCGGCACAGATGGGCACTGCTGAGGCAGCACAGATGGGCACCGATTGGTACAGATGGGCACCGATTGGCACTGGTGGGCACTGGCGGGCACTGGCGGTGCACAGATGGGCACTGGCAGGCACTGGCGGGCACTGGCGGTGCACAGATGGGCACTGACGTTGCACAGATGGTGCACAGGTGGGCACAGGTGGGCACTGGTGGGGTAGAGATGGGCACTGGCAGGGTAGCTATGGGCACTGGCAGGGTAGATATGGGCACAGATGGCACAAAACACTTTTTTTTTCCACTCACGGTATCTCTCTCCTCACACGCTATCGCTGTGTGAGGAGACAGATTCGGCAATGGGTGATGATCTCATTTGTTTACATTTGAGATCATCACCCATTGGAGGCGGCGATTGCGCTGTAAACGGCCGCTGTGATTGGCCGTTTACAGCGATCTGTGATTGGCTGTGTCCAGGGGACACGGCCAACACAGATTTTCCCCGATGCGCGCTCCCGGGAGCGCGCAGGGAGCCCTTAAAGGGGACGACGTCAATAGACGTAGTCCCGGAATTCAAGATCCGCGCTGTAGCCATCATTTGACTATAGCGCAGATCTCAAGTGGTTAACAATGGCATGTAATTACAATTCTTGTTAAAATCGTTCACAGCAGGGCACCCCATCGCCCACCAAGAGTCACTTTGAGGGCTTACAGTGTTGTGGCAACAACAACACCTTAGGCCCACATTTCTGCAGAGCATATAGGGCAGGACCCTATTTTCAAACATCCAACTTACAAGGAGACAACAGGAAGTGAGATGAAAAAAGACAGACGGCCCAAAAATTATACAGGGGTGATAACCCTTCCCTTTGTTATCCAAAAGGCTTAAAAATAGATTTTTTGACTGGAGCTACACTTTAAAAATGTACCAGTTCAAAATTACAAACAGATTCTACTTAGAACAGCAGTATACAGGTGGTGCAAACAAGACAGGGACTGTGTAGGTTTGTTGTGTTGAGTATATAGGGCCTGGGGGCCCCACGCCTTTCCTTTTTTTAATTTGGGTATGGGGTTCCCCTTAATATCCGTATCCCAAAGGGGCTGGTAATAGGCAGGGGGGGGGGGGGGCTACCCATGACATTTTTTTCTCAATGATTTTCATCCGTATTGCCGGAACCAGACATTACATTAAAATCGCAAGCAGTTTTAAATTACTTTTTTCTGTTAAATGTCATTTTGTGCAGGGACTGTTCTAAACATGGGAAACATGTGCCACTTCACAGGCATACTATATACACCCCTCAGGCATGATATTTAAAGGAATATTTCACTTTTTTTTTCCACTTTAATCATCATTAAAATCAGTGCTCCCGAAAAAAACGCAGTTTAAAAAAAAAAAATTGTCATTGATCCATGTCCCCTGGGGCAGGAGCCGGGTCCCCAAACCCTTTTTAGGACAATATCTTGCAAATTAGCCATTAAAATTAGCACGGTTTATTTCAAACGTTTGAGTCCCATAGACTTCAACGGGGTTCTAAAATTCGTATGAATTTTCGGTCCGTCCGAAAGTTCTGGTGTGAACCGAACCGGGGGGGGGGTCATCCCTACTCACAGGATTTGTGTGAGTGAGATACTGAGTGACAGGATCGGCACAGCGACAAACAACACAGTTCACTGTGCATCCAACACTCTCACAGCCGGCTGGATGGAGGTGGAGCCATCCACATTTGGCAATGATCACTCACTTGGAGTGGCTCCGGACAAGTGACAACCAAGCTGAGTCTGGAGATAGCAGGCAGATCAGAAGATGCCGCCGCCTGGCAGAATGAAGCCTGCTCAGCCCAAGCCCTGCTGCTAGTGCTAAGATGTCTGTGTGTCCCCTTCCCTCCGTCTCCAACATCACAGACCCCCTTTTCTTAGGATCTCCCAGGCCCCTCACATTCCATGAGGTTATATTCCACCTACCCATCGACTCCAATGGTTGATATGCCCAGGGAAGGGAGAAGGCGAGGGGGGAGGGAACCGCATCCTCCCCCCAACGCCACCCCCCATCCCAACCTGCCCCCCACCACCGCCCCGATACCCACAGCACGTGTTCGAAGACTCACCCCCCTCCCCCCACCCTCCCAACCCTGCCCATCAGAGCAACCCCTAGGGGTCTCAATTGTAGCCATTATAATCATACCCCATTCAAGAGTACCCGTACTCACCGCCCCCCCAAATAATCCTACCACACCCATTTAACGCAAGTTCTAAGGTGGGATCATAATCCCTCCATAGCACCAATTATACCCCTCTATAAAAAGAATAGAAAAGGGAGGGAGGGGAAAAGAGAAAAAAAAAAAAGGAAGGAGGTGCTGCTATGACTTTGTAAACTCAGTGGTTATAATGATGTATACCCTTGGGATATATATATTTCCCCACTCCCCCTACCCCCTCCCCGGCCCCCCCCCCTCAAACCTCGCCCTCCCACCTCAGCTATAGAACCTCATTTGCCACAACTAATATAGAATTGTGTACAATTTAATTTGCCATGTGATATCGTAATACTCTATGACCCACAGTGCTTACCCATTCCCTAATCGATTTATTATGTCGTTTTACCCACCTCTCTCAAGTAACAAACAGTGACTTATAACTCCCCATCCATTCACTAACATGAATTCATAAATAGAGTGCTTCTAGTGATATTTATACACACATTTGTATTCCCCCTCGCACCCCCCCCCCCCTCCCCACACCCCCACCTTCTCACCTCAGCTATGACCACGTCTTACATAGGCTTTATACGCAATATGATTCACCCTATAGTACTCAATAACCCGTGATACGTTAGCCCCTATCCCTGGTCTATTCATTGTGTCCATCTACTCGTCCCCCTCCCTACCTCACCCTATTAACCATTGGTAACATGGGACAAAGCAGAGCAAAACAAAACTGAACAAAAAAAAACAAAAAAAAAAACACCCCCCCCCCCCACAAGAGCTAATACAGACCGACTCTAAGCGCCGCTAAAGAGTCCCCTTATGTTCCTCCAGCCAGTTCACAACCTCCAGCGGAGAATTAAAAAATAATGTTGAACCCAGAGCGGACACTCGGAGTCGGGCTGGGTACAATAAGGCATAAGTTATCCTGTACTTTTGCAAGGTGCGCTTAACAGGAATAAACTCCGCTCTCTGTTTCTGTAAGTCCGATGAAAAATCTGGATAAAATTATACTCTAGTCCCCCTATAGAAGATGTCTCCTAATCCCCTAACTCTCTGCATCAAAATCATTAGATCGTTGTAATTGATAAATTTCAGTATCATTGGCCTGCAGCTTCCCTCTGATAGATGAGATCTAAGAGGAACTCTGTGGGCTCTTTCAATGCAAGAGAGCGAGGAGAAGGAGACATCTCCCAATAATTCCTTAAACCAGTTCTCCAAAAAAGTTATGGGGTTAGAACGCTCGCTTCCCTCTGGAAGGCCAATTAATCGCACATTATTCCTGTGGTTCTTATTGTCCATATCGTCAATTTTGGATGCTTGTGCGATGATTTGTTTCTGGAGTGCGACTATTTTTTCCTGTAGGGGGGATAGCTCATCTTCCACCATGCTTAATCTTCCCTCTAAGGCATTTGTTCTATCGATGGTATTACTTATACTATAATAATAATGTAATATATATATATTTATATATATATATAATGTAATAATTGGCTCATAGAGTGTAGTTCATTTTGGATACTTCTTAATTGACTATCAAGGCCAAAGATAGAGTTCTTGCACTCATTGACCGCCGACAGTATCTCTCGTAGGGTAGGTTCACCGCCCCCTACAGATCTTTGGGTCATCTTGTTTTCCTCCTGAGGTAGCTCACCTACCCCCCCTCCTAGAGGTAGGGTACCAGGATCTGGTGCTAAATGACCCGCACTTCTCCTATCCCCCAATATCCCCTGCGTTTTAAGTTGTCCTGGCGGATGATGTTGTACTTTCCTGCCTGGAGAAGTCGCATGTGCAAAGCGATCAAGTTTTGAGGCCGCAGAGGCTTGATTTAATTTTTCCTTGGCAGCGCGCGTTTTTTGGTTCCCCTCCCCATGTGGCATGTCCTCCGCAGCTCTTTTGCTAAGCATAGTAGCGCTTGCGTAAAAAAAAGAAAAGAAGACAATGAGCCAGTAGGGGATAGTTGTATGACAGCGTATCTCACTAAGACAAGTCTTTTCAACAAAAAGCCCTCTTTCGACTAAGGGCACTTGGAAAAAAGAAATCGGCCAGTCTATTAACCACACAATGCCGGGGTCATACACTGGTTATATTATGGAGCTGGACTCTCACCGACTGGCAATACAAATTCGAGAAACAGGGGGGGGGGGGAAACAAGCATTCCATCAAAACAGGGGACGCCAATGTGCTTCCGTGCTGTCTATTTTTAGCAAGCCTGCAATCTCCGTCCTTAGAACTTTAAGCATACGGATCCTGTCCGGTTTCTCCACTGCCTTCCAGCAAACTCACTGGGCTATACAGCATACCTCAGAGTTCCAGAGAAGGGGTTGCTATTAATTAACAGGGGTGGTATACTCTACCCGATACCGTCAATAGTCTTATACCGGTCCGGGTCGGTCACGGAACCTCCTCTGCATATCCTCGTGCAGTGTCGCATGGAGTCATTCAGCTTCGGGTCTCCTCTCGAGGTCTCGCGATATCCCGAGCCATCCACGAGACCCTACTCGGATAATCTCGTCAAATCTCGGCACGTTCCGACAGCATCGGCAGGCAGAGAAAGAGTGAGGATGACAGACACTTTCCCGGACCAGACGCTCAACACGGAGCCACAACAGGGGGAGGCGACTCACATTCCTCAGATCTCAGGGCGGAGGCAGGGAGCACGGGCACTCACTCTCGCTCCCTCTCACTCGCTCACACCCACCTCCATCCGGCTTGCTTTTTTTTACAGGAAACCCACCTAACCCCAACCATGGCCCTTCAGTTACATAACCGGAAATTCCAGGCATACTACCATTCCTTCTATTCATCGTACTCTCGCGGCGTGAGTGTGCTAGTTTGGAAGGGTACAGATTTTTTATGCAAGGAGTCTCATATTGATGGGGAAGGGAGGTTTATCTTTTTGCATTGCCTGATTGATGGGCAAGAATATGTCTTAGCCAATATTTATATACCCCCCTCCCTTTAAGCTAGAGGTTATGTATAAATTCCTTATGTTTAGCTTGGGTAAATTGGGTGTCCCGTGGATAATAGCCAGAGACTTTAATGAAACCATAGATAAGCGCTTGGATAGATTCCCTTGTCCAGTTGGGAATAGAACAGGTCGACTATATGAATTCTTACTAGAAGTCGGACTAAAGGATATTTGTCGCACGCGACATCCCCAGGATAGGCAGTATTCTTGCTTCTCTAGCACCCACCAGACGCTATCAAGAATAGATCTGGGTTTGGGGAACAAAGAGGCATCAAGGTTTGTGTCAAACATAGAATACGGGTACGTGGGATTTCAGATCACTCCCCTCTAGTTATAACCTTGAACACGGGAGAGAGTGCTCCACTGGGAGAGTGGAGAATAAACCCCGCCTGGTTGGAACTAATTGACAGCTCTAACCTCCTAGTGGATCGGATTGGGGAATTTCTCCAAATTAACAGAGGGACAGCGGCGCCCGGAATAGTTTGGGACTCCCTAAAAGCCTTTATTAGAGGAATACTCATACAGAAAATTGCAATAACAAGAAGGGAAGCTCGAGAGCAAGAGGAAGAAATTAGAAACGATGTTATCCAGGCTGAGAGAGCGTTTGTGGAGGACCCATCGCCGGGGAAACAACAGGCTTGGGTGGACAGCCAACAGATATACAAAATGGCACTCTTAAAAAAGGTAGAGAATCAACGTATCTTCCAACGCTAATATTATTTTGGCGAAGGAGAGAGGGTGGGTCGAGTTCTCTCCCTACTAGTTCAATCTAATGGCCCCTCTACAGCAATACAGGCAATTAAAACACAGAATGGTGATCTTATCTCCAGGCCCCCCGAGATTATGAAGGTACTTAGTGATTATTATAGAAACCTATATAAATCAACTACACAGGACCACGAGCGTCCGGCCACTAATTTTTTACATCAAACAGCTATTCCTATGCTTTCAGACCAGGATATATTGAATCTCGACTTACCACTTACCTTGGAAGAATTAAAAAGTGCGATGACTAGTATGCCCAACTATAAATCCCCTGGCCCTGATGGGCTACCAGTAGAAATGTATAAACGATATAGTGAACAGCTGATGCCGGCACTACTGGAAACGTTAAATCATGCATTAGAAGCGGGAGAGCTTCCCGCTTCAATGCTGGAGGCCAATATCACTTTAATTCTAAAGGAGGGGAAGGATCAACAAGAGGTTTCGTCATATCGGCCGATATCCCTGTTATGTTCAGACGTAAAAATTCTAGCCAAGGTCCTAGCAACTCGCCTAAATAACTATATCCATAAATGAATACATCCAGATCAGTCCGGGTTTATCCCGGGCAGAACAACCAACACTAACATCAGGAGTTTTTTTTTAAATCTACAAATACCTAGAGACAATGATGGCTCAGGTGCCATATTAGCTTTAGACGCTACTAAAGCCTTTGATAGCTTGGAGGGGGGTTATCTATGGTGCGTATTGGAGCGCTTTGGCTTTGGCCCCTTATTTATTCAATGGGTAAAATTACTCTATAGGGGACCTAGGGCAAAGATTAAAATGGGGACCCTATTTTCCGATACATTTCACTTAGAAAGGGGGACGAGGCAGGGGTGCCCGTTGTCTCCCCTCCTGTTCGTGCTGGCTATGGAGCCCCTGGCTGTGCTGGCAAGATCGCGCCCGGACATCCAGGGATTCCGGCGCAGACCGGAGGAGGAGAAAATGGCCTTATTTGCAGACGATGTCCTGTTTTTTATTGGTGATACGGGCTCTACTCTGAACAACGTAGTGCAGTTGATGGAGGAATTTGGGCAACAATCAGGTTTGGTCATTAACTGGAGTAAATCAGCCCTTATGCCATTGTCGGGGTCTGGAGACTTAACATCGCCTACAGTTTCGGGATTAGAAGTGGTGCCCAAGCTAAAGTACTTGGGTGTCTGGATTTCTAGAGATATAAATCAGTATGTTGAGGAGAACCTGGTACCATTATTAGCGAAATTGAAGCAGAAGGTTAATAACTGGTGTCGTCTCCCCCTGTCTGTGGCGGGGCGCTGCAACTTAGTAAAAATGATTTGGCAGCCACAGATTTGATACATTCTCCATAATTCCCCAATCTGGATTAACCAGAAGTGGTTTAACAGATTGGAGGTACTGATTCGTGAATTAATATGGAAGAAGAGATAACCTCGGATTCGGCTGCAGACATTGCAGCTCCCTGCAGAAAAGGGAGGAGTAGCGATACCACATCCAAGAACATACTTTCTGTCAGCCCAGCTCCAGCATTTAACTGGGGCTGGACTTGAAGGGGGTGGTTGTCCAAACCATAAATTGATGAGCGACAAAGCATATCATAAAACATTAGCTGAAGTTTTGGAGGCCAACTCATTTGCTTGTAAATGCCCTACTAATGCCTTGGCGAGAAAAGTATGGCAGATAGCCAAGCAACTCCTGGGCTATGAGGGAGTAACTGATTATACCACCTTATGGAACAACAGAGAATTGGCTGAATTAAATAGCATAGATAGGTCCCTGGAGTGGGAGAGGAGGGGGATCAGTAGGTTAGTGCATCTCTACCAGGGGAACCTTATGAAATCCTTTGAAGATCATCGGCAGGAATTTGGTATTTCTAACAAAACATTCTATATATATCTGCAAGTGAGACATGGGATACAAGCACAGTATGGCACACTTACTATTGAGAGGACGCCCCCCTGCTTCAGGGACTCCTCGATCGAAGGCAAACAAAGGGCCAGATTTCCAGGTTATATATAAAACTTAAGGATAACGTTTTGAAAGGAGAGGGACCCGACAAGAGCAGAAGGGGATGGGTGGCAGACCTTGGACCGATTAGGCAAGAACAATGGGACGAGATTCTAGCACAGGGGAACCTGGTGTCTATCTCTCCATCGCAGCGCATGTCCCATAAGCTTTTTATATACAGGGCATATTATACTCCTAAAAGAATGTGGCAAATAAGTAGAAAATCTAATGGTGATTGCCCCAGATGTGGGGCATCAGGGGATCTTCTCCATATGGTGTGGAAGTGCCCAAAATTGTACCGGTACTGGATAGAAATTGTACATAGAATCAACAGGACCTTTAATACCACCTTGAAACCAGAAGCTAAGACTTGTCTATTAGTGATCATGGAAGGGGGTAGAACTTCTGCTGTAACAAAGATATCCATATTAAGATGCCTGTATCAGGCCAGACGGCTAATTGCGATGAACTGGCAGGCAAAAAGCCCTCCAGTACTACAAGCATGGGTAAATGCCATAAATTCTACAATTTGGTGTGAACGAGCAATGCTTATTAGACAAAATAACATAAAAAAATTTAAGGCGCTATGGAATCCATGGTTTAGAGACATTGGCTACCCCCTGGATGGGATAGCGGAGGATAGGACTTAACGCGCACTCACTCGGCTTGGGTTTGGTGTAGGTTGGGAGCTCCTTTGATGTTCCTTATTCCTGTCCCTGAGGTGCCCTGCCATCCCCCTGCCGGCTAACCAGAATAGGGCTGGCCGGAGCTAGCAGCACGTGTTCGTAGAATGGGGTTTTGGGGGGGGGGGGGAAGTTCAGCAGGCGGGTCAGGGACAACCAGTATGTCGTGTATGACTCCGCCTGCGTTGTTAGGTAAATTTTTGATGAAAGAATTTGTATTTCTTGTCGTGATATATACTTTTTCTCTTTGTTTGGAAAACCACGTTTTATGTAAAAAAATATTTTTCAATAAAAAGCAATCAATTACAAAAAAAGATGTCTGTGTGTAGAGATTGCAGTTACCATCCTATCTTCTGTCTGACCTCAGCACTGCCGGCATGTGCCCTTAAATCATTCATTGTGACAGAGCCAACCCTGATGGAGCCCCAGATGCGCCGTCCCTACTTTTTTCAACATCCAAAGGTGTATCTGTTGTTCTTGGATCCAACGTGGAGACACCCAAAGACAGTAATCACCAGGAATAAAGGAAAACAATGCTACAATAAGAAGACTAAGGTAGCTACAACATTTAAAGTGATATTATTTTTTTAAATAAAAAACATGTTAGACTTACTTGCTCAGGTCCCCTGCCGATGCTCCTAGCCCCTCCCTCCTACCGAGTGGCTTGCTATGGGGGCACCTGAGCAGGCTTGCTCACACACAGAACGTGGCGCGGCTCCACCTCCACTCTCTTCTCATTTGCTCACTGGCTGTGATTGGCAATGTCTCAGCCAATGAGGAGGAAGAGACATGGGAGCAGTGTTAATTTTGGCAGCAAATTTCGATTTGGTTTTAGTCTTAGACCCCATACACACTATTAGATTTTCTGCAGATTTTTGTCTTCAGATTTACCAAAACCATATAGTGCAAGGGCTTGCCTGATTGCATACAAATTGAAACTCTTAAGGCTCTGACTTAATATTATATGGTTTTGGTAAATCTGCAGAAAATTAATAGCGTGCATGGGGCATTATTCTTAGGACTAAAATTGCATTTAGTTTTAGTCCAATTTTAGTCTTCTGCAAGTGTTTTAGTCATAGTCTTTAAAACTAAAATGGCATTTTAGTCAGTCTCATTTTAGTCATTGTATTTTAGTAGACTAAAATTACACAGCCCCCCACCCTCTGCACAGTACACAGCCCCCCAAAATACATGGCCCCACCCTCTGCACAATACACAATCCTCACAATAAACAGCCCCAGGCTCTGCACAATACACAGCCCCCCACTTTCTGCACAATACACAGCCCCCCACAATCCACAGCCCCCACCCTCGACTAAATATACAGCCCCCCCCACCCACTGTACAGTACACAGCCCCCACCTTCTGTGTAATACACAGCCCCCCATAATACACACCCCCCACCCTATGCACAATACACAGTCCCCACAATACACAGCCCCCCATAATACACAGCCCCCCACCCTATGCCCAATACACAGCCCCCACAATACACAGACCCCACCTTATGCACAATACACAGCCCCCCACCCTCTGCACAGTGCATAGCCCCCCACAATACACAGCCCCCCACCCTCTGCACAATACACAGCCCCCCAAAATACACAGCCCCACCCTCTGCACAATACACAGCCCTCCACAATATACAGCTCCCCACCCTCTGCACAGTACACAGCCCCCCACAATACACAGCCCCCTGCACTCCCAGGAGACAGCACTGCCAGCGTACTCTAAAGTTAAGAATAAATCACTACCATGCCTTTCTCATACACTGCTCCTCTTGTGTCAGTGTCATTGAGAAATCAAAGTCTCTAAGGCCGCGTACACACGGGCGGACTGTTCGTCCAACTTTGTCCGCTGAACAGTGTTTGGGCGGACAGTCCGCTCGTGTGTGGGCTTTCAGCGGACAGTTTCAGCGGACAGTTTGACGGACAAGGTTTTTCGGAAATTCCGTAAAACTGTCCGCTGAAACCTTGTTTCAGCGAACAGTCCGCTCGTGTGTAGGCTTGTTCGTCAAACAAAGTTGCGCGCATGCTCAGAAAGGATTTTCACGCCGAAAGCTATAATGCAGTGTATAGGACGTCGTATTTTTCGTCCCATCGTACGTGCCGTTCACGTCATCGCGCACGGTTTCAGCAAACTGTTCGTCCGTCGTGTGTGGCCATGTCCGTCCATGCTAAGTTTGAGCGGACTGTTTGCCGAAACTGTTGGACGGACAAAGTTGGGCGAACAGTCCGCGCGTGTGTACGCGGCCTAAATACCTCAATAGTTCCGTTCCTTCACTGACCCGGTCACATGACTACTCTTCTCTAACCTTTCATGGATGGCCATGTGACTGCTCTCCTCCTCCAATCTAAAGTAACACAGGAGGAGGAGCGGGAGGAGGAGAGTGGCTGACAAGAACGGAGCTATTGACGTATTTAGAAGCTTTGTTTTACAATGAGAGTGACACAGGAGGAGTGGTGTAGGAGAAGGGGCTGGCAGTGATTTTTTCCTAATTTTAGACTATGCTGGCAGTGCTGTCCAAGGGCCAGAAGAGGCGGGGCAGCCAGCCTGACACCCCCCCAATGTGTGGCACCCGGGGTGGACCAATCCCCACCCCCCTGTTGGTAAAAGCATATATCGGCATGTAAAATGCACGCTCTGTGTTATACTCTGATAAATATGGTAGTTCATGAGGATAAACTTGCCATTTTTCCCTAACGAAAACAGATTTTATTTTCATCATAGTTTTCGTCAGTGGGCGAAAATGTGTTGTACTTTTAGTTTCTTTTTCATCACTATATGACTATACAATATTAGGGGGGCCGGGCTGCTGCACATAGAATGCATAAAGGTAAAAAACCTTGAGCCTTTCAAACCAATTTAACGATTGGTAAGCTGCAATATTTAATATTTTGTTTTTAGATGTAATACCACTTTAAGGCTTCATTTACACTGGACGTTTGAAAACTTCTGAATGCTGCAACTTGACAGCTAGTAATAGACGCTTAAAAACATCAGTTTTGCCACTTTTACATGCACAATTTATGCGTGTTTAGTGGAGTTTATGAGCGTTTGCATTTAGAAGTGTTTTTTACAGATAATGTGGAAAATGGACCCTCGCGCCACTAAGTGCTAAACGTGAAATAACTCTATGTGCATAAAAAATGGAAAATATTACAAAGTATAATAAAACAACCTTTTGGGATGAAGAAAGTGCAAGTGCTGCTAAATAATACAGGAATGCAGCGGGACAAAAAATAGTAAACACAAACTATCACATAAATGAATAAAAATGAAGAGTCCTGCGCAAATCGTGCCACTGAAAAATTGGATGATATATATAAATGTGAAAAACAAGAGTCAATGGAAAACTCATATAAATAAATACACCAATACGTGTAGGTGTATGGTGAAAAAACTTGAGAAAGAACAAGACCAAATGTTCCAAAATATCAGGCTCTCAGAACTCTCACCTCAAAGCAGGAATAATCAGGCAAAATAAAGATGATCCCAGTAAACTTCTCCTTTACTTCTCTGTGCACAATACCCAAGTGGTATAGACTTCTGCCACTAGAGGGCCACTTCAACCTCTTGTATGTAATACTGCAGCATTTGTATCCTCGTGGTATAAAACTTGGCCTCCTCACATCCAGAGTAGGACTATGGACCCTGTTCTGGTTTTGATGATGTTGGGACACTAGACTGCTAGAGTTGGGATGCAGATGCTGTAGGGACAAATGCTGCAGTATTACATACAAGAGGTTGAAGTGGCCCTCTAGTGGCAGAAGTCTATACCACTTGGGTATTGTGCACAGAGAAGTAAAGGAGAAGTTTACTGGGATCATCTTTATTTTTCCTGATTATTCCTGCTTTGAGGTGAGAGTTCTGAGAGCCTGATATTTTGGAACATTTGGTCCTGTTCTTTCTCAAGTTTTTTCACCATACACCTACACGTATTGGTGTATTTATTTATATGAGTTTTCCATTGACTCTTGTTTTTCACATTTATATATATCATCCAATTTTTCAGTGGCACGATTTGCGCAGGACTCTTCATTTTTATTCATTTTTTTACAGATAACCATAGTAGGCCCTCCCAAATGCCCACAATGCAGAAAAAAAAGTCCCTCTCTTTCTCTCGTTCTCTCAAAAAAGGAGTCCAACCACCCCAAATATAGAGCACCACTCCAAACCTGCACCTCTTTCACTCACTGTGGATGTCCAGGGTGTCTGCTCAAGAAGCCTGTCTTCATTCTGTGACGCAATCTTTCCCTGGCTGCACCAGGTCTTGTCCATTCAGTCACTCATTTTCTCTTCTTATTTCTTACTACCTCTTTCTCCTTTTTTTTTCTTTCTCACTCCCCCCTTGCTCTTTCTCTTTTCTTTTCAGCTAGGAATATTGAGCCTTGAACTTCCTTGACCCTGGTTTACTGAGTTCCTTTTAGGGTGAGATTCTTCCTGCCCTTTAGGGTGCTTTGTGATGGCCCTTCCCAAGAATCATCTGATGTTTCTTGTTTCATCTTAATTTGCTATTAGGCTGTACTCAATGATACCACATTTTGGCTCAGTTCATACTGCCCACCTCATGGATAATACAACTTTTATGTTGAGGGGGACTTAGTTCCCTCCTGTATGTATTCCTGGGGAGATCCGTGTGTTCAAACTATTGCATCCTGGACTGATTGTCGTCTTCTGACAATAGGCCCTCCCGGGCCTTCAGGGGTGCGGTGGCTAAAAATCATTAATGCAAATTCTTACGAATCTAAGTTTTGGGCCAATTTTCCCACGTTGTTAAATTGGTCTTTAGGGCCATTATTTATACCTTGGATGCCTTTACTCCATTATGAATGAATGAATTAAATACTTGTATAGCGCACAATGCGAACTGAATCGCCTCTAGGCGCTGTGGCGAGCTTTGATCATCTGCTAAAAGAGGAAGGTCTTGAGTTTTTTCCTAAAAGCCAGGTGATTTTCTTCCAGGCGGATGTTGATTGGTAGAGCATTCCATAGCCGAGGACCTTGGACAGTGAATCTCCGATCCCCCTTGGATTTATACCGGGCTTTGGGCACGAGGAGGAGGTTTTTGTTGCCTGATCGAAATCTGCGGTTTGGTGTGTAATGATTTATTTTCTCCATTAGGTATTGCGGAGCTTCTCTATGCACGCATTATGGTTTTTTGTACTTTTCTATATTGTATTGCACCTGAAGAATTTTTATCCAGATCGTAGACCATTGTTTTGATACGCTGCTACTCCTGTATTGTATTCCTTTATACTCTGTCTCATGTCATTTCTAAAAAAAATTATTGAAAGTAAGAAGCCTGTCTCCACTCACCATTGAATGGAGGCCTCACACCAATTTGTTCTTCCAAAATCTTTTTTGGGCCATCAGTAATAAAGCTGCACCTGTGCCATCTTTGCCATGGACCACCCTCCTTTATGCGTTTCACCTTGCATTTCATTGAAATCAAGCAAGTAGTGGTCAAACTACCCATCAGGGAGGGGCAGTCCTTGGGCAAGGAGAACATGGATGCAGGTACACACGACTGGACTTTTCGACAGCAAAGATCCGACGGAATGAATCTGTCTGACAATTCGATTGTGTGTGGGCTCCATCGGACCTTTGCAGTCCAAAAATCTGACGGACTTTAGAAATAGAACATGTTTCAAATTTTTCCGCCGGACCCAGTTCCTATGGGAGGGACAAAAACTGACGCTAGGGCAGCTATTGGCTACTGGCTATGAACTTCCTTATTCTAGGTTGGTCGTATGTCATCACGTTCGAATCCGTCGGACTTTGGTGTGATTGTGTGTGGCCATGTCTGTTCATTCGTAAAGTCCATCGGGAAGACTGTCGGACCTAGTCTGCTGGAAAGTCCAGTCATGTGTACGTGGCATAATGAGTTGGATAAAAAGTGTTTGGAAGAGTGGATTGGTGTGCAGTTCAGATAAAAAATAAAAATTTAATAAAAAATTAAATACAATTATGTATTTTTAATCTTAGTTTTATATAACTTACAAAAGGCAAAACACAGAAAGTGTTGTTACCTTCCGAGCTACACTGCCTGGAAGAGGTGTATGAATAATAAAAAAGGGCATGACAGAATTACATACCCTTTGGCATTTCACATATGTGTTTTTTAGCTATGCATTTATCTGGTTGCTGGAATTCAGAGGGTATATAAAAGCTATAGCAGCCCTTTCCTTTTCTGTTTTGCAGGTATGAGTCATTCAGCATATAAATAACTCCTGATGCATAATCAGTAAAAATTAAGTCTGCCAGAGATCCAGTCATTCCCTTAATTGGTGCCACCATCTTGGCTCTCATTCAATATACAGAAGGTTAAGCCTGACCATCCATCACAGCCTGTGCCTTTCCGATGACAGTCATGTGTTACTGCTCTCTGCAAAGTCAGCAATCAGGGGTAGTGGTTAGAAATGGAGATAAAGGCTTAGCTGTTGACCTTTGCTAAAAAGTCAAAATTTGAATATCAGTAACAGGCACCAATTTTGAAGAAACGACTGTGTTTACATGTTTAAGAAATGTAAAGATTCACTTCAACGCTGCGGTGGATCACTCTTCAGTGTGGTTGGCAGGTATCTAGGAGGCGATTCTGCCACCTCCTGAACATCTGCTTTTTTCAGTCTCAAAGGGGATTTTGTAGTAAAAATTGCACCACAACTGTAAAACGAGCGCTTGGTTTGTAGATGTGGTGGGCTTCCATTGAACTCAGCGGACAAGTTTGTCAAGCTGTGCTGGCTGTGAAATTCTGCAGCCTGAATTATAAATGGTGCGGCTATGAAGCAAAGCATTATGGTCATGGCACGTGTTCAGCCCTGCCAGGCTGTAATGTTAGCATTTGAGTGGGTGGGCAAGGGGCAGGAAAACAGCTGTTTTTACCAAAGGATCCCTAAAGTTGAAGTTTACTAAGTTTGTTTCAGCATCAGTGGTGGTACTTACCATAAATGAAAAGAGCCCCATGCACTAGTGACTGCTGTGTTTGGCTGAACTCTGTGTCTCAGGCTGGGTGATTGGTGAAAGATAGTAATGGCGTAGCAATGGGCGCTGTAACATATCTCTCTGTTTGACCATGAAATGCCATCACATTACTTAAATCCCAATGTAATTTTCACTTTAAGTACATTCCATGTGCATCAAACCAAAAGCTGTAAAAAATCTTACAGTTTGTTATCTCTAGAAAGCAGTCAGAGAATAGAAAAACTTGACCCCTGTCAGTATGCTGCAGATTGAGCCCATGTGAAAGAGTAGTCTTTCTGCAGAGATCCAACGCGCTCCCTGCTGTATCAGACCTACAGCTTTGCAATCAGAAACCTACTGATTGGGGTCCTCTAATTCGATTTACCTGGCTATGTGTCAGACCTCTGCGGAGAGACAACTGTTTTCATACAAAGAGAAACAGTCCAACTTGTTATGTGCCAGTATATGGGTTCTTCTGGAGTGAACACATTTCTAAGAGTGTATGTGGTTTCACTCAGTAAAGTCCATTCATTCCAAAATCAGATGTTAAAAGCAAACACAATCTTACTAAAGACATTTAAATGTTCTAAGAATTTTTGTACAATTTTCCTTTGAAATTCTATCCATCTATGATTAGCTTTAATGAGTATGCAGCTTCTTTAACTTTTAAATCGCACCTATGTTCCAGTTTAAGCTGGTGCAATACCCACTGTGCCAGGTTTCCTGTTTCATGGTGGCTCTTTGCTCTTGCACATCCTATGGAGATACCCTTACATTCAGGGACTAGAGCTGTGTCTTCTTACACTGTGTGCATCAATAGAAACACACAGCTCCATAACCTAGAATGGCAAGGCACTCCCCTGCTCTTCCATCCACCTCTCCCTTTTTTCAATCTAACAGGCTGGCTCAAGACTGCACTGGGAAGAAAAGAATGGCTGCACACCACAGGAACTTTTCAATGATTTTAGTCCAAAAAAATAGCAATAAACAGTCAACAAAACATTTTACACTGACCTCAGTGCTTCTTCAAATCACATTGTACTGACTGCTCGCCTGGAGCGACGTCTTCCTTGTTTGAATATCAAGACTGCACTGCCCACTGTTAGCTCTTTGCTGTGAAGACCGGAAGTTTAGAGAAGCATCACTTAGGCCTGATTCACACCTATGCATTTTCAGTGCTTTTTGTATTTTGCAGATTTGCACAACAGAATGTGTTCCATAGGAAACCATGGCAAATGGACTGTGGTGCAAATCTGAAAAATACAAAAAGCACTAAAAATGCATAACTGTGAATCAGGTCTAAGAGAGTAGAAGTAAGCACCATGGAAAGCTGTAAACGGCAAGTGCTGGGGACAGAATTTTCACACAATAAAATAAAACACAATAAAATAAAACTTCACCAGTAATCTATGTGTTAAAGTGATTGTAAAAAAAAGTCGTTCCACAAATTTTAAATGGGGTTTAAGTCTGGGCTCTGAATAAGTCATGCAAGGACATTCACCTTTTTTCTTCAACCACTGTGTGGTAATTTTTGCTGTGTGCTGTGAGTCATTGTCATGTCAATATTTTGCCCCATACATTTTTGTGCTTCTATCCTGACAAATAGGGATGAGCTTCGTGTTTGAGTTGAACCCATGTTCGACTCGAACATCGGCTGTTCCCGTTAAGTGAATTCCGACCATTATGGGTCGTTCGTGCCAAATTTGGCGCATCACGGCCCATAATTCCCTGCAGCATTGCAGTGCATTGCTGGCTGATGATTGGCCAAGCATGCATTATGACCCACATGCTTGGCCAATCACAGTGCCATCTGTACAATGAGCTGTAATTGCCCAAAGCCAGGGTGGCTGTGGCCAATTATGGCTCAGGGGGTTTAGTATACTCCCCACACTATATAAGGCCACCTGCGCAGCAGCCATGCGTTGTGTGTTGCGTCAGCGGAGAGAGAGATAGACGGAGAGACAGTTCTTTGGATTTAATTTGAAGCTGTTGCAATTACAGTCGGTTTATTGTGCCCCCTGCACAGTGTACACCTAAAGCTACTCCAATTGCTGGTGTTTTGCTGGTCATATACCACAGGCAGCTGTAGCAATTACAGTTGGTGTATTGTGCCACCTGCACAGTGTACAGCTAAAGCTACCCCAATTGCTGGTGTTCTGCTGATCCTATACCGCAGGTAGCTGCAGTAATTACAGTCGGTGTACTGTGACATCTGCACCGTGTGCACTTAAAGCTACCCCAATTGCTGGTGTTCTTCAGATCCTATACCCCAGGCAGGCAGATGCAGTAATTACATTCTGTGTATTGTGTCATCTGCACAGTGTGCACCTAAAGCTACCCAAATTGCTGTTGTTCTTCAGATCCTATGCCACAGGAAGGCAGCTGTAGTAATTACAGTCAGTGTATTGTGCCACCTGCACAGTATACAGCTAAAGCTACCCCAATTGCTGGTGTTCTGCTGGTCCTAAACAACAGGCAGCTGTAGCAATTACAGTTGGTGTATTGTGCTACATGCATAGTACACAGCTAAAGCAACCCCAATTGCTGGTGTTCTGCTGATCCTATCCGCAGGCAGTTGCAGTAATTACAGTCGGTGTATTGTGCCATCTACACAGTGTGCACCTAAAGCTACCCCGATTACTGGTGTTCTTCAGATCCTATCCGCAGGCAGGCAGCTGCAGTAATTACAGTCAGTGTATTGTGTCATCTGCACAGTGTAAGCCTACAGCTACCCCAATTGATGGTGTTCTGCTGATCCTATCTGCAGACAGCTGTAGAAATTACAGTTAGTGTACTGTGTCATCTACACAGTTTGTACCTAAAGCTACCCCAATTGATGGTGTTCTGCTGATCCTATCTGCAGACAGCTGTAGAAATTACAGTTAGTGTACTGTGTCATCTACACAGTTTGTACCTAAAGCTACCCCAATTGCTGGTGTTCTGCTGATCCTATGCGCAGGCAGCTATAGCAATTAGAGTCGGTGTATTGTGCCATCTGCACAGTGTGCATCTAAAGCTATCCCATTTGCTGGTGTTCTGCTGATCCTATACCGCAGGCAGTTGAATTAATTACAGTCAGTGTATTGTGTCAGCTGCACAGTGTGCACCTAAAGCTACCCCAATTTCTGGTGTTCTTCAGATCCTATGCCACAGGAAAGCAGCTGCAGTAATTAAAGTCGGTGCATTGTCATCTGCACAGTGTACGCCTAAAGCTATCCCAATTGCTGGTGTTCTTCTGATCCTATCGGCAGGCAGCTGTAGCAATTAAAGTTGGTGTAGGGTATCATCTGCACAGTTTGCAACTAAAGCTACCCCAATTGCTGGTGTTCTGCTGATCCTATCCTCAGGCAGCTATAGCAATTAGAGTCGGTGTATTGTGCCATCTGCACAGTGTGCATCTAAAGCTATCCCATTTGCTGATGTTCTGCTGATCCTATACTGCAGGCAGTTGAATTAATTACAGCCAGGGTATTGTGTCATCTACACAGTGTGCACCTAAAGCTACCCCAATTACCGGTGTTCTTCAGATCCTATCCGTAGGCAGGCAGCTGCAGTAATTACAGTCAGTGTATTGTGTCATCTGCACAGTGTAAGCCTAAAGCTACCCCAATTGATGGTGTTCTGCTGATCCTATCTGCAGACAGCGGTAGCAATTACAGTCAGTGTACTGTGTCATCTACACAGTTTGTACCTAGAGCTACCCCAATTGCTGGTGTTCTGTTGATCATATCCACAGGCAGCTGTAGCAATTACAGTCGGTGTACTGTGTCATCTGCACAGTTTGCAACTAAAGCTACCCCAATTGCTGCTGTTCTGCTGATCCTATCCGCAGGCAGCTATAGCAATTAGAGTCTATGTATTGTGCCATCTGCACAGTGTGCATCTAAAGCTATCCCATTTGCTGGTGTTCTGCTGATCCTATACCGCAGGCAGTTGAATTAATTACAGTCGGTGTATTGTGTCAGCTGCACAGTGTGCACCTAAAGCTACTCCAATTGCTGGTGTTCTTCAGATCCTATGCCACAGGAAAGCAGCTGCAGTAATTAAAGTCGGTGCATTGTGTCATCTGCACAGTGTAAGACTAAAGCTTTTCCAATTGCTGGTGTTCTTCTGATCCTATCCGCAGGCAGCGGTAGCAATTAAAGTTGGAGTAGGGTATCATCTGCACAGTGTGCACCTAAATCTACCCCAATTGCTGGTGTTCTGATGATCCTATCCGCAGGCAGCCGTAGCAATTACAGTCTGGTAATTTGTCATCTACACAGTGTGCAGCTAAAGCTACCCCAATTGCTGGTGTTCTCTTGATCATATCCGCAGGCAGCTGTAGCAATTAGAGTCGGTGTATTGTGCCACCTGCACAGTGTGCACTTAAAGCTACCCCAATTCCTGGTGTTCTGCTAATCCTATACCGCAGGCAGCTGTAGTAATTACAGTCGGTGTACTGTGTCATCTGCACAGTGTGCACGTAAAGCTACCCCAATTGCTGGTGTTCTACTGATCCTATACCACAGGCAGCTGTAGTAATTACAATCGGTGTACTGTGTCATCTGCATAGTGGGCTCTTAAAGCTACCCCAATTGCTGGTGTTCTTCAGATCCTATAACACAGGCAGGCAGCTGCAGTAATTACAGTTGGTGTACTGTGTCATCTGCACAGTGTGCACCTAAAGCTACCCCAATTGCTGGTGTTCTTCAGATCCTATGCCACATGAAGGCAGCTGTAGTAATTAAAGTCGGTGTATGGTGTCATCTGCACAATGTACGCCTAAAGCTACCCCAATTGCTGGTGTGCTGCTGATCCTATCCGTAGGCAGCTGTAGCAATTACAGCCAGTGTAATTTATCATCTGCACAGTTTGCACCTAAAGCTACCCCAATTGCTGGGGTTCTGTTGATCCTATCTGCAGGCAGCTGTAGCAATTAGAGTGGGTGTATTGTGTCATCTGCACAGTGGGCACTTAAAGCTACGCCAATTGCAGTTTTTCTGCTGATCCTATACCGCAGGCAGGCAGCTGCAGTAATTATAGTCGATGTATTGTGTCATCTGCACAGTGTACACCTAAAGCTACCCCAATTGCTGTTGTTCTGCTTGTTCTATACCACAGGCAGCTGTAGCAATTACAGTCGGTGTATTGTGCCACCTGCACAGTGTACAGCTAAAGCTACCCCAATTGCTGGTGTTCTGCTGATCCTATACCGCAGGTAGCTGCAGTAATTACAGTTGGTGTACTGTGACATCTGCACCGTGTGCACTTAAAGCTACCCCAATTGCTGGTGTTCTTCAGATCCTATTCCACAGGCAGGCAGCTGCAATTATTACAGTCTGTGTATTGTGCCATCTGCACAGTGTGCACCTAAAGCTACCCAAATTGCTGGTGTTCTTTAGATCCTATGGCACAGGAAGGCAGCTGCAGTAATTACACTCAGTGTATTGTGTCATCTGCACAGTGTACGCCTAAAGCTACCCCAATTGCTATTGTTCTGCAGATCCTATACCATAGGAAGGCAGCTGCAGTAATTATAGTCAGTGTATTGTGTCATCTGCACAGTGTACACCTAAAGCTACCCCAATTGCTGGTGTTCTTCTGATCCTATACCACAGGCAGCTGCTGCAGCAATTACAGTTGGTGTATTGTGCCACCTGCACAGTGTACACCTAAAGCTACCCCAATTGCTGTTGTTCTGCTGGTCCTATACCACAGGCAGCTGTAGCAATTACAGTCAGTGTACTGTGTCATCTACACAGTTTGTACCTAGAGCTACCCCAATTGCTGGTGTTCTGTTGATCATATCCACAGGCAGCTGTAGCAATTACAGTCGGTGTACTGTGTCATCTGCACAGTTTGCAACTAAAGCTACCCCAATTGCTGCTGTTCTGCTGATCCTATCCGCAGGCAGCTATAGCAATTAGAGTCTATGTATTGTGCCATCTGCACAGTGTGCATCTAAAGCTATCCCATTTGCTGGTGTTCTGCTGATCCTATACCGCAGGCAGTTGAATTAATTACAGTCGGTGTATTGTGTCAGCTGCACAGTGTGCACCTAAAGCTACTCCAATTGCTGGTGTTCTTCAGATCCTATGCCACAGGAAAGCAGCTGCAGTAATTAAAGTCGGTGCATTGTGTCATCTGCACAGTGTAAGACTAAAGCTTTTCCAATTGCTGGTGTTCTTCTGATCCTATCCGCAGGCAGCGGTAGCAATTAAAGTTGGAATAGGGTATCATCTGCACAGTGTGCACCTAAATCTACCCCAATTGCTGGTGTTCTGATGATCCTATCCGCAGGCAGCCGTAGCAATTACAGTCTGGTAATTTGTCATCTACACAGTGTGCAGCTAAAGCTACCCCAATTGCTGGTGTTCTCTTGATCATATCCGCAGGCAGCTGTAGCAATTAGAGTCGGTGTATTGTGCCACCTGCACAGTGTGCACTTAAAGCTACCCCAATTCCTGGTGTTCTGCTAATCCTATACCGCAGGCAGCTGTAGTAATTACAGTCGGTGTACTGTGTCATCTGCACAGTGTGCACTTAAAGCTACCCCAATTGCTGGTGTTCTACTGATCCTATACCACAGGCAGCTGTAGTAATTACAATCGGTGTACTGAGTCATCTGCATAGTGGGCTCTTAAAGCTACCCCAATTGCTGGTGTTCTTCAGATCCTATAACACAGGCAGGCAGCTGCAGTAATTACAGTTGGTGTACTGTGTCATCTGCACAGTGTGCACCTAAAGCTACCCCAATTGCTGGTGTTCTTCAGATCCTATGCCACATGAAGGCAGCTGTAGTAATTAAAGTCGGTGTATGGTGTCATCTGCACAATGTACGCCTAAAGCTACCCCAATTGCTGGTGTGCTGCTGATCCTATCCGTAGGCAGCTGTAGCAATTACAGCCAGTGTAATTTATCATCTGCACAGTTTGCACCTAAAGCTACCCCAATTGCTGGGGTTCTGCTGATCCTATCTGCAGGCAGCTGTAGCAATTAGAGTGGGTGTATTGTGTCATCTGCACAGTGGGCACTTAAAGCTACGCCAATTGCTGTTTTTCTGCTGATCCTATACCGCAGGCAGGCAGCTGCAGTAATTATAGTCGATGTATTGTGTCATCTGCACAGTGTACACCTAAAGCTACCCCAATTGCTGTTGTTCTGCTTGTCCTATACCACAGGCAGCTGTAGCAATTACAGTCGGTGTATTGTGCCACCTGCACAGTGTACAGCTAAAGCTACCCCAATTGCTGGTGTTCTGCTGATCCTATACCGCAGGTAGCTGCAGTAATTACAGTCGGTGTACTGTGACATCTGCGCCGTGTGCACTTAAAGCTACCCCAATTGCTGGTGTTCTTCAGATCCTATTCCACAGGCAGGCAGCTGCAGTAATTACAGTCTGTGTATTGTGCCATCTGCACAGTGTACGCCTAAAGCTACCCCAATTGCTATTGTTCTGCAGATCCTATACCATAGGAAGGCAGCTGCAGTAATTATAGTCAGTGTATTGTGTCATCTGCACAGTGTACACCTAAAGCTACCCCAATTGCTGGTGTTCTTCTGATCCTATACCACAGGCAGCTGCTGCAGCAATTACAGTTGGTGTATTGTGCCACCTGCACAGTGTACACCTAAAGCTACCCCAATTGCTGTTGTTCTGCTGGTCCTATACCACAGGCAGCTGTAGCAATTACAGTCAGTGTATTGTGCCACCTGCACAGTATACAGCTAAAGCTACCCCAATTGCTGGTGTTCTGCTGATCCTAAACAACAGGCAGCTGTAGCAATTACAGTTGGTGTATTGTGCTACATGCATAGTACACAGCTAAAGCAACCCCAATTGCTGGTGTTCTGCTGATTCTATCCGCAGGCAGTTGCAGTAATTACAGTCGGTGTATTGTGTCATCTACACAGTGTGCACTTAAAGCTACCCCAATTACTGGTGTTCTTCAGATCCTATCCGCAGGCAGGCAGCTGCAGTAATTACAGTCAGTGTATTGTGTCATCTGCACAGTGTAAGCCTAAAGCAACCCAATTGATGGTGTTCTCCTGATCCTATCCGCAGACAGCTGTAGCAATCACAGTGAGTGTACTGTGTCATCTACACAGTTTGTACCTAAAGCTACCCCAATTGCTGGTGTTCTGTTGATCATATCCACAGGCAGCTGTAGCAATTACAGTCGGTGTATTGTGCCATCTGTACAGTGTGCATCTAAAGCTATTCCATTTGCTGGTGTTCTGCTGATCCTATACCGCAGGCAGTTGAATTAATTACAGTCGGTATATTGTGTCATCTGCACAGTGTGCACCTAAAGCTACCCCAATTTCTGGTGTTCTTCAGATCCTATGCCACAGGAAAGCAGCTGCAGTAATTAAAGTCGGTGCATTGTGTCATCTGCACAGTGTACGCCTAAAGCTACCCCAATTGCTGGTGTTCTGCTGATCCTATCCCCAGGCAGCTGTAGCAATTAAAGTTGGTGTAGGGTATCATCTGCACAGTGTGCACCTAAATCTGCCCCAATTTCTGGTGTTCTGCTGATCCTATCCGCAGGCAGCCGTAGCAATTACAGTCTGTGTAATTTGTCATCTGCACAGTGTGCACCTAAAGCTATCCCAATTGCTGGTGTTCTCTTGATCCTATCCGCAGGCAGCTGTAGCAATTAGTCGGTGTATTGTGCCACCTGCACAGTGTGCACTTAAAGCTACCCCAATTGCTGGTGTTCTGCTGATCCTATACCATAGGCAGCTGTAGTAATTACAATCGGTGTACTGTGTCATCTGCACAGTGGGCTCTTAAAGCTACCCCAATTGCTGGTGTTCTTCAGATCCTATGCCACATGAAGGCAGCTGTAGTAATTAAAGTCGGTGTATGGTGTCATCTGCACAATGTACGCCTAAAGCTACCCCAATTGCTGGTGTGCTGCTGATCCTATCCGTAGGCAGCTGTAGCAATTACAGCCAGTGTAATTTATCATCTGCACAGTTTGCACCTAAAGCTACCCCAATTGCTGGGGTTCTGTTGATCCTATCTGCAGGCAGCTGTAGCAATTAGAGTGGGTGTATTGTGTCATCTGCACAGTGGGCACTTAAAGCTACGCCAATTGCAGTTTTTCTGCTGATCCTATACCGCAGGCAGGCAGCTGCAGTAATTATAGTCGATGTATTGTGTCATCTGCACAGTGTACACCTAAAGCTACCCCAATTGCTGTTGTTCTGCTTGTTCTATACCACAGGCAGCTGTAGCAATTACAGTCGGTGTATTGTGCCACCTGCACAGTGTACAGCTAAAGCTACCCCAATTGCTGGTGTTCTGCTGATCCTATACCGCAGGTAGCTGCAGTAATTACAGTTGGTGTACTGTGACATCTGCACCGTGTGCACTTAAAGCTACCCCAATTGCTGGTGTTCTTCAGATCCTATTCCACAGGCAGGCAGCTGCAGTAATTACAGTCTGTGTATTGTGCCATCTGCACAGTGTGCACCTAAAGCTACCCAAATTGCTGGTGTTCTTTAGATCCTATGGCACAGGAAGGCAGCTGCAGTAATTACACTCAGTGTATTGTGTCATCTGCACAGTGTACGCCTAAAGCTACCCCAATTGCTATTGTTCTGCAGATCCTATACCATAGGAAGGCAGCTGCAGTAATTATAGTCAGTGTATTGTGTCATCTGCACAGTGTACACCTAAAGCTACCCCAATTGCTGGTGTTCTTCTGACCCTATACCACAGGCAGCTGCTGCAGCAATTACAGTTGGTGTATTGTGCCACCTGCACAGTGTACACCTAAAGCTACCCCAATTGCTGTTGTTCTGCTGGTCCTATACCACAGGCAGCTGTAGCAATTACAGTCAGTGTATTGTGCCACCTGCACAGTATACAGCTAAAGCTACCCCAATTGCTGGTGTTCTGCTGATCCTAAACAACAGGCAGCTGTAGCAATTACAGTTGGTGTATTGTGCTACATGCATAGTACACAGCTAAAGCAACCCCAATTGCTGGAGTTCTGCTGATTCTATCCGCAGGCAGTTGCAGTAATTACAGTCGGTGTATTGTGTCATCTACACAGTGTGCACTTAAAGCTACCCCAATTACTGGTGTTCTTCAGATCCTATCCGCAGGCAGGCAGCTGCAGTAATTACAGTCAGTGTATTGTGTCATCTGCACAGTGTAAGCCTAAAGCAACCCAATTGATGGTGTTCTGCTGATCCTATCCGCAGACAGCTGTAGCAATCACAGTGAGTGTACTGTGTCATCTACACAGTTTGTACCTAAAGCTACCCCAATTGCTGGTGTTCTGTTGATCATATCCACAGGCAGCTGTAGCAATTACAGTCGGTGTATTGTGCCATCTGTACAGTGTGCATCTAAAGCTATTCCATTTGCTGGTGTTCTGCTGATCCTATACCGCAGGCAGTTGAATTAATTACAGTCGGTGTATTGTGTCAGCTGCACAGTGTGCACCTAAAGCTACCCCAATTTCTGGTGTTCTTCAGATCCTATGCCACAGGAAAGCAGCTGCAGTAATTAAAGTCGGTGCATTGTGTCATCTGCACAGTGTACGCCTAAAGCTACCCCAATTGCTGGTGTTCTGCTGATCCTATCCCCAGGCAGCTGTAGCAATTAAAGTTGGTGTAGGGTATCATCTGCACAGTGTGCACCTAAATCTGCCCCAATTTCTGGTGTTCTGCTGATCCTATCCGCAGGCAACCGTAGCAATTACAGTCTGTGTAATTTGTCATCTGCACAGTGTGCACCTAAAGCTATCCCAATTGCTGGTGTTCTCTTGATCCTATCCGCAGGCAGCTGTAGCAATTAGTCAGTGTATTGTGCCACCTGCACAGTGTGCACTTAAAGCTACCCCAATTGCTGGTGTTCTGCTGATCCTATACCATAGGCAGCTGTAGTAATTACAATCGGTGTACTGTGTCATCTGCACAGTGGGCTCTTAAAGCTACCCCAATTGCTGGTGTTCTTCAGATCCTATAGCACAGGCAGGCAGCTGCAGTAATTACAGTTTGTGTACTGTGTCATCTGCACAGTGTGCACCTAAAGCTACCACAATTGCTGGTGTTCTTCAGATCCTATGCCACAGGAAGGCAGCTGCAGTAATTAAAGTCGTGTGTTGTGTCATCTGCACAATGTACGTCTAAAGCTACCCCAATTGCTAATGTTCTGCTGATCCTATCCGCAGGCAGCTGTAGCAATTACAGCCAGTGTAATTTGTCATCTGCACAGTTTCCTGATCCTAACCGCAGCAGCTGTAGCAACTACAGACAGTGTAATTTGTCATGTGCACAGTTTGCACCTAAAGCTACCCCAATTGCTGGTGTTCTGTTGATCCTATCCGCAGGCAGCTGTAGCAATTAGAGTGGGTGTATTGTGCCATCATCACAGTGTGAACCTAAAGCTACCCCAATTGCTGGGGTTCTGCTGATCCTATACCGCAGGCAGCTGTAGTAATTACAGTCAGTGTATTGTGCCACCTGCACAGTGTGCACTTAAAGCTACCCCAACTGCTGGTGTTCTGCTGATCCTATACCGCAGGCAGCTGTAGTAATTAAAGTCGGCGTACTGTGTCATCTGCACAGTGGGCACTTAAAGCTACGCCATTTGCTGTTTTTCTGCTGATCCTATACCGCAGACAGGGAGCTGCAGTATTTATAGTCAGTGTATTGTGTCATCTGCACAGTGTACACCTAAAGCTACCCCAATTGCTGGTGTTCTGCTGATCCTATCCACAGGAAGCTGTAGCAATTACAGTCGGTGTACTGTGTCCTCTGTACAGTGTGCACTTAAAGCTACCCCAATTGCTGGTGTTCTTCAGATCCTATACCACAGGCAGGCAGCTGCAGTAATTACAGTCAGTGTATTGTGTCATCTGCACAGTGTGCACCTAAAGCTACCCCAATTGCTGGTGTTCTTCAGATCCTATATCAAATGCAGGCAGCTGCAGTAATTACAGTCAGTGCATTGTGTCATCTGCACAGTGTACGCCTAAAGCTACCCTAATTTCTGGTGTTCTGCTGATCCTATCTGCAGGCAGCTGCAGCAATTACAGTCAGTGTTCTATGTCATCTGCACAATATGCACTTAAAACAATTCCTATTGCTGGTGTTCTGCTGATCCTATACCGCATGCAGCTGCAGTAATTACAGTTGGTGTACTGTGTCATCTGCATAGTGTGCACTTAAAGCTACCCCAATTGCTGGTGTACTCATAGTAATAATACTACAGGCAGGCAATTGATTCTGCTAGCTGCAGTATAATCAGTATATACTTCCCAGCTTTGTGCAGCTACATCTCCCTGCAGGCCATTAGTATGTTTGGAAGGCCAACAAGGAGAGGCAGACAGTCACGGGCCAATAAAAGAGGGCAAGCAGGCTCTGTGTCTAGAGGCAACAAGGCTGGTAGTGGACATGGTGCATCCTCATCAGCACCTGGCAATGGGACACGCCTGTCCTTTTTTTCGGCAGCTGGACGTGTTGAGCCGCAACATGCCGAAGACAAGTTAGAGTTTATGTCCAAGCCATCCTCATCCTCCTCATTCTCTCTCACCCAGGCTCAGGGTACTGGCAAAGCAGCTGCCAATGTGGCCTCTTCCCTTGTCTCAATGGCATCAGTCACTCCTTCCCTAGACCCTCCATGTCCTCCTGAGGAGTCCCCCGAACTGTTTGAGCACAGTGTTGGGTACATGTTAAATGAGGATACCCAGCGTTTTGAAGGTTTTGATGATGATACCCAGCTAGAGAAAGGCAGTAACGCGAGCCCAGAGAGAGGGAAGGCCCAAGAAGGACAGCAATCTGGCAGTCATGTTCCACCAGCTGCAGCATACTGTCAGGTTTGCCCCAGTCATGAGGAGGGGGGGGGGGGCTGATGAGGTCACTGACTCCATGTGGGTCCCTGATAGGAGAGAGGGGAAGGAGGAGGAGGCACATCTCCAACGAGGCAGGATGCCCTCCAGGGGCCAGCTTAAGGGCAGCACACTGACTGCATCACACCGCAGAGCTCTGCATGTGCAGGGCACTGTCTCTGCGCGTTGTTCCAAAAGTTCTTTGGTGTGGGGCTTTTTTGAGACGAGTGCATCAGATTGCACCGCTGCTATTTGCAACATATGTCTCAAGCACATCTCAGATGGCCAAAACATCAGCCGCTTGGGCACCACATGCTTGACCAGACATATGTCGACCTGCCATGCAGTTTGTTGGCAAGCGGACCTAAAAGACCCACACAGAAGAACAAAGCGGACCTCTCCTTGCTCCTCATCAGCTGGGATCTCCAACCCCACTATACCTTCAGTCCTCTCTGAAACCTGCACTGAGAGGAATGAAGGTGTAGAATTAGGTGTGTCACAGCCAAGTATTCCAGGCAATCTGCTATCGTTACACTGACGTCCGATTGTACCAGCCAAATTTCCGTGCCCCAGCTGCCTGAACCGTCAAAATAAGTTCACTCCCATCCACATGCCCAGCAGTTGAATGCTAGCTTGGCTAAATTGTACACTGATCGATCAGTGGTTAGGTGTGTTCAGTTATTTTTAAAAGTCTAGTGCTAAGCAATCAATCAGTCAATTGGAACAAGCTCTATATAGATATATTACTAAAAAAAGATGCCGTGCAGGTGCACTTTGCAGGTTTAGAGATCCCTATAAAGCAACAGGCATGGTTTGAACAGTTGAAGTGTATGTTCACCTTTTCACAAAAAATAAAGAGCTAAACTAACACACTATACCCTCCCCACCCCCTGGTCCCTGCTGCATTCGCTTCCATGGATGATTAGCTATCCCTGGCCACACAGCTGGCACAGGGGTCTGAAGATTCCCTTCCCCTTCTTTCCTTATGTAGCAGTACCCCCATAGGGGCCAATGATTGATTATGATAGAATCTAATGAAAATACAGTCTGGCAGATGATGACGAGGACCTGAGTTCTTCTTCTAATTATGCAGAAGCTGCCAGAACACACACATTAGCTTTTTGGATTTTAATACTGAATAAACTTGAAACTAGGGAGGGCTATAGGGTATGAGTTACTCTGATAAATATGAGTTTTAAAGAAGAGGACATCAACTTTCAGGTCTTGAAAGCAGCACTCCTTGACCCCTGAGACTGGAAGGAAATGGCAGATTAGGGGACACTGTGTGAGCTACACCCTGTAACGCTACACTGGCTCTTATATTCTAGCGCCAAATATCATCTGGATAAGCGCCAAATATCATCTGGATAAGCAAACAGTCTTTTACTCATGGGGACAGGGAATAGCTGCCCAGACTTAGCTTCCTGTTGCCTGCTAGTGAAGTGATAGTAGACTGGATCCTGGGTCAAGTTTCAAAGGTATCTCTGAAGTTGAAGGTGTGGGCCCCCTGGCTCTGCCACAGCCAGGACTCGGATGAACAGCAGACGGATCAGCAGCAAGGCCTTCAGAGATGGCAGCTGTCCTAGATCATGGACCTCCTAGGCCGTGTGTGTAAAGTTGTACACTCAGTTCATACTAGTTCCCCAGTCATGCTCCTTGGCCCTGCAGCATAGACAGTCAAGCAGAACCTTCTCAGGCCTCAGCCTGGGGCAAGAAAGTGAGCACATGGCTTTCCTAAATATTTAAACTATTCCCCATCACGCCCCAGTGGATTGAATCATCTATTGGGATGTCTGGGAGAAATATGAATATTCATAACTCAACCTGGTAGGAAACCCTCATACTATAGCCAGTGGTGCAGCAACCCCTACTGGTAACAGTGTGAGACCACCATCCCACCGATCTTAGGGAGAAATCAAATGCACGCTTATACAAATCAAACTGGGCTGACTACCACCAAGCCAAAAACTACATTTTCCTATCACTTAGCAACCTAACTAACAGTGTGCTACACTTTCCGATTGGTCAAAGTGGTCATGTGCCAGCACTCACCAATCAGAATCACTCTGATCTGTCCCAGTTTTCATAAGGAAAGAAGTGGAAAAAGACAACAGCTTTCAAATTCCTAGACCACTGCACCAGCTGCATGGGCAGTGAAAGCTAATCATCCACATAATGAAATGCAACAGGGACTTGGGGGTGGAGAGGATGTAATATGTTAGTTGATTTTTTTTTTTTAAAACCTTTTATTTATTTTTTAAAAGGCAAAATTTCTCTTAACCCATACAGGAGTCCCAGGCTCTTTTGCATTGTTCAAAATGGTGAATCCCACGTCTTGGCTTACAATATTACTATTATATATCAATTCTATTGGAGTTTATGGAAAGCTTCCCACACCGCATTAGGGTGAAAAACCTTCTGTCACTCAGCAGCCCCCCCGAGTTCCCGTTTTACTTGACTTATACCTGAGCCCTGTGTTTCCCACAACGGGAATGAGCACACCAGCTCCGGCCTGTGTCTCATTTCCTGATTGGATAGATTGATAGCAGTGCAGCCATTGGCTCCCACTGCTGTCAATCAAATCCAATTACGCAGGCACCAGGGGCGTGGCTGAGTCCTGCTTTCTGTGTGAATAGATGCAGAAGCAGGACACAGGGGCGTGCCCGCACCAGTATCCATGAAGGAGAGCGCTTCTCCAACAGGGCAATCGTGAAGAGGAGGAGCAAGGAGTGCTGCTGGGGGACTCCAAAAGAGGAGAATCGGGCCACACTGTTCAAAACCAAGTGCACAGCGTAGGTGAGTATGACATGTTTCGTTTTTTGTATTTTAAAAACCCTGAACCTTTACAACCCCTTTAAGGTAAAACCTGATGCTTTTGAAATGGAAAAACATTATGATGGTTTATACATAATTGTTTTTGAGCCATAATCCATATGTTGAGGAACAGTAATCCCATAGGTGAATAGTTACCTGGAGGAGAATTGAAGGATCTGAGGAGCAGATAGGCACGGGATAAGACCCCTTTAAGGGGAAAGCACATTGAAATCTCTGAATAGATCTGAGTTTAAGATCCTCATAGGAAACAGCACCTGATGGACCGGAAGGTTTTGGGGCTGGGAGGGCTGACCTAATGGACCTAAGGGATAATAACCACAAACTTGGGTAGACCCACTTTTTGGGTCAGATGTTCTGGGGAGTCCATAGTAACTGGTGGTAGAGTAAGGAGCACAAGGTATACCAGTTTTTGATAATATCACTGGAGATATCAGATATGGGATCACGTTTTGACGATACACTAGAGGAGTGTTATTGTTTGATGGACATTTATGCACTTTATATGATTTAAAATTGTTGTATTTGAATCTCCTGTTGAAAAGTTGAATCTGATAGCAAATGGAATGCCCCGTGCACACGATCGGACTTTCCGACAACAAAACCGTGGATTTTTGTTCGAAGGATGTTGGCTCTAACTTGTCTTGCATACACACGGTCACACAAATGTTTGCCAACAATTACGAACCTAGTGACGTACAAGACATACGTGATATCTCCATTACGAACGCTAGTTATATCTCCGGCTCGTATTTGATTCCGAGCATGTGTTGACTTTTGTCCGATGGACTTGTGTACACATGATCGGAAAGTCCGACAACAAACATTTGTTGGTGGAAAACAAGAACCTGCTAGCCACGATCGGATTTTCCAACAACAAATGTTGGATGTGAGCTTGTTGGCGGTAAGTCCGACAACAAATGTTCGATGGAGCATACACACGGTCGGACTTTCCGGCAACAAGCTCACATCCAACATTTGTTGTCGGAAAATCTGATCGTGTGTATGGGGCATAAGAGTATAAAATTGCACACATCAACATGGGAGATTGTTGTAGTGGTATACTGTATATTTTATTGTACATATAAAATATATTTTTGTGGGTGATTACACTGGTGAGAAATATCATTATAGGGGGTAGCACAGCACACGTTTATATATATTTCACATCTGTCCACATTGTGGCTAGTAGAAAGTCTCACTTCTCCCGTTGCGTCTTCTTCAAAATGAAGAAAAAAGCAATGCATCTTTAATGGTGCTGCAGCTTGATGGAGTAGCTGGTGGGCAGGAGTGGGAGCTCAGTTTTTGATAACTCCACAAGAGATTTAAGAAGCTGGTCAGTGATTCAACCTGCTGACATCAGCCTAATACATAAATATCAGTTTTTCATAGATTTTGTCTTTAGATCTGTGTGCTCCAAGCAGGATGCATAGATAAGTGATTTTCAAGGCAGCTGTATATGTTAATGTCAGCAGCACACTGACTGAATCATCGTATAATCATTCCAGGGTCGTTCCTACCATGGAGCCAAATGAGAATTGTGTCTCAGGCTGGGCTCTCCGGGCGCAGTATAACATGCGTTTTTCATCTCGCCTCATAATCCCTCGACTGTTTCCTGCTGCTGTGTACACTAAGGAAGCAGCATGAGGTTCATCATTTCCTAAGGCCCCATTTACACAGGCATCTAGCTCCCTAAACATATCTGTAAGCACCGCAAACCTAAGAGTGTAGGAGGAAATATAGCAAAACTTATCAGGATGGTTTTTGTTTATTTCATTCTTTAGCAGCCTTCTCTTTTTTTAACCAGATAACATATTTGATCTCATTTTATTGTGTAAACTCGGGGTGATTGCATTCTAATTGTTCTGCTGAAGTGCAATTGTATTATTTTGTTAGGGTAAAAGCAAAGCTGGCCATGCCCCTGTATAATTTTTAAAAAACGTGTACGAAAATTCCAGTATGTCCAATGACTTGATGAATGGTGTTTGAAAGTACTTCAAAATGTCATTTGCTTTTAAAATTGATTTTGAAACAGTTGAGCTTTCCCAAATGAAACCTACATGCATTGTAATGCCCTGTACACATGGTCGGACTTTCCAACGGAAAATGTGCTGTGAACACTGTGTTATCAGAAATTCCGATCGTGTGTAGGCTCCATCTGACTTTTTACATCTGAATTTCCGACACACAAAGTTTGAGATCTGGATCTAAAATTTTCCGACAACAAAATCTGATAGTTTAAATTCCGATCGTGTGTAGACAATTCCGACGCACAAAGTGCCACGCATGCTCAGAATAAATTACGAGACCAAAACTATTGGCTACTGGCCTCTTTATAGCCCCGTCGTACATGGTTTACATCGCCTCGTTCTGAACGATCGGATTTTCTAACAACTGTGTGCGACCGTGTGTATGCAAGACAAGTTTGGGCCAAAATCCGTCGGATATGGTCATCGGAATGTCCGACCGTGTGTACAGGGCATTGGAAATGTGTTTGTTAGTGAAAAAAGTTCTATCCTGCTCCTCAAATTTTCTTGTCACTATGGTTGAAAATAATGTAAATTTTGACAGCCCTAATGCCGCGTACACACGGTCGGAATTTCATTCAGCAAAAGACTGATGAGAGCTTTTCCATGGAAAATGCAATCGTGTGTACGCTCCATTGGAAATTTGCTGGCAGAATTTCCGCCAGCAAAAGATTGTGAGCAGGTTCCAACGGAAAACGTTTTTATCGGAAATTCAGATCGTGTGTATGCAATTTTGATGCGCAAAAACTTACGCATACTCAGATTTAACTACGAGATGGAAGCTATTGGCTACTGGCTATTGGACTTCCTTTTTCTAGTCCCGTCATAATTGTTGTACGTCACCTCGTTCTTGACGGTCGGAATTTGGTGTGACCCTGTGTATGCAAGACAGCTTGAGCGAAATCCCATCGGAATTCCGTTGGGAAAACCATCAGAGCTTTTTCAGACCAAAATTCTGATCGTGTGTATGCGGCATAACAACTTGAAAATCATTCCTAAAACCAAAGATTTCAAACAAAATTCTATTGGTGTATTTCCAGTTTAATGTGCATTTCTATTTTTGCAGTCAAATAGGAGTTTATTACTATAGGTTAGTTAAATGTTCCCATTCACAGCATGTCTACATAAAAAAAAAAAAAAAAAAACCTTTTTATATTTTTTTATATTTTTTTTAAAGAAGTGAGCCTTTCACAAATCTGTCCTTATTAACATACAATGCAAGAATCCCAGTCTCCACACATTTAACCATTTGTTAGGAAGGACAGTGGTCAAATTTAGTTATATCTGGTCATGAAGATCTGCCTGCGCTTTACAGACAGAGTTAATTATGGCAAACACAGCTGCCCAGTAGGGATGGCCGAACTGTTCGCCTGGCGGTCAGTTCGCGGCAAATTTTGCGTGTTCGCGATTCGCCCAATCGGCGGACTATTGCCGCTGTTCGCCCAGTGGACATATGTGTTTACAGTGTGAAAGAACTTTGACCCATGATGACACATCCATCATGGGGTACAGGACAGCCAATTGAGACATTTCAGCACATGGACAATTGGACATACCCCCTACCTTATAAATAGACCTGATCTGGCGGCCATTTTATATTCTGTCTTATGTCAGTGTAGAGACAGGACGCTATGTGGAGCAGGGACAGACTGTAGTGACACAAATCGCTAGCTATTAGGTCCACAAAAGTCCTTTTAAGGACTGGTATAGGTGTAGTACAGTATATAGGGTTCAGTGCACTGCTGTGCTGGTGATTGCAGCTGTCTTTTGTCAGTGTAGGGACAGGACGCTGTGTGCAGCAGGGACAGTCAGTTTAATCACTAGCTAGCTATTACTGTTAGGTCCACAAAGGTCCTTTTAAGGACTGGTATAGGTGTACAATATATAGGGTGCTGGTACAGGGCTGTGCTGCAGATTACTGCTGGTTTCTGCAGTTGTCTTTTATCAGTGTAGGGACTGAGGGACAGTCTGCAAATCACTAGCTACTAGGTCCACAAAGGTCCTTTTAAGGACTGGTATAGGTGTACAATATATAGGGTGCTGGTGCAGGGCTGTGCTGCAGATTACTGCTGGTTTCTGCAGCAGTCTTTTATCAGTGTAGGGACTGAGGGATAGTCTGCAAATCACTAGCTACTAGGTCCACAAAGGTCCTTTTAAGGACTGGTATAGGTGTACAATATATAAGGTGCTGGTGCAGGGCTGTGCTGCAGATTACTGCTGGTTTCTGCAGCAGTCTTTTATCAGTGTAGGGACTGAGGGACAGTCTGCAAATCACGAGTTACTAGGTCCACAAAGGTCCTTGTAAGGACTGGTATAGGTGTACAATATATAGGGTGCTGGTGCAGGGCTGTGCTGCAGATTACTGCTGGTTTCTGCAGCAGTCTTTTATCAGTGTAGGGACTGAGGGACAGTCTGCAAATCACTAGTTACTAGGTCCACAAAGGTCCTTGTAAGGACTGGTATAGGTGTACAATATATAGGGTGCTGGTGCAGGGCTGTGCTGCAGATTACTGCTGGTTTCTGCAGCAGTCTTTATACTTCAGTCCCTACACTGATAAGTCTGCAAATCACTAGCTACTAGGTCCACAAAGGTCCTTGTAAGAACTGGTATAGGTGTACAATATATAGGGTTGTGATACACTGCTGATGACTGCTGCCCTATTCTGTACTATTTGGTGTGCAGTATATAGGTGTGTAATACATGTATAAAATACTTGCACATATAGAAAGCATAGTATAGTGCATTTCCACTGTGCAGCATTGTGACTGATGAGCGGTTCTGTATTATAACTGGTGTGATAGACCAGTGGCCCCCAAAAAACGACATATTAAAGTGGGGTGTTATATACCTTTCCACATACATACTGCACTTCTCTAGAGACTTTTGTCACAGGGTCATTTAAAAAATGACAGGCAGAGGAAGAGGCAGGCCCTTCCACAGGGGTGGTAGGGGTAGGGCAGGAGCAACAGGCTTGAGCCAAAGTGACAAATTGCAGAAGGTGCGTGCGATTACGTCAAAGGACGCACCAGACTTGGTTGAGTGGCTCACTCAGCCTTACTCTTCTGCACCCTTCTCATCCTCTCGATCTGCACCCTCTTCTTCACTCTCTGCTGTGTGCACCCCCCAAAGACACTACCACCAACACCACCACCATATACCTTCCGCTTGAGTCACAGGAATTATTTTCCGATCCATATCAAGACATTTCCGATGCGCAGCCACTCTTGGCATTGGATCAAGAAGAGGAGGTAGCAACAACCGCCACTCAGCAGTCTGATGACAGTATCCAGATCAGCCCAAGGAGGAGGTTGGTCCCCGCTGTCGCTGCCTACTCCGAGATCTCTAATTATAGCGGTGGGGAAGGAGACATCAATGATGACGTGTCTAGTGATGTCACGTGAGTGCCCACAAGAGAGGAAGAGGAGGGGAGTTCAGAGGGAGATATGGACCAGCAGATAGGGAGGAGAAGCAGGAAGAACTTACATTGCACAGGAGGGACAAAGCAGACTGCTAATGTATCAGGAGCGAGGCATCAACCATGTACAATCACAACTGGCGCTCCCAGTGTGGGCTTTTTTTACCATGTCTGCTGCTGACAATAGTGTTGCCATCTGCAATCTTTGCAGTCAACGCATAAGTCGCGGTAAGCTCACCTAGGGATGACCGCCTTAAGAAGGCACATGAGCTGCCATCACTGAGCCCAGTGGGAGCAACGGAACACACAAAGTCAGGCTCTCATCCTCCAGCCTCATCTTCTACTTCTCCTTCTCTTCTCTCCTCACAATTGTCCTCCACGCCACCTTCCATCACGCTGTCCTCACGTTTTTCTGCAAAAAGGCAGGCTTCGTGGGCCAAATGTTTGAGCGTAAAAAAATGATGACGCCGGATAATCCTCTTGCCCAACGTCTGGCTTGTCAGAATTGATAGCCCGCCAACTACTGCCATATAAACTGGTGGACTCGGAGGCCTTCCGAAAATTTGTGGCCATTGGAACACCACAATGGAAGGTCCCAGGAAGGAAGTATTTCTCACAGAAGGGCATCCCAGAGCTATATGGCCATGTTCAGTACAAGTGAATGTATCTCTGGCACACAGTGTCAGTGCCAAGATACTGACCACAGACACGTGGTCTAGCAAACACGGGCAGGGAAGGTATATCACTTTTACTGCCCCCTGGGTGAACCTTCTGACAGCCGTAACAAGCATGTAACCCGTGGCACCCGTGTAGATTTGGTTTTACCACCACGGATTGCATGCAGGCCTGGCTCTTCTTCTCCTCCTCCTACTCCATCCTCCCCCCTCTCCTCCTCGGCTGACTCCTCCTTTCCGCTGCTAGCGTCTCTTCCGCTGCGCTGCCCAAGCTCCCCAGAACCTATTCGACATGCCAGGTGAGACGTTGCAATGCTGTGCTGCGTCTGTTGTGCCTGGAAGCCAAGAGCCACACTGGCCCTGCACTCCTTTCAGCTTTGCATTCACAGGCAGATCAGTGGCTAACACCGCTCAATTTGACAGTTGGTAAAGTGGTGTGTGACAATGGTGCCAATCTGCTTAGCGCATTGAAACAGGGCAAAATTACACATGTGCCATGCATGGCATACGTCTTAAACTTGGTCGTGCAGCAATTCGTTGTCAAACACCCTGGGGTCCAGGACAGCAGGCAAGGAAAATCTCGGCCCATTTCAGAAGATCTTACACGGCCATGGCTCGCCTTGCTGACATTCGGCGGCGACACAATCTTCCGGTCAGACGTCTTATTTGCGATTGCCCGACACGATGGAACTCAACCTTCTATATGCTTGATAGGCTGCTCCAGCAGAAACGCGCAGTTAACGTCTACCTGTACGAACTCTGCGGCAGAACAGGTTCTGGGAGCTGTTTTTTTTCACCGTGCCAGTGGCTTACTCATGAGCGACACATGCAGACTTCTGCGGCCATTTGATGAGATCACCAAACTGGTCAGTCGCAGCCATGGCGCCATCAGTGACATAGTACCTTATGCCTTCTTTATGGAGCGTGCATTGCGTTGTGTCATTGATCAAGCCGTGGAGGAGCAGGAGCGGGAAGATGAGGAAGTTGCAATGCTGGATGAATTCCCAGGGGGGGCTACTCTATCTGAGACAGATCAACAACAGGAGTCTGAAGAGGAGTCAGAGGAGGATGGTGCCGGGGCGGATGAGGAGGAGCAAGAAGAGTATGCTTTAAACTTTTCCGGGATCCCTGTTGTTGTGCGTGGATGGGGAGAGGAGAACGAGGAGGACGACATTATCCTGGATGATGAGCAGGAGCCAGGCCACCACACTACTTCCAGTTTAGTGCAAATGGGGGCCTTCATGCTCCAGTGTTTTAACAGGGACCCCCGTATAAAAAGCATAAGGGTCAAGGACCAGTACTGGGTGGCAACGTACTTAGACCCCCGGTACACAAAATTAACACAAAATGGCGGAAATGTTACCACCGTCACAGAGGGCTGTCAGAATGGAGCACTTCCAGACCTTTCTTCGAGAAATGCTGCATTCTGCTTTTGCGTGCACTGGCAGAGGAGGAATTCCCACTCCCAGAGAAAGAGTTGCGGGTACCAATCCAACAGCGCCTGCAAGAAGAGGGCGGTTTGAAGATGTGTTGGTGACTTCTGATATGAGGTCATTCTTTCAGCCGACCCATCGACAGGTCTCATCCAGATCCAGCATTAGGGAACACCTAGACCGATAGGTGTCCGACTACATTGGGTTAACGGAGTGATGAACCCCTGGACTACTGGGTGGGCAGGCTTGACCTCTGGCCAGAGCTTGCCCAATTTGCAATGGAACTGTTGGCTTGCCCCTTGTCCAGTGTCCTGTCCCAAAGGACGTTCAGCGCAGCAGGGGGATCATGACCGATAAGCGCACTCGCCTAGTTCACGACAGTGTTGACTACCTCACATTTATCAAAATGAATGAGGCATGGATCTCGGGGGAATTCAACACATGTGACCAGTAGACCATGTATATCTCTATAAACGATTTATTTAATCGAGCACACAGACCTTTTTTCCCCATTGACAACGTCATTTGTGGCAAAACGCGTCTGGGAAGGCATGCAGTGATGCCATCACGTTGCGCGAGGGGAGGACGGGCTCCCGAATGCCAGCCGGCTTTCTATGTTTCATTTTTTTATGCTGCATTTGAATGGATGCTAATGTAAGTGCAATATTTACGTTTTAAAATAAATTATCCAAACAGTGTTATACTATGTGGGTTTCCTCTTCTTTTTGGAGCCATTGATAGCACTATTTGGGATTGCTGAATGAGGTATATATTTATGGGAAAGCTGCCTTTCATTGTGGTTAGCTGATCTATGAATGCAAGCTCTAAGGAGGAGGACACTGATGATTTGCATACAAGGCTTTGATTAAGCTTCCATCTGGTAAGCGCACTCACTTCTTGGTGACGGGCACTTGTGTGCTGTTTTTGAGTGGAATCACTGTGGTGTTCTGGAAAGGATTGCAACTGAGGACTTTTTATGAACTTTGTTTGTTCCTTTCTCTCAAGCAAATGAATCACAATTTTTGTCATTTCACTCATTGAGTTTGTATGGAATGTGATCTACAATAATCCATTTACATTTATTCATAATTTTTCATAATTTTTTTACTTTTTGCGTAGTTAGTATATATGGTCTTTTGGCGCAGCTTTTGAAATTTTTCTAGACCTTTTTTCTACCTTTGGCTCACTTCCTTGTACAAAAAAAGGGGCCCAGCAGCGAGTTGCTGGTATCAGTGCTGCTGTCAGTGCTCTCTATCTTGGTGCTGGTGTTAGTGATCTCTCTCTATCTCGGTGCTGGTGTGGTCTTAGTGTTCTCTATCTCAGTGCTGGTGTCAGTGCTCTATATCTCGGTGCTGGTGTCAGTGCTCTATGTCATGGTGCTGGTGTCAGTGCTCTATGTCATGGTGCTGGTGTCAGTGCTCTATATCTCGGTGCTGGTGTCAGTGCTCTATATCCCTGTGCTGATGTCAGTGCTCTATATCTCGATGCTGGTGTCAGTGCTCTATATCATGGTGCTGGTGTCAGTGCACTCTATCACCGTGCTGGTGTCAGTGCTATATTTCTCGGTGCTGGTGTCAGTGCTCTATGCCATGGTGCTGGTGTCAGTGCTCTATATCACGGTGCTGGTGTCAGTGCTCTAAATCTCGGTGCTTGTGTCAGTGCTCTATATCATGGTGCTGGTGTCAGTGCTCTCTATCACGGTGCTGATGATCATCTCCTGCACCCTCTTCATAGCCTACCCTTACCTTTCCTCTCCTCCATTGACTTCATGCGCTCTTGAGTCACGTATTGTCAAAATTTCACAGGTAAAAAAAGAATTCTTGTAGTTGTCGATCCCAGATTCACTTCATACATGTGTTATGTCAGTGGCCATGTGGTGGGACTATGTGTGCACAGCTAGTAAGTATTTTGTGACTGAAAATATGACCTGTAGGTTTTTAAGGTTCGCCTGCCATTGAAGTCAATGGGGCCCACCGCAAACTTTGCGGTTCGCAAACTTTTGGCCGCGTTCGCAGTTCGCATTCACGAAACGTCCCGTCGGAAGTTCGTCCATCTCTACTGTCCAGCCGTCTCATAAACAAAGAGAACTGTGTAGTATTTTTCTTTGCTGGAGGGTCCATGTTAGAGCATCTAAAAAAGGTAAGCTGTAAATGTAAAATGTTTTTTTAAGTTATACTCTGTGCATGGAGACACATGACAAATATAAAGTAGGTGTTATCCCAATCTGAATGAAAAAGTGGAAATACACTATAATGCCCTGTACACACGGTCTGAAATTCCGGCAGAAAAAGTTTGAGACCTGGATCTCAAATTTTCCGGCAACAAAATCCAATCTGACTTTTTCCAATCGTTTGTAGAGAATTCCAATTGGACAAAGTGTCACGCATGCTCAGATTAAATTACGAGACCAAAGCCATTGGTTACTAGCTACTATGTAATCCCGTCATACGCAACAAACATCACCTCGTTCTGAACGATCGGATTTTATGACAACTTTGTCCGACCGTATGTATGCAACACCAGTTTCGGACAAAATCCGTCAGAAAAATCAGAGGGTTTTGTGGTCGGAATGTCCAACATTGTGTACAAGGCATTAGAGTACTAAAGACGACAGATGAGCTTGGGTTCAGTCTGCTCTATTGTTGGGTCAATGATCTACAGGCAAGAGATTTCCCACACACCATATGCACACATTAGGTAGGGGTGCATATAGAAATAGAGTTTGCCATCTGCCGTACCTTTCAGCTGGGAAATTCAGGGCCTATGCACCGCTGAAGTCAACGGCTGCATGCAAGGGGAATATCTCCTAAACCATACAGGTTTAGGAGATATTTTTTTTTACCTACAGGTATGCCTTATTATACTAATAAAAAGGCCTTAGCGCTGATATTATATATATGTAGAGACTGAATACACAAATGAATAGAAAAAGCCTAAATGACTAGGCTGCAACCATGTCAGTGTTATGTCACTTTAAAATTATTATTATATCTAATGGTGCGCTAAAGTCAACTTTCTAATTCAAAATCTGCATACAGATTATGATATCTGAGGCTACTATATGCAATTTTTATCAAAATTTTTAGCAATATGTATAACTATCATAGGTGTTGATCCCACTGTTTTTAATGGTTGTTGTATTAAAAGTGGATTTTAAATGGAATGGGCGCTGAACAAAATAATGCTAATGTTTAAGAGATCTAAGTCCCTATGGCAACCGGCACGCTGTTTCCTGGTATATAAACAGCACAAGCGATCACATGGCTACCCTTGATAAAGTCACGTGACATATGATGCAACGCGTCAGGTGAAGCCAGTGTCGTTACATTTGGAGCCTTCTGAGAACACAGCAAGCAGGGTGGCTTGTGTGGGAAACGCCTCTTCTCCAGCTGATTGTTTGAAATCCCTACTTGTCGGCCAGGTTATGTGAGTGTAATCGGTGTGGTTGTAGCACACAGAATATGTAATAATTGCCCAATGAAAGTTTTTCTCATTTAGTGCCAAGATATGTGATTGGATCGGATCTGGAATAATACGATTGTGAGCAATAGTGGTCCTAGAAAGTTTCTTCTGAGAGAAACGATTGCAAGTAATACTGTCTGCAGCTATTAGTGGGACTTTGTTTTCAACAAATTTGAGACTGCACACAAATATGGATGTAGTGATCAGTACATACACTATCTGTGACTATTAATTAATTTTTTCTTGGTTTTAGCACATTAGTATAGTGTTTTCTACAGTTATATTATTTATCTATTTGTGATCACTTTTAACATCTTGCACATAGACTTTTATTAGAGTTGTTTTCACAGGAAATTATATATTTATTTTTGCTATTTGCACATCTATGGGATGGTATACACCGTTCAGTAGGCGGGCTGAGTGGCAATAAGCACAATAGCACTTTATATTGGATGTGAAGTTTGGCATTTGGTTAGTGCGGTGGGGGCTTTTGTCTCCAACACTCATTGTTGCATATTTGCACAAAATTTGCACATATATTTTTGGTTTATTTGCACAGCACTTTTGCACCTTGTTATCTGTTTACATATTTTTTGCACATTATGATATTGCTTATTTGCACATTATAACATTGCATATATTGCACATTTGCACAGTATTGTATTAAGTTTAACATATATTGCTATAGTAGCCTCAGATATTGTAGCCTCAGATATCATAGTCTGTATGCAGACTTTGAATTATATCTAATGGTGCGCTCAAGTCAACTTTCTAACAAGCTGTATTATAGGCTTGCCTGTAGGCCAAAGTCAAAAAATGGGTATACAACCACTTTAAAGTATACCTAAAGGCAAAACATTTTGTTTTGTTTTGGATAGCGTGGAGATGGATTAGAGCACTTGTCCATTTTTATTGCTGTCTATGCCCCTGTAAGGAGATGCATCCTCACTATTTGTCCTGTTTACCATTATCATTAAGGCTGGGTTCCCACTGCAGTATGGAGCGGCTCAAACAGGGGTTCGGTGTGTCCCTGTTCACTGTTTCAGGTCTGAGTTCGTTCCTAATTTTTGTCTGAATTCGGACCTGAAAGAGACCAGAAGACGCACAGGACTCCTGTGCAATTCACTCTGGAGCCACTCTGGAGATTTGTGAATCGGCTCCATTGAGAAGCGGTCACAATCTCCTGACAATGAAAATTGTCAGTTAAACCCGCATCCAAATCTCAATAGTGTGAACCCAGCCTAAAAGTGCAAGTAAAAGAAAATCCCAAATTTGCAGTTGTCCCCAGAAAAGTAATAGAGGGGAAATCTTTCGATGGGGACAATAGTTCTGGTCACCTGGAAGTCCCCAAGAAATTCCCTATTTGCAGGGATTTCCTCTAATTTCGTTTGGCTATGGGACAGGAAGTCAAGGGAAAACTCTGAAAAATCTGACAGGGGTTAAAACCCTCCCATGCTCTAGCCAAAATAGGCATCCAAAATGCCTATAGTATTACTTAAAAATGAATGCATTGTGGTTGTGTTTATATATATATATATATATATATATATATATATATATATATATATATATATATATATATATATTATTTTTATTTTTTAGGATTAAGGCTAGTATCTCTGTGATTAGGGACAGTATTGCAGTTTACTGGTCCGTAAATGAGATGGCTGTATTCGGTATTTTCACACTTTTTCCTTTATTTTAACCCAGTAATCCTGCCAATAACACACTTTCTACTCTAGGGTGAGAACCATACTGAACAATGTTGTCACACTAGGACAGTGAGTGTGTTAGGATTACCTTTTCTCCATAGGAAGAGGTAAGGTAGGTATTTGTAGTCCACGGAGATAGCAGAGAACAATGCTAACTGTTCCAGGGCAGAGTGCACAGGAAGTGATCAGCTCACAAGATTTCTGGCTGGATGAACAGATGCTTTTTTGGCACTTGTCAGACAGAAATAAAAGAAACCACTTTCATACTGTATATTAAAGTGGTTGTAAACCCTGTATAAGCACTTTTATCTACAGGTAAGCCTATAATAAGTCTTACCTGTAGGTACTGTGAATTTCTCCTAAACTTGCACTAGGAGATATTCACTGTATCTGCATGTGCCGACGTCATTGGCACATGCGCACTGAAGAAATGGCTTGCTTGTGCTGCTTCTTCAGCTGCTGTACCGTTACCGGATGCGCGGGAATGACGTCATCACAGCGCTGGGCAATCACAGCGCCGGAGCCCGCGAACCCAGAAATAACTCTGGGACGACATATCACTGGTCACAGAAGTGTGCCGTGACCACTGCAACAGCATCATTCTAAGATAAGTATTTCATAATGAGCTAGTATGCGATGCATACTAGCTCATTATGCCTTTGTCTTTCAGGGTTTTTTTTTTTTTTCATCTGGGTTTACAACCACTTTAAACACACCAAAAGGGAGAACATAAGATACATTTACCTCATTTATCCATTTTCTGGAGAAGCAGGTCCAGTTTGCTCAGAGATTGCCAATTTGCTGATTATCTGTCTATGACGGTATGCGTGTTCCTCTTATGCTGAGGAAGTGCTAGTATATCTTTTATCTGCATTAGTCAGACCTGTGAGAGTAAAAGGGCTCATTCCCCCGGTCAGCCAGAAGGTGTTAAAATCAGGTGGTCAGAAGTTTTTCCACCTCCTAACCATTCCACCTGAACAAATGCATGCAGCCTCTTAAGGGTTATGCAAATGCCACAGCCGCAATGCTTTGTTTCACGTCTACGGCAAAAAAACAGTATGCTACATTCATTGGGTCAATGCTGCAACCACATGCAATGTACACAGTTGTGGCACATTGGGTCTGTATTTTCAGGGTTAAACATGTGCCTCCTCACTACCTGTCAAACTTATCTGACCACAAACTGATTTTCAGAGGAGCAGCAGGAGAGACTGTATACAAGTCACAAGGAATCTGAGGATTGAGCACTGTATAGTGGAGTTGTAGTGAAGAAAGGCAGAGTTAGGATTTTCACTAACAATGAACATCCACCATATATAAAGAAGACTGCAGGAGTGCTGCATTCAAAACAGCAGATTTTGCCTAAGGGACTGATAGAACCTGTATTGTATTTATATATGAGTGTGCCAGAAAGCAATTATTTGACTTTACTGAGCAATTACAACTACCCTCAGGTGCTAAATTGATGTTGGTCTAAGGCCCCTTTCACACATGCGGATGGTATGTCCGTATTTCATCCATCCGTTTGCGGATGAAATACGGGCATACATTCATCCCTATGGGATAGCGGGTGTCTGCGGATGAGCATCCGCAGACACCCGCTATTGTCCGCCTCCGCAATTGTCCGATTCTGCAGACGGAGGAAAATCCTATTTTTCTGTCCGTCTGAAGAGCGGATCGGATGAACACGGACAGACGGTCCGTGCTCATCCGATCCCCATAGAGGAGAACGGAGAGCTGACAGGGCGGTCCCTGCACAGTGTGCGGAGACCGCCCTGTCCGCAGCCGGCTCAGCGGGGACAACGGAGCAATCCCCGCTGAGCGAGCGGATCATCACGGGGCGGGTCTTTACTGATCCGCCCCGTGTGAAAGAGGCCTAAGTAAAGAGAGAGTACCTGATATTGCTAAAGTGTTTTTTCAAGTACATGTACCTGTATAAAGGGACTAACACAATGTTGGTTAAATCCTGAAAGGCACAGAGGGTGTCACCAATTAAAGATTGCCAAGTACGTATTCTGATATTGGTGGAAGTTCATCCTTTGCTCCTAGATGACCTATCCCCAGCCATCTGTTCTACACTTGTTACCCTTAAGCTAACCAGCTGATCTCCAGGATTCCAGTGCTAAGCTATTTCAGCCAACTTATCCTCCACAGCATCAACAGGCTGAATTACATCCGAGACACAGTTTTAGCTGATTTATTAAGAAGACTATGTTCCAAAATCTTGCTTTGGGACAGAGACAGTTAGGGGGACATAACTGGGTGTCTGGCCTAAAATCCACCAAGCCATCTTAGCCCTTGTACACACGGTCGGACATTCTGACAACCAAATCCATTGGATTTTGTCCGATGGATTTTGTCCGAAACTGTTGCATACACACGGTAGGACAAAGTTGTCAGAAAATCCGATTGTACATAACGTGATAACGTTATTTCGTTACGATGGGACTACGTTCAGGCTAGTAGCCAATAGCTTTGGTCTAGGAAATTGATCTGAGCATGCGTGGCACTTTGTCCGTCGGAGTAGGCTACACATGATCGGAGTATGTCCGATCGGAGCATTTTGTCAGAAAATTTTACGGACAAGTTGGAAAACTTGGTCCGATGGATACTCCGATGGAAACAGTCTGATGGAGACCACACACAGTCGGATTATCCGACAAAACGGTCCGATAGGACACATTCCGTCGGAATCTCCGACCGTGTGTACAAGGGCTTATACTTCTCTGCACTAGTCCATCTGTAGATTACAAAGTGAGCTATTTGTTTAATTCAAGCTCCAAGGAGCTCTAAATTCACCAGCTGTGAACATTTCCAAGAGTTTTGTGTATCTTTTCTTCAATAACCAATGAAGGCCTCTTGAGCCCCTCCCTAGGGAAAGTGAGTCTTGACTGATGGGGGGCATGACTAGGTGCATCACAAGGTGAACAATTGGTTGGGACATATGGAATGGGATAGGCCTGAGCTCAGGAAATTCTGGGTCTTTCGGAAGAGTCATTAGAAGAGCTGCCCACCCTCCCGTCCCTTTTTGCCTATGTTATGGTATGTCACAGATTGCTGCAGTTTTCTTGACCTTGCCAGAAGTTAAAGTTGCTGTAATGGGCTAGTCCTTGATGGAAAATTGGAAGTAGGCTGTCTGTACAGCACTTATGGTAAGGACAGGCCCCACTTCCCACTTTTGGTTAAGTGCTCACAGTACGACTGTGACAGGAAAGCCGGGAGCGAAAATAAATAAAATGAAGAAATAGCGTAGGGCTGGGCATGACAGTGTTAACAGGGTGCAGAAGTGAGAGGGCTTACATGGTTGGAGGAGCTTGGGGAGGAGGGGCCAGGAGAGTAAAAAGGAGCTGGCCCCTCCCCCAAGCATCAGTTCAGCGTACAGGAGCAAGCTTCCCACCCACCCACCCTGTTTTGTTTTCTTTGATAAATTTGTCTTTTTTTTTTAACAGATTGGTTTGTTCTCATGATGTCGTGGCAGCTGGCGGGTGTTGGTCTTTGCAGGTGAATGAAGAAACCTCAGATAAGGAGAGTTCGGGACCCATGGTGGTATGGTTCCAGATGGTGGTATTCCAGCTAACGGTGGTTTAGCTGGAATTTGGTTAACGGGTGCACTGCGGTCAGTTGGTTGTCTCCGAGCCAGCATGTCGGCTAGAGGCCTATTATCAGATTGAAAAGATACCGCAGTGCATTACTATTATTAAACAGATGGTATGTGGAGTGCCTGCAAAGACCAATGCAAATATCAGATGTTCATGGTTATGTTCATTTAAATTTATGGATTAATAAAGGGGCTGCTACGGCCAAAGTTTACTCCAACCTGGTGTGGTCTCTATTAATGGGGAAATGGTATGGGGGCTGTAGCAAGCATTGGTCAGGCAGTATGGAAGCACAGTACATCTGTTATACAATAGTCATGGCGCTGGTTAAATATGTTCACATGTTATGTGTTGCAATTTAATAAAGCTGTGGCCTTGCCCTTTCCAGCTTAAAGGGGTTGTAAAGGTTTGTTTTTTATTTTCTAAATAGGTTCCTTTAAGCTAGTGCATTGTTGGTTCAACATAACTTTTCCTTCGATTTCCATTCTAAATGTTTTTTTTTTCTTTGTCTGAGTTTCTCACTTCCTGTTTCTCCTCAGTAAGCTGTACAGTAAGCTGTTCTGGCTGACTAAACACCACTCGGATGATGGTGTGAAGTTTACTGAGGAGAAACAGGAAGTGAGAAATTCAAAGAAAAAAAACATTTAGAAGGGAAATCAAAGGAAAAGATAAGTGAACCAACAATGCACTAGCTTAAATGAACCTATTTAGAAAATAAAAAACAAACCTTTATAACCCCTTTAATGGTTGTAAGTGTCTTATTTAATCGGGTAAAGGGAAAGGGGTGGTGGGAGATTTGATCCCTTGGTGTTACGTTAATTGAGACCTAAGCCCATTGTGCCTCAGCAGTCATGTGCCAACAGGAGAAACTGTCTTTACATTATTTTAATGAAGTTAGATTTACGTCTCCTTTACCATTCCCACTGCCATCTCAATTTAAAGTTACATTGTCTGTAGCTGATATATGCATTTACTGCTGTTACTGTTCATGTAGGTCTGTCTTGGGTTGTGTAGTCACAAACTGGTTCTCTTCTAGAGTTGCAGCTCAATATAAAAAGAATAAATTTCACTTCCATTGGTGTGTACTGAGTTCCATTCAGTGTTTTAATCTCTGGTAGAAGATAGGAGAACCCTGCTATCACATCCAGCTGCTTTTACAAGGGTGGGCTACACCAGTGTTCCTCAACACCAGTCCTCAAGGCGCCCCAGCAGGTCAAGTTTTCAGAATTTCCCTCAGATGAAATGGCTGTGGTCATTATTAAAGCAGTGAAACTGACCAATTACCTGTGCCAAATAATGGAAAGCCTGAAAACATGACCTGGTGGGGCGCCTGAAGGACTGGAGTTGACAAATACTCCATGAAAGAGGCTTGTTGTTTATAAATGTTCCTTATTTACTAAAGGAAAAGAGCAGGGGTAAATCGTCACGGTAAATTTGTTTTGCTACTTGTAAGAGCACACAGTCATGAGATTCCTGAGCCTATCAAGTTGCACTGATGTTCAAAGCATATGGTGGGATCCTAGTGTGTCATGTGCATTGAACATTCACATAAGGCTGCTTTTGTGCCTTTTGGTCTGATAAGATGCATTAAGGAATGCACGTGTCAATATTTTACTTTAAAGTAAATATTAAAAAAACTAGTACACAATTCTCTCGGAGCAATTATCATTGGATCCAGTTCATGAAATGATGTATGCATGCTGACTGTGATCAGAGAGGGGATATATTCACACAACAATATTTCTAACACCGTGTGTGCTATAGCTTTTTTACTTTTGCTGTTTTTTTTTTGTTTTGTTTTTTACACTCATTAATTATATCAGTGCACACTTCATGTGGTTTCATTTCTACATGAGATGCACATGTAAAGACACTAACAGCAAAAAAAATGTCAATAATGGCACGGTACAGCTTAGTTTATTTTCAGATCCTGAAGTTTACACTCAATAGAAACTGCACTTATTTGTTACCATCTTCTCCATATCTAGGGTAGAGTATGTGCATATGCCTTACTGGTGCATATTAAATACTGTGTTATGACTTGCTTGTTTGTACTCAATCAATGGGCAGATGTATTCGCATAAACTTTGTAAATCAGGCCCAATGAGTCATCACAACAGCAATTCAACTCTTATCAGATGGCATGGTCTGAGGATTAAGTATGACAACCTGAAGCCTCATGGCAAGCTGCTCCCCTGTCTCTTTAAGTAAATCAGTGGTGGTCAACTTACTAAATAAAGGGGGCCTCAAGGGTGGCCGCTGACATTTCCAGATGGCTGCAGAATAGGTTACTATTTGCATTGCGTTAACATGCATGTTAAATGTCAGGCATAACCCCCATACTGTTGCATTAAAAAGTAATGTGTGATTTTGAGTGTGTTATGGTACACTGCCAATCTATTCAAATTGAATGGATTGCTTTAATGCCACACACCTTAATGCAGAGTACTGCATGTATTAATGCAACACATGGAGGTTGACTTACTAAAGGCAAATATACTGTGCATTGCAAGTACAGTTGTGCTAGATCTCAGGGGAAGCTCTGAAATGATGGAAAGCTCTACTGATTTCTATCATCCAATCATTGGCAAGCAAAAATACAGTTTTTTTTAATTTTCCTTGCATGTTCCCCTCTGATCGAGAGCAACTGCACTTGCAGTGCACACACTATTTGTCTTTAGTAAATCAACCCCATAGTGTCAATGGGCACTTGTTAGGATCAAGTCAAATGTGTGCAGGTTTAAGATAGTTAAAATTCTGAATGATATAGCACTTTCTTATGCAATTAATACAACTGTCATTCAGAAGTTATCTTTTTTTTTTTTTTTTACTTTTTTTTTCTCTGTGGGGTTCGAATCTGGTCAGTGGAGGCCTGATCCACCCCACCAGTGTTGGCCCATAATGCAGAGCACATGAGCACCGCTCCCCCTATCCATGTGTCCGGCCTCCTAATATACATGCGGGGTGCCGGACACATGGATTCCAAAGGGTTATTTTTTTTAACACGTGATTAGATCCAGATGCTCTAATATGTTTCAAGAAAAGGTGGACTCTGCTCCCCGAGTCAACCCAGTTGTGTGACAATAGCGAATGAATATTTCACTATTGTCACACTGATTTGCCCAGAGGGAAGCACTGCAAGTGCCAGGCTCATAACCAACCGACTGGGGGAAGTTGCTGTGTAGGTGCACTGTCTGCTGCCCATCCCCCCCCCCCAAAAAAAAATTACCACCAGCTTCCACTGCCCCCCACATATAGCTTCATGGTAACAGCTCACATGCAATAGTGATCTACCATGTTAATAAACAGTGATGTCACTCATGAAGTCACTTCATACCCAGTCTTATCTAATCTTATACTTCCATGAGGAACACTTTGTAGCAGGAGATGGATCCCAGGAATTAATTAGTTCAGTCTCTGGTAGTCAGCAGTTTCAGGGCTAAAATCTGCCGGTGTTGTTGTCACATGAGGCCTAGGGGCCCCTTTCTGGGCACCGATGAGATAAACTGCAGAGCTTTGGGGACCCTTTGTCTTGTCTTTAAAGTGTGCGTTACCCCAACACTTCATATTCCAGATATGTGCCTGCTGTACCATGTACTTGTATGAGAAAATGTCCTGTTCTCCTTATATTGCTTCCTTTTTGTGAAATCCCTGGTGTACCTGCTAGTCCCCTTGTTTTCCTATTAAAATTATGTATAAACTATGATCAAAATTTGGGATGGGGAGGGGGGGGGGCGGAGCAGTAAACAACAAGTACATCAAAGTGCAGTTATCTTTTAATGTAAAGCACTTTGTATATTAGAACACAGCTTCTAAGCCAGCACTTTTTCCCTAGCACTAATATCAATTTAACCACTTGCCGACCGCCGCACGACGATATACGTCGACAGAATGGCACGGGCAGGCATATGGGCGTATATATACGTCCCTGCCTTCCCGCGGGTTCGGGCCCCCCCCTGGTGCCAGTGGCGGTCGGTATGCGTGCAGGAGCGATCCGGGATGAGGGGGCGGCCATTCATTCATGGCCACCCCCTCGCGATCGCTCCTGACGAATGGAAGTGAAGCATTGCATCACTTCCTCTCCTGTAATGTAAACACAGGCAGAGGAAGTGATGTAATCTCTCCTCCGTGTCGGTATTTTTCGTTCCGGCACCGAGGAGAGAGGATCGGTGAGTTGCACCAACACGACACTACACAGTAGAACATGCCAGGCACACTCACCCCCCCCCTTCACCCCCCGATCACCCCCCCAATTACCCCTGCCCTCCCAGTCACAGTGACACCAATTGCATTTTTTTTTTTTGCATTGGTGTCATTTGTGACTGTAATAACTGTTAGGGCAGTTAGGGTTAGCCCCCTTTAGTTCTAATGTACCCCCCTAACCCCCCCAATAAAGGTTTAACCCCGTGATCACCCCCCGTCGCCAGTGTCACTAAGGCTGGGTTCACATTGCAGCGGTTTATGAGAACGGATGTGATTCGCACCGCACTGCAGTGCAAATCACATCCGATCTCTGTGCGATTCGAGTTCAGCCATACAGATAGTATGGCTGAATTCGCGCCGCACCCACCGCAAATTCGCACGGGACCCTTTTTTTGGTCCGCAGCAGAATCGGATCGCATGGGTGTTCACACCATGCGATCCGAGTTTGCAGATCGCACTGCGATATGCAAACTGATCTGGGGGTGTCATTAACATTTCACTGACACTCCCAGCAGTTCGCATAGGGCAGTGTGAACTGCCGCCGGGAGGCATGCGATGCGGGAACCCGCCGCGGATTTGTGGCGTTCCTGCATCGCTCCAGTGTGAACCCAGCCTAATAAGCGATCGTTTTTCTGATCGCTGTATTAGTGTCACAGGTGACGCTAGTTAGGCAGGTAGGTATTTAGGTTCGCCGCAGCTTTTTATAGCGCCAGGGACCCCCATATACTACTGCATAAAGCCCCCTGATTGCCCCCTAGTTAACCCTTTCACCAGTGATCACCATATAACTGTTACAGGTGACGCTGGTTGGTTAGTTATTTTTTATAGTTTCAGGGCACCCGCCATTTATTACCTAATAAAGGTTTAACCCCCTGATCACCCGGCGGGTGTCATTTGTGACTGTAATAACTGTTAGGGCAGTTAGGGTTAGCCCCCTTTAGTTCTAAGGTACCCCCTAACCCCCCCAATAAAGGTTTAACCCCGTGATCACCCCCCGTCGCCAGTGTCACTAAGGCTGGGTTCACATTGCAGCGGTTTATGAGAACGGATGTGATTCGCACCGCACTGCAGTGCAAATCACATCCGATCTCTGTGCGATTCGAGTTCAGCCATACAGATAGTATGGCTGAATTCACGCCGCACCCGCCGCACCCGCCGCAAATTCGCATGGGACCCTTTTTTTGGTCCGCAGCAGAATCGGATCGCATGGGTGTTCACACCATGCGATCCGAGTTTGCAGATCGCACTGCGATATGCGAACTGATCTGGGGGTGTCATTAACATTTCACTGACACTCCCAGCAGTTCGCATAGGGCAGTGTGAACTGCCGCCGGGAGGCATGCGATGCGGGAACCCGCCGCGGATTTGTGGCGTTCCTGCATCGCTCCAGTGTGAACCCAGCCTAATAAGCGATCGTTTTTCTGATCGCTGTATTAGTGTCACATGTGACGCTAGTTAGGCAGGTAGGTATTTAGGTTCGCCGCAGCTTTTTATAGCGCCAGGGACCCCCATATACTACTGCATAAAGCCCCCTGATTGCCCCCTAGTTAACCCTTTCACCAGTGATCACCATATAACTGTTACAGGTGACGCTGGTTGGTTAGTTATTTTTTATAGTTTCAGGGCACCCGCCATTTATTACCTAATAAAGGTTTAACCCCCTGATCACCCGGCGGGTGTCATTTGTGACTGTAATAACTGTTAGGGCAGTTAGGGTTAGCCCCCTTTAGTTCTAAGGTACCCCCTAACCCCCCCAATAAAGGTTTAACCCCGTGATCACCCCCCCGTCGCCAGTGTCACTAAGGCTGGGTTCACATTGCAGCGGTTTATGAGAACGGATGTGATTCGCACCGCACTGCAGTGCAAATCACATCCGATCTCTGTGCGATTCGAGTTCAGCCATACAGATAGTATGGCTGAATTCACGCCGCACCCGCCGCACCCGCCGCAAATTCGCATGGGACCCTTTTTTTGGTCCGCAGCAGAATCGGATCGCATGGGTGTTCACACCATGCGATCCGAGTTTGCAGATCGCACTGCGATTTGCGAACTGATCTGGGGGTGTCATTAACATTTCACTGACACTCCCAGCAGTTCGCATAGGGCAGTGTGAACTGCCACCGGGAGGCATGCGATGCGGGAACCCGCCGCGGATTCGTGGCGTTCCCGCATCACTCCAGTGTGAACCCAGCCTAATAAGCGATCGTTTTTCTGATCGCTGTATTAGTGTCACAGGTGACGCTAGTTAGGCAGGTAGGTATTTAGGTTCGCCGCAGCTTTTTATAGCGCCGGGGACCCCCATATACTACCGCATAAAGCCCCCTGATTGCCCCCTAGTTAACCCTTTCACCAGTGATCACCATATAACTGTTACAGGTGACGCTGGTTGGTTAGTTATTTTTTTATAGTTTCAGGGCACCCGCCATTTATTACCTAGTCTCACTAGTGTACCCCTAAATTTAGGGGTGTCTACTTTCCAAAATGGGGTCATTTGGGGGGGGGGGGTTTGTGCCATCTTGGCATTTTATGGCCTTCAAAACTGTAACGCCCTTAGAAAGCCTGAAGGCGGTGCTTGGTTTTCAGGGCCCCGTACGCGGCTAGGCTCCCAAAAAGTCCCACATATGTGGTATCCCCGTACTCAGGAGAAGCAGCAGAATTTATTTTGGGGTGTCATTTCACATATGCCCATGGCATGCGTGAGCAATATATCATTTAGTGACAACTTTGTGAAAAAAAAATAAAAATAAAAAAGTTTGTAATTTTCCCGCAACTTGTGGCAAAATATAAAATATTCCATGGACTCAACATGCCTCTCAGCAAATAGCTTGGGGTGTCTACTTTCTAAAATGGGGTAATTTGTGGGGGTTTTGTGCCATATTGGCATTTTATGGCCTTCAAAACTGTGATAGGTAGTGAGGAGTGAAATTACAAATGTATGCCCTTAGAAATCCTGAAGGTGGTGTTTGGCTTTCGGGGCCCCGTACGCGGCTAGGCTTCCAAAAAGTCGACCACATGTGGTATCCCCATCCTCAGGAGAAGCAGCAGCATGTATTTTGGGGTACAATTCCACATATAACCATGGCATGTGTGAGCAATATATCATTTAGTGACAACTTTGTGTAAAAAAAAAATTATTTTTTTTTTTGTCATTATTCAATCGCTTGAGGCAAAAAAATAAAATATTCAATGGGCTCAACATGCCTCTTATCAATTTCCTTAGGGTATCTACTTTCCAAAATGGGGTCATTTGGGGGGGGGTTTTGTACTGCCCTGCCATTTTAGCACCTCAAGAAATTAGATAGGCAGTCATAAACTAAAAGCTGCGTAAATTCCAGAAAACGTACCTTAGTTTGTAGATGTGACAACTTTTGCGCAAACCAATAAATATACAGTTATTGACTTTTTTTTTACCAAAGACATGTGGCTGAATAAATTTTGGCCTAAATGTATGACTAAAATTTAGTTTATTGGATTTTTCTAATAACAAAAAGTAGAAAATATCATTTTTTTTCAAAATTTGCGGTCTTTTTACGTTTATATCGCAAAAAATAAAAATCGCAGAGTCAGTCAAATACCTTTAAAAGAAAGCTCTATTTGTGGGAAAAAAAGGACGCTAATTTTGTTTGGGCACAACATTGCATGACCGCGCAATTACCAGTTAAAGCAGCGCAGTGCCAAATTGTAAAAAGACCTCTGGTCATTGACCAGCAAAATGGTCCGGTCTGAAAGTGGTTAAGTAAAATTGATGGATGTCTTAGAGCAGGGATGCAGCCTGCGACCTGTGATATCACATGCATATGTGTATATATATATATATATATATATATATATATATATAAAACTTAATATTACATTGACTTATAGGGTACTATGTGTATGCATAAATTCTATACAGTTACTGCTTTGTCCACGGTGCTGAAGTTAAAAAGCAATGCCATGGCTAAGTACCTTTTTTTAAACCGCAAAGAGTGAAATATTAACCACTCCAGCTCCGGAAGGATTTACCCCCTTCCTGACCAGTGTTTTTTGCGATTCTGAACGGTGTTGATTTAGCTGACGTTATACCAAAAACAAAATTGACGTCCTTTTTTTCCCCCAAATAGAGCTTTCTTTTGGTGGTATTTTATGACCTCTACAGTTTTTATTTTTTGCGCTATAAACAAAAAAAAGCGACAATTTTGAAAAAAAAGCAATATGTTTTACTTTTTGCTATAATAAATACTCCCAAAAAATATATAAAAAAAACTAATTTCTTCCACAGGTTAGGCCGATATGGTAAAAAAAAATTGCAATAAGTGTATATTAATTGGTTTGCGCAAAAGTTATAGCGTCTACAAAATAGGGGATAGATTTATGGCAATTTTATTACTCATTTTTTTTTTTTTTTACTAGTAATGGCGGCAATCTGCGATTTTTATCAGTACTAAGACATTATGGACACATCAAACACTTTTGACACTATTTTTGATCAGAGCTACAAATAGTCACTGATTACTGTATAAATGACACTGGCAGGAAAGGGGTTAAACACTAGGGGCGATCAAAGCATTAAGTGTGTTCTTGGGAGTTATTCTAACTGTGGGGGGGTGAGCTCACTACAACATGACAGAGATCACTGCTCCCGATGACAGGGAGCAGTAGATCCCTGTCATGCTGCTAGGTCTTGTTTATCTCCCTGTTCTGGCTCTCCTTGCCCCAATAGCGGGCCACCACTGAACATCGAGTTCGCGGGACCCGCAGGCACGATCCCGCGGCACGTGTCGGGTGTGCCTGATGGGCTTCAAATTCAAAGCAACATACAGGTATGCCAATTTGCCTGCCTGTGCCATTCTGCCGACATATATGTGTGTATGGCAGTCGGCAAGTGGTTAAGGTAGTCAGCTGTTGTTAAAGCTTGTGGAAATCATTGGTAGTTGGTGGGTTCAGTCTGTCTCACATATCTTTTTGCCTAAAGTTATAGCATCTGCAAACTATAGTGTATATACTGGAATTTACGCAGCTATAGACGATATATATTGTAATGGTTGTGATCAGCAACTTATAGTGGGACCATGATAGGGTGGCGTGTAATCTAACACTGACTATTAGGGTCACTAAGTGACACTGACATCGCTAGTGACACAAAAAATATTTGTAAATGCAGAACTCTGTGTGTGATTGCTCATGGCTCATCAGCAGGTTTCAGCTGAAACAACTGGCTGAAATCTGCTGTTAAACTCGTTCTGTGTCCAATCGCAACATGGGTTGGCAGGGGGCGCTCAAACCTGGAGGAAGGCTGGTCACATACATGTACGCGACTATGCATGTACCTGTCGCATGCCCGCAGTTGATTTACTGTGAGCGGTTGGTAGGTGGTTAAACATATAAATAGAGATTGCAGAAATATCTTAATAAATCAGATTTCTGCAGATTAGGTGATCGCCGTCCTTCTTCTCTACGCAGTACATGCCATTGGGTGGGAAAAAGCCACAGCATTTCATGTGTTTTTTTATCTGGAAATCCCACAAGCACACTGCTTTTCTGCACTATTATGATAGCAAGGCTCCCCTGTTATAAATCACACAGTTGCAAACATCCCATCATGATGATTTGGACTGGAGAATGAATGGACAGAACATACCATGCATTTTTTTTTTTTACAAAAAAGAAGCATGCATGCCATGGTAGCAAGGCTGCACAGACTAGATCAGAAGGCAGATCACTGCCACATGAAACAGGGAAAAAGAGAGTAACTGGTGGGATCAACAGGTATTTTATCCTTATTGACTGTGATGGGAGTCAGTTTGGACGGGGGTCCTATGGAACCCAGAATCCCTTGGAGAGGTTGGGAAACCCTTGTTTCAGCTCCCCATGTACCTTCTATGTCTAAGTCACCCCGTGACTATTAGGGGCACAGGGTGAGTGAGAACAACCACACTGGAAAGTTGTATATATACTATATATTATATATATATATATATATTTATGGTCGGAGCCCTCCGCTCTAAGAGATATGAAAGAACACATAAACACGTCACAAGACTAACAACATAAAATAGACCTGAGTTGTGCCCTTGGTCTGCTGTAAGGTAAGCCTTGATGAGATGGGCGGTGAGCCCTGCTCTGCTGGGCGATATGCCAAGAGAAGGCCGCATACCTTAAGAAAGTAAATGGATGTTTCTGTAGAGAAACGTGTTTTAAGTGAAGTACTCTGAGAAGGGAAATGGGTGGGTGGGTACCTTACACCGGAACCAACACAGACCATTGTGGGTGGTCTGATTATATACCCTCCGGGCTCCTCCCATAATTACGGGCCACCATACTGGCCCTCTTATTTATGGTCGGAGCCCTCCGCTCTAAGAGATATGAAAGAACACATAAACACGTCACAAGACTAACAACATAAAATAGACCTGAGTTGTGCCCTTGGTCTGCTGTAAGGTAAGCCTTGATGAGATGGGCGGTGAGCCCTGCTCTGCTGGGCGATATGCCAAGAGAAGGCCGCAAAAGATTTGGTGTAGGGAGGTAATTATTAATTTATGTACAACAAGACACTACAGGGCAAAGTTGCTGAAGGCTCAGGACATTTCCACTTGTGGATTGGAGATGTATCGAGTAAAGCAGGTGGATTCCCGCCTGCCCATCTTTGATCGTGTGGACTGGGACCCCGTTTTGTGAGGCTGCTCCTATGCGAAAGAATGTCCAAGAAAATGACCAAGGTCCTGGCCTAATTTGCTCAAAAGGAACCTGACGTGACTAATGAACTAGTTGCTGCCTGGGGTACTAATCGGGAACGGTAGTAATGGGCTGTCCTGCGAGGGATCGAACATATGGGCCAAAAATTTATCTAGGATGGACACGGGGCACCAGGCTTTGAGAGTTTGGAAAGGTTTTATGTCAACCCCTGGACCGGACTATTGTGTTTTGGACACGCTGAGGAGCAAGATTAAGTCTGATGGCGTGTGATGTGGCGTCTACGTAACACTTTACAACTGGGATGGTGACAGTATTCACTGGGGCGTAAGAAGCTGTAGAAAGCCAGGTAGATGGCTGCTTGAACGACCAGGCTGAATTTAGCCAAAAGGGGAATGTGACAGGATGAAAGACACGTCTCGGAATATGGCGCTGGTGACGGGTAGCCGTTTGATACTGATTTGGGGTCATTGCCTGTGAATACCACACAACATGGTCTTGACCGTATGGGCGGCGAACAAGACGGTTTGTTAGGATCTCATAAGGGGATGAAATGCTGGATGTCAGCTGAGTGGGGTCTAAGGTATTGTGTGACAATGCCAACTGTGTGCGGTGGCATAATATGAAGACCAGGATGTGATGGAGAACTCTTGGTATTGCTCTGGGGTTTGAGGCTAGTAACCTGACATAGAACCTCTAGGCTGCCCGGTAGGCCTTCAGGGTGTTGTGAGATAGTGAAAGATTAATAAGGCAGGTAGCGTCGTGAAAGTGTTGTTTGAATCCGAGGTTAGCTACGACCACTGTGGGATAAGAGACATGGTCGGGTCGGTTCCAGGTTCCTGCAAAAAATAACGAAGCAAAGTTAACGGGTAGTGCGTCGGCCAGATTATTGCGTTTTGTCTGGGATGTGGACGCATAGGACGTTAGATTGGTGCTGTGGGGATAGTGGCACCAGCCTGCGCAGGAAGGCCACAATGGCAGGCTACTAGGATTTCCTTTATTCATAATGCTGGCTGTGGCTTGGTTGTCTGTGGCGAACGTCACTGTTTGTCCTGCCCAGTTGTTGCACCAGACTTGAGCTGCTGCGACAATGGGCTAGAGGTCGAACAAAGAGGAGGACTAACTGAACCCAGGAATCAAGAGGATTTCTGACGGCCATGGCCCTATAAACCCAATTTGGCCAAAATTGAAGCGAGGACCTGTGGAGGCTGTGGTAACCATGACTACCTGAGATGAAGAGAGATGCTGAGGCAATACACATTGGCATGCCATTCCAATTTGTGAGAAATTCGACTCCCATGGGCAGATCTGCTATAGCTGGCACATCTTAATTTAAGGATTTAGTCAGGGTCTTTGCCTGGAAGAGAAACACTAAAAGATGGGAGGTAAAAGATCCCCTTGAGTCTGGCTGCTGCCTTGGCTGAAAATGAGCAGTGATAGTCAAAGGATGGGCACCCTGCGTACTTGTGACCTGCTGCATGCAGATACGGGTCCAATTCTACCCTCCTGTTGGGGTTGCTCTGCCTAGCATGTCTCTGACTGTCCCCAAGGCCAGCACAAACTCTGTGACAGTGAGCTTGCGATTAAGTAAAGGGTCTCTGGCCTTCAGGATGATAGAGACATCTCCCCGCGAATATGATTGTTCTAGGCCAAGTTGTGTACTGCTATGAGGAGGGATGCTAAGTTAACGTCGTTGTCATCCAAGATGTCCTCCTAGATGCCCTGCTAGGACAAGGTGTGCAGGGAAGACGATGGTGCAGAAGTTGGGTGTATCTGTAAGTGAAGGTACAGGAATGACGGTGGTGACTGGAGCTGGTAGGGGCACGGCTGGGCGTACCTCCAGGGCTGTCACTCTGCTTGGACTTCGGCGACTGCTGTTGACAGTGTGGTTACCCAGGAGTGCAGCTGAGTAGTCGCAAAGAAGATAGACTGAAGTGGTGCCTGGAAGGGCTGCCACTGGCGGTGGAAACAGTAGCCTAAAGGCTTGGTTTCCTGGCTGCAGCAGGGTAGGATTTACTCCTGCGACACCATTCTGCTATGAGTTTATTTTTTTATTTTTTATTTTTTTATTGGTCCAAGCTCTTGTGAGACTGTAAACCGCCGCTTGCTGAGCCCGTAAAGGGTGATGGCAGGGCTGAGGCAAAGTCCTCACTGTCTGCCTGCGACATGGCGTCAACTAAAGGCAAGGGGGGGTGCGTATGTTTGAGGTGAGTTGCAAAGGTAGGAGGGGATAGTTGCGTTGGGTAGATAAGATGAAAGGCGGAAGGAAACAAGAAGAATAGGACAAGGAACGACAGCCATAGTGACAGTTGGTTTGCGCTCGAGCGCTGTTGAGTGTGACTTTAGAAAACTCAAAAGAATGCATGACAACCGAGGTGGGCCAGGAGGTGACTGGCTAGGTAACCGATAGCTCGGGTGTCCGTCTGTGCTCGGCACAGACTAATGAACCAGAGCGCCCCAGGGCGGACTGGGGTGGGTAGCTGAAGTCTGGTATACTAAGTAGGAATGTTGCGATCTGTAGTTAATTGACGTGGGTTCGGTCTACTAATGCTTGCACTGGCAGCAAGTATGGAGATTAGGCGACCTTGTCTGCGTATTGAAGGCTTGTGCTTCGAAAACAGAGTGCAGTGCACAGAAGTATGTGACAGTTGCTAACGCCTCAGGAGCAGGTCAAATTCTGTATGTGAAGTGAAAATATGTAGTGAAAGAGTGTTTAAGAGAAAGGGGGAATCCCATTGAACTAAACACCTGACTTTATGCACTAGTTGTGAAGTCGCCTGGTTGGGGGCGAGAACTGAGTTGACCGGGAGCCTGTAGTAAGGTGACATGAGAATTTCGTTTTGACAAGGGGGATTGCAAAGAGCTCTTTGGGGCAAAGCTGGCCCCCTGGTGAAGATGCAAACCCTCAACAATGTGTTTTTTTTTTTTTTTTTGGGAGATACTGTCCAAACCTGGTGCAGGGTGGACTAACTGGTGTTCTAACTGGCCTAAAAAGGGGAAAGCGACAGAGAAAATGATGAGCAGCCATGTTGCTACTGGAGACGATGAGTGGCAGTTTGAGCCACTTGCTGAAATGCTTGCAGCGATTGCATGGAAGCGGCCTTATTTGAATTATGAGGTGAGAATGAATGAATGGATGAATGAGGTGAGCAGCTGTGTTGCTACTGGAGATGAGTGGCCGTATTAAGCTATAGCAGAGATGCTTGCAGCATTGCAAGAAAGCAGCTTTATTTAAATCTATAAATTAAATTATAAGTGTGTAGGAATGAGAAGAGCAGCCGTGTTGCTACTGGAGATGAGTGGCTGTATTGAGCCATTGCATCGATGCTTGCAGTGATTGCAAGGAGCTTTGTTGAAAGGCGAAAGAAAAGGTTTATAGAGGAAATGTGATTATGTAGGAATGACCGTGCGCAACACTGAGCAAATTGGTGGAGAGAACTGTGTATGATCATGTATGGATAGACTGAGAAAGTCAAACGTAAGTACTGCTGAATTCGTACAGTCGATGTGACTAGTTTGAACTGGGTTATAGCTATGGAATAGTCTGCGAAAGATTTGACTCATTTGAGTCGGAGATGCAACAGGATTCGGCTTGGTTGTTAGAGTTGCGTTTGGCAAGGACTGGAATCTTTGCGCCGATGCTGCGACTAGACTCGAATCCTCCGTAGATGCAACTGAGAGGCTCGTATATGGGATCCGACCGTATCGCTGAGGATATGGCTGGGTTCGGATTGATTGAATTGTGATGGTGGTTGAAGGGGCTGGTGATTGTCAATGATCCGAAACATAGAAGCAAAGTTGCGACTAGATTCGAACGGCCGTAGATGCGAGGTGACTACAGGGCTCGTATGACAGATCTGCCCGTGTTGCAGATGATATGGCTGGGTTTGAATCGACTAAATGGTGATGGCGGTTGAAGGGGCTTGTGACTGCCGAGGATCCGAAACATAGAAGCGAAGTTGCGACTAGATTTCGAATCGGCCATAGATATGAGGTGACTACGGGGCTCGTATGACAGATCTGACCGTATTGCCGATGATATGGCTGGGTTCGAATCAACTAAATGGTGATGGCGGTTGAAGGGACTTGTGATTGCCGAGGATCCGAAACATAGAAGCGAAGTTGCGACTAGATTTCGAATCGGCCGTAGATGCGAGGTGAGTAAGGGGCTTGAATGTCGGATTTGACCGCATCGACCGTGAAGTGTTTGGCTCGAGTAAACCCGCGTTGGGTAGAAAGGATGAAATACATGGAAGATGACATAGACTTACGGTGGCGTAAGTGTGACTTTGCAAAACGAACATGATAAGGTAACTATTGGAGTTTAGAAGAGCGGTAACAACAAAGTCCTACCTGCGACAGCGAGTGTGTAGCGGTCCGAGCGTGGGACAATCGATGAAGATATACGACCGATCTCGAAGGTACAACTACGTGGACATGCAGTGAGTTGGCAGAGTCAGCCTCTGCAATGCATTTGACACGAATCAGCTCAAAAATGTATGAGATGAATCTGATATAAATTGGCAGTAAGGAGTATCTGATACGAATTGGTTGTAGAGTGTATGCCATTCCTTACTGTGAAACCAAACACCTATCAACCACCCATCCTCCCAGGCTAGTCAAGTGCAGGAAAGACATCAGGTGGGTTTAATTACACCTCAATCAGCCACAGAAACCCATACAAACAATACCTGTTTATCTCAAAAAAGGATGAGAACAGTGAATTTTATAACCAGTGAAGCCTATGGCGAGTGAAATTGGAGAACAACCGTCAGCGACTCGGAGGCTTGGATCTATGAATGAATCGTATGTTTGGTAGAAAGAATTTACGAATGTACTATGCCTGTGCCGAAAGATGTCGGGACATGAGTGTCAACAACTCAGAGGTAGGTTTTGCGAAAGGGGTGCAGGATAATAAGCATGATAAGCCGCAAGTTTGCACATGATATGAAAAGATTCGGATACTACTTATCTGCGACCATGAGCGGGAACCGCCGACGAAGACCACGAATGAAGAAGCCGAAGTGCACCTACGATTGGACACACAGATAGACGACCGTGAGGGAGCTGAGAAGAGTCGGCCCCTTGATGTGCAGTACCTTGCACCGGAACCGACACAGACCATTGTGGGTGGTCTGATTATATACCCTCCGGGCTCCTCCCATAATTACGGGCCACCATACTGGCCCTCTTATATATATATATATATATATATATATATATATATATATATATATATATATATATATACAGTACAGTATATTGTCTCATAATATGGTATGCTCTCTGTTGGGGTGTGGCTGTATTCCATTGTTCTATTGTTTGTGTCAGCCTTTGGAGCAACCTATTGTGGGATGTATGTCTATGTGGATTACCTGTGAGATGGGAGGGGGGATTTCTCCAGCAGCTCCTCCCAAAGAAAGTCTACTGATGAAAAGTTTGGGTGGCTTGTAATCTGACACTAACAGACATTGACTAGGAGGGTCACTAACCAGGCATGTACTGGCCATTGGGACTACAGGAAGTTTCCCGGTGGGCCGATGGCTCAGTGGGCCGGTTTCAGTGACAAAGTAATAGCTGCGTGGCTTGCCCTCAACTTCTCGCAGCGATGTGAGAAAGATGAGAAAAATACAGAGGAGAATAAGTGAAATAATAAAAGAGGTTAGTGAGGACTCCTTATGTTATGCTACTTATGTTTTTTTGCACAATTAAGTATACCGTATATACTCGAGTATAAGCCGAGATTTTCAGCCTCTTTTTTGAGGCTGAAAGTGCCCCCCTCGGCTTATACTCGAGTCATCGCTGTCTGCCCGCTCGATCAGCGTGTCGAGCAGACAGACAGCGGCCATTCTATGATTCAAAAGCCGCGCCTCCGGCTCCGCCTTCGCCTGTGATAGGCGGAACACTGAATTTCCCAGCAGCCTGTGTTCCGCCTATCACGGACGTCGTATCATCCTCGTACTACGGACGAGGATGATACGACGTCCGTGATAGGCGGAACACAGGCTGCTGGGAAATTCAGTGTTCCGCCTATCACAGGCGAAGGAGGAGGCGCAGCTTTTGAATTTTACAATGGCCGCCGACGAAGAGGGCACGGGACGGAGGCAAGGCAAGGCAAGGCACGGCACGGGACGGGACGGGACGAAGGCAAGGCACGACACGGGACGGAGGCTCGGGACAAAGGCTCGGGACACAGGTAGGCTGGACACACACACACACACACACACACACACACACACACACACACACACACGGATGGATGGATGGATGGAGACACACACAGGGATGGATGGATGGATGGATGGAGACACACACACACAGGGATGGATGGATGGATGGATGGAGACACACACACACAGGGATGGATGGATGGATGGATGGAGACACACACACACAGGGATGGATGGATGGATGGACACACACACAGGGATGGATGGACGGACACACAGGGATGGACGGACACACAGGGATGGACGGACACACAGGGATGGACGGACACACACACAGGGATGGACAGGCATGTCTCACCCTCGGCTTATACACGAGTCAATAAGTTTGCCAGTTTTTTTGGGGGTAAATTGGGGGCCTCGGCTTATATTCGGGTCGGCCTATACTCGAGTATATACGGTAGTTTTATATACTGTTTTTGTGCTTGTTTGCAAAATTAAAGTGGGCTGGTCTGGATAAACTCCAGGGCCAAATTTTTGTCCCAGTCCAGCCCTGTCACTAACTGACACTGACATCACTAGTGACACTAATACATTGATCAATGATAATACTGTATACTGACACTATGACACTGACTGGGAAGGAGTTAACATATAGGGGAAAACAAGGGGTTAACTGTGTGCCTAACAATGTGTAATGTGCGTTGCTTTTACTTTTTGATTGCCTGTTTTTCCTCCCAGCTCTACATGGAGAAGAAACAGCTAGATCACTGTTCCTATGTACACACAGAGTTCTGGGTGTTTGTAAATGCAAAACTCTGTGTGTGATTGCACATAGTACATCAGCAGGTTTCAGCTGAAACAACTGGCTGAAATCTGCTGCTAAAACTGTTCTGTGTCCAATCACAACATGTGTCGGCAGGGGGCGCGCAAACCTGGAGGAGGGCTGATCACATACAATTGAATCCACCTGCATCATGCTACTGGTAGAGAGGGGAGGGGGGAAATCCTCCAACAGCCTCCCTGTTGATAAGGTACTCTATTGTTGAAATGTTGAATACCTGTGTGTTCCTTATTACTGATTGGATGGTTTACCCTGCCCTGAATCAAAGGGAGGAGTGATTTTTCCCTGAGTGTATATTTGTTGCTACATGTTTTAGAACAAACAGTCTGTTGTTTTCATCCTACATTGAGTTAGGGCAAATGACTGGGTGCTCTGAGGGATCTTGGATTGTGCTGGTACCGGACAGAGGAAGCATTTATGGCGGACAGATTTATCTTGAGTATGGGGGTCTGTCACAAATGATTGGCATCGGTGGGATTGTGCTTCCCTGCCGTGAACACATATAAACCATAACCTGGATCCATGGTCCGAGTAGCAGGAGAGGAGAGGTACAAATACCAGCCGTCATGGAAGAGGAATTCCAAAGGAGGTTGAGAGAGATGTGGATACAGCACAGGGGACCAGTAGCCCAAGTGTGCCCATGGACAGCAGATGACAGCCCCTTGGAAGGCTTTGGATATGGTGGCCTGGACTGTTGTTCTGGAGGTTGTCCAATGTCCCTTTCTTTGGTAGAGAGACGCCCGGAGCAATAGGATGAAAGACTTTAGCATAGGGACGGCATGACATGGCTGGACTGCACAGTTGCCGTTTTAAGAAGGTTTATGTTGGAGCTTTAAGAGAAGGGGAGTGGTCACAGGGGCTGGGCTGCACTCAGGCAAAAAGAACTAGGAGGAAGGGGGAAGTGACGTCAGTTCCATGCAGTGGAGGAATCGATTCCCACCCACCCGCTCTGTACTTATTAGGGCTGGTTACAATGGTTTCCCAGGACAAGGCAGTCTTTTTGGTCGCTTGAAGAGGAGAAGGAGAAGTACATGTATGGAACATGTAGTACCCATCCATTGGATGGGAGTGGTTAGTGTACTTCCGGGTTAAGAGGGGTTTAACCTGAAAGGGTAAAAAGGGTAGGTCACTGTTGAAAGATTGGGTACCGCCTCCGAGTCCGGGGTTTTCCGACTGGAGGCAAGAGTTCAAAGTTCAAGTTAGTTGTCACAGTGACCAGTGGTTTGTGGTTTCTCCTAGGAATGACCCAGTTAAAAATAAATTTTAAATGATGGTTAAAAAGTTAAAAGAGTTATTTATTAAATTTTATATTTTATTAATAAAAGGCCAGCTGGCCATTTTCTCCACACCTTGTCGAGTCTTTTGTTTATAGGAACTGGGTATGGGTAGTGGGATAAGGTTATCTGGGATTAAGTCCTTCATATGTCAAGAGAGTCAAGAGAGTCCCGGAGCAATAGGATGAAAGACTTTAGCATAGGGATAGCATGACAGTGCTAGACTGCACAGTTGCCCTTTTAAGAAGGTTTACGTTGGAGCTTTAAGAGAAGGGGAGTGGTCACAGGGGCTGGGCTGCACTCAGGCAAAAAGAACTAGGAGGAAGGGGGAAGTGACATCAGTTCCATATGGTGGAGGAATCGATTCCCACCCACCCGTCCGGTATTTATTAGGGCTGGTTACAATGGTTTCCCAGGACGAGGCAGTCTTTTGGGCCCGGGTAGTGGGATAAGGTTATCTGGGATCTGGGCTTAAGTCCTACATATGTCATGATCTGGAGTGGCATTTGGAGGAAATAACGGAGTACAGAGATCGAAGTCTGAATGTCTCGGAAGTTCTCTGGGCACAGGAAGATTTGGAGTTTCTGGCTGTTCAGGAATGGGACCTGGAGATCGCTTACAGACAGGTGCTAGACCCTGCTCAGTAGCAGGGTGGGGCTCCCTTTGCCTGGAACTATCCAGAAGTACCAGTCAACAGTCCTAAAATCACAACTGAAATGTTGGCAATGGGGCAGAGTAACAGTGTGCATTGCTCACCTCCACCTCTAGCTTATGGCAGATGCAGCAAGTTTTAACTCACCTGGATGAACTTGTTCATGCACAAGAGGAGGTTGGATGGAGGAATGTGTCTGTCCAGCAGGCAGAGGAAGCTGTCCTCAATCCCCAGCCACAGATCACAGAAAGTAAGAAATTAATTTACTTTTCATTGAAGGAGGTAACATTCACTGAAATTCAAACTGAAGTGCTAACAAGAGGGCAGAGCCTCTGCCTAGCACTGGTAACATCTTCTTTGTTCTACGGAAGGAGATGTTGAACTTCTATCTCCGGACTAGAGATGGCCTTGCGGCTCGCCCCGCGGTCGGTTTGTAGCAAGTTTTGCGCGTTCGCTATTCGCCAAACCGGCAGACATATGGTGCTGTTCGTGGCCGCCATATTCTTATACGTTGTGAAGAACTTTGACCCATGGCACATCCATCATGTGGTACAGGACAGCCGATTGAGACATTTCAGCACATGGACATACCCCCTACCTTATAAATAGACCTGATCTGGCTGCCATTTTACATTCTGTCTTTTGTCAGTGTAGGGAGAGGTTGCTGTGTGTAATCACTAGCTATTAGGTCCAAAAAAGTCCTTTTAACCACTTCCCACCCGGCCGATGCATATATACGGCCGGGTGGGAGCCGTCTACTCCTGATATGACGTTCAGGAACGTCATTCAGGAGTAGCGGGATCGCGCGCGCGCGCGCCCGCGCAGCGGCGCGATCCCGATGTGCTCGTGTCACCCGGACACGGCACATCTCAGATCGGCAGGAGGGCTCTGTGATTGGCCCTCCTGATCACATGACGGCCGTGTCCAATCACGGCCGTCATGTGATGTAAACAAACAGCCGGTTGCTAGGCAATCGGCTCTCCTCTCCTCACACGGAAGTCACCGCTGAGGAGAGGAGAGCAGAACGCTGCAGCCGGCTGATGATCAGTGAGTATGGGCTGCTTTTTACAGCTTTTTACTCACTGATCATCAGTGTAGTGTAAACACACAACACACCACACAGTACAAACACAGTCCCCACATATGTCCCCAAAACACACATGTCCCCAAAACATACATGTCCCCAAATAATAAAAACACATGTCCCTAATAATAAAAACATGTCCCCCACATATGTCCCACTAAAATCACATGTCCCAATGATTATCTGCACACATATGTACGTGATCGCCTGCACACATATGTACATGATCATTTGCGTACATATGTCCGTGATCACACAAACCAATTATTATACACTTAACGGAATTTTTTTTACCAAAAACATGTAGCAGAATACATTTTGGCTTAAATTTATGACAAAATTTGATTTTATTGGATTTCTTTTCAAATAGAAAAAAGAAAATATTTTTTTTTCCAAATTTCCGCTATTTTTGCGCTTATATCGCAAAAAAAAAAAAAACGGAGTCGTGAATAAATAACACCAAAATAAAGCTCTATTTGTGCGAACAAAATGATAACAATTTCATTTGGGTACAGTGTAGCACGACTGCGCAATTGTCACTGAAAGCGCTAGAGCGCTGAAAGCTGAAAATTGGGCTGGGAAGGAAGGGGGTGAAAGTGCCCTGTATTGTAGTGGTTAAGGACTGATATAGGTGTACTATTGTTTGGTGTGCAGTATATAGGGGTGTAATACACTTGTAATATATTTTCAAATATAGAAAGCATAGTATAGCACATTTCTACTGTGCAGCATTGTGACTGCTGAGCGGTTCTGCAGCTCTTTTGTCAGTGTAGGGTGAGGTTGCTGTGTGCTGCAGGGACAGACTGTAGCTACACAAATCGCTAAATGTGAACAAAAGAGGTATAACATAGATGAACCTTTAGCACCACATCCCTTCATATATGAGAAAAATACAAGAACAGGGATAGGGGATCTTGACCCCTGGGACTTTAAAGGTGCTGGTATATCGTAATAGAAATAGTAGCTCAAAAAGGTATCATAAAAAACACACACATTTTTATTTCATAATAGGTACAAAATCACAGACATACAGCCAGATTTTTTAAAAAAAATATTATCTACATTATTGTTTTACAGATTAGACACAATCAAGGTTGTATCTTAAAAAATGCTCATAGAGTATACCACTCGACATGTTTCGCTCCAAACGAGCTTCCTCAGGAGTAGTCGGTATATCTAGTAATTGAACTGTAAACAAATATAGATATAAATATATAGTGAAAATACAGCTAGTATTGAGTACATTCATAGAATAATATTGAAAATAAATAGCTAAAGTGCCTAAACAGTATATCAAATCATTATCAAGGGTATCAAATGTATCTACATTGTATCATGCATGATTGATTTATCAATATAGGTCCAAATATGATCTCACATAAAGACCAATGCTATGCAGCTCACACCGCAAGGTTTTAAACTCATAGGGTGAAAGGTATAAGGTAAAACCAAAAAAACAGGTCCCAGATCTGGTATTTAGGCAGTTCAGAAGGGAGGTCACAGGAAAGTCAAAACATGTCGAGTGGTATACTCTATGAGCATTTTTTAATATACAACCTTGGTTGTGTCTAATCTGTAAAACAATAATGTGGATAATATTTAAAAAAAAAATTCTGGCTGTATGTCTGTGATTTTGTACCTATTATGAAATAAAAATGTGTGTGTTTTTTATGATACCTTTCTGAGCTACTATTTCTATTACAATATACATGCACCTTTAAAGTCCCAGGGCCAAGATCCCATATCCCTGTTCTTGTATTTTACACAAATCGCTAACTAATATAGGTCCACAAAAGTCCTTTTAAGGACTTGTATAGGTGTACTATTTGGTGTGCAGTATATAGGGGTGTAATATAAGTATAAAATACTTTCAAATATAGAAAGCATAGTATAGCACATTTCTACTGTGCAGCATTGGGACTGCTGAGTGGTTCTGCAGCTCTTACGTCAGTGTAGGGAGAGGTTGCTGTGTGTCGCAGGGGCAGACTGTAGCGACACAAATCGCTAATGAATATAGGTCCACAAAAGTCCTTTTAACCACTTCAATACCAGGCACTTAGACACCTTCCTGCTCAAGCCAATTTTCAGCTTTCAGCTCTGTAGCAATTTGAATGACAATTGTGCGGTCATACAACACTATACCCAAACACATTTTTTTATAATTTTGTTCCCACAAATAGAGCTTTCTTTTGGTGGTATTTGATCACGTCTGCGATTTTTATTTTTTGTGAAACAACACAACAAAAGAAAGTTTTTTTGTAAATAAGTATGTTTTCTTCTTCAAGGATGAGCACTGATATGGCTGCACTGACGGGCACTGATAAGGTGGCACTGATGGGCACCAGTGAGGTGGCACCAATGAGGTGGTACTGATGATGTGGCACTGATGATGGGCACTGATAGCTGGCACTGGTATGTAGCACTGATGGGCACTCATAGGTGGCACTGATGGGCACTCATAGGCGGCACTGATGGGTACTTATGGGTGGCACGGATAGGTGGCATGGATGGCTACTGATAGGTGGGCACGGATGGGCACTGCTAGGTGGCACTGCTGGACACTGATGGGTAGCACTAATGACACTGATGGGTGGCATTGCTGGGTGATGGGTGACACTGATGACACTGATTGGTACATGATGATGCCAGTCAGTGCCCATTTGTGGGCACTGACTGGCACAGATTGGGCATCATTTGCACATGTGAATGGCCAGGGGGTACATAGCTCACTATCCACATGTTGCCCACTTCCCTGGTGGTCCTAGTGGAGTCCCTGGTGGTCCAGTTTGGGCATCTGCGGGGGGGCTGCGCTGATATACAATCAGCGCAGACCCCCCTGTCAGGAGAACCGCCGATCGGCTCTCCTTTACTCGCATCTGTCAGGCAAGAGTGAGGAAAAGCCGATCACCAGCTTTTCCTGTTGACATTGTGATCAGCCGTGATTGGACGCGGCTGATCACGTGGTAAAGAGCCTCCGCCGGAGGCTCTTTACCGAGATCAGTGTAGAGGTTTGCCAGACTGACACACCACTCCACCGATCGCCTGAAGGATGTCATATGCCGCCCAGTCAGGATAAAGAAACCACTGCCCGGCCGTCATTCTGCTATAGGCCGTGCGAGAAGTGGTTAAGGACTGGTATAGGTGACTATTTGGTGTGCAGTATATAGGGGTGTAATACACGTATAAAATACTTTCAAATATAGAAAGCATAGTATAGCACATTTCTACTGTGCAGCATTGTGACTGCTGAGCGGTTCTGCAGCTCTTTTGTCAGTGTAGGGAGAGGTTGCTGTGTTTCGCAGGGACAGACTGTAGCGAAACAAATCGCTAACGAATATAGGTCCACAAAAGTCCTGTTAAGGACTGGTATAGTTGTACTATTAGGTGTGCATTATATAGGGGTGTAATACACGTATAAAAAACTTTCAAATATAGAAAGCATATTATAGTGCATTTCTATTGTGCAGCATTCCGTCTGCTGAGCGGTTCTGCAGCGATGCTACAAAGAGTGACAAACGCAATTAGATAAATGTATTATAACTGGTGTGATAGACCAGTGGCCCCCCAAAACGACAGATTGAAGTGGGGTGTTATATACCTTCTTCCGCATATACTGCACTTCTCTAGAGACTTTTGTCACAGGGTCATTTAAAAAATGACAGGCAGAGGAAGTGGCAGGCCCTTCCGCAGGGGTGGTAGGGGTAGGGCAGGAGCACCAGGCTTGAGCCAAAGTGGGAAGTTGCAGAAGGTGCGTTTGATTAGGTCAAAGGACGAACCAGACTTGGTTCAGTGGCTCACTCAGCCTTACTCTTCTGCACCCTCCTCATCCTCTCTATCTGCACCCTCTTCACTCTCTGCTGTGTGCACCCCCAAAGACACTACCACCAACACCACCACCACCATATACCCTCCGCTTGAGTCACAGGAATTATTTTCCGATCCATCACAAGACATTTCCGATGCGCAGCCATTCTCATTCTTGACATTGGATCAGGAAGAGGAGGTAGCAACAACTGCCACTCAGCAGTCTGACGACAGTAACCAGATAAGCCCAAGGAGGTTGTTCCCTGCTGTTGCTGCCTACTCCGAGATCTCTTATTATAGTGGTGGGGAAGGTGAGGTCGATGATGATGTGTCTAGGGACGTCCCGTGGGTGCCCACAAGAGAAGAAGAGGAGGGGAGTTCAGAGGGAGAGATGGACCAGCAGATAGGGAGGAGAAGCAGGCGGAACTTACATTGCACAGGAGGGACAAACCAGACTGTTAATGTATCAGGAGCGAGCCATCAACAATGTACGGTCACATCTGGCGCTCCCAGAATGCCGACACATGGCTCTGCAGTGTGGGCTTTTTTTAACGTGTCCGCTGCTGTTAAAGGTACTGGGCCTACCTGGAACTCTGTAGCCTTGGGCTGAAGGTGCCCGAGACTCCATAGTCAATGCTCGTATCCCCCCTTGAGGGGATACACTCCTCCGGGTACAGGTCCCTGGGTATTTGCGCCCAGACCAATGGCGTCTGCCCCTTTTGTACCCTCTTCCGGCATGCACAGCAGGTAGACCACGCCCACTGCACGGCTGCTGAGAGAAGACACCCAATAGCCACTCCATCACCTGTGGTTCAACCCCGGATACAAGTGTCAGCACCACCTATACACCTAAGGGGAACTGCACGCCAGGTGAAATAGCAGAAAGGCAGAGTCCAAACAATTAGAAGACCCAAGCCAGCTATTGCTCAGGTCACCCTTAAATTTGGGATACCCACTACAATAACGTAAAAAAAAAAAATTATGGCAACTTTTCCAATAGCAGGATCATCTCCTGCACCCCCTTCATAGCCTGGCCTGGCCTTGCCTCTCCTCCATGGCCTTCATGTGCTCTTGAATTGACGAAATTTCACAGATAAAAAAAGAAGCGAATCTGCGATCGACAACGACAAGCATTAATACTTCTGGTATGTCAGTGTCCATGTTGTGGGACTATGTGTGCACAGCTAGTAAGTATTTTGTGGCTTCAAATATGACATGATATGATATGGAGGTTTAATGCCTGCCATTAAAATAAATGGGACCCGCAACATTTGTGCGCGTTCGCGAACCATCCCATTAGATGTTCATCCATCACTACCCCAGACACCAGTTCCAGAGAATGTGGATTTAGTAGACATCTCTGCTGAGGAAGAACAACCTGGTGAGCCTCCAGCAGAAGAGCTGGCATCAGAGCCAAACATCACTGAGCTCTGCTCAGCACCAACAGCAGCTTCAGCCTCCCTGAGAGAAGAGGCAGTCAGCCTTTCTCCCACCGTACTGACAGGGACATGGGATTTTCTGCCAGCAGCATCTGTGGAGTTACCAGTAACTTCTCCAGCTGAAGCACTGATAACTGGACAGAGGGCCCAAGACCTCTGCCCCACGCTGTAGCAGTTCCAGAGGCCCAGAATGAGAAGGTGGCGGTCACTTCCCAGCAGTGGATTAAGCTCCAGGGGGAGAAGGGAGAGGAGGTGTTTGTCCACGCTTCCCAATAGTTAGCCAGGGTGGAGGAAGAGATCTTTCCTCCCCAACAAAGAGTGCACCTGGGAGACAGTACCAGAAACATGTTGTCCCAGCAGCCAGATGAGGGTAAGGAAGATAGAGCAGCAGGCTCCCCTTTCCAGCAGCATAGGGCACCCCAGAATGATGCCACCAACCCAGCAGAAGAGTTGGCAACAGAGCAGAGTGCTGCTGGCCTCTGGCCTCAACTAAAAAAAGATGTGGTATCAACCTGTATACTCCAGGGATGCTGGGCAGTCGGCCCAGATCCCCAACAGCATGATGAAGTGAGCCCAGCCACCCTAAAGTGAGTCCAGCCACCCTGTCTTCTTTCCAGTGGCTCAAAGGACTCCAGGGAGAACTGACAGTCCGCACTTCTCCCCAGCGGCGGCTATGTTCTCTGAGAGAGGCAAAAGTTGGCTGGGTGAGTAATGTTTGGGGCAATTTATTTGGGGTACTGTGTGGATTCTGGCATTGGGGAACTGGAACTATTGACTAACAGAGTCAACCCATCTGGGGTCTCCTCCTGTGTTAGTCCCCTTTCGAAAGGGGAGATGTGTGTGACCGAGTCACTTTGGGCGGGGGGGGCCTGTGGAACCCAGAATCCCTTGGAGAAGTTGGGAAACCCTTGTCTCAGCTCCCCATTCACCTCCAATGTCTAAGTAACCTTGTGTCTATTAGGGGCACAGGGTGACCAAGAACCCCAGTCTGATCTGTACTAATCGGACTCACTGTACAACCACATTGGAATGTTGTATATATATATATATATATATATATAGACACAAATCTCTCTCTCTCTCTCTCTCTCTCTCTCTATATGTATATATATATATATATATATATATATATACAGTGGTGTGAAAAAGTGTTTGCCCCCTTCCTCATTTCCTGTTCCTTTGCATGTTTGTCACACTTAAGTGTTTCGGAACATCAAACCAATTTAAACAATAGTCAAGGACAACACAAGTAAACACAAAATGCAATTTGTAAATGAAGGTGTTTATTATTAAAGGTGAAAAAAAATCCAAACCATCATGGCCCTGTGTGAAAAAGTGATTGCCCCCCTTGTTAAAACATACTATAACTGTGGTTGTCCACACCTGAGTTCAATTTCTCTAGCCACACCCAGGCCTGATTATTGCCACACCTGTTCACAATCAAGGCATCACTTAAATAGGAGCTGCTTGACACAGTAAGGTCCACCAGAAGATCCTTAAAAGCTACACATCATGTCGAGACCCAAAGAAATTCAGGAACAATTGAGAAAGAAAGTAATTGAGATCTATCAGTCTGGAAAGGGTTATAAAGCCATTTCCAAAGCTTTGGGAATCCAGCGAATCACAGTGAGAGCCATTATCCACAAATGGCGAAGACATGGAACAGTGGTGAACCTTCCCAGGAGTGGCCGGCTGCCCAAAATTACCCCAAGAGCGCAGCGACGACTCATCCAAGAGGTCACAAAAGACCCCACAACAACGTCCAAGGAACTGCAGGCCTCACTTGCCTCAGTTAAGGTCAGCGATCATGCCTCCACCATCAGGAAAAGACTGGGCAAAAATGGCCTGCATGGCAGAGTTCCAAGGAGAAAACCACTGCTGAGCAAAAAGAACATCAAAGCTCGTCTCAATTTCTCCACAACACATCTTGATGATCCCCAAGACTTTTGGGACAACATTCTGTGGACCGATGAGACAAAAGTGGAACTCTTTGGAAGGTGTGTGTCCAAGTATATCTGGCGTAGAAGGAACACTGCATTTCATAAAAAGAACATTATACCAACAGTAAAATATGGTGGTGGTAGTGTGATGGTCTGGGGCTGTTTTGCTGCTTCAGGACCTGGAAGACTTGCCGTGATAAAAGGAACTATGAATTCTGCTGTCTACCAAGAGATCCTGAAGGAGAATGTCCGACCATCTGTTCGTGTACTCAAGCTGAAACGAACTTGGGTTCTGCAGCAGGACAATGATCCTAAACACACCAGCAAGTCCACCACCGAATGGCTGAAGAAAAACAAAATGAAGACTTTGGAGTGGCCTAGCCAAAGTCCTGACCTGAATCCTATTGAGATGTTGTGGTATGACCTTAAAAAGGCCGTTCCTGCTCGAAAACCCTCTAATGTAACTGAATTAGGACAATTCTGCAAAGATGAGTGGGCCAAAATTCCTCCAGGACGCTGTAAAAGCCTCATTGCACGATACCCCAATGCTTGGTTGCAGTTGTTGCTGCTAAGGGTGGCCCAACCAGTTATTAGGTTTAGGGGGCAATCACTTTTTCACACAGGGCCATGATGGTTTGGATTTTTTTTCACCTTTAATAATAAACACCTTCATTTACAAATTGCATTTTGTGTTTACTTGTGTTGTCCTTGACTATTGTTTAAATTTGTTTGATGTCCCGAAACACTTAAGTGTGACAAACATGCAAAGGAACAGGAAATGAGGAAGGGGGCAAACACTTTTTCACACCACTGTATATATATATATATATATATATATATATATATTATATATTATTATTATATATATATTGTATATTGTCTCATACTATGGTGTGCTCTCTGTTGGGTCATTTGGGGTGTGGCTGTATTCCGTTGTTCTATTGTTTGTGTCTGCCTTAGGAGCAACATATTATGGGATGTATTTCTATGTGGATTAGCTGTGAGAGGGGAGGGGGGATTTTCTCCAGCAGTCCCTCCCAAATACAGTCTACTGATGAGAAGTTTGAATCCACCTGTGTCATGCTAATGTAGGTGCGGGGAGGGGGGAAATCTTGCAACAGCCTCCCTGCTGATAAAGTGGTCTATTGTTGAAATGTTGTATACCCGTATGTCCCTTATTGCTGATTGGACTGTTTACCCCACCCTGAATCAAAGGGAGGGGTGATTGTCCCCTGAGTGTATATCTGTTGTTACATGTGTTTGAGTAAACAGTCTGTTGTTTTCACCCTACATTGATTTACGGCTAATAACTGGGTGCTCTGAGGATCTTGGATCATGCTGGTACAGGACATAGGAAGCATTTACCGCAGACAGAGTCATCTTGAGTATGGGGGTCCGTCACACTGACATACTACTGACATGCTATAACATGAGGGCACATATACATTGGCAAATTTAATTGGAAAAATTGTTTTTTTTTGTTTACAGATACTTACAGAATATTTAAATTGGTTGTAAAGGGTGAAGATTTTTTACCTTCATGCATTTAATGCATGACAGTAAAAAACCTTCAGTGTGCAGCTCCCCCTGAAGCACCCTCTAATGCCGCGTACACGCGATCAGAATTCTCGTCGGAAAAAGCTCTGATGGTTTTCCCGACAGAATTCCGATGGAATTTGGCTCAAGCTGTCTTGCCTACACACGGTCACATCAAATTTTGATCATTTATAATGCAGTGACATACAACACATACGACTTGACTAGAAAAGGGAAGTTCAATAGCCAGTAGCCAATAGCTTCTGTCTTGTAGTTGAATCTGAGCATGCATGATTTTTGGCGTGTCGGAATTGCATACACACGATCGGAATTACCGATTTTTAGTTTTTCCGTCGGGAAAATTGAGAACATGCTATCAATTTTTGGCTGGCAGAAATTCAGACAGCTAAATTCCGATGGAGCATACACACGGTCACATTTTCCAATGAAAAGCTCTCATCTGTCTTTTTCTGTCCGGAATAATACTTACCTGAGCCAGAGCCCGATTCAGCGATGTGCACAAGAGCAGTGTCTCTCCTGGTTCTCTTCCTCCTCATTGTATGAGACACAGCAGCGGGAGCTGGGGGGGGGGGGGGGTGTAACTGAGCCACGCTTTTTTATAAATATACTTAATTTAACTTCTTGCCAACCACACATGCTTATGTGTGGTGACAAGGAATGTGGACCTTAATGTCTACACTCTACAAAAATGCATTCAACTCCTGACCTATGTTTATGATCAGGAGCCAGCAAGACGAATTCCTGATCATATGACCACTGTGACAGGCCAATCACAATAATCATGTGATCAAGAAGTCCATCCCACCTGCTAGCATTAAGACCCCGCTGGGAGGGGGCATAAAAGCATTAAAGGAAACTTGTGTGGACAAATGTGAAGGTTCCATTGCTAACATGCTTGGCTGTCATGTTAATCCTTGGTTTTAAAACTTTCTGAGTCAATCTCTTAAAATAAGAACAGGGATTATATGTTTTGAATAATTGTTTTGACATTACTTGCTCCATGGGTTAGCAGCTTAGAATATTATTGAAGACGGTGGACCAGCATGACAGTGAGTAAGCTAGCTAGAAAGATTTTAGCAATAACAGCTTATGTATTTCTCCTATGACTTTTCCTTTAATGTATTTAATCATAACAAGGTGTTTTAATAAATCCTTTACTTTATTCAATTTCTATATTTAATTATATTTGCACATGTTTATACATACATATGTACTGTAGTTCCTGATTAGTAGTGTAGTTTAGTCACTGGGTTTTGGTGTTAAACTCACACTGTTCAAATCTATCAGACTGGTGAAACACAATACATTTTTAAGGTGCTTTATCTTGTTATGTATAGTGACTTGAAAAGTTTTCATACCCCTTGACATTTTCCACATTTTGTCATGTTACAACCAAAACCGTAAATATATTTTATTGGGATTTTATGGGATAGACCAACACAAAGTGGCACATAATTGTGATGTGGAAGGAAAATGATAAATCGTTTTTACAATTTTTTACAAATAAATATTTGTATTTAGCCCCCCTGAGTCAGTACTTTGTAGAACCACCTTTCGCTGCAATTGCAGCTGCAAGTCCTTTTGGGGATGTCTCTATCAGCTTTGCACATCTAGAGAGTAACATTTTTGCCGATTCTTCTTTGCAAAATAGCTCAAGCTCTGTCAGATTGGATGGAGAGCAGCAATTTTCAAGTCTTGCCACAGCTTCTCAATTGAATTTAGGTCTGGACTTTGACTGGGCCATTCTAACACATGAATATACTTTGACCTAAATCATTTAATTGTATCTCTGGTTATATGTTTAGGGCCTTTGTCCTGCTGGAAGGTGAACCTCTGCCCCAGTCTCAAGTCTTTTGCAGACTCTAACAGGTTTTCTTCTAAGATTGCCCTGTATTTATGTATCCATCAACTCTGACCAGCTTCCCAGTGCACGACTAATGCCGCATACACACGACCGGACTTTCCGGCAGAAAAGGTCCAACGGTCTTCCCGACTTGCCCACACACGAACGGACTAAAGTCTGTCCGAAAGTCCATTCTTTTTGAACGTGATGACGTACGACGGGACTAGAAAAGGAAGTTCAATAGCCAGTAGCCAATAGCTTCCCTTGCTTCGTATTTCGTCTGTCGGACCAGCATACAGACGAACGGTTTTCCCGATAGGAATTTAGTCCATTGGACAGATTTGAAACATGTTCTATTTCTAGGTCCATCAGAATTTTTAAAGAAAAACGATCGGACTATTCCACACACGATCGGACTATCTGACTGAATGATTCCATCTGACCTATTCTGCCGGAAAGTCAGGTCGTGTGTACGTGGCATAATATTTGTCCTGTGGACAGATTCTCCCACCTGAGCTGTAGATCTCATGATGCTGTTTGTTCACTAAGGTTCCCTAACAAACCTATGAGGGCTTCACAGAACAGCTGTATTTATACTGAGGTTAAATTACACACAGGTGGACTCTATTTACTAATTAGGTGATTTCTGAAGGCAATTGGTTCCACTAGATTTTATTTAGGGGTATCAGAGTAAAGAGGGCTGAATACAAATACACACCACACTTTTTAGATATTTATTTGTATAAAAAACCTGAAAACCATTGATCGTTTTCCTTCTACTTCACAATTATGTGCCACTTTGTGTTGGTCTATCACATAAAATCTATTTATGTTTTTGGTTGTATTATAACAAAATGTGGGACATTTCAAGGGGTATGAACACTTTTTCAAGGCATTGTACAGTCTAAAAAAGCACCAAATTAAATGACTTTGTGATGCAAAACCCTCAAGTAAACAAAAAATCTTCCTTTACCTTCCCTAACTGAGACACTGCAGCTCACAGTGGGAGGGTTTCAGTAAGAGAGGCAATGTTACCAATTCAGAAAGCAGTGATTGATGAGCTCCATGCTTCTGAATCAGCAGTGATAATGCTGATGGCCATACCCCCTGCAACATGTTTTTCATTCCACTATAGTACAATCAAGCACATTTTACATGAGAGTGACAACTGTGCTCTGAATTCAGGAGCAGTGCAGCATCATTGCTACACCACGACAGGAATCTGCATTAGGTGTACTTTATTAGTAGACTCTACGAGTATTTGTAGGGCCCTGCATGGAGCTACAAAACTATAAGTGCAGATGCACTTTTTTATGGGTGGCCATAGTTCTACTTTATTAATTAAAAGATGAAGGTGGAATTCCTTTAGGTTTTCATTTCATCACTCACAGTAAATTAAACACTCCCCCTGCCATGGATTCAACTACATTCATTTATCGCAAATGGGCACATATGTAGCCAGGTGCTTCTCTAAGAATGGGAGTGAGAGAAACACTGGCTGCAGCTGCTCTCTTTAGCTGCTGCCCTGCGGTGCCAACAGCTATTTCAGCAAGAGGAGGCAGCAATGCATGGTAGGAAATGTAGTCCTGAGGAGAGACTCTACTGTGTAATCAAGAGGTTTTGAACAGCATTCCCCAGGGAGGGATGGCTGGGAGGAGGAGAAAGAGCTGAATTTTTCCAGGCTGTACAGGACATAACTTCCTTATGCTGTGATGGGGACCGGAGAGTGCACATCGCTGTGCAGTGTGCACCCTTACTAGTGCACGTCAGCGGTCTGAGTGGGATCCGGAATGCTGAGTTTGAAGGTGTCAACATACTGATTTACTTGGATGCATAGCAGAGAGTGGACTAATCAATGTGTGTACCTGGATGGTGAGCTGCAGTATTGCTGAGACTGGTGGCCTGCTCCTGTGGGGATTTACTATCTGCTGCTATAGAGACTGAATTCTTAAGGAACTAACCATACACATATCTAGTAGCCTGCAGGCTTGACTGGGAGAGGTACCTCTTAGGGTACATTGCACCATATCCTAGCCATTCTTTTAGAAAGCACTCCAAACCAGTTACAGTATTATTGTCCAATCTGACGGTAATGCTTACACACACTGCTTATTGTTGACTTTGCTGATGTATGCACTCATTCCAATCTAGTGGTACAGAACTATATAAGTTGCCTTGACATAGTGATTATAGTGTCTAGCAGTTTGTGTCTAAACCTACCTTCTGTATGCTCATTTATGTTCAAATCACCATTCATTCTAACCTGTGCCACTAAACGGTCTTGTGTCTATTTCCTGGTTCTCATAGCCAATTTAAAGGTATCTATACATGCTTACAGTGAATTTAATTCAGGCTGGAGTATCAAAGAGGGGCTGAGGTTGTTCTTAGAGCTGAGGCACAGAGCAGAGAACCCAAATTACCAAGTGGCTCCTTCAGGGGTAGTGCTTCACATAGATTGAGCCAGACATACATTTTAAAGAATCCTTCCTACTCTGCTACCAAGCTTATTTCCAAGGGCTAAAACATCTGAAAGAAAGCAAAGACACGGCACTAATGCAGATGCATTGACTTGCTGTTACACAGAATAGTAGTTAATCAACATGCTCTCTGGGACGGATAATAATTTATATAGAATACATGAAGAAATGGACAAGATGTAGATGAAGGCTCGGCTAAGGAATCTCTTTTAAACAATCAAATACTTACAAGATGCCACCAGGATCCTGGGGCTAAAGCTTTCATTAAAAGTTAAAATATAATTTTTTGAAGGACTATGTGTTTTTCAAGGATCTATGAATAATGAAGATACGGTGTAGCTGGAAATAATGAAACTTTTGTGGGCATTTTATGGAGTCTTTGGCTTTGCTTTGTTGCCCATTTGTGAGGGTAATAATATTTTATGTCGCACAGATGGCTGTTTAAAAATTCACAACATTTGATATTTTAGATTCCTAAGCAATATTAGAAAATGTTGTAAACTGATGCCACAAAATGTTTTGAAAGCTTACTATTTCAGTTATTTTTTGGTGATGCATCATTTGGTGATATGTTAAATGCTGATATATTCCATCAGACAAATGTATATAATGTTTAGAAAGGAAACATTTACCTATAACAGTTTGGTATAGTGTTCTTCAGTTGTGGTCTTCATACATTTAATGCACAAGAACTCAACCACCATTGGGGTGGTACAAGGGAGATAGATGAATGCTGAGCTTTGCTGAAAATACAACATTGCAGCAATGGAGTGCTAAGGTTTTTTAGGCTACAAGCAAATTCCAAGCTAAGTTATGTAGCTCTCAGAATGCCACAAGCTCTGCCTCAAAAGGTACAGAGCTCAACTCCCAGCACTATAAGGTTTTATACTGCAGTTACTATTTTTTTTTTTTTGTGTTCCCAAATTTCCACTAAGATATGTGATTCATTGGCTTTGTAAGTTCTGACAATGGCCAAGCAAAAATGTATGGATCATTATACACTACATTACTCTTAGCCCTTGTACACACGGTTGGAGAATCCGTCGGTATGTGTCCTATCGGACCGTGTCGTCGGATAATCCGACTGTGTGTGGTATGCATCGGACTGATTCAGTCGGAATATCCGTCTGACCCAATTTTCCAACATGTTGGAAATATTTCCTGACCAACTGGGCCGATCGGACATACTCCGATCATGTGTAGAGAATTTTGATCGGACCAAATGCCACGCATGCTCAGATCAAATTCCTACATCAAAGCTATTGGCTACTAGCCTGAATGTAGTCCCATCGTAACGAAATTACGTCATCATGTTCTGAAAGATTGGATTTTTCGCCAACTTTGTCCGACCGTGTGTATGCAACAGTTTCGGAAAAGATCCGACGGACAAAATCCGACGGGCAAAATCCGACGGATTTGGTTGTGGAAATCTCCGACCGTGTGTACAGGGGCTTAGACAATTGCAGTAAAGGTAATAACCCACCAACTGAACTGGAATGTTTGGTTGTAGCAAAAGAAATAAAGCAAATTCACAACAGTCATTGCTTTAACGTCAATTTATTATACTTAGAGCAAATTTCCTGTAGTGCCATATGTGGTAGACTGATAACTGTCACAGATGGTGTGTCCTATGATATTTCAGGAGAATTTGGCTCTATTAAGGCAGATCAAGAAGTGATGGGAAATCCCTCCACTAAAAAGCATAGTCCACATGTTTTGTTTTTGGATCTTAACCCCCATGATCAAAATTTTACAGAAAAAGTAAAAAAAAAAAAAAAAAAGTAGGGAAAAAGATAAAACATATATTCACCTTGCCCCTAGCTTTCACATTTGCAAGAAAACACTCCAGCATAGTGCACTTCTTGCGATATTTGGGATCCTCATCATTTCTAGGATCCCACCTGAAGTATTATGATGTCATCATTGCCTAGGTGCCATGAGCAGTATATATATATTATATATGTTGGGGTTGAAACCTCTTTCGGGTCGTTTTTATTGACTTTGTCTTTCAGTCTCAGTGACAGCCCTTTATTTTCTCTGCTGTTGCAAAATGTACGAGGAGAAATATATCCAATGGTGTCATGGACAGCAGTAAAAAACCTTTACCAAGTATTTACTCTTTTAAAGTCTGAATAGCATTTGGTTAGAACTAGACTTTGTATTAAATTATATGAAAATCATGCTTGCGTTCAAATTTAGGATGTGCCTCATCCATGATCAATGCACCATCTTCCTTTCACCTCCATGCATTTCTTTACCTAGACTCTTTCTCCTTACTGCTTTATTTCAATGTTTGTTTGTGCAATTATAATTCTCCAGAAGGTCACTTTATAAATACTTTTTACTTTTGTAGACAATATGCTCAGTCCAGATTTTTTGTATCATTATTCTATTGCAAACCAAATTTTGACCAAAGGTTTTACCTTCAGATAACTAAACTGATCGGCTGGTACATAAACTTGTCTTTCAGTGGAACAATTCTATAGATATTTCACTTTAGATAGAGTTCAATAACTTGTTTGAATGTTACTTTTTAGTTTAACAAAGGTATTCAATGGCAGTAAAGCATATCCTAAGCATTTAAAGTGGAAGTAAACCCATCGATTTAAACAGTTAAAAAAAAAAAGGCATGCCGGGAATGCTAACTGCATATTAGCTGTGCTCTCAGCCAAACTATCAAACCATCCAATGGCTGGTGTCATAATGAATCACATGTGCAGCACCATAGCAGTTGAAGATTAAACAGAGGCAAAGATGGCAGCTTCCTTGGCTGAAAACGATAGGGGAGTTTACTTACACTTTAACTAAATGGACCATTTGATCAGTCGTGGACAGCATACATTTCTTTGGAGATGATGACTTTGTGTAAGTGCCAACATTTTTTTTGCATAGACTTGTTTTGACATATGATTTTGAGCATTAAAGTATTATTTCTGATACTATTGTCATTAGGTATGCAAAGCCATAACAGTCCTAACTTCACTAGTGATAGAGAGAGTGTGTTAATGCTTATGTTCGGATACTGCCCGGCATCAGCACAAACCTGTTAATGAGCGTTATGCCTTCTTCTAACATGTAGGGTTGATTTACTAAAGCTGTAGAGTGCAAAATCAACTGTGGCTCTGCATAGAAACCAATCAACTTCCAGGTTTTATTGTCAAAGCTTAATTGCATAAACTGAAGTTAGAAGCTGATTGGCTACCGTGCACAGCTGCACCAGATTTTGCACTCTCCAGTTTTAGTAAATCGACCCCTATGTGTGTAGGCAAAAAATATATATTTAAATTGCTTGTAGACTCTAACGAAAAAAATATTTTAAGTGTTCCTTCATGTTCTGTTAAATATACCATCAAAAACATTTAGTTATATGTATCTAAAAAGTGCAAAAAAATCTGTTGATCAAGTCAGAAATTTAGAGCTTTCCTGTGCTCACTTCGATCCCTTTCACACTGGGGCAGTTTTCAGGCACTTTAGCGCTGGAAATAGCCTCTGCTAAGTGCCTGAAAACAGCCTCTCCCCATTCATTCAAGTGTGACTTTACACACTCGAGCGGTGTGCTTGCGGGATGTTCCGAAAAGTCCTGCAAGCAACATTTTTGGGGCAGGTTGGGAGCGCTGTATTTTGCGCTTCCAAAAAGCCCTGTCCATTAGATTGAATGGGCAACACTTCCAAAGTGCCTGAAAAGTGATTCGGAAGCGCCGCATAATGGGCGTTTTTTATTTTGGTTTTTAAACCTTCTGGAAGCTTAAAAAAATGACCTGTGGATTTGCCAGAAATGCATTATCTATTTGCTATCACACAGGGGACCAATATGGCGCTAGATGATAGCCTTTTCAACCGGACATCAGGGATCTATTATATTAGTCCCCTGATGTTTTCCCTGAATTCCACTGAAGCTAATGAAGAGCCGACTGTACTCCATTTGCTTTTTCCCTGGCCACAGCCGCCAGGGAAAGTGACACTAGAAACTAGAAGTGACAAAATCCTCATTACTCCAGGGCTCTTACCAGCTTGGGGAGATCAGTGGACATTCCATGTTCTCCCTCCCCTCTATCCAATTATACCTAATATGTGGGTCCCAGGTCTGAAGGTGAAATAGCGGAGCCCAGGAAACATGGCAGAGAGGCACATGTGCGAGTGCAGGGTGTACCAGTGAATGTTTCAGGGTTCTGTGGAAGATGTACAGCCACAGATTCCATACTCCTGAACGCTAACAGTCAGCCTGTTAGATTTGCATGCACTCTTGGCTGCTGCTGCCACAAAGGTATAACGCATATCAGCAGAAGTAAAAGTGGTACATTGATAAACCTTTGGGACATTTGCATGCATTTCACAGATGTACTGCATACACTTTTTCATTTTTCTTTTTGTTTGCCCTGACATACACTTTTACTTTACTTACTTAAGTTGACCTAATGTGATTTTTCTACTTTTGTTTCATTGTGTAAAGTTTTAACAGGATTAACCTTTTAGGAAAAATTGTGAAAAGTTTTTCCTTTTGATGTTAGTTGTGAGCAAGTGTTTTTTCCATGGTTGTTTTGTTCTGCTTTGGATCAGGATAGAGAGATAAAAAATAATTGTTAGATAGCTTACTCTTGCCTACAGATCAAATACCTATCTGTGTACAATGCTAATGCACATAAAGTCTTATTTATATTCTATGAACGTGGTAGTGTTTAATTTCCAGAGTTTATCTTAACCTACTAGTATATTGTTTGCTAAAAGTTCACCAATGGATCTTCATGTACGTGATATTCCTTTCAGAAAACTGTAGTTTATGATCATGCCAGGATAAGGCCATTAGGAAAGCAAATTGTCAAAAAGCAAAACAGTTTTTTGTAACACCCCTCTCAAAATTATAGAATAAATTATATGGACCACTGAAATTTGTGTGGAGAGGGCCCACCAGTGCAGGTGAACATTCAGAGTCAGTAACTGATAGGCACTAGGACATATTCTCCCGTCTTCTTTAAGCCAATAGCTACAGCAATGATTCCATACATAGAGTTCAGTGATTAGGCTTCAAACTAGGGTTTCTTTTCCAATCCATTGACTGTAACTGTCTGTAAGTAAAACATGAGTGCAGAGAGGGGGCATAAACATGATGCCCTTACACAGTTGAATTAGACAAATGTAACAATGGAGGTTAGGAGCTTTCAATTCTAAATGGTTGTGATTCCGGCAATATGCAGAAGAAGAGAAAGAAGACATGATCCTTTTGCTGGAGATTCTGTTTTCATTTTTTTGAATTCTGTTCAGTCTGTGGTGAAAGTTTTAAGCACAAATATAACAATGATGTAGGGGAGGTGCCCATTCATTCATATCTTTATTCATATCTTTATCAAATTCATACCCTAAAAATATCACCTAGCTATTAAAATAACAAAAAGGGCATGAATTTTTATTTTGAAAATGTAATTTTTAAAAGCAATCAATTTCCAAACATTTATGTACAATATATCTAAACTATGTGGTGCCTACCTATTTGACAATGTTAATTTTAGTTATGAGTGCATTGTCCAGGAGTGTTGATAGTCAGGCAAAGCCAGTGAAACAGTTGGTTTATGGAACACATACCCTTACAGTACCAACTTGGACACCCAAGGCAGCTTGTTTCCAGGACTGGAAGTTCTAAAGATCTCATATCTGCAAACAGGTATTTCACAGTTTAAATTACCAGATTAGGAAAGAGAATATCAGGGAGTGGGTATAGGATTATGTATAAGGAGGTTTTCTATGTATTCATTTTTTCTATTGGTTGAGTAGGACGGATTTGTGTCTTTTTTTCAACCTGACTAATTATGTAACTGTGTTTTTTAAATACATTTAAGAAATTGTAAAGAATGTGTGTACTAAGGTCATTGTAAAGAACTACGTAATGGGTGTTTCATGTAAAAATGGCAGTGGGTTTGAAGACCAACAATTTTGTTACAAGCATATAAAATGAGTCTTTACAGGGGTGAGCAGACTTTAAAAAAAAATCTCGCAAAGAAGGCGTTGGTGGATAGCAGTAGATTTAAAGGTGAACGGCATGTGTTTCCTACTGGAAAACGGCCCCTACGCTTTAATCAGCAGGATTCATCAGCACAGTTATTGATCCAGTGAATTAATCTAATTTAGTGAGGTCCCTACTATAAGAATAAAAAGCAGCAACCTTTGTCCTTGTATATCTTTTTCCACCGGCAAAAATTTTACATTTAAGCACCATAGAATAACAGGTATTCTCTTGTGTCTGCACATACCTTTGTGTGTATTCTCCCATGCTTGGAAACACGGGGCGTTTTTAATATACAACTGTTCTTGCTAAAGATGGTGGATGAGCTTCTCCTCTTGCTTATGTGTATTACTGTTGGTTCTTAAAAATGATGGTGGCTTTAGAAACCAAGAGTAAAGCACAGGGGGCATACTGTATGTGCATATCAGAGCACCTCAGGTTTTGGGTGCTTAAAGCATATGTAAACCTTAAATTGAAACGGAGATTGCTTACCTTTATTCCTCACAAATCTTATAGTAATTATTTTATAAGTGCACAGTCTGTAAAACAGAGTACATTTTTGGTGACCCTGTCAGTCCCTTTAGAAAGTTCTCTTTCTTACCACACTGGTCATGGAAAGTGCTTCATGCTAGAGTAGGTAGTTAACATCTTTATTCCTTAGTGATACAGAAAATTCTGGCAGCACCTAGAATGTGGACTGTCGGGGAATGTCAATAAACTCTGCATTGCCTTCAACAGCCTGAAACTTTGTAAGTCTCCACCCTACTTCTTCTGAGCTGTGGGGGAGAAGAAGGGACTGAGTATCATGTGATTGCTGATAATTGAAAATAAAAAAAGTATTTACAGAGGGGTTTTTACATTTTCTTGTTTGGGGAACATATTAGCTTTACAGATACTTTAAGAATAAATTCAAAGGTACCAGACGGTGCTTACTTTCAGTAATTTTTCCAATTTACTTTTCTTTTTTTTTTTTTCTTTTTTTTGCAAAAAGAGAGTTTTTTTTGTAGTCTGTTATTATGTAATATTTACAATAGGACTGCACCTAAAGGAAAGCAGGCACAAGATTTAAGACAAAATTTAAATTTATGTGATTTGCTACTGCATTGCATATTATCAGGGTGCTTATTGGAAGTTATAAAATGTATGGAAACATCATCTTAGCTAATATGTATTTGTAACAGACACTGATCTAGACAGAACAACTTCAGGCATCCTGATCTTTATTTACCATGGGATTCTCTCCTTCCAGAAACATCATTAAATATGAATGGGATCCTCTTCATTAAGAAACCAGCTGTTTGGACTTCCCACAGAACAAAGCTTTGCAATACACATTGGGGACATTTATGAAAGCTGGTGTTTGGTTCACTGGAAACCAATCAGATTCCTTGTTTTAGTTCTCAGTCTGCAGTTTAGAAAATACACCAATAAACCAATTTGCATAAATGCCCACACTCCCCTTCAGAGAAAGAGATATCAGAACCACATCAGAGTATAGCAGTTATACATTGCATGAATTTAAGCTTCGGTTCCCTTCCATAAACTGCACTTCGTCGCACAGGTGGGCTCAGACTTAGCCAAATTACTTAAATTTACCAACTTTTAATGCTTTCACACTGTTTATTTTTTTGTTTTCAAGTAGAAAAATATTTCTCATACATTCAAAGTGGTACACAAAAGAAAATGAGTGGGATTTCTAGTTTTCTTCAATGATTTTCGCTCGTATTATCCGATAGCACCATATCGATACATTCTTAACGTAAACATCCTGAGCACTTTCTTAGAAAGCGAGACCAGAATATATTCATTGTCATATATTTTAAATATATATATATATAAATATATAAAGAGAAAGAGAAAAAAAGATAATTTGGTGACTATTGTGTTAGCCACTGGGATGGGATGAGATATTTTAGAGTACACTGAGGAGAGTTGGGCATGGCAGGATTTAATAACTGTGTTCACAGATGTAATGATAGACAGGTTTGTGGGAAGAGCAAAAAAAGGGGTCTGTAACGCTTTCGCTGTGATGAATCCATGCAACACAAGGTGTTGTACGTCCCTGTGACACTGAATGGGTTACCATATTGTCATGGGGTAGGGCCACTGGAACTCACCTCATGTCTTCAGAGATACATCATATTTTTGAGGTAGGTTCCGCTGACCCTAGCAACCTTTGAGAAAACAAAATAAAGTAAAAAAGACAAAATGTGTATGTGTGGACATTAAAATATGAATTCAGCTCCCCCATGAATAGTGAATGAATGGAACATTCTAGGAACTAGGTTGACAGCTGGGCAGGAAAAAGTTTTCACACCTGCATTTTGATTGGCTTACAATATTGTATTTTCTTTTCATGTTTTTGGAAGGAAGAGCTTTCTTACCAACCGCAGTCAGGAGGGTTCCCAAATGGATTAATCTCTGAAAGACAAAGTAGTGAAAGGAGAAGAGAGGGTGTGGAGAGGTAGTAGCAGAGTGATGTGAAATGAGTTCTAAGGGAAAGTGGATAGTGTAGGATTCAGAAACCATTCTCAGACAGTCATTTAATGGTGATTAACACTTTTTTTGTAACGACTCTAATAATTATCTGTCAATCTTCAAACACTTTATTATTAAAACACTGCTTACTTGTATTTTATAGTCCATTGACAGCTATCACTAAATTCTACTGTCCTGTCATTCAAAATGCTATATACACATTCACTGATGCCCGAATGGGCTTGCTCATGACTGAGGTAGAAGCAGAGCCAAGAAACATATTTTCAAACCATATTTTTAAATTGTGCACCCGTTGCAGTGCCCCCTAAATTATTCTTTATAGTTGTAGCTTTCAGTTATGGTATAAAAACAAGTTGCTCACCTTTCACCAAAACCAGGGAAGAAATTACATGCAACACCCTTGGGACTGGTTTGGTTAATGTTTCTCCTCCGGTGTGGATAAGGCTAACTCTATTAGCTCCTACATCTTTGCATACTAATTTAAGCATGGGTTAGCCAGAATGCCAATTCCTTGATTAGCACACCTGCTCCAACATATACGTAATTCAAATCTGGTTATTCTGTGAATATAAAATGAGGCTAGATTCAAACATGATGTTCTCTTTTCAAAAACACACCAGTACTTCTTGGGAGACAATCCTTTATTGTTTCCTTTCCACATCCAACTGACTTTTGAACTGAAATGATTCACTGAACTTTACCTAAGAAAAGGAGATTGAGTTTGAGTGTTTTATATTTTTTACATAAAATTGCAAACATGAAGCCATCTGATTCTGCCAAAATCAGTTTTTGAACTCATATGTAAAGCATTTATGTATGTGCTTTCTTGGGTGTCATCATTGAAATCAAAAAGCTTTAATTACTTTGGCTCTTTCTTAAAAATTGTAAAATTAACAAAGTTTGGTCTAAAAATGTTCCTAGTGTGTATAAGTAAAGTGGGCCATGTTCATTTTGCGTTATGTAGACTGCATTAAAATATCCTGTCTTCTGGCTCCATAGCAGTGAAGTGGGATGGTCAGCAATGAAGCAGTTAAATGTGGGGCTAAAGATTGTGCAGCACAGCATCCATTCAATCACAGCAAAGTAAATGAAATATTGATTGAAAGTGTCCCTGAAAAGAGAAAGCCATTAAGGAGGCACAGGAGTCATGGCGTTCTTCATCCTCTGAACTCCCTCCCCTCCCACCTTCAACAAAGCATGAAAATTAAGTGCATTATTCCCAGGAGTTGGGCCTTTGTCCCTGAGCAGATACTGCTGGTGAGGACAGAGATAATGCTACTGTAAGCTGAACCTCTTGTGTCAGCTACAGCTTGCCTCCATACCAATTGTAATAATACTGCCTATTCCTAAAAATCACTCACCCCAACCAGCAAACAAACACAAATGTCATGGATCCTATAAAGCACAAGACTCCACAATGACACATGTTATTTGTATAGCTCAGTAACTGCCAACTGATAGGACTAGGAGCTCCATGTGGTCCTCCTACCTACTGCTCAGGATTGAATTAACTATTTAAAAAGTATTTTTTAATTGTGATTTTCTTGGTTCCTTACAAACACCTTTTAGGTCCTATTAGGATAAACTGAAAAGTGATGGACAATCCAGTGGAATACTACATTTTCTACAATCTTATCAATATGTTTGACTATTTATTACTAGAGACATTACAAGTCATTAATATAATGACTTCATATTTACCTGAGTTGGCATTTTTTTTTTTTTTGAGTTTTCCTCATGTAGAGTTTAAGTAAAATTATAGCTTCTGGCCTTTTAAGGAGTTAGAGGTTTCGTACGCTCTCTCTAGACTATATTATTAATACCCACTACGTGTATGTGAGTAAGCCTGCTTGTTTATATTTGTAGGCACTGCTATCCATACTCATATAAATGTCAGCAAAACCCTTCTGTCCAATAATGTCACAGTGGAAAGACATCTTGTGGCTACATGCTGAACTTAACATATTATTACAATTTCATGGTAGCAGTAATCCCTGAGAATGAGCACATCTTATTATGTTACCTGTGTACTATTTGGTTTGCCAACATGCACTCTTTAGTGAATTTAGCTTTGATGACCATTGAGAGAACCTTTTACCTACTTTTGTTAGAAAGCTCTAAGCTAGGTAATTAGGAATTTATTTATATTCTCTTTGCTACGAAGCCTAACTATGACTACCAGCCATCAGCAGAGCACCCATGTCTCTGCATTATTAAAGGAAACCTTTACTAAGAGGATATGGAACTCTCTATCTAAAAAATAAAGTTACCTAGCTGTCATGTTGTTCCAAAGGATTGAGGGCTTTTACTTATTAACCCAGAACAAGTGTGCAGATAAGGAGTTCTGACCTTCCAGTCTGCATGCAGGTTCCAGACCAAAGACTCAAAATATTGAAGCCAGAGACAACAAGTCAACTAGAATTCTTAGGAGGTCAGCAATGGCAGATTTCTATAATTCTCTCAGTACAGGCTTTCGTTAACCATTAAAAGCTCCAAACAATAACTTTTGGATGCTGAAGAGTATATCTGTCTAAAACTAGACTTCTTTCCAGCCAGGATGACAGTGATACATAAACAGGGGTGCACAGAAAGAGTACAAACGCCATTTCCTCAAACTAAGAGGGAAGGGTGCTTATTGACTGGTACTTTTTAACATCTTAAAATCCTTCCTATAAAATCAAAAAGGACATTAATATGTGTTGTTCTGGACTTAATATGTGTTGTTCTAGTTTATGACAAATAAATCAAGTGTGAAAAAGTATTAATGTACCTGTAAATTCTCTTCTCCCTCACAGATTAGATCTGAAGCACTGCAGTTAAAAACCAACCAACAAGTTAAGTGAGAAAACCCAGTGGGAACCTGTGTAAAAACTGGAGAACAGAAAAAAAGGAGAGGTGCCACTGTTAGAGAAACCAAATGGATACTTGATTTCTGTCTGTAGCCTGCTCTAGAAAATGACCTGCCTCTCAATGACCATTTCATAACAGACAAGGTTTGGATATTAGAAATAATGTCGGAAAACTGTTTTAGTGAATAGTTTGTGGTAGCCAGACAAACATTGGCCACAGAAGTTCAGTTTTTATTGGTATCCTCTCTGTAGTAACACAGGAAGGAAGTAGGTATGTATTTTTGGGTCAAATGTCAGTGTAAATAAGAAAACAATTTGATTTGACATTTTTATTAACTGGATATGATTCTAGCGACGTGGACTCATGAACTGACTATAAGTTGTAATCTGCCACCTACAATATAAGGAATGTCCCTCCAAGAGCCACCTACAGTCATTTTGACTATTCCATAGAGCACCCCTGGATCCTGGAAAACCGACTAGCACCTGGGTTTACCATGATGGCCCACCTACCTTCCGTGCTTCATCTGCCCATGGGTGTGATGAGTAGTTTTACTAACCGATTGAGGAGTGAGAGGTGAGATAGAGCTGGCAACCACTGAAAAGGGTCTCTTTTGTGTCTTTAGAATGCCCTGGTTTTCTGAGTTACCTAGGAATGCTTTATAGGGCAGCAGAAAGAATGTTCAGCCCATTAGAGATGCAATTTTTACAATGTAAGTGGTAGTTGGAAAATTATTTTTAGCACACTTAAACATGCATCTTTATAGGATTCATCACCCACTGGCTTCTTAGCTCTCTGAAGGTCTCTAGCAGCAAGCAATGGTTTCCCACCCTTCATAGTGCTGTAAATGGACAGTTCCATCAAAAAATGATGACTGACCATGAATGTTGTAGGTATGTAGCAATTTAGAAACAGAGAATCTGCAACCACAGAGATATAACCAGCTAGTGGGTGGATTTAACTTTCTGGCATTTACCAAAAGTTGATGTATGTGTTCTAGTTCAAACTACCTTTTAAAGAAAACTTCAACTGCTGACTTCCCCCTGCAATGCTAGTTGTTTGGTTGTAATCCTGATTCATCGTCTTTGATGCTATCTAAGTCACTGGCCTAGAAAAAACATGCTAGAAACGAAATGTGAAGTCAAAGCTTTGGATCTGCATATTTTTTCTGGACCGTGGCAGGTACCTAGCTTTTCTAGAAAGTGAGGTCAGCCTCCAAACTTTCTCAGTATGGATTTCCTTTAATTGGTGATGGGTGTTGGTATTTTTGCTCAATTTACATAACATGTTTTATGGAAAAATTTAGTTATTATAAACTAGAGTTTGATTTAAATGTTTTCTTTTTAGCAGAACCTGTTTTTCTTAAGTCTTTGCTTTGATCAGAGTTATGCTGTAACTCTTGACAACTGATCAACTTAAATGATTTCATGAATTGCTGGTAACGGCTACTTGTCAGGGCTTACAGCACATCACTGCTCTTTACTCATGTCATTAAATAAGCCCTAGCTGTTTATAAGTAGAAAGCAAACACAGTGGTAGGTACATACAATATCTGGGGTGTGAAAAAAGCAGAGTGTACATCTCATGCAAGTTGTAGTGGTTAATCCTGTTAAAGCACATGCAGTAATCCGTGGTTCTTTTCTACAAAGCCTGGGTTCTATTCCGGCCTCAATGTCTCATTTTTCTTAACTGAGAAAAATCTCTTCATCTGCCAGTGCCTCGTCTACTGACCACTATAATGTCACCTCTTATGCAGTGTATATCCAGTATAATTGTAGCCCTGTGAACACTGCAAGCACTATATAACATCAATACAACTCTAAACACAGGCAAAGCAAAACTAACACTAAGCCCTTCTAAACTGCAGGAACTGGTAACTGAGGCCCTCTGTTAGCAGATAAGAGTTCAGTTCTTCTGAATGCATTAAAACTGTGTCAATCATGTTCTGAAATAATCATTAGCATTTAAATTCCCCCATTTTGCAAAGGATCAATTGAGCATTCCAGAGTACAGCTGAGCAGGCTGGCAGGGTCTCTGTATCCATGGCAATCCCGAGCCAGTCCCAATGGTCCATGTATTGGAGCTCATGCTTGGACAGAATTAAAGTGTGACAAGGCATAATTGAGTGACTGGTTTACACCACAACTGTGAGCTACAGAATAAAAATAAAAAAAAGAACTGCGAGGGGCAACATCTGAGTAACAGGAACTCAGAGATTACTGCAAATTGTCCTTATGTGCTGAATTATGGCTTACAACATGGTAACTCCCCACTGGATTTTGTTTTAATAAATTTGACCCAATATCATAAAGGAGCAAACTATTAAACATCTATATAGAACAATGGTATAGCAACTCCCAGTAAAGAAAATGTTGCTAAATCTAGCTTGCTCGATGTCCATAAAGTGCAACTGCTTTGTGCTACTGGCAGATAGCCAGGTTCTTTATCATTTTGCATTATAGGAGAGGACAGTGCTGCTTTGTACACCTTTCTTGTACTAAAGTGCTGAGGGATGGAGGGGTAAGACTGTACAGGAGGTGCTAGGTGCAGGAGAATATATGAGTGAAGCTGAGTTAATGGTGATGCTGTAAAGAAGCACATTGTCAAGACATGAATGGGTCGGGCATTCTTTTACAAGACAAAAGCAGCTTCCTGTGTAGTCCTCCGCTTCGAGACGTGCTGCTGGTTATGATTCGAAATGACAGGCAAAGAAACCTTTTCTTTGTAAACCGCCCCCCTCATGGTGAAGTTATAATAATTGTGGTTCCTTCTGTCAGGTTTTCAAGACTGAGGAAGGAAATAGATCCATTTAAACACCCATGAGCTATACATAGAAATGGACACTTAACCCTCTCAGTGCCAAAGAGGGACTACAATGAAATGCCTTAGAGACCCTCCTGTGTCAGAGATTTAAGAGCTATTGATATGTTGCAGGCCACTTAAATTGACAAGAAGGCACTTAAAGAGCTCTCAACAGCTATGGAAGAGTAACCATTTCTGAAACATGGAAATATGTGGTACTATTCTGTCACCTGTTATTAACTACATTGAGGTGGCAGTGAATCACTGAGCCGTAGGCTGAAATAGCTTCACTGAAAGCAGAACAAGTTACATCTACTATGTGAGAACAAAAAGAACTGTAAATAGCAATTGACTTTATTAAAAAAAGGCAATATGCTAGGAACAGATACATGCAGTCTTCCTGAGCAACCAATCAAAAGTCAACTGTTATTTCTGTGACTTTATTAAGCAGATGAATGCTGTTTTCTAGCTGGTTGATAAGAGTTGGTGCTACTTATCATCTTTGCCATCATTGTTTTGTTAAGGAAGAGAGTGTATAGCTAAACAAGTAGGTCAAAAAGTTATTACAGCTATAAAGGTGCCTTATTGTCAAAAATGGCTGCAACATGTCAACAGAGATGGCTATAGGAACATCCATGTAATGGGCTGAGAGTAAGCCCAGCTCCCACACTACACATAGTCTGAACCAGAGGGTGCAGGTTTCTCACACTGTGAATGGAATGTATGATTCCGAGATACTGTTGGGATAGAAAGATATGACAAAGGGTTTGTAACATTTTCTCCCAAGAGTTCATATAAACAGATCCCTCAGAAGCCACTTCTCTGCCTCTCACAGCTCTTGGTATTTTAAAGTGTGAAGCAGCTCTTTCTATTCCATGATAAAATAGCTCTGCTGCTGCCTTTATTGCAAAATGAATATGCTGCAATGTGCATGGGTGCTGTGAACTTGGGACTATCTTCCCAGACTTTTCTCTGTAGAGAATAAAAGATTACAATCTAAAGACAAGGAATGACCCTTGTGGAATGCACCCTGCCGCTGTCGTCTGACCACACAGTTAACACCAGAAGCAGAGCATTGTTAGTGCCACATACAACACGTCATGAGAGGCTGACGGCTGTAATCACGGTAGCATCCGGTGCAGCATGTTCATTTTAAGGAGGATATCTGAGCATGAAAAGCTGATGACCTGTAGCTCTGTGTTGGTGCACCTGCTAACACCAGGACAGTGGGGAAAAAATCTGAGAGGTATTATTCACTGTTAATGTATTATAAATGAATTGAAACTAGTGACATGCAAGGAAAATAATGAGACGGGAGACAGTGATGGTACATGATGAACAAAGCACATTTATAATGATATGAGTAAATATATTCGCATCATCGGCTAACCACTAGTTACACTGTATTGTCATAAAAACTTACAGAGCTACAGAGACTATTAACGATAAATAACCATTACCAATTAAAACACAGTTTGTACGACAGCTTTGCTCTTTCCATTTTTAAAAACAAGCAATATCATTCCTTTTTTTAATATATATCAGTTTTCTCTTCTTGAAAATGTTTTTTTTTTCTTTCTGTAATCAAAGAGAAAGTGAAAATGGAAGGAAAGTAAGAAGAAATTGACTTGATCATCAGATTGGAATGGCTGGTGTCCCCCAAACTTGAGAGGCCTGTGACGCAACTTCTAGGTAGCCCAGTATTCCTCACAGGCCTCTCCAAAGTTGGGGGGCTCATAACAGTGAACAGAAACTGTACAGGAGTAAGGCAGGAAAGTTAAGGGTAAGGGAACTGACAGTAAGGACTGGAGGTCTTAAATCAATATTCCAGTATCCACTGAATATGGGACACTGTTGACTCAATAAAACCAAATAGTGATGAAGGTCATTTTTTAAAGTTCAATGAACTAAATAAAATAAAAAATCATAAGGGTAAAAAAAAAAGGAAACAAAAGATCACAGTTCAGAAAGAGAGATGCTGGACGAGAAGCCAGACGAGAGGACATCACAATCATTGTTCAGTTATCGGTTGCACAGGAGGAGCAGCGGAAAATGTCACTGAGTTGGTTATGATGGACGTTATCAATGAATTGAAGTTGAGATGGAAGGAAAACTGTTGTTTGGGAATTTCTCAGCCTGATGATCCAGAGGTAGCCAGCATTTTAGTTTTTTTTTCTTTTTTTCTTTTTTTATTATTATTATTTACTATTTTAATTACTCTCTTTGTCCATTGATTTTGATTTTTTTTATTGTTTTACGACTGCATGCATAGCATGAGAAGATGCTGGGTTTATGAACGGCCACATTTTCAGTGGCTTGAGGTGGCCCAAATGCAGAGGTTAACATAATGATCTGGCTAGTTGGCACTCAGAAACATGGAGGAGGTGACAAGTTGGAGAACAAAAAGGCTTATTCTAGAAAATAAAACCAATAAAAATGGCCCTTGGAGGATCCTGTACTGTGACAGGTAGACACACGCCGGAAATGAACACTATCTCAGCTAAACGAGCATGCAGGGAAGTACTGACTGAAGCCGACATAAAGATGCCCCACGGAAAAAGAACATGCAGGTAAACGACTATCGGAGCCTGCGATGGCTGGTTGAGCCTTGCCCCGGAGGGATCAAAAACAGCTAAAAATCACAGATACTGTTCACAGTAAAATCTACATTGACAACACTAAGAGATCGCTAGTGTTAAAATTATACACAATCAGAAGCGTTTTTAAAAGGCAACGCCCTCGCTAAGTCGTTGCAGATAATGAAACCTCATCAACTAACAGTTGGCACTTTAATCTGTTGTGTGTGTGCGTGATTTGGCTTAGAAAAAACTCCAATACGCTCACAGCACAGCATTATATCTAAAAGGGGAGAGGATGTTAATGGATCAACTGGTGTGTGGCTGGCCAGGAACTAGGGGGTCTGCTTAAAACCCCAGTCCTACGAACCCCAAATGTAAACCTTTAACCTGAATTGAAAGCAATAGTTAAGTGTCTTGATCATATCCTACCTTGGAGAAGAACAAACATTGTAGCTAGAGGTTGTGCGTAAAAAAGAGGAATGCCTTCTGAGTTACAATTGTACCACCTCAGCCCTGCAATCATAGCAATTAATTGGTTAACTTGGACTGCCATGATGAAATGTTACTAAATGGGTGACAGCGTTGTTTCTCCAGAGCAGGATTGGAAACAAGGTCATCTAGGGGAGGAAAGAAAGCTAGGCTGATTTATTAAGCAATTAAAACAAGATGGGGTGAGAGACTGGGGATTTAAAAGGATTTCAGCATGAAGGGACAGGAGGGAAAACCCAATGAAGGAAGAAAACAGACACAGCTCTTGTCAAAACTGAACGTCACCCATCAGAGTAGTTAAATCTGATGAGATTCATGAGCCATAAATGAGAGAAATGGAGCCTGGCCAGCCGGAATATTCACCGCCATACAGGTTGTTATGAAGACACTGATCTGTAAACTTATCAAAAAAGGTTATTTTTTTCCACAGTTTTAACCATTTTAATATATATTTTACAGTGCTTTTTTGCAACTATATTGCTTTTAGATAATATATATATATATCTCTCTTTTAATGTTTTAATTTAAAACTATTTTTCTTTTTTTTTATTCCAAAACATGTGTTCCCTCACACACTGCCACCCCAGGGCAGGACGCATAAGTGAAGTTGGACAGTGCTTTTGATTTCTTTACTCCCTTTTTGTTTTATAGGTACCTCACCCACCCAACCCTCCTGCTGTTTTCCAGCAAAACAGTAGTTCAGTTACAGCGTCGCTAAGGACTAATACTGATTACCTTGTGATTCTGAAGGGACCAGCAACACGTGGCTCTGCAATGCATTACTGGACACGTCAGCCCTCACAGAGATTAAAATTAATGTGTCACTTCATGTTTACATTCAGTTCATTTTCGACTACAACAATGCTGGTAAAATGGCAGGCTTCAAAAAAATTTTTTTTTTTTTTTTTTTTTTTTTTTTTACTTTCTGACGCGTAAACAATAAAACCTCAACGAGAGAGAGATAACCTGTCAAAATCCTTCAAATAAAAATTAAAAAAATTAAAAAAATAAAAAACACTAAAAAAATTCCCTCTCTAAAACATCCGTAGAACATGTATTATTTACAGATGCGCTTTGTCAACACTGTTGCGTTCATTTGCATAATTATATATTAATAACCCGACGCACACACTTCCCCTGCCAATAACAAAAAACAAAACAAAAAAAGAATATCCAAATAAAAAATAAAATATAAATCGCTCCTGCAAAATACAGTACATCCATGAAAAGAAGAAAAGGGATTGGGTAGGGGGACAATTAAGTTAACATCCAGGAAAGGGAAGGAAAGGGAGGTCATTTAACCCACTTTCTGTGGGTTGGCCGCCCGGACACCTTGCTCGTAAGTGACTCGTTGCGTTATTAGATACTGGGCAGCTTGTGTGGCGGCTGGTGTGCCTGTTATGGTTACCTTCCGGTTTCTGGTGCCGGGGACAAACTCCCCCTTTTTAGAGATCTGTATCCTGGCTCCAGTCAACTCCTGATATTCCACCAATGTCTTGCCACCTTTGCCAAGTATGGCACCTACCAAATTTTCTGGCACAGCAATTTCTACTACGTCCTTGGAGCCGTCCGTTGACTTCTCAGTCCCCAAAATGGCACTAGCAGCTAGAGGGGATGCTGCCCCGAAATATCCATTGGTAGCTGCGGTGGCAGCAGCCAAGCTGCCTAGTGCAAACGTCCCAGCCGCTCCTCCTGCAGTGCCACCACCCCCAGTTGCTTCGCTGGCGTATGTAGCTAGCAAATTGGCTGCTGCAGCTGCGGCTGGGTTGGCGCTTGCAGCAGCAGCTGCTAATGCTCCTGTGGCTGCTGCTTGACTCAATCCCAACCCTAATGTATTGAGGTTGTAACCATAACTGGCCAAAGTGTTGAGTGCTGATGTAATAGCAACTAGATCATTGCCAGTAAAGCCAGAGAGAACAGTGGGGAAGGCTGCTACCCCAGCAAGGTTAGCATGTCCTAGGAGCCCTGCAGCAGCAGCAGCCGTAGGTAGAACTTCAGCAGTGTTGGCATAAGGGGATCCTGTGGGATTGGAGTTAGCTACAGGTCCTGTAACATTGGCATAGCTGATGTTCAGACAGCTACCACTCTGTGGGTCCTCTTGGATCTTCTGCACTATCAGCTCTACTGCCTTGCGGTTTTGCTCTGGCTCGCCACTTACAGTCACCACTCGTTCCTGCAGATTAATCCCATCTGGTTTCTGGGAAAGCTGCACCCATGCACCAGACTGTTCCATTACCGCCTTCACAGTGGCACCTCCCTTCCCGATGATCAGACCTGCAGTGCTGTTTGGAACGATGATCTTCACCTAAGGTCAAAAAAGCATGAAGAGGAGCCCATAAAAAAGAAAAAGAGAAAGACAGATGGAAATCACATGAAAAATAAAGAAGCATAAATCTCAATGAGGTGTATGATGAAGGACAGTAACTAAGCGAAATATAGTAATATTGTTACATGGCAAAATTATAATGGGTATCTATTTTTAGTCAATAACCCTAAGAATCACCATTAAAGAGTCAATAATCTTGAGAACAACAATTTAAAGGTAGTGAAGAGCTTTTTATTTTAAACTCTTATAAGAGCACCTATGCTAATAAACGGGAATCTATGGGTGCCAAAAATAGCTATTAAGTAAAAATAATAATATTAATTTACTGTTACATTAAAATAAAGGGCCAGTTCATACCAGGATGCAACACAGGGAAGGTGCATTCTGTTTGTGTTTCTGGCACAGAACTCAAAATAAACTGGGGTTAATTTACTAAAGGCAGCTAGACTGTGCACTTTTGTGATTGCAGTTGCTCCAGGGTTAAGTAAATAAAGGAGAGCTCTGCACTTCCATCATCCAATCATGTGCAAGTAAAAATGCTGTTTTTTATTTTCCTTGCATGTGATTGGGCATTCTTTGTAAAGTGAACCTTTACCTCACTTACTAAGCTTTGGAGCAAGTGCATAGTCTATTTGCCATTAGTAAATCAACCCCAATGCCTTTGCTAGCTGCTGCAGGTGCCAATGTAACATTGACAGCACCCCAAATTCAGATTGCAAATACAGTATATGTGCAAGCACCAAATCATATGGTAGTACCATGCAATTTGTTGCCACACATTTTTTAATGGTGCATGCATTCCCCACATTCTGGTGAAATTTCAACCCATTCATATGAATAGGCAAAGTTGCATCATATAGGAATGTGTAGGAATTCAGATATGAACCAGCCCTTTAAAATAAGATAAAAATGAAAAAATAAATAAAAAGCAAGAAGCTTAGGGCATTGGCCACAGTTGAGATGCATGCCACAGCACTGTTTAAATCACATACATAAATCAAGTTACAAGAAGGACTTATAACCTTATGTCTCACTTAGGCCTGGACGTTTTATTGCTTTTAATGTTTTTAGCCATCTTGTTTCAGATTGTAGGAGGGCTTTATCACCTCCTCTACTGTTAGTGTGTATATTGTTTAAAGCATAGAATTGAAGTTAGAATCTGACTGGCTACCACCAGAGTTTGCACTCTCCAGTTTAAGCTTTGACAAAAAAAACCTGGAAGCTGATTGGTTTCTATGCAGAGCTTCACCAGATTTTGCACTTTCCTGTTTTAGTAAATCAACCACTAAGTGTGTTACTGGCTGGATAATCTGGAGAAAATAAGGGGGGGGGGGGGAGAAAAAATGGAAACAAATGCAGCCACCACTTTTAAGAATTGGTAAGTTGCAATATAGTACAAGTTTATTTTTGGGGTTAACACCACTTTAAAATACACATAATAATAAAATATTCATTTATATATATCATAGTTGGTAGCTATTTTTGGTACCCTTAAAGTTCCATTTATATGACTAGGTGTTGAGATTACAAGGAATGTGGTGCTAATGGTTATCTATCAATCCAATTGAGATTGTGTATTAGTTCCTAGTAAGACTATAGGTTTTAGCATGCCCAGCACAAATAGGTTTTGCATTTTACAATTTTGGAAGAGAACTGGTTGACCAAGCTCATGTTATGGCCCGGCACTAAAATTTCCCCCAAAAACAGTTTAAAATTTTCAAATGGCAAATAAAATATAACTTTATCTATATAATATAATGAAATATAACTCTGCTCAGGTTATTGTTCCAGTGCCATCTGATAATATTTGGGAGGATGTATGAACACTGAAGACAAGAAAATGTACATATATCTACAATAACAATCAACTACATTTTCCATGGGCAACACTTCCACTTTACCTTTCCTTAAAGTGGTTCTAAAGCCTTTAGGTTTTTTTCACCTTAATGTATAGAATTCTTTAAGGTGAAAAACCTTGTGTGCTGCAGCTCCCTTTCAGGCACCCCCTTTTTCTTACCTGAGCCCGATCCAATCCAGCGTTGTGCATGTGCTCCTGCCACTGTCTCTCTCCTCATTGGACAGATTGATAGCAGCAGCTATTGGCTCTCACCGCTGTCAAACAAATCCTGTGACACAGGAGTGGGGGGTGGGCTAGAGTCTCGCTGTCTGTGTCAAAAGACGCAGCAGCAGGACTTGGGAGTGAGGCTGCACAGGTGCCACCACGGAAAGTGGCTTTCCATGGGGGCACCCGATGTAGAGGAGGGACCTGGAATGCCAGCGGAGGACTCCAAAAGAGGAGGTTCAGGGCTGCTCTGTGCAAAACCAGTGCACAGAGCAGGTAAATATAGACATGTTTGTTATATATTTCTATATATATATATATATATATATATATATTTTTTTTTTTTTTGATAAAGTAAGGGAGGGTTATAGCCCCTGTCAGACATTTTTTTGCCATCTGTGTCCCATTGCCGAGATTTCCCTTCCCTTCCTGTCCCATAGCCAAACAGGAATTCCTTGGGGACTCCCAGGTCACCAGAACTAGTGTCCCCATTGGAAGATTTCCCCTCTATTACTTTTCTGAAGACAACTCAAAATTTCTTTTTTTTTTTTACTTTCCCTTTCAGTGATACAAATCTTCTTAATGGGGGCATAGACAGCAAAAAAAAAAAAAATGACAAGTGTTCTGAACCCTCTCCACTCCAGTTTTTTCTGTCCAAAACTCTTCAATTCTTTGAAAGAATAAAGAATTGCAGACTTCTACATTATAAGGCTTGCTATAAGTCTAACCACACATGACCCATAATTGGCAAAAAAAGCCCCAAATATTTGTAACAAGCCATAAAAGCGACATCCATTATAGGTGCAAGTCATTACAATGTTGTCCATGTTGTGAATAAATGTAAAATTCCTTATCCGTCAATCTCTAAGATAATGATCTGTGTTGCCTCCGTTGTAATGCTGACCTTACATAGTACAATAACTTTCGATCCAAAATTTCATAGTTTCAGAAGATTTTTTTCACAAAAATAGTTTGAAAGGATTGTTGAAGAATCAATTTATGAACTTGACTTCATTTTCTGTCAGGACAGATCATTTCTAGAGTGAATGTTGCTAATGCAAAATGCAACTGATTTATGAAATCAATATCATTATTGTGATATTCATGTATTAAACTTTATTTTTGGGGCATCTCTATACAGGTACTCCTCACTTAACGACCAGGTTCCGTTCCAACGACCAGGATGCCATTATTGTCTCTGTATACTGAATATGTTTTTATCCCTCAACCTTAAACTAAATAAAATGTTATGTACATTTTATCAGCGTACATTACTGCCCATTGTTGCCTTAGTAGCCGCTTTCTCCCTGGGTAACCTTACCTGGGCTCCTTTTTTTGTATGTCTGTTCCAATGACTAGGTCGATAAACGAATTGGTTGTTAAAAAAGGAGTCACAAGAAATCCATATTTTAAGCATTCTTAACTACTCTACTGTATTGTAAAAAAAAGGTCTAAACACAAAACTCCAGCTCAATAACGTTGTTTTAATGTCCTAAGTACAGAGCACAAATTTAAATTCTGTACTGTACTGTACAATACAATGATGTACAGAGGGTCGTTCAGGTGTGGAGAGCTGGTCTTAAGTCCAAGCGGTCGTTAAACAGGTAAGTCGTTAAACAAGGAGTATCTGTATCTATTTATATTATGTTAGACCTTTTCTGTGTATTTGGGTTTACTGTTCTCCTATGTTCTGTTCTCCTATGTGCTTCAAATAATATTCCTTGGAGTGAAGTAAGGCTTTATGCTCCACTCCTCTTGTTGGCTGCCTTACAACTAAGTTTAAATGATGTCAGAATGTTGTGCTAATTAGAAACTTTTGGATTGTGCAACATTGCATAAGCAGAGACAACTAAGTTATTGGAAAGGGTTAAAGGTTCAATGCCACCCACGCGAGATGCAAAGGGGTGAGAACAGTTCCTGACAGACGCTCATAGGCAGGAGAACACCCGTAAATTACAAAATCGCTGGCAAGACCAAAGAGCGCAGAGTGTAATTGACTGTAATGAAACATTGTAATGAAATGATTGATCTAATTAGCTCTGCCTGGTTATCAGTTGTCCCCTCTGCATGAGGTTGGTGTCACAGTTTCATTCTTCATGCATGTAAGGTTTGCAACTGAGAAGGAGACCCATCATGTTTGGTGCTATAAAGTATGTTTCTTCCACACTGATTTATATCTATCTTTATAGATTTTCTATACCCTAAATATGGAAGGACAGTACCCAGTTTATCATATGGCACTTGAACAGGTTGCTTTATTAATAACTGTTAAGTAAGCAAAATTACAAGATTAAAAATACTATTCTAGGCATTTTTACTAAGACAAGATGTACATTTCTATTTCCAGCTAAATTGTAACTTAACACAGTTGGAAGTGAAAATGTTTTTCATAGTACAATTGGTTGCTTAAGGAAACAGGGAGCTGAAAAAACCATTCATGTAATATCTCTGTATGTCTGACTTGTGGGGCCACAAAGAGGCAAATGTCTCACTAAGGTCGGGTTTACGCATGTGCAGCTGCAGTTCCCAGCATGGGCCCAGTGCATCCCTGTTGGCCAGTTCAGGTCCTTATTTTTGCCTTAATCCCCACCTGAACCAGACTCAAAGATGCACAGGACCCTTTTGGAAGGCAGACCGCAGCTGCCCCAGACCTGTGTGAACCGGCTCCATTGCAAGCCAGGCACACTCGCATGTCATGCGAATTGGATGCTGGGAAAGCCGCATCCAATTCACACATATGTGAATTGGGCCTAAGCGTGATATGTCATAAGGTTGCTGCCAATCCATAAAGGCATAGTTTACCTTTACTAAAAAAACTACCTATGCAGATATGGGATGTCTGTAGATAAAAACAAACTGTGTGGCTTTCACCAAGTAAAATAATGCTCTTTCTATAGGAGTAGGACATTTATGTACCTCATGAAGAATAACTGGAAAAGTTCTAGGACTTTGCTAAGGGCGTTCCTAAGAGATGCCTTGCTGTTACTTTTCACCATCACAGAAGCAAGCTTTTTCTCTCTCACATGCGGTTTCTCTCCCCTGATGCAGTAGCTCTGAGTTCAGTGTTTGAAAGCTCACTACTGTGGTGATAGAGGTGAACAGTAACAGCTAGGCATCTCTTAGCAACATCCTAGGAGTTTTCCATTTATGTTTCATAAGGTATGTAAATGGCCTACACCTATAGCAATGACATTATAGAGCTGTGGTCAGAGCTGCACAGTTTGTTTTTCTCTACAGACTCCCTTTATCTGCATGTGCATTTTGTTTTTTGGTAAAGGTGAACTAAACCTTTAAAGCAGAACTCCAGTGACATTTGTTTTTGTTGCTTTGGATAGCAGGGGAAATTGCTGGGCCCTTTCTTCAGACTTTTTTTCTATTGCTGTTTGTGCCCCCCTGGGTGGAGAAATTTTCCTTTTCTGTTCCGCAAAACAGGAAGTGGAACTCTCCCCAAAGTGGAGGGGGGGGGGGGGATTCTCACTTTTGACAGTTGTCACTGGAACCAGTATCCCCATTTCAAGCTTTCCACTATAATGTGGTTGCAGTTATAACTGGAAAAGTAGGATTTTTCTTTATATACTGTGATTTAGGATTTAGGATTTTTCTGCACTTGGTGATAATGATCTTTAGGGCATTTATAGTGAGTGAAATCTCCTAAATGTGGACACAAATGGAAAAAAAAGTCTGACAGAAGTTTGCACCCTTACTCACTTGGTGCAAAACTGAAAAATAAACTTTTTCACTGAAGTTCCACATTAATGGTGTTGTCATACCACTGGGGCCCATCCTAGTGTTCTGCCTGACCTTAATGATGTTTGAATGTGATGACATTCCCATTCGCTTTCAAGAAAGGGAACGACTGATACCCACTTACAGTCAACAAATTAGAAAATATTTGCGCACCTTAACAATTGCAACTGAAACACTCTTTATCTACCCCAAAGTAAACTTAGCAACCGAATCAGTTGTATTGCTTGTGTATGACAGCTCTTATGCCTGTTTCAAGCAAAACTCATTTGGAGCTGGAAGGACATACCCTTTAAGCCAAATTGACAAGGACAAACGTAATGTTTACCTTGGCTGTTTTCAATAATTTCACATGTGTATATGGGCTGAAGCTAGAAGGCATATGAGCTGCCTGGAGGTTCAAGGCTGCCTTAAAACTCCCTTAGCCAATCACTATGATCTGCCTGTATACATTCATAGGATCACTTTCAAAACTAAACAGTCAAGTACATAAATGATATAGATTAGCGTCATTAGTATGGCTTACGCATTACTAAAAAATTAACTCTTTGGATTTTAGCAACCTATTACTATTTTATATTTTATATTATAAAACATTACACTAATATTATAAATTATACCACATCTCTATCTCATTGTATCTATGCAATAGCAATATTTAAAAACAAATGTACGTTATTACTCTAATAAATAAAATAAATAAACAAAACTCGGTAAAGCAAAAATTCCTGAAATCGATGAATAGAGTAAAATGGAGTCAATGAATTATCTGAGAAATGACAGTTTAAGTGTTCACCATAACTTTGCGGCCTATTTGTAAAGATTAAAATGACAGTATCCAATTTTTCCATTATTGTTACTTTTAATGCTGTCTGGGTTTTTTCTCTCCTCGCTTTAATATACTTTATAAAGGTAAAATTAAACTATTGAACTCTCCTTGTAAATCAGATTTGCTCATTTATAAACATTTACTCACAGCTTGTTTTTTTTTTTTTTGCTAAAAAAGTCACCAATAATTTTGGTCATCCCAAACTAGGAGCTATCTATCATTTCCAATACAGGGGAGCCAGACCATGAAATTTCCTTGACGTGGAGTAATAATTTTTTTTAACTGTATTCCTCAATATGCGTGCATTTTATTTTCTTACATCTTTTTACCTCATGTATTATTATTTCCAAATTTTATAAAAATTGAAACGTGGTGGTAACATATGATGCAGTATGGATAAACAAAGAAATTATTTTGCTGATCTATATAAATAGGCCCCGTAGTACAAATGACCATTCATAAAATTCTTATAATATGAATTAATTAATCTTTTTCTAGTGATGTTATAATATATCAGGTCATTATTCATTCTTTCAAATCCCCATGCATGTATTTGATGTATGTCTGCTGATTAAAAAAGACGATTATTTCTATAATGCATATACTCAGGGTTTTATATATATTTCAAGAACAGTTTTAAATCTTAATGAATTGTACAGTGCGTTATACTCCAACACTGAGGCCAATTTGCTGAAAGCGTAAAGGGTCTGTTGCCTGGCCAGTGAGATTTCAGCAGTCATGCTTCTGTCAGGTTAGAAAGTAATCAATAGGCTATTGCTAGGGGTAATATAAACACTATTTTACACTTTTCTCCACTATTTTTTTTTTTTTTTTTTTATAAATCTGCTTTATTGAAGCAGAGCATGCAGTACTTCTTGTGTGATATGAATCACCAAATGCTAAAATGAATTATGGCCTTAATGAATAAAAACATCAACCAGCTTATTGCCATTCAGCAACAATGCCTATTGCTATTCTTGCTAAATGCAGTGGACTTGAGTATTAAAAGGGCATTATAATAACCTGCTGTTATTTCCCCAAAAACTTCAGATTCACTTTTGCCCTGGCATATGGAAATTAAAATACTAAGTGGGAACTTGATTGTTGTCTGTTGGTTGCCCTTATTAGTCTGCTTTTGAAAGATCATGTTTGACACATCTATCTATCTATCTATCTATCTATCTATCTATCTATCTATCTATCTATCTATCTATCTATCTATCTATCTATACTCCTAACTTCATTGTTTCACATAGTATGTCCATATTGTTCTATATTATATAATGATATAAATATTTTAATAATTGTAGCAGTGATTAGTAGAGCCTGTGCATCAATGAACTCAATGCCAACTACCGACAGCAATGCTGCCTAGAACATTGATGAGAATATGCTTCTGTTGAATGAAATATAGATTGCCAGAAGCTTATTGGATGAATAACTTAAAGCTATTTCCACACAGATATTTTGCTGGAGTCTGGCTTTGAGCAATATTATGAACTTTCAAATTTTTTTTTTTTCTAGAAAGTAGAACAAATAGAATCTAGAACTGATACCCAGATCGACCATCTGAGTTTTCACTTTCTAACCTGCACTGCTAAGTAAAGAAAGCTGGAATCCATTGGTTTCTGTGGGCAACATAATTTCTTTCATCTTGGTTTTAATGAGTCCCCTGTGTATTGTATCACTTTACATAAACTGAGCATTAATAATCTGGAATCTAAGAATTTAGTTAATGATGATCCCTGGCATGTTGATGGAATTTCACTTTTCTATGTGAAAAATATGAGATATGGAGAATGGTACTGTACCTGGCTGGCTCTGGAGATGGTCATGGGGTCGGATGGAGAGGACTTGGTGGCTGGTGGTAATGATGACAATGTCTGCAGAACAAAGCAGGGTCAGAAGCAGAATTCAGTCAGCTCTAGTAATAAAATGACACCTTCACTGCCAGCAGGCTGGAAAGTCATTCTGAGGAACACGCTGTCTGGCATTGAAGGTGTCTAACCAAAGGGGGAGGAAAAAGCATAAAAAACAAAGTAAAAAGCATTCTCAGGAAGAGCAAGGGTGGAGAGGAGGATGGATGACATTGGAAGAGTGACAAAAAACAAAACGTTTTCACCAGGAAAGATAAGAAAGGAAAAAAATACCACCACAAGCAACATATACAAGTCTAAGCAATTTGAATTGCTGCTACTATATGTGAGGAACCAGAATCAGGGGATTTTAGAATGGTATAACCAGTGTACCATTATGTGAGAAGGGAGGGTTTAACATAGTAAGGGCCATGCTAATCATTCAATTCTAGATAGTGCTATATTCATCATGGGTTTTTAACCACAGTTAATCTAACTTCATGAGTCTCAGAGACCTGCAATAGTTGTAAACAATTGCTGCAATGCGCAATGCTCAACAACCACTGAGGGTTCCTGCAGCCCATGTAATTAGTCTAATTAACTGTAATTTGTTACAAAACTGATCAGTTGAGGAAGCAGTGGTGATACTTGTTCTTGCCCAATGACACAGGAGCCACAGGGGTTAAAAATATCAAACATCTAAACAGCACACACCATTCCGGACCTTCTGCATGTTTCAGGATTTACATTAAAATAGCAGCTGCAGAAAGGCTACTGTTTACAATTAACACAACCCTTTCAATTGCACGTCAATAAATTCACAAGTGAAAGAATCAGCAATTCAATAACAACTCTGGAATCTGTATTTATAAGAATTCACCTTTTCAATTATTCAAGAATTATTGATTTGATTGAGGCCTCCAGACTTACTTTGTTACTGTTTCTTTGTGATTTTTTTATTTTTTAAAGGCAGCCTGGACTATTTATTAGGAATTATAATTTAATTATTAGGTAATTGGGTAACATGTATAATGATTTTCTAATAGGGTCAACTGTAACAAAAATCTCATCTTTGTGTGGTTGCAGGCAAGTTGAATGACGTGCTGCCTTCTTATATTTCCATAGAGACCCTAGTGGTGAGGTTTTTCCTCCAGAATTCCCAGTTCCACACACAGTTACGGTTCCTGTTACAAAACTAAACCAGAGAGTAACACCGTTGTTACAGTCTTGTCTCTGGGTAACGGGTGAAAAAAAGATATAAAGATTGGCAGGTGAATCAACCCATTAGTACCCACTCCATTTTGAGTGGAATTGGCCTTTGAAGCATCTATATTCCCTTTTTTGTTTTTGCAATGGCCTGTTTAGCACTTTGAAGCAATTACAGGTAAACCATTTAACATGGAATAAAAAGTCAAGCCATGCATCAATATTTAAGTCTTATAGACCATTTTAGTAAACCGAATACAAGACAACCTAACACATCATGTATTTAAACACGTACACACCTCTTGCTCCACAAATATAGCAAAATAATTAGTCACAAAGCATTTTCATAAAACATATATACTAGAAAAATATTTAGGACAATAAAATAGACTGTCAATGATCAAGAGACATCAGTCTGCCATTATTATGTAACTTTATCTCAGCTCTTCTGTTTTTATTAGATCTTATAAGTATAGATTTATTAGCACTACTAGTATACTTCTGTAATATATGGTAGTCAGATTTATTCTTAATAATGGTGAATAAATAGTGCTTCTATTGAACATTCATGTGTGGTTTGCTGTTATGCTTTTTCATATTTGTGTAAAAATATATTCTTAGTAATGTGTAAGCTGGCTGGCATATTTCTGCTGGCAAGGGCTCACTGTACAAAATGTATCATGTTTCTGTCAAATTTTAATTCTCTGATCACTGTGACTATATTATTTATTTTTCCTAATAAATATTATTGTTGTTAAAATTCCTCATTGTTTCCATGCCTCCAAAGTCCGATCTATGGTTACTTTTCTAGTACCCCTCCTCTCTGGTCTACCTGGGCAGAGATTGAGCCTGTATACTCCAAGTTACCAGGTAGTTCACTTGGTTCTGGTAGGTGAAGAGTTGGTGGGGGAATGTAGGAAAGGTAAGTACATTATCAGCAGGAAAGGAAGGGTTGGGGTGGTTTATCAAGCAAACCTGTAACTTTGCGCTGAATGAGCGAAATATGGATTCACTTTAAGCATATCCCTTTATACAGTAGATCCTTTTTGTTGCCAGCTGCCTCAGCATTTTAACTGACAGCTATGAATATCTTAAGTAAAAAAGTGACCAGTTTTTTCTGCTACTGGTTGTCCCTGCATTACTGGAGAACCTAATTCTTCTAGGAAAGCCAGCCATTTAACAGTGTGGGGAAACCTGACTTGTGGAGTGGCAAAACAATTGTAACGGTAATCATTTGCACATTCTCAGTGCTGAGTGATAAGCTCTAACTGTGACATTCAAAACCACAAAACTAGTGGTGTGCCCTCAGCTAGATTGTGAAAGGGATGTCTAACACACCAACAGAAAACATCTAACAAAATGATAACATAAATGCATAATTTCGCTGATCAGATCTGTTCAATATGTTTTGTCAATGTTCCCTGCATGTGCAATAGCATACTGTATGCTTTATTTCAAAACAATTGTTTTCCCATTAATCCTGTTAGTTGAAAGTAGATGAACAGTGACAAAATAGTGGCACACAAGTGTCTCTTGAAGACTAAAGAGGGACTTTTGTATATGGACATTTAGTCCTCGCTATTGCAAGTTCTAGCTGAGCTTTGCTGCTTTGCATTGCTGTTGATTAGCACTTTCACAATGTACATGGACTTAGGAGAGAGTCAGTGACCCCTATGACCACAACACAGGGCATGGATACAGTTATTCAGGGTTATGCAAAATAAAGGCTTCAGAAGCAAGCTTTTGTCAATTAATGCCCTGAATTACCATATCGCCAGCCAGTATGGCCATCCTAAGGGCTAGAAATCAATTTTTTTCTGATTCATTGTGTTTACAATGTTTGTTATTAAATGCCAACAGAACACCGCAGCTCAGCTAGAGGAGTACTACAGAATAAACACCCATATCCAATCAGCCCACTATTTGTACTCTGTTAAAGAGTCAGTGCATCTAAAAGTGATATTTTAATTATAAGCAGTGCTTGAATGGCTGAGTCACCCCATAGCTTCTTAAATGTCTTGGATACTCCAGCATGGAGATTTCGTACTCATATAAGCCATGAAAGTTGTGCAGACTCAGAAACTCCCATTCAAAGATCTTTTCAATATCCCAGGGATAACAAATTAACAAATTTTCACGTAGTTTTACTCTCCATCATCTACCAAAAACTGAAATATTAGTATAGCGTGGACTGGCTCTTTATTGAATCAGTTAACTTAGGACTGGATAAATATAGGTGTCTGAACTGCAAGCAAAACATCTTTACTTGGTTCTAATACAATTTCATCCATTCCTGTGTTAACTCGCTCTGTGCACTAGAGCTCAAATTCTCAATAACAATGAAGGGGCACAGAACACATACTTGTTTAATGCGATCGGGATTGACTGTTGTTTGTGGCTGCAGGATGCTAACTGGCTCGGTCTTGGCCACGTTCTGTGGCATTTCTCGTATCTTCTCTGCGATGAACCCATGGACGGCATTGAGAGCTTCAACGGTGCCCTGGATCAGACAGACCCTTTCTGTGGTACCTGAAAAGATAGAAAGGTAGATGCCTTGAAAATATATTTTTTCATATCATTACAGCAGCATGTAGTGCAAATTAAAAAAACATTTGAATGTGATACCACAGATCTCTCTTTGGGGCTGAGCTATGAAAACTGGACCAAAAAGAATGGTGCTAGAGTGGAGCAGTTTCCGATGGCAAACAAGCCGTTTTCACTGTTACAATCAGTCGCAAAATATACATTTGGTGAAATGCTTTACTTTGGCCACAGTTTTACAGTTTACGTAAATAAGCCCCGCCCTCTCAATTATTACTGCTGTTCTTTGTCCTTGCTGAAATGGCCTTTTCAAGTATGTCTAAAGCCAGCATTTTTCTAGTTATGGATAGAGTGGGGAAATGTTAGAAACCTTGTTCAGTATTGCTGTCTGCGTCCCTGTTGGGAAAAATTCACTCTCTCTCTGTGTGTTAGTTACCTTTGTTACCAAAAATGAAACGATGGAAAAACAAAACATTTTTTATTTGCCACCTGAAGTAAAGGTAATTCTCCCAAATAGGACCCTAAAATGACCAAAACTAAAAAGAAAGTTTTGACTTTAGATACGTTAAGCAGTAAAATGGGAAGCACTGCATTGAATGTACAAAGCTAAATTGAAATATAACAATGGGTGAAAACACATTACAATATATATGTATACATTAAAGTAGTGGTAAAGGAATAGGCTTTTTAATTTCTGCACCCTATAATGCCAATTCTGGTTACAAGTTGTAGCCATTGAAAAAAATGCTACTGTCCATCCATATTAAGTTATTTTCTTCTTGCCCTCCTGCCATCTTTTTTTCCTTTACAGATAATCAATGACAATATGAATATACATATTGAAAGATGAAATAGATTGATCTATCTTTATAAAGGTTGTGTTGAAATATTAAATAGTCTCTTAACGAAATGATAACCAGAAAAGGAGGTTATATATCTCCCCAGGGCATTCTGAATATTTCACAGCCTATCTGGAGTTTAAATAATGGTCACACAGCATTGGAAAGGTTGTCGGCAATATCAGGACTAAACAGTATACTGTATTACCCAGCCATTCTGTTTCTATAGAATTGTATCCATAAATGTATATGTCAAAGCTTCACTATATGATCTGCTATTATTACTGTATATATTATATTTTATAAATATATATATATATTATAGCGGACTTTTGTCATATATTTATCTTTACTTTTTCAATTACAGGTTTCAAAGCAAAAAACATGGGAATATAATAAAGGCATTTATACAATTGAGCTTATTTAGCCTGCACTAAGAGCAAATATGATGAGATTTAACGGAACTAGATTTATGTAGAAGAATGCCACTTGCACTTTACATTACTAAAAATACAAATTTCGTCTGGGTTATTAAACACTAACATAAACTAATTTGAACTAAGAATTGTTCAAATAACTGAGTGTTTCAACGAAAATGAAAGCATGTATCAGTGGGTTTTGTGAGATGCAATACCTCTTATGTACAGGTAGGCACAACTGCAGTGTATCAGTGTTACTAATAGAAGGATAGTGCCTGGATACTGCCCTTGATTGATGCTGCTAGCAAATGTTAATTGCTGTAAATAATGTGGATATTAAAGCACTGGATTTGATAGCAGAGAACAATACTTTGGCCATCTGCCCAATCTGTATATTGGCTGTAGTTTCAGAGCCTAGTTTTCATTCAGGCATTGCTGTCATTCTCCAGACAACCCCACTGTTTAAATTAAGCTTGGTGCCCAAAAAAAAATGTGGCATCCTACGTACCCCCGCTTCTCACTCATGTGAACAGGCAGGCTAGGTATTCTCAATCCAGAAGCTCCTATCTGTCTTTTACATACAAAGATAAATATTTGCAGAATTATGTGAAAAAAGGCCCTTAACCCCCAACTCAGGATCTACTAGAAACATGAATTAATTCAGATTGCTTCCATGGCTGTGACACACCAGGCACCCATGTGCACATTTGGTAGGAATGCCCCCTAGTTTGTACCTTCTGGGTTGAGGTGTTTGGGATCCTATCAACTTTGTTTGGTTTGCCCCTGATACCAGACCCTGTGGTAGCGCCCCTGAACAACAAGCCGCAGGCTTTAACATATCGTCAGTTAAAACTTTTACTATTTGTCACCACAGCAGCTAAACAAACCATACCTAAAGCATGGAAATCCACCTCCTTATGCATACTGACTATGAAACATAGAATCACCCAAGCCATGATCCATGGCAAGACTGAAGCAGTCATACTAGACAAAGTGGCCATCTAGGAAAGACTCTGGAGGCCTTGGCTCATCCACTTTTCGCTGGTGATCGCTAATGACGCTGAGTGCTGCATAGCTGCAACTTAGCAGTGGACTTTGCACAGCACCTTGACAGGTGAATTGCCACATTAGCCCATCAAAGACTTGGACTTTCAGGCATGGATCCCTGGCTGAGACACCTGAACGAATTACTAGGTCTTCCTGACCAATAAAAACAAACCACAGACAACTGCATTTGAGAACACTGCGATGTGGAAGGATAAATCCCAAAAGTGAAGGATATTTCACTCAGTTTACTTACTGTTACCTAAATGTTACCCTTCCTGTGGTCCTTCAGTGAAGTTTCTAAACTAGAGGCCTGGATTTAATATGATACAGGCTCCCTACGCCCTACCGCTCCATTTACTTGAAATGTTATCGCCTGTTGTTTTATACAGACTGCTGTATGTTTATGACTTTTTTTTATAACTGTACAACTCTTTTGATGTATTGTACTGTATTGTATCAATAAAATATTTGTGCGAGAATTAATTTAGATTAGATTATATATTAAAGTAATGCACGTGGCTATTCTAACTTCTGTAATTTTGACTGGAGAGACTGAAAGATCAGTGGGGCAGTTCTTGTTTTTCTGGCAGGTACAGAAGAATTAAATGACTGGATAAGGCTTTACCCACATATTGGTAGACTAGAACAATGCTTTATGGATAACAGGACTGCTTATTATGTGTTATAAGTGTATGTAATTAAATCATGGTTCATATATGTAGACAAGTAATGGCTTAATTTAAGCATCTTACCCTATTACAATATATATACCGTATTTGCCGGCGTATAAGACGACCCGGCATATAAGACGACCCCCTAAAAACCTGCACAGTTAAAATGTTTTGCCCGTACTCACCGTTTAAGACGACCCCCGATTCCGAGGCTTCCGACGCTTCATATTCCTCTTCTTCTTCGTTCTTGCTGGAGCCATTTCCTTCTTCCTTCTGGTGCTGGAGCCAATCACGGCGAGCAATGTATTCTATTAATGAATACAAAGCCTGCTGGGATTGGCGGAGGCTGTTACATCATCAGCCCGCGCCTCACTCTCAAAGCCAATCGGAGCAGGCTACTGTGTGTAGCCTGCTCGGATTGGCAGAGATTGCTGCTCCAATCCGAGCAGGCCCTGTATTCATTTGAATACATCGCTCACTGGGATTGGTTCAGTGGTATATACTGTATGTAGCCGAAGCTACATACAGTATTACCGGACAGCCAGAAGGCATCCCAGCAGCGGACCCGGCGTATAAGACGACCCCTCCTTTTTGCTCAGTTTTTTTAAGCGTAAAAGGTCGTCTTATACGCCGGCAAATACGGTATATATATTTATATCCTAGGGATTGTGTTGGACCTGCCCACCTATGACTGCTACCCTAGTTGGGAGCTTCAAAAATGTTTTAAAATAAATAAGGAAGGAGACTTCCCTCCTTCCTCTACATGTAATGTGAAATGTGGCATGGGACAGAAGGGCGCTCCACTGTGGAGATCCATTAGATATGTAATTTCACGTGCCAACTGAAATATTAGTTTTGGGGTATAATGGGGAAGATTTACTCAAATTAGAGCACTCAGAATCTGGTGCAGCTGTGGAAGTTAGCCACTCAGCTTCTACCTTCAGTTTGTTTATTTAAGCATTTAAAATAAAACATGCAAGCTGATTGGCTTCTGTGCAGAGATGTACCAGATTTTGCATACTCCAGTTTTGGTAAATGTCCCCCAATGTGTCTTTAGCAAAGTGCAAAGAACAGTGAGGTGTTGTAACCAATCAGAGGGGCTAATGTGACACTGATTTCTCAAAGGTTGATTGAGATACCACACAACAGCTGCATTTTCCTTTACGTGACTCAATAAACTAGCAATAAAAAAACAAATCTGTGCAGTATGGAAGTCTTACTGAATGGCAACAAATGGGAACATTGCAGAGTTGAAAAAGCGCATGTACAACAAAATGTCTGCCTTTAGATAAATATACTAGCTGAGGTTGCTCTCTCCATTGCATGTGCTCCCCAGCCATTGAAAACGACTGTTTATTATAACTTATCTAAGAAAAAAAATTCTCAAAAATAAAAATTCTCAAAAATCCTCCTGGTAGTACCTGTCGGACAAGCATTATAAATTTATGAATGCCCTCTTATTGCTAGACTGACAAATACAATCAATATCTTTTGCTGGAAAATAGTCAGCGAGTAGAAGAAGAATTATCTCCCTTTATTTTAGTGCTTTTTGTTGCCATAAAGTGGCACAGCAATTCTCAGCGGTGATCCACACACCCGCCACGCTGGCAGAGCTGTGGTTACCACCGGTAATAAAAATAAAAACCGTAAATCAACAAACTCGAGGAAAATTTTGTCATGTTTAAAAGCTTTCAGGCTTCATTAGTGTCTAAAAGGAACAGCAGGGTCCTTCATCATGGTTACTGAGCTGACAGGACAGAGCACTGTATTATAATGCTGCTGAGATGTGCTCACATAAAGCAAGGGAAAAAAATTGCTGTGATAAGTGCCTCCCGGACCATAGTATAAATCAGAAAAAGGAACAACATCTTCCTGCGGACACACAAACCTCGCTCTCTTTTTTGATGCCAAGATCATATATTAATTGAAATAAAGTAATTACTAGAATAACCCAAATAAGGTAAGGTAAAGGTAAGTTTTCAGGAAGGCTACTACCATGGCTCTGTAAGAAGTCACTATGGCCCTCAGCTGTCCAAAAAATGAATAAGGTGCATTTCATGAATATACGTTTCTAAACTGCATATTCCATATAAATACCAAATTTGATTTAAAAACTGAGAAGACTTTATTAGGCCACTGCTTTTATTGTCCTTTATTTAGATGTGCTATATTCAGCCCCTAGATACCATGTCACGTGGTTACCCCATTATCCAGAATAAAATATGGAAGGACACAGGGCTTTTTGTACAGTGTAGCATAAAAATACAACAGGTGGAGGTGTTGCTCATAGTAATCACATGTTTTGCCTTTATATTTTTTCTGTCCTGTGTCAATAACAGGTAAAAGACAGTTGGTCTACTATGGAAAAACGGCAGAAATGCTTCACCCTTAGTTACATTTTACTATGAGGACCTCCATGGCAACCATGCCTAAGAGCCATGAATTAATTCAAACCATGGATAGCGCTGATGTTTTCTTTAAAACCCGATGGAAGTCTCCAAAATAGTGAGTGTGCCAAATAGGAAGCAAATATAAATGCCATTTTGAATAATCCTACCTTACAATTCTGCCACAGTAAATTTCTAATCACTGCTCTTTGTGGCAATGCAGCTGCATAGGAAGAGGATAAAGACCTGTGTGTAAGTAGCACTTTTGCAGTTATGCAGAAAAACAAAGATGATGCCTATTTTTCTACAAGTAGTAATGTGCGTATGCTTGATCATTTCTCCTGCCCTCGTTGTTGTGGACAAGAAAATATATCCATGACAGCAAGAAGTTCTCATGAGTGCACCTAAAAATTTAAGTTGCTAATAGCATTTAAAAAATGTAAAAACTAATTTTTGTAGTGCAAAAGGAAGATATATTTACTCCAGAAAAAGAGGGACCTAACTTGGGCTTCCCAGCAGGGTAAAAATGTGCTTCGATAGATGTCATTTGCACTCTTAAGCACAAAAACATAAAGTATTAGAGAGCTAATGCTTATTAGATGGGAAGGGATAGTCAAGAAACCAGAATCTGGAGGAGATGGAGGGCCTTCAATATTAATTAGTACAAAAATGAATAGATGGATTTAGAATGATTATTTTACAGGATTTACGGTATATAGCGCCAACAGTTTGCACAGCGCTTTACAAGGTGAGGGCAGACAGTACAGTTAAATTACAATTCAATACAGGAGGGATCAGAGGGCCCTGTTCGTTAGAGCTTACCTGAGTGTAGTTCATCCTTTATGGTTGCCCTATGGAGGTCAGTTTTCAAAACACAGGTGAAGATCACAAGCTTTTGTTCATCCAGCCTTCTAAAAACTTGGGAATGGTTTGAACAATTCTTATCTTATCTTATTTTATCAGAGTAACTTATAAGCATAATGCAGTTTCCATGTGTTACCCTTTTATAATTGTGTTCATGTACAAGGGCCTTTTCACAATAGGTTTTATTTCTTTAAGTATCTATAATAGAAAGTGTTTTATCTCTTATATTTTTGTCCCTGTTCTTTTTTTTCAGGTGCCTCAATAAAAGAGTGCTCACTATACAAAACCTTTTGCTGACAAAGGAACCGCAGTTGTCAATGAGCAATTTGTTTGGAACCCTGCCTAAGAGTTTACTATTGGTTTAGCGTTCCATAGATAAGTAGATCCCAAAAGAACCTAGTAGACAGAAAGAAACATCGGATCTGCTAGGCACCTGGCTCAGGACACAGAATACATTCGCAAAAGATAAATCAGAAAACCTGAATGTGAAAACATTGGATTATCGGTGTAATGTATAACACAGTAATGTCACAACCTGTCACACTGAATAGGAGATAAAGGTTAGCTCATTATATACTGAGCTCATTATCCTGAATTTATATATTTGCGTAAAAAACTTTGAATTAACTGCAGCCCGGAAATTTCATGGCAGACGGGAAATTGGTAAAGCAGCTAATTCAAGTTGTTCTTAGTGATTGCTGTGGTCTGGCAAACTTCTTCCCACTAAGCTTCGACAAACGTAACTTTTTATAACCTGCACAGAGCTGCCAGCTCCCCATTTATTGCCTAAAGAAAAGGACATTAAGTACATGTTTTCACTCTATCCTGCAGCAAGAACGCCCCATGTGATCTCAGTGAGACAAGCAGCTGCCTCAGTACCAACGCCGACTGCCTTTAGCTGTCTTTAGCTGCACTGTGCCTATGAGCTCATGGGTGCCAATACGGTTTCTTAATGTTTAAAGACAAATAAAATGAAATCTTAATGTGTTGCCCCAATCACTTAAAGACTGAGGGCTAATTGTAATAATTAGCAGGCAAATGGAATGTGCTAATTGTTCAGAGTGGCTAATTGCTAGTGTGTGACTGTCACTGGGTGAAAACTGTATTTATCGTGCACCCCCAACCACCAGACACCACTCACCGCACAAGGAGAGATTTTCAGGGCAAATGATAAACTCCTTCCTGTAAGATCCTGAAATCTAACGACCGGATAAAGATCTTTTTACATTTTCTGTGAAAAGAAGACCCTGAAGCACAAATCTGCAAAGCGGTATACACATTAATATGTATGTAGCTTGCACTGATAAAGAAATATCGGAATGAATAGGATATATAACTAAGTGAAAGGAAAGAGAAGGCGCCTCAAACAACCAATTCAATTTCAGCTGATGGTTTTCTAATACAAGTTACATAGAGAGAGTCGGTTTTTCTTCCTAAGTGGCAGACTTTTTCTTTTCTCCAACTTATATTACCTTTTCTTTAGTACAAGAATAACTCACAAAACCTCATATAAATACTGCAGCCAAGGAAAAGTGACAAAAAAAGCTCACAGCAAACAATAAAATTTTAGATTTCATTTGTTAACCTAAAATAGTAAAAACTATTTCAACACATGAAACACATGATCAGTGGCTTCAGATTTATTTGGGAGGTCCCATATTTTTGATGATGGTGGGTGTGTTGAAGACATCTGCATAAGAATGGTGAATCTGCTGAAAAGCAAACACTATTGAACTTAAGCAAGTGCTGTAGAGACTGGTGAGGCTTTATAAACCCTGAATATTAATAATGCTTAATCCCATTGGGCTCAGCTGAAAATAACAGTTTTTTTTAAAGGATCTATATTATTGTGTAAAAGCTTTGCATGCTTGCATTCTAGCATATAACATGTTGCATAGCATCAAGTGAAAGCACTTGATTGGCTTTGCAATAAATATTAGTAGCTATAAAGTCTTTGGCGATCTACTAGAGCACTGGCAAAAGACTTGTTCAGTTACGTAAACTGCACATACAACCGAAACCCAAACTGTATCTGTAAAGACTTTTCAGTATGTATCATTGGAGAAGTGAAGGGGTTACAGTGTCATACTACAGACACAAAGCATTAAACCCTACTGGTTTAAACCCCTTTCTATACTTTGATTCCTGCTGCTATAATCTGCCAAATGCCTTGTTAATCCCAGATCTAGGGGGCAAGTATTATTTTTTGTGGGATTAAGCATATGCCACCCTTGAATGCTGGGACAGATATTAAGGAGATGCAACTAGGATACATATTAATAACTTATAAAAGATCATTTATTCCTCTATAGACAAGGAGCATTAAACACTGTTGCTGGCTGCAAATAAATTCTCTTCCTAAGACAGAAGGTTGCTTTTATTACACATCAAACCTCAGGAGGAAAATATCTTTTTACATTTATATGTTAAAAGATGATGCGCAAATATGGCTGAAGCACTGTTTGTTTACGAAAAAGCACAGATGGCCATTGATAAAGCCAGGCTTAATTGAACAAGTTTAATACTTCCAGCCACAGAAAAGAATACTCTGGTTTTTATTCTCTTGCTTGCAGATGTGCTGTAAAGACAATTTCCTATAACTTCAGTCTATACAAATTTTTATTGTTATTAACACTATTAGCAAACTAATATGTACAGTATGTATCCATATTCTCTACAGATCATGGATCAAGGACATATCAGATTTTTAAAAAGCAGATTCCCGTGTTTTTTATTTATTTTTTCATGGGTGGTTACATTGAAAAGCCAGACCATGTTTCTGTGTACTTTATTACAGAATTTTGTAAATATTTCTTAGCCTAAACGAATAAAGATGATTTATACTAATCTGCCATGGTATTTTTTTTTTTAATAAAATCTACACATGTACAGTGTAAATCTGCATGTACAGAATGCTGGTGAATAAAATATTTTATTTTTGGCTTCCTCTTAGGATGTATTGTCTAGAATTAAAGATGTGTGACATTCATATCTTTCACCACTAGAGGGTGGCAAAACACATTAATATATTTATCTGCTAAACAGAAAGAAAATGTCATAAGCATAATAAATTCAGCCTTTAATACTCACTGCAAATGATAATAGGTAAACTAACATACTGAATTACATTTATACATTCATACATTTATATATATATATATATATATATATATTATATATATATATATATATACATATATATATATATATATATATATATATATATATATATATATATATATATATATATATATATATATATATATATATATATATATATATATATATATATATATATATATATATATATATATATATATATATATATATATATATATATATATATTATATATATATATATATATATATATATATATATATATATATATATATATATATATATATATTTAGCAGTAGGTGGAATGAACAATGTCTGCTCTGTCCACATCATTACGGTCCATTTTTTTATAACGGGGATTATATATTTATCTAGTAAACTGAGAGAAAGTGTCCTAAGCTTAAAAATTCAAAGGAACCTTTAACACTAACTGTAAATGATAATAGGTAAACAACTGGCATACTGAATTTTTCATTTACTAGTTTATATATGGATATATATATATACATATATACATATCTATCTATCTATCTATCTATCTATCTATCTATCTATATATATATATATATATATATATATATATATTTTTTTTTTTTTTTTTTTTACTGTGAGAAAGACAGATATCTAGCTATTCAGCAGCTGATGTTGGAATGAAGACTCCTCTGTCCACATTACGGTCCATGTTACACCTATGTGCATGCAGTAATGTACATGTATAACGAGGGAGGGCTACTGGGTGCAGCCTAACCTGGGTTTATTTGCCCTTTTAAAGTGCCTTATCTCATGTTTTCAATAATTTTTTGTTCATGTGTTATCTAACATGGAATAGGAATATTTAAGAACAGCAAAATGGTGCAAAGTGTTTTAAAATCCACAGCATTACGTTTATTGTGCATTTATGTAAGTCTGCCATTGAAGTCAGTGTTCCTGCATAATGTGGATTAGAGTAAAAAATGCAAAATGTTCTATTAAAAATGCTGGTATGCAGGCATATGTGTGAAATAATTATGCAGGCACCATAGGGGTTGATTTATTAAAACTGGAGAGTGCAAAATCTGGTGCAGCTGTGCATGTTAGCCAATCAGTTTCTAACTTTAGCTTGTTCAATTAAGCTTTGACAAAAAAAAATGGAAGCTGCTTGATTTCTATGCAGAGCTGCACCAGATTTTGCACTCCAATTTTAGTAAATCAACCCCATATATGAAAGTGTTTTTGCTAAGAACTAGAGTTATTTCTCAACAAACACCAATCCAATTCAGGCTTTCAGGTATGTTTGATGTTGGTTGGTGGAGGAGCATTAGTTCTTAACTACATCTCAACAAAAATGCACAAAATGGGCTTGATTAACCTCTGCTCTGTTGTAGAAAAAAAATAAGACATGTGGAATCTAAGGAGTTGCTTTGGAAAACACAGTTTTTTACATCTTCTCTACTATCACTGGAATTACAACCCAATGTATGAGAGATGTTACATGCACGCAGTAGAAAGTAGTATTATAAAAAAATGCCAGTTTATTCATTCATATTAGTTCAACAACACATACTGTATATATACATTTAATCCGACCAACAAAATTAAGCATTTGCATTAGTGTGATGTTCTCAGTGAAGAACAATCATTGTTTGTTTCAGATCACATATTACAGAGGAGGTTGTACGGAAATGTTTATTCATGACAAGATTATTTGTAATGATCACCAACAAAGAAGCCACTGTATCAGACTGCAGGCCGACAGAGCATTTATAAAACTGTGGTGTTCCCTTAGACTCACAGCTCCATGTATAAAATAAAAGAAGGGAGGTATATAAAAAATAAATAATTAAATGATCTCCTTGTGGAGTGCTGAGACCTCAGAAGGTAGACTCTAAAGGGGACATAGACAGAAAGCCAGAATATTCATCAGTAAGTACCCAACAATGCAGCTTTATCTCTACTTACCATAGGTAAAGTCCAATTCCATTTTTTATTCAGTAGTCATGCAATTATAAACATGAAAATGAGCTCTCAGGGCAATGCTAATCTCTTTGTCCTCTTCTAGATTAAATGATGTCCAACACTACTCAACTCACT